>NC_138752.1:4661500-5261500 GCF_965113315.1 Podarcis vaucheri
AAAGACAGGCAAAGGAGGAACACCCAGTGGGTCCAGCGATTACTTCACTGTACACAGTAACTTTGACAACAACCCAAATACAGACGCTCCATCCGAATGAGTAACAGTGATTCCGCGCACAACTGGCCCGTTGCCTTCTCGGCCTCACCTGGCAACTGCATCCAAGAGAGAGATTGCACAGCCTTTGACAGGCAGGAGTGGATTTCCTTCCTTGCTTGCTCTGACCAATGTGGATTTATTTAAGAAATCTCTAGGCTAGCCCTATCGGGGCAGTGTACGAGAAACATGATCAGAAGCCAATAACAGTTAAAGGCAGAGTGAAATAATCTGCAGGTCCTAATCAAGGCTGCAGGGTGTGTGGTTTTTGTTTTTGTTTAAAAAAACCCATGCAGTTCAGATAAAGCCATTCTTAAAACTAACTCACACTACTGTGGGTGCGTAAAGACATATTTACATCCCTGGTCCCAAAGTGGCATCCAAGTCGGTTCCAGCCACACCAGCTGTGGGGCGACATTACCTTGATCAAGAAGGCCTCTATGGGGAGAGAGGGGGTCAAGAGAGGGAGCTCCACCATCCAAGCCACTTTTTTAAAACAAACAAAAAAACCAACATTATTAATTACTTGAATAAGAACATACACTTCTTGAACACACAAAAAACAAAAA
The DNA here is from genome assembly GCF_965113315.1 of Podarcis vaucheri. NCBI lineage: Eukaryota > Metazoa > Chordata > Lepidosauria > Squamata > Lacertidae > Podarcis > Podarcis vaucheri. Next base: position 4,662,166 of record NC_138752.1, read on the forward strand.
CTAAGAAAAACAGCAAAACTGAATGAAAACTAAAATTAAACACACAAACTGCAAATGTTGGTTGTTTCATTAACATTCCCTGGAAAAAATATTATTGGTGTTTGAGGGTAGTAACATTTTTTAAAAGATTTGTCTTATTTATAAGATATTGTCTTTGATGTCTTTCATTTAAAGCTAAAAGCTTACCAATAATTCCAAATGGTTTTTAAGCATGTAGCAGCATATTTCACAGGAGTCCTTTGGACATTGCTATCATCATTAATATATTAAACAAATGTTTGCCACATAGTTGGAAATGAATCTTCATGCTTGTGTTTGTTTGTCTTCTGGTATAGATTGACTCTACCACAAATCCTTATTTAATCCCTCTAAATATTTCCATTTTTCTTATAATAACTATCCTGGTGGCTAACAATAAATGCTACTTATTTCTGCTCACACATGGGAAATGGAAAACAGTGGGCTCAAATGGTAACAGAATGTAAAAAGTACAAAAAAAAATCTACCGGTATTTACCCTGGAAAGCTCCTCTCCTGGTAGTAACGGCAGCTTTTCTGGAGGGGTGAGAGGCTATAGCTCAGTGACAGACCATCTGCTTTGAATGCAAAAGGTCCCAGGTTCAGTTTGTGGCATCTCCAGATATGGTTCAGAAAGACTCTTGCCTGATTCCCCAGAGAGCTGTTGCCTGTCCATGCAGACAATACTGAGGAAGATGCGTCAATAGCACCTCTGTGATTTTCAGCACGACTGCAGCACACCAGAGTCCCAGTCCTAGTCAACCTCCACGCCCAAAGGCACACCTGACAGGTACCATTTTCAAAACATCAATGCAAAGTGTCTCTGCAAAGTCGGTGCTATGACCATCAGTTCCTGCAGATACCTCTAAGACAGGAAGAGCAAAGGGAAGGAGTAAAAGAGAGGCTTGAAACAGACTTCTGTTAGGCCTAATTTTCATTTGGCATAATTTGCACTTTCTGGGCTAGTAAATGTTATCCTTCATATTTCACACGTCTCCATATTTTGTAACACTATTCTCAGCTCAATCCCCTCTCCCCAAAAAACCAATTACAAACATGTATTTTAATTTAAATACATTTAGAAATGCCTCCATTGGGATAAGTTAAATTTAAATTTCACAGCCAAATAAGTATTTTGTAAATTTTTGTATAGATTTCCCCCCCCCCTACAAAAATAAGATAAAATTGGAAACTAATGTGGAATCAGGATGGGATGGACTTCTGAATGGACAAGTGAGAGATGAAGAGGCCAGAAATAGAATAATAAGGACCAGAAATTAATTATAGTTGGGGCATCTGGTTTCTCCCAAGCAGGAACCCACAAATTCACACTGGGATGATGTGTGTGGGAACATTAATGCAGATGATGGGAGCTCTCTGTCACTTTACCCCCTTAGTAAAAATGGTGTGCTGGTATCCTCAGCCCTGCTTTTCCCACACTCCCAGCCCACAAGATTTGAATACCTTATCTACCTTTAGCTCACATCTCCAAAGAGGTGACAGTAAGCTCCAGTGCATCTCTAATAAACAGTTCAGTCAGCCCAATGCTGTTTTGAACATTTCTTTTCAGGGAAAAGTCAAAACTGTCAGGAGTCTGTATCTTCTGCTCTTAAAAAAAAAATCACACAAGCGGAAACTTGCATATTCCAGATGCAAAATATACACTGGATGTTTATATGTTAATAGAGAAAGAAGAGGACATGGGAGGTGCTGGGGCAGAAAGCTTTTTGCACTTTGAGTTCAAGTTGAGCCCCATAGGCTTCTGGTTACATGAGTGAGTAGTGTTATGAGCTCAGAGCTAGACAACAGAGCAATAAAACGTCAATAACACCAGGAGAAAACACACCGGGGGGGGGGGGGAGCAAGACATCTTGCCCCTTGAGGCAAAACAGAAAATGGCACACACACACCCTGCTGCCCCTACCCTTTTTTTGCTGTGCAAAGACAACAAGCTGGGTACGGCGTGGCGCCACCTCTCCTGGGCTTTCCCTCCGCCAGCGCCATCTTTGTTTTAACCGGAGAGCCTAGCAACTAAACCCAACATCAGCATCCTTTGCATGCAGAGCTTGCTCTCTGCCACTGAGCCACTATGAGTCTTCCCTGGCTAGGTCCGTCCCTCCTGTCTCCCCAGGCAGGTCTTGACATGGCCTGGGCCTGGAACCTCATTCACCCTGTGGGAAGATGGGTGTCTCCCTGCTCTGCTCACTTGCTCACCTGCTTGCCTCCCTCTCCAGAGCTACACTCCCTTCCCTTCACACTGAGGGAGGGCAGTGATCTTTTCCCCAGAGCTGCTCCCCCATCCCCACGACTGCTTCTCCTCCCTGCAGGGGCTGCAGAGGGCGGCTTGACACCCCCCCCCCCCGTCCCCTCCAACCCACTCAAACTGTGAGACACGCAACTCCAGCTCAAACTATGTCATGAGGGGCTGCAAGGAGACAACCGAGTGGGAAGAGACGGAATCGTCCTGAGACCTGTGGGTATAGGGGGCGGTATACAAATTTAATGAATGAATGAATAATAATAATCCACATCATTGCCTCCCTCCCAGCTCCCTGGGGAGCAGCTCTGCCAGAACTGAGAAGCAAATGGCGAGGACAGAACAAACCAGGCACCCACCGCAGAAAACACGGGAAGGGGAGGAGAAATCCAGCTCTGTCAGAGGGTGGCAGCTGCTCTTCTCCAACTCCCCCCTCAGGCTCACTTTGCATCCCTTTCACTTGTTGGCTCACCCACCTCCTGGACACAGCACAGCTGAGGAGAGGAAGGAAAGCAGGGGCTCCCCAGCCGGTTTTCAGCGCCACCTCACTCACCTGCCAAAAAACCAGGGCTGCTATGTCCAATCACCAGTCTCAGGCTCCAGCCTGACTTTCACCTATTCCCTCTTGGGGGGGGGGTTCTCTCTGCACATCAATCACAGCCTCTGTTTCTACTGCCAGCCACCCTCCCTGTGCCCAACTCTTTCTAGCCATGCCTACAATGGTCTTCAGATACCAGCACCATTTTGCTTAAAAAAAAAAAGCACTGGTGAAGATCATCCCTCTAGACCTTGCTACAAGCCGGACAACCTTTGCGAGGGCCACGGTCTGCTCCTTACCAGTAAGATGCACCTGGGCATCTCATACAGTTGCAGAGAGACACCTTCCTGTCTCTTTATTCAAGCTCTGCATGACACCAATTAATGAGCTGAGTGCTGCACAGCCTTCCCTGTGGCCAAGTTCTGCAAGTGAAGAAGATCATCATTATTCCCTTGCTTAAATGTACGGGAGGCTTCGCACTGCATTTTTCTAACTCACAATTTCCGCTACCATGGGAGGCCAAGAGACAAGTCAGAACAGCTCTCTAGGACAGGGTGTCCCCACTGTCCGATGCCAGTGATTTATGACATGGCTCAAATGGGTCCTTGAAATATCATCCCAGCAGCAGGCAGCAGGCTGCTTAGCTAACAACAACAACAACAACAACAAAAATCCATAAGGATTCTGCTCTGGAAGCTTTCATTAAAAACCAGTCTGCAGGTGGAGAAAGTCTGATGTTAGATGTGCACCCTGTGTAGGAGTCAAATGTGGACAGGGCCAAATGAGCTGCTGTCCTGCATACATTCTAGCATTGGAGACTTGTTACAGTGGAGTCATCTCTGAACTTTCAGGTGCAGAGAGTATGGCAGGCCTCACTCGAACTTGGGATCTTGGCTGCCTGTTTTCAAGAAGTGTTGGAAAAGGCTGAGAAAAGGGAAAATCAAATGAACAAGGGGACGGACGGACTCCATTTTAGTGTAGAGAAAAAGTTTATGGCAGAAGTTTATAAAATTATGCATGAAGAAAGTGGATAGAAAAGTTCTCTCCCTCTCTCATAGCTCTAGAACTTGTAGATGTCCAAGTAAGCTGGATGTTTAGATTCAGGACACAAGAATCTAAATGCACTGCATAGATAAACTATGAAACTTGCTGGACTCCTGGCCGCCATTGGGCCTCCCAGCCTGCCCAACGCTCAGGGACAACCAGAGTTGTAGTCTAGCAACACCTGGAAAGCCCCATAGGCTCCCCATTTCTTCTTGTTGTTGTTTTTAAATTGTTAGATCACCATTCATCTGTAAATCTCAGGGCAGGACTTCTATCTATCAAGCCAGGTGAGGGGGGAGGCCCACCCATTTGCCTGGAGGGCACCATCACTTGGTTGCAGCTCTGGCAACCTAATCTATTCTTTTTTTAATATAGTTTCAAATCCTTTTTTCTTAAACCTTACTTCACCGACTTCCCCGTACCTCCCCTTTCTGCATCCCAATTTCCAAATTTGTTCAGCAAATCCTCCCCTTGATTTTATCTAATTTTCCCTTGTTCTTTTCTTTTACTTAATCTTTTACAGCTGTAGTCCCCTTTTTTCTATAACCTCAACATTTTAGCATTCATTAATTTTACAATATTTCTTAAGATAAATTTTGAATTTCTTCCAATCTTCTTCCGCCATCTCTTTCCCCTGGTCTCGGATTCTGCCAGTCATTTCGGCCAGTCCCATATAGTCTATCACCTTCATCTGCCATTCTTCCAGAGTGGGTAGATCCTGTGTCTTCCAATACTTTGCGATGAGAATTCTTGCTGCTGTAGTAGCGTACATAAAAAAGTCCTGTCTTTCTTTGGCACCAATTGGCCGACAATGCCCAAGAGAAAGGCTTCTGGTTTCTTGGGAAAAGTACATTTAAGTACCTTTTTCATTTCATTATATATCATTTCCCAGAAAGCCTTAATCTTCGGGCACGTCCACCAAAGATGATAAAAAGTGCCTTCAGTTTCTTTACATTTCCAACACTTATTATCAGGCAAATGGTAGATTTTTGCTAGCTTGACTAGGGTCATGTACCACCTATAAATCATTTTCATAATATTCTCTCTCAAGGCATTACATGCCGTAAATTTTATACCGGTGGTCCACAACTGTTCCCAGTCAGCAAACATAATGTTATGACCAATGTCTTGTGCCCACTTAATCATAGCTGATTTAACTGTTTCATCTTGTGTATTCCATTTCAGCAACAAGTTATACATTCTAGACAGATTCTTAGTATTGGGTTCTAATCTATTCTTTTTCAATGCTGATGAGGACACATAAGTGACTTGTTCAACAAAGTCCTTTTGTCAGAGTCTAACCTCACTGAGCACAGGCCCCTAAGAATCATCCAGACTGACTCCCCCCAAACCTATATTCTAATGTTTATTATGCCTTAACATCTCAAAGAAGGAAGTTTCCCAGAGCTGATACTGTGCTGCAGCAAGCAGAAGTCTCTCTTGCTACAATCGATGTTCTAGCCTTAACAAGGGCGCTGCACACTTAGCTCTCGAAAGTCTCTGCGTGAAATGGAACGGCGTGATGATGATATTCAAGCTGTTGAACCGCGAGCTCCATGCATTCATGGGGGTTTCTGCTCAGCACTGCATTTAAATTAGGAAAGAAATTGGCAGATATTTTTAGCAGCCTTCCGCCACTAAAACTCATTTGACGAAAATACCAAAGGGACTGTTAATGTGGAATATGATTTTTTTTTAATCCCCTCTGCAGGAAGAATGGGGCCTAATTTGTCTGGAAATGACTGGTACTTTCCTGGCCGGTGGGCTTAATCTTACTTGGTGCCTGTTTAAAGGGATGCCGGCATGTTTTGCTTAACCTTTTCTGCGGCAAAGAACAGGTGTTGTTCTGCTACCACTTTAGTCTTTCCCATTTCAGAAACTCCAGCTTTTGCTTTTCAAACATATTCCCCCACAAGTTTTTCCTCTTCTCTCCCTCTTCAAATGGAACAAGGCAAAATAAATTGTGGTGGTATTGTTGGTCCAGCCCACTGTAGCTGGAGGAAAGGTTTCCTCGTCTTATGCAGTCGTTCCAGTGGCCTAGTGTGGGGAGGGCGAGGGGAGCCATTGCCCCGGGTGAAATTTTTCAGAGGGCACTGCCAGAAGCCCCCATAATAGTTCCCTCATCAAGGGAAGCCATGCCCGGTTTGGCCCTCGGGGCTGGGGGGTGGGCAGCAGCAGCAGCCACTCCATGTCTGGGTCAGGCCTGACCAACTGGAGGGCACGCAAGAAGGATGCAGTCTTCAGTGGCGCGCTCCACCCTTATGGCACGGCGTGTGCGCACCTGCTCCGGGCACCAGCGAGGCATGCTCCGCCACTGACTGATTCGTCTAGTTCAGTGTTTACTGCAGGCCTGAGGTCAATTGTGGCCACGTGCACCACCTTGCCCCCACAATTCAGGGGAGCCAGGGCTGTGTGATGTCAGCATGCCATGCGTTCATGCCATGCACCATGCTGCCATCACTAGCACGCACCACTGAACTTTGGGGGGCAGTCCTTTCATCAGAAATATTGGGGCCCCCGGCTCCCCACTTGGTGCCCCTGAATGTGGTTTTGCAGGCCTCTCTATTTGGCCACCCCCCAGCCTTCTCTCCCCAGGCCACACCCCTCACTGGCCTTGCTTTGCACTTCCTCACCTTCTTCTGCATGGCTGGAAGGTGTCCTTGAACACCAACAAGGCCTCTTGCTTGGCAGAATGGAGGACGGAAGGCTGCCCTGAAGCAAATGCAAGGTTCCATGCTCCACATCTATACTGACTGACTGGGGCTCCCCAGGGATATATGTAAGACTCCAGTCCTCATGATTCTGACTAAAGGGCTGATATAAAAAAATAGGAAGCTGCTTTATACTGAGTCAGATCTGTGGTCCACCTCGCTCTTCTACATTCTGCCAAAGGACCATCCAGTCCAGCCTTCTGCTCCTAGAGAGTTCCTGACTCAGTTGGTAGAGCACAAGACTCTTAATCCCAGGGTTGTGGTTCTGAGCTCAGCCTTGGGCCAAAGATGCCTTCATTACAGGGGCTGGACTAAGATTGGTCCCTTCCAACTCTCTGCTTCTATGCTTCTACTCCAGCAATGGCTGGGGGTGAGCTGAGGCCTTTTGAGCTTCAGGTGCCAACCCCCTTAGTCTGAAGCCAGGCCGTTTTCATTTGCTCCTTCCCTGGAGTGCTCCTCACCCTGTTCAGCTGGTGAGGCACTGTGGAAGGACCCAAGAAGAGCCTGCTGGGTCTTGCCAGTGGCTCATCTTGACCAGCAGCCTGTTCTCACAGTGTTCAACCAGGTGCCTGTGGGAACCAGCAAGCAGAATTCAGGCACAAGTGCCCTCTCCCCTCCCATGGCTTCCAACACTGGTTTTTATATTCAGAAGCATACTGCTGCCTCCAGCTGGGGAGGCAGAGCATAGACATCATGGCTAGAAGCCTTCAACAGTGCTCTCCTCTAAATACGGTATCTGCCGAACCTTCTTTTAAAGCCATTTCTGCTGGTGGCTATTGCTGCTTCCTGTGGCAGTGAGTTCCAAAGTTTAACTTTACACTCCATGAAGACTTTCTTTTCTGTGTCCAGAATCCTTCAGTATTCTGCTTCATTGTAAGTCAAGCCAGGGGGAAGGTGCCTGTGATGGTGGCAGCTCCGGTTCTAAGGACTATGGAACATTCCTGTCCTGCCTGCCTGCCAGCCTCAGGCTGAGTGGTCCCCTGATCAGAGCCAGGAACCTGGCATGGCTTCTTTGCCAGTAACTGTGTTGTCCTGCTCAGCTTGGCATCCTGGTCAGTGCTGGACTCTTGGAGACACTAGCCCAGCCTCATGCTTTCCACTGTGGCCAAAGTGGATGCTCTAGGGGACCCCCCAAGCAGGTGGAATGACCAAGCAGAGGGGGGATTGGAAGTAATTTAATCTCTGCTACTGAATTGGCTGCACACAGAGTGCAGAAGTGGTGTACTTTATTGCTGAAGGTAATATGAGATTAAACTACAGCTGTCTGAAACGATAAGAGTCAAATACACCAATTTAGCAGGTTGCGGGGGGGGGGGGTATGATGGAGGGGAGAGGAGAGAGAATCCCATACGTTGTACTTAGGCACATATGTGTCTGTCCTTTTAAAAAGTTCACTTTTCAAGTCAGAGAGGAAAATTGAATACTGGGACACTAGAACTTACCCTGTTTGAGCTCAAAATAGAACCACATCACTGAAGTGAGTTAAATCAATTTGAAAGGGGTGGGGGGTTGAAAACCCAAATAATGGGCATTCCCCCCCCCTTCCACTGCAAATACTGAATTAAGAAATGCAATTATGATGGACACACACACACACACTTCAATTAATTATCCTACTAGAAGGATAACTTTTCTGGTAATCAAACTGCATTAAGATGAAAGAAAACGCAAAGGGAGCCTAGTTAACTTTTGTCCCAGTGAAGTCTGAAAGGCTGTGTGCTAATTCAGCACTGTTTCCCCCTCTTCTGCAAGCTAGCAAGAGGACCTTGCTGTTGCTCTGATGCACAATGGTTAAAGCACGTTCAGTTTAGCTACCAGCATTGCATGCTTATCCAGGCTCTGTTCCAAGACACATATCTCTCCCACAGCAAGAAAATAACAAAAACCCACAGACTCAAAACAATGCAGGAAATTTCAAACACAATCAGAAGCCTTTGTCCCTGCCCCAAGATTAAACAAACGTCAGCTATGGCTGGCAGCTTTTTTTCTTAAGCAGCTCAGGGCTGGTTCTAGGTTTGAGGGGTGTCTCTGCAAAAGGCTTTCTTGAGGATCCTCAGTTATGGCACCACCTAGTGGTGGAAAAGCAGTTCTCTGATGGAACCACCTTATAAATTTCCCACAATGCCTCAGGGCAATGCTGCATCAGGGCATTGTGGGACATTTAGATGGCGACTCCCAGACACAGCAAAACCAAACCAAATGTTTCTGGGGTTGGGGACACTGGCCAGTCGATGTTGCTGACGGGTGTGTAGCATCCACAATGACCATGCTAAATAGCCATGCATTGTCCAATGGCATAGTGTTCCCCCACCCAAACATGCAATTACAAGGACCCAATTACAAATACTCTTGGAAGGATGTTCTAAACTGTTTCTAACTTATTTGTGGTTTTCAATTCTTCATGATTTATTTCAGTGAAGACAAGCGATTGTGTGTGTGTGTGTGTGTGTTGATGTTTTCTTACCCTGCAATGCTGTGTCAGCACTGATTGTTGCAGGAATTACAAAAGAATATTTAAAAATTCTTTCTGGGCCAAAACGCCCTCTCCCCCAAAACATCCATGGTCACATTTATAGAGACCCATAACTCTCTTTCTCTTTGTCTCTCTCTCTCTCTCTGTGTGTGTGTATGTGTGTGTTCACACGTGTGTGTGTGTGTGTACATGTGGGAGGTTCGGTTGTTTTGAGGAGCAAATTTTGAAGGTGGAGGACGCAAACCCATCAGTGTTTCCTTCCATCTCGATCCAAGGCATTCTGCTGAAACTCACCTACCAACTGGGAGAAGCCCAAGGGAGTGCTGCCCTTGAAATGCAGAGCCATATAGCACACGTTGTCAAGGGGCTGGCTCTCTATCATTTATTTCATTTATTTATTGCATTCCTACCCCACCTTCCTTTCCAAGGAGCTCAATGTGGTTTATGTGGTTTGCCCCTTCTCTTTTTAATCCTCACAACAACCCTCTGGGGTAGGTTGGGCTGAAAGGCAGTGACTGGCCTAACGTCAGCCAGTGAGTTGCATAGTCAAGTGGGGATTTGAACCCTGGTCTCCTAGGTCCTACTCCAATACTTTAACCACTACATCACACTGGCTCTCTATGACTGTATGATTTCTAGGACAGCAAGAGCCCAGCTCCATGAGTTCACAGAGAAAGCATGCTGGGGGACAAGTTGCTCAGACTGGGAAGCCAAGCCCAAGACAGACGTTATATAAGCTTAGTGAGGGCCCCTATCACCTGGATCACTTGGCCTGACCAGGATGACAAACTGCAGTACTCCTTCCTGCCACCATCAGGGCTGTGCTGTGGAGCAGAAGGGTTTGGCTGCTGCTTCTCTCTGGTTGTAAGCTGCCCTCAATAGTACCAAGAGCAAGGTCCATGGACTCTGCTGCCTGATTTCCTGGTTCAAGCCCTGTGGTGGTTCCCAGCTTGAACTGCCTGTGATTTCCACCTCCAGCAATTGGTGCAGGGCGAGCAGAACTCTTCTCTGCAATAGCAGGCAGCATGGTGGGGCGTTGGTGCTCACCTCCTGACAGCTGAGTTAAGTTCTACCGGGAAGTAGAGGTGAAGGTGTAAGGCAGTGGGGAGGTCTCTGCTGCTGTGTTCCCATCACACTGACCTCCCCACTGTCTTGCTGCTCCCCCTCCCGGTAAGCATCAGTGGCTCAGCTTTTGGGAGGTCAGGAAGTGCTGCAGTCATTGGTTGCCACTGCCTCTCTGGCTCCCAGAGCTCCTGGTGTGAATCTTGAAGTCCCAGACAAGAAGCAATACTCGTTGGAAACTTGGAATGTTCCACTCATGTCTCAAAAAATAAAACAAAAGAAACAAGATAAGCAGCTCTGGTTTCATTATTTGCTTAATCCAAACCAGGCCCTAGGCAGTGCGATGTAACTGCCCTGTCCCAACTTGACCCTCTGCTTTGATCCTGCATGATTTCATCTCAAAATAGGTTGCAAGCTACTTTGTGTCTTTAAAGATAAAAGAAAAGAACCCCCCTCCAAGACACAAAGCAAAGTAGCTGCTGCCCCCCCTCCAGCTTCATTTTCCTCGAATGGTGGACAAATTTTCATCCTGTCAACACCAGACCAAAGGGGCAAAGAGGTGAGACGATATTCAGAAAACAGGCAACCTTTACTATTATCACTTTAGTGGTTAACTAAACTTTATGATGGGGGTGGAGCTTCTCTGCATGACCAGTTCTTTGAAATCATTGGGAACAAAGGGAGACAGCTCTTGACATGATTACATGACAATTTCACACATCATATTTGAAAGAAGATGCTAGCATCCAATTCCCCAGTCGCAGACATCCCAAATTCTCCAAATAAAAAGACAGATCTGTCACTTACTTCAAGGAATCATAGCTGGTTAATATCATCCATTTCAGTTGATTAGTTAACCCACTGATCTTCAGCTCAGGACCCGCTAGTGGGTTGCAACCTGGCCCAAGGCGGGTTGCAACAGAAGCACAGCTGCCATGCTAATATATGGTAAAAGATGAAGAAATGGGTCCCCAAATGCATGTTTGGGCTAAAAGTGGGTCCTGAGTCTGAAAAGGTTGACAATGCCCAAGTTTGCCTGAGGGCTAACTTGAGTTGGGCTGAGTCAAATGTCTGAGGCTAAACACCCTACTGCCACCCCCATGATGGGGGGATGGGGAAGTGAGGCTTTGCAAGGGCTTCTTCTCAAGGAAAAGCCGTTGTAAAGTCTTGCCACCCTGCTTAAGGAGAAGTCCTTGCCAAATCTCCCTTCTCACTTGGCAACAAAGCTCTTGGTGAGAGGGGGAGACATTCTGCAAAGCAGAGCTTCTCCGGCAGCCATGGCAGTGGTGGGATGGGAGGAGAGCTGCCACTTGCGTTTCCGCCAATTGTGGTGGCTTTTTCACCCGCTTCACCTGCAGGCCAGCTCTGCTCTAACCATTCTGCCATGCTGGCTCTTCAGCTGCTCTGCAGACAAGATAGTTTTTCATTGAAGTTCTTGAATGCTGGTCAGGGACAGCAGAGTTCAGCCTTGGCAATGATTTTTACCGTACAGTCATGACAGAGAATAAAAAGGGCTAAAGTTGTGGCATGTGGACCTCAGTGATCTCATGGCCTCTTTGGATGGAAAGGTCATTGTGCCCACAACCTTGGTCATTATCTCCAGTTTCTTAAAGATCAGGGGCTCATCGCTTTTGCCTTGCCACAGCCTCACTGACTGATAAACTGTGAAACGACTGCGGGTTGAGACATTCCAAGGAGTTGAGGAACTCATGATTCGAGAGCAAGATTTTAAATACATGGAGCTACCTTGACCTTTTCAGCTCTGCCTTACATAACCTTGCCATGAATAGCGAGAACCTCGCAGATTCTACAGAGGGAGTACAAATGCTCTGCCTTAATTGGAAAAGTTACAACCGGTGACATGGCTTCCAACACAGATGAATCACCACCAAGGCGTGAGTTATGAGACTTTGTGGGATCTCACACTCCTGGTGGGTGCTTTGTGGGGCTGTGCAAGTGCTTTCCTATGAGTATTTTAAAGCGCGCGCACACACACACACACACATGCTATTCAAACCTGGGTGTTTTTTCTGGTGCTTCACCATCATTCCACCCCCTCCCCCTCCTAAAGTGATCCTAACCAGACAAGGATCACAGAGGACAAATGTAACTAAGGGAAAGTGAGGAAGATACTTCCTTACTGGTCACACTGCTGATCCTATTGCCAGCACTGTGCTTCTTCTCTAAACCAGCAAATGAAGAACAACTTGAAATGAACAAGTGAGGAGTGAAGGCTTGTGCTGCAGAAGTGCCGCCCCCCCCCACAAATGGTAACTCCCGGGGGACTTGTTTTCCTACTAGGCAGGGCATGGGAGGGAAGGGAAGAGCAGTGGGGGAGTTATGTTTAGGCAGCACTATCCGCTTCTTGCATTCTGAAGGCTTCTGTTTCCTCCCTCTTGATCAGGGTCAGAAACCTGGAGCCCTCCAGATGTTGCTGGACTACAACTCCCTTCAGCTCCAACCAGACTGGCCTCCAGCCAAAGATGACGGGAGGAGTCATCCAACAGCAGCTGGAGCATAGACTGCATGCAGACCCTCCAAGTGTCTCTATTTTCCACGGATGTCCTTGATTTAGAGAAGTCATCCCAGTTTCTGATTTGATCCTAGAATGTCTCACTTTCCCTTAGGGTGTCCCTATTTTTATGTGAGAAATGTTGGAGGATATGGAGTTATCTCCCAAGCCGTCAGAAGGCAATCCTGTATAGGGAAGGTTTTTAATGTTTTATTATGTTATTTATATATGTTGGAAGCTGCCCAGTGTGGCTGGGTCAACCAAGTACGATGTGTGGGGTATAAATAGTAAAATTATTATTATGGAATGTGACGTCCCTATTTTCATTGGAGAAATGTTGGAGATTATGCTGCATGCAAAGCGCTAGCAACCACACTGTGCTCAACTCCCTTATTTTTGCTCAAGAGAATTCACAGTGTCATTGCACTGCATTGATTTTCTTGTGGGTCCCCAAGTGGAAAGAGGCTTGCAACCCCTCCTGAGATTTTGCTCATCTCTTATTAAAGGCCCAAGACGATTCACCAAAGCCAGGAACATCCCAATTTGCCTTTGACATCCCACTTTGAGTCAAGATGGGGGACTTGATGCCTGCCACATGTTGTTGGACACAGTTGTCCATAATCGCTGACCACTGGCCATGCAACCAACAACCAGGAATGGATTAACTATTAAGCAAAATAAGCACATCAAGGAAAGGGGGCACCATAGATATTTTCCATTGCCAGATTTTTAGCATTAATGGTCACGAATTGCTCAGCTGAAGTATATTCTCAGCTGAAGTATATTAAAAATTCCAACAGAATGGACACCATGAATAGAATTTTGGTGACAAGAGTAATTCCACCTTCATGAAAATATACATTCATTACTCTGATTCCAAAACAAGACAGTGACTTAACAAAGACCAAAAATTATAGACCTATTTCATTATTGAATTGTGACTACAAACTATTTGCTACAATCTTGGCTAATAGATTGAAAGGGACATTGACTGAGTCAGTCCACAGAGACCAGGCCAGATTTTTACCAGGCTGACAAATAAAAGACAATATAAGAAATGTAATTAATTTAATAGAGTATTTGGAAGTAATAAATGAAAAAAGGCTGTGTTAATCTTTTTAGATGTGGAGAAAGCTTTTGACAATATTTCACGGTCATTTATGATCAAGGTTTTAGAGAAAATGGAAATAGGTAATTCTTTCCTAGCAGGAATTAAAGCTATACTGATCAATCTGCAAATGTATTAATAAATAATATTCTTTCAGACAAATGGCAAATAGAAAAAGGAACAAGACAAGGTTACCCTATCTCCATTGCTGTTTATATTGACATTAGAAATACTTCTTCGGAATATAAGGAGAAACAGGCAAATTAAAGGTATTAAGGTGGGACATAGAGTTTATAAATTAAGGGCATTTGCTGGTGATGTGGTGTTGACACTAAAACAACATTTGGAGAACATTCCGAAAGCATTAGAAGAAATGAAAAGGTTTGGAGAAATGGCGGGTTTCAAAATAAATTCAGATAAAACCAAATTTTTGGTTAAAATCATGGATGAGCAGATGAATTATTTTTTTTTAAGAAAGGGCGTCTAGACTAAAAATAGGCAAAAAAGTTAGGTATTTGGGAATTTGACTGACAGTAAGAAATCTCAACCTATTTGAAAATAAGTATATAAAATTGTGGAAAGAGGTTAATAAAGAGAAGAAGAAGAGTTTGGATTTGATATCCCGCCTTTCACTCCCTTTAAGGAGTCTCAAAGCGGCTAACATTCTCCTTTCCCTTCCTCCCCCACAACAAACACTCTGTGAGGTGAGTGGGGCTGAGAGACTTCACAGAAGTGTCACTGGCCCAAGGTCACCCAGCAGCTGCATGTGGAGGAGCGGAGACGCGAACCCGGTTCCCCAGATTATGAGACTACCACTCTTAACCACTACACCACACTGGCTCTGGAGTTGGAAATATGGGGGAGAAATTCCCCCAGTTAGGTAGAATTTCAGCCATTAAAATGAATATACTGCCTAGGATGCTGTTTTTATTCCAATCAATCCTAATTGTAAATAATTTAAGCTGCTTCAAATAATAGAAAAAATATATCTCTAAATTTATCTGGCAGGGGGGAAAGTCAAGAACTAAACATAAAACTATGATACATACAAAAGAAAGAGGATGCTTTGCTCTGCCAGATTTGCAAATGTATTGTGAGGTAGCCTGTTTGTGTTGGTTAAAAGAATTGATTGTATTGGACAATGCAGATGTTATGTACTGAAGTTCTCACCCTGGGCCAGTAGGGGGATACTGTATATAGTTCAGGTCCACATGTGCAAATAAGGGATCGAAAGTGACCTTCAGTGATTGGATAGTTACAGAAAATGGTTACTGTTGTGTTCTAGTGGAGCTCTATGTAAGCAGGCTGACTGAACCCTTCTGTTCTGGCCTGTGAATGAACAAGAGGTGTTTGAAGAATCGCTGTGTTGTCTGATATGTTCACCCACAACTTAACAGCAGACATCTTAGATTTAGAGGGTCATGACTTAAAATTTGGCTGGCATGCATGTCTCTGGTATGATAAGGCTAAAATCTACAAGAATTTTATGAACCACATTCTTAGGAAGAATCTGTATGGAGTTTGGGAGAAATATAAAAATCTGCTGGAAAGAAAAACACCTTTATGGCTATCTCCAATTGAAACAATTACAATTAAGAGAGTAATATGGTCAGACAATGGGCGACTTACAGGGAACTGCTGGATTTTATGGGGGGGAGGGGTGGGACCCAAACTGAAATCAATGGAAAACTTAAAGAGCAAGTTATGGATTGGTTGCAATATCACCAGTAACATGACAAGTTTAAATTAAATAAAAAGAATGGATTTCTGGACCAAAGCTCACAATTTGAAAAATAACTCTTACAAAATAAGGATAAACTTAAAATATAAAATTTTATACTAGAATGGGAAACAAAAGATGAGCTTGTTAAAGCTTCAGTGACACACTGTGCAATAGATATAGGACATAATATAGATCTCAACCTCTGGGGGAAACTCTGGGAAAGCGACCTAAAATTTACTGCATGTTATTCATTGAAAGAGAATTATTTGAAAATGATTCATAAATGGTACTTAACTTCGAGTAGGTTGGCTAAGATTTATAAAACAGAATCAGATATGTGTTGAAAGTGTAACGGAATGGAGGGAACTTTTTTCCACATGTGGTGGGCATGCAAAAAGGTAAAAGTTATTGGGAAATGATTTATAATGATTTTTAAAAAAATGTTCAAAACTACTTTTCAAAAAAAATCCCAGACTGAAATTCCTAGGTGTCAGAAAAGGTTAGTTATGTATACAACAACTGTGGCTCATGTTTTGTTAGCCCCCAAATTGGAAAGTGAGCGAGGTCCCAACTAAAGTGGATTGGCAAATTACGTTGACAGAATATGCAGAACTTGCAGATTTAACACATAGAATAAGAGAGCATGAAGAACATACATTTAAAGAAGAGTGGAAAACATTTATTGAATATATGGAAAATAACTATACAGCTGAAAATGCTGGCAGCACTAAGATAAATTCAACAGAGTAAATTATATTTGATGGATGTAAAAGTGGAAAACTGATTTGAATGGTTATAGTAAAATATGCAGGGATGTATGATATGTAAAATGAACCATTGAAAGAGAAGAGGGGAAGTCACTGGATATTTTAAAGTTTGTAAAATATTTATTAGGAACTGTAAAATTGAAAAATTAATAAAAATTATGATTTGTTGCCAAAAAAGAGAGAATCCCAGCAAAACAGCTATGAATCAAGGCAGGCTGAATGCCTCATCTCTACTAAGTAAAGAAACAGATGTGTTACATAAGATTAGTTTTGAAGAACTGATCAAAGACTGGAATTAGAAAAAGTAGGAGAAAATTTATCAGATATAAATACAGTAAAGTGATATACAAAAATAAACATTTTCCATCTTACTATAGATGCCATTCTATTTTGATTCTTTTTATTTTCTTGTACAGTTTATTATTGTTGATATTTTTATTAGCTATATGGGAGCACCAAAATCTTTTAAGTGCTTAGGGACTCCAAAGGTCTTAATCCAGCTCTGCCCACAGCATCTGGAGCACAACAAGTCCTTCCCCTCCTTTAAGCAAAATGGTTGTGAAATCTACACATGGATCAGCCCTTAACAAGCATCCTCATGTCTCCTTAGGTTTTGTCAAATTTTCTCTCAGAAAAGCTGGAGTTCTGCTCAGTCTCAACTGGCTTCAATAAAGATCTACAGTCCTTCAAAATCCAACACAGAATAACGTATCTACAGAATCTAGCTAAAATGGCCATAACCATCCCAAAGCCCTGCCCCCAAATACTTTTCTCACTCTTCACATCTGTATTTATATCACCTTAAACTTGGGCTTTGCAGCATCTTCAAAGCCTGTGGAAATAAACTAAACAAGTCTTTCTCATACTGCCATAATGTTTACAGGGTTTCTTCAGCCGACTCCTTTGTAGCAATTTCTGTGCCTCGTTGACTTCCAACAGAAACAACAGGATTGGTTCAGCATGAAGACTGGAAGAAAACAAAGCCTGCATCTGAGTATAGTTCTTTAAAAAATATAATAAAATAGAAAACAGGTGTCTGTGTGCATGGATATCAACAGTGCCAGAAACCTGATGTGACAATGACTCTGGTGCAACAAACCATTTGCCCAGAAAATGACAACAAAGGCAGAGAGGTAGAAAAGGCTATAACCAAAGGAGACCTCAATTGGCGAAACACATGCACATGCAGAATGGAGTGTGAGAGAGAAATAAAAGGGCTGAAAATTGCAGCAAATTAGGAGCTAAGAAACTGTCTTAGAAGTCTTATAAGTCAGACCATTGGTCCATTTAAACATCTAGAGACTGTGAGCAGCTCTCTAGGGCATCAGGCAAGAGTCTTTCCTGCCCAACCCAGCCTGGGATTGAAAACTCAGGAACTTCAGCAAGCAGAAATGTAATGACCGCTGTATAGGGAAGCTTTTTAAAGTTTAATGTTTTATTATGTTTTTATATATGCTGGAAGCCACCCAGAGTGGCTGGGGCAACCCAGTCAGATGGGCGGGGTACAAATAATTAACAACAACAACAATTATGATGATGATATTAATAATATTCACAATAATAATAGTAATAACAATATTAATAATAATTAAACCAACCAGTGGATAGTTCCTAATGCACAATCAGTTCAGCTTCAGAAACAAGATAGAGTGATTTGGAATGACAAAATCTAGAGAAAAAAATAGGAGGAGAAATAAAAACCCAGAAGTGAAAATGTTCAGCCCAGTCCTTTCATATCATTGTTGTCTCATAATATTAGAACATCCCATGAAGTGGAATGTTGAAAGGTTCAGGACAGACCGAATAAAACACACACACAAAACCTAGATAAAGCATGGAGTTTGATACTATAAGATATAGCAACGGCCAAGTTCACGAAGGCGATGGCTATCAATAGCTACTAGCCATGATGGCTATGTTCAGCCTCCATTGTCTAAGGCAGTAAGCCTCTGAATGCCAGTCCCTGGGGTTCACAAGTGGGGTGGGGGGGAGAGAAGGGCTGCTGTGCTCAGGTCATGATTGCAGGCTTCCTGGAAGCATCTGGCTAGAACAGGATGCTGAACTTGAGGGGCTCTGCTCTGATCCAGCAGGGCTCTCCTTAGGCTCTTAATTCACCACTGAGAATTGCTTCTCATTCTTCCTTGTACTCTGAGTGAGCAGCTCAGTGGTCGCATCACAGAAAGGGCCGAACGGCGGCTGTAATGAACATGGCAAGCAACCTTTGGAGACAATCATCCAAGTTAAGGCTTTCGTTCCAATTGGCCTTTGGAATGAAAGTCTCGGTCTTTTGTTGACTTGAACCCGTCTACAACTCCCCCCCCTTCTCATTCTCTTTCATTTCTTTTTTCTTTCCTGTGGGGAAAATATCTTTAAGATGATAAAGAAGCAAAGAAAATTACTGCCCGAATTCTTGAAAGTGACTGTTGAAGCAAAACAATTATTCTATTATAAATTAATAATGCAATTCATTTGTAATCTATTATTGAGTGCTTGAAGAATAGTTTATGCTCAAAAGGACTGAAATTTTCTCCCAGAACCCATTTATTGTGGAAGATAAATTTAAGGGTAGTGTCACATTTTGAAAAATGTTATTTTATTGGCAGTAATTTTTCATGGTACCTGTGGGGACGAGATGACAGCTCAACACTGCAATTGTCCTTCATGTTGATATCCTTTTTTAAAGTTGAAATTGCCCTGGGAATATACGGGACGTGATTTATTTCCCTCCCACCCACCTCAGCCCTCTGGAAGATTTCTGGTGGGGGGCTGTGAAAAGGGATGCACGGGAAGCAGAGACAAAATCGGAAATGAATCCACCATACAGATGTATGCAGGAGAAAAGTGGGTAAAGGAATAGAGAGTGATATTCAGCCCCTCAAAATATTGGATGTTTGACGCCAAACATCCTCAGTATGTAACGGAAGCACCTTGGCAATCGTCAGGGGTTGAGGTGGGTACCGTTTGCAATTTCACAAAAGCCCAGAAAAGCCACAGGATTCAGAAGGGGCTGGAGACCTCAGTTTAACATTATGGTTCCCATTCAGGTGGTACCAGCGATGTCCACCCTCCTTATGCAGATGCAGAAGCAGGTCTCCATAATTAGCAACCAAAGCCCCCATTCTCCACCTTCAAATGAGGCAGTGAAAGTTCCTGCCTTGCTTCTGCTTCTGCTGCTGCTGCTATACTTAGTCACCTTCAAAATGAGATCAAATGAGACCAAGGTAATTAAGCGATTAGACAAGGGAAATGATAAGTATGTAAGCACTCGTTGCAACCTTGGAAGTTCTTGTTCAGTACAGGGCAAGCCACTTACTTCCCTGTCACATTAACTCTGCAAAAGAATCTATTTCCTTACTACTCCAGACTTGGAATCATTCCCCAGTATCCCCAACCGTCTTGGGCAGAGACACACACATTGAAATCCAACGGACACTTGGACACCACAAAAACGACTCAGGTCCCAAATATCTGAAAAGTCACCTCCTTCCCCCTCAGATACTAACTTTGGCAGAGGCTGCCCTCTGGGTAGTTCATCCTCCTTCAGAGGCTCAGGGAGACAGCAGTATGGAAGAGGGCATTCTCTGTGCCAGTCCCAAAGCTGTAGAAGTCCCTCCACATAGAGATGTGCCTGGCAACTTCCTTATACAACTTCCAGAAGATGCTGAAGACATACCTCTTTACCATGGCCTTTGAGGAGGGGCATATTTTTAGGACCCACCTTATTTTTGTGATTGCAAGTTGTTTTAAACTGCTTTTAATGTTGTATTTTAATGTTGTAACCTGCCCTAGAACCTTAGGGTGAAGGACGGCTAAGAAATTACAACAATAATGTAATAATAATGAGTTTTAATGTGCATAACACTGCCCTGTGACCATATAGGAAAGGGCAGTGAAAACCAACCCCCACAAGGAAGACACACCATTATCTTGCTTCAGATTTAACCTCAAGTAAAGCACAAACTTTCAAAGTTTGGTAGAAGATCCAGCCTTGCTATGAAGCTATATTTTGTGCAACAAATCCTGGCTTTTTTCTGTTTGGGGGTTCTGATCCTTCCATCATTAAATTTTGGCTATTCTCCAGACCTGGCTCTGTGTCTTTTTAAAGCAGTTGTATCCAAAGTTTAGTAATTAAATTGTGTGGACCTTTTTGTGTGGCATGCTTGTTTCATTCCTAAATGTATGGTTGCTGACGTATGGCTGGTTTCACCCTCTTCTCAAAATAACATGGTTTGAACCTGTATATGCTAACACAGTCCAAATAACTAATGAACGAGGGCTGTCTGGTGAGGGGATAAGACTTGTACCTAGGGGCTGGCGTCCAAAAGTAAACAAAAACCACTGCCCCCAGCACAGTAATCATTCTGCCGTTTGGTGACGATGTCTCAAGAGGTGCTGGAACCTACGTCAAAAACAGGTGAAGTCACGCCAAGGTCACATTTCAGTCTGTCCTCTTGATTCAAAATGACTGTTGGTGTCCAAAAGTAGATGAGGACTCCCTCCCCCACCTTGGGAAACCTCATGCTGATATGTCAAGAGGCAGCTGAACCTACAATATATAGAATAAATAAACAAGAGAAACCATTTCCGAAAATACCTCTAAAGTAGATATGTGTGTTTTGGTTTGCTTAGTTGGCATCTGTAGCGGACTCACCCCTCTACCTGCCCCCAGTGGAAGAGTGAGGACAGCAGAACTAGCATAAAATTAATGCATATTTGTAGAAAAGTCATATCCTTAACCTCTGTTGGAATCAGAAACAACATCAAGGACATTTCTTTTGCCTGCCTAGACTGGATATATGTAATTACCACTACATTATAAAATGACCTGCATAGTTACAATTTAAAATTAATACATGATCTATTGTCTTGCGAGCTTTTTTTTGTTTTTAATGAATAGAATAAAGAAATGTGATCTGGCTAATTATAGCATCTGCCCCTCACAGTCTCTATTAAGAAAGCACTCAATCCCTTCTTAATCTCTAAAGGGGCAGACAAATTAGTCCACATTGCCGTTAGAGGGCTGCTTGGGATCAAGGCAAAACTGTATGTATAGTGTTAGGAGTGCCTGACTGCTGCATTTGTTTAAAAGACTACTTTCTCACTTTACCAGTAATTATTTTCCATGGCATTGAGTTGGTCCATAAGCTATTAATTACGCTGGATGTATAGGAGATGACAGCTTTTGGGTAAGCATAGTAATTGGATACGAGGAGGGGCAAAATAGCTGTTACAAGAAGATGTTTCTTCATGCAATTATCATCATGCAGCATAACCAAAGTTTAGTTTATTTGCTTTCCAAAGGAAGGTATCTGGGTGAGAGGAAGGTGGCAGGGATAGTGGGGGGAAGGAATATCTAGGGGGAGGGTTGCATGATAAATGACCCCCGTGCCTCTTTGGGATGCCACCGTCTCCAATGCAAGTGGTGTTTGTAAAGCAGTTAATATATCTTGTAGATCAAGCCTTCTGGTGCTTTGGACTTGCATTGTGAAGTGAATAATAGCAGCAGCTTCCTGGGGCAATGGTTCAGTGCAGAGCATGTATTGAGAACAGCCATGTTGCACTTGAGAGCAGAACTTTGAAGTCGTTGGTTTCCACAACTGAGTGGCCTTGAACAATGTTGTCTCAAGGATTTCTAGCAAGAGAACTTTATATAACATGAAGGCGACAAATGCATTTAGAAGCATTTGGGGAGATGGGTTGCAGCAGTCCACCTTCCTAGCGCCACACACCTTCAGAGGATCATTGCCTCATGCCCAGGCAAGACAAATTAAAAGTGCCATAGCTTCATGTGCATCTTGGACCTTGTGTGAAGGACAGCCATCCTTGAAAATCCAGTGCCAGAAGCACAGAATGATGCTGCTCTCCTACTTGAAACAGTTCGAAGATCAGTTTCCTTTAGAGAAGACAACGAAGCAGACCATCTGAGTGCGTCCTTGGACTGGGTATTCCTATGGTATTTAGTTAGACAGGAACTGGGGAGATCTGGGTTCAGAATTCCCCACAGCTATGAAGCATAAGTGGTGGAAGGCCCATAGCTCACCAGGAAAGGGCTGTAGTTCAGGAGCAGAGCATCTGCTTTGCATGCAGAAGGTCCCAGGTTCAATCCCTGGGTAGAGCTAGAAGACACCCCTGCTTCAAACTCTGGAGAGCTGCTGCAGGTCAGCATGGAAAACAGTGAGCTAGAATGAACAAGTGGCCTGATGCAGTAGTAGAAAAGCAGATTCTTAAGTGACCCACCATCACAAGAAGCTACAGACAGCATTGAGTGCTGCCCAGAGGATGAGTTATGTCCTCCCTAATTTCACCACCCAATCTCCAAATTGCAAAATGAGGTTGTCCCCTGCCTTTTGGTGGTGTTTATTACTGAAACATTTATATCCCATCCTTCTTGTGACATTGCACTTGCACTTTGGAAGTCCTTCCTATCCCAAATCACATTGGTGTGAGGGGCACCATCTCTGTGGAGCCATGGGGGCTGAGGGCCCCCTAAATTTCCGGTGAAGGGGCTGGGCCCCCTCAATATTCCACAGCCCACACAGCAGGAGGAAGCCCAATGGGGCCTGCTGTGGCTGCTATGGGCTCCATCAGCTCCTCCTGCCATGTCACACATGCACGCATGCTGGGCACCCACAATGTTGGGCTGAACCCGGCACACCTGGTTGGTGCCACCCCTTTAAGACTTCAGTATTTGCCCAGGCCTTTGAGGGATTCATTGGCTTCTTTGTCAGTTGCTATAATCTTTATTTTATCTTTGCACTCTTGTCTTCTTTAGAGTCCCTGTGTGTTGCTTAGTGTTTCATTGTTGGTTATATATATTTTTACTGGCAATCAATTGTAATCTACTCTGGAATCACCTTTTACGGTGAAGAGCAGGAAAGATGTATCTTAAAGAAATAAACACATAAAATGGTATCAAACAACTATAAATAAGAGACAGGATCAGGAGTTTTAAAAACCATGGCCTGACTCGTAAAATAAAAGCCTGCCAGAAGAGTTGTTTATTCACGAGGAACAAATAGGGAGGGAGGGAGGGGGTCAATGGCACTTCATGGGTCCAGGAGACCCATAACCTGGATGCAGCCACTCAGGAGGCCTTGCCTCTTGTTCACCAGCAACTCTGCTTCCACCCCAAGTGGAAGTATTTCGGCCAGGTTCTATTAGTTGGTTGGAGAAATTGGTAGGTGTTTTGTCTGTTGCTAGATAAGAGATTTGCAACCTTTTTGAGTCCAGCTTCTCACCTTTCTCAAACACCCTCCATTGTCTGTTCCCTACAGCAAGCACTGGTGTACAGACTGGCTGGACTCCCTTGCCCGTTTGCTTACTTACTCTGAGGCCACCTCAGCTCCTGGCAACCAGCACCCCCTGGCCAGTCCAAGAGGGACCATTCACCTGGGGAGCTTGTAGCCAGGGCTGCTGCAACAAACAGCCATGCAAGCCTTTGGGAGGCAGAAACGTGAGAAGGCATCAGAGGGAGGGAGGGAGGGAAGGAAGGAAAGAACAGAGGCCAGTGCTGCCTCCAGCACCCCTGACCATCATTCATGACCATGGCACACTAGTTGAAAACCACTGCTCTAGATGATGTTGCTGAAGGCGGTTGTCATCTAAGACTGCAACCACTTCATCTGAAATCTTGCTGGATTCTCTAATAAATTCTGACAGTTTTTATTTTGTCCTCCCCACCCCCTGGTACATGTTGGTGATGCCAAGTTCCAAGAGGCTCATATGGAGAGCCATCAAGAGGTGGGGGTGGGCATAGAACCCATAGAAAGACATTCCTGCCAGCTGTATTAGCATCCTAAGCTAGCTAAAGTAAATCTCCTTCCTTCCTTCCTATTCCTTTTCTGAAGTAAATGGCACACTTTATGGTACTGTCCTTGAAGAGTACTTGGGAACTTCAAGTGGTCTAAAATGCAGCAGCAACCAGGTTGCTGACCAGGGTTAAACAGCTGCAGTGGTTGCCAGTTCACTTCCAGGCCCAATCCAAGCACTCACATTTGTCTTTAAAGCCCTAAATGACTCAGGCCCCAAATATATGAAAGACCCCCCCCCCGGGTGTTATCAGAAGAGTGGTCTCTCTTGGTAATTCCACCACCCTCATACGTTTGTGGGGTGAGAACAGCAGCCTGTGAGAGGGCCTTCTCTGTGGCAGCCCCTTGGTTGTGGAACTCCCTCCCTACAGAGCTATGTCTGGCACCTTCACTATACAGCTTTACCCCATCTTTCGCCACCGGACTTGTGTATTTTCAAGGCCCACCCTATTTCTGTGGTTGTAATTTGGTTTTTTTAACTGAATTTTAATACTGCTACTAATGATAGACAGGGAGATAGTCAGCTTCATTTTGAGGGGTAATTAATATACAGACCACCACATGTGGCTATGTGTATCTATATCTACAGTGGTACCTCAGGTTACATACACTTCAGGTTACATACGCTTCAGGTTACAGACTCCGCTAACCCAGAAATAGTACTTCAGGTTAAGAACTTTGCTTCAGGATGAGAACAGAAATTGTGCTGCGGCGGTGCGGCGGCAGCAGGAGGCCCCATTAGCTAAAGTGGTGCTTCAGGTTAAGAACAGTTTCAGGTTAAGAACGCCCTCTGATCTCAGGAATACCAAGGTGCAGGATGACTCCATAGTGCTGGAGAGGGAGCTTGGGGGTGCTTCTGCCTGTAGCTCAAGATGCCTCCTTGGGCCACCATCTGCACCAAAGACTAACTGAGGTGACAACTTGACATGGTCGTCATGAAGGGCAAGGAGGCCCAAGATGGAATACTAGAATCAGCCTCAGCATGGACATCCAAATAAGCCTCAGAGGTATTTTATAAGTGTCACGACAGGGATTTCTGAGGATGAGGCATTGGCACAGAAATGCAGTTTCATTACACAAATGGCAAAACTACTGTTCCAAAGTGGCTTTGTTTTTCGACACAGGCCTACTCCAACTGTCATTTGATATGTAATTTATGGTGCACTAACATATTCATGAAAGGAATGATTGTAACACTCTTTTTATGTGCAAGGGGTAAATGGGGGGATCTGGAAAGTCATCCAGAACATCAGAAGCATAAGACAAAGGGGAGAGAGTTTTGTTCTGGAAAGCAAGATTTGGAAAAGCGTTGAATGTTCCTTCGAGAAATACTAAGATGTAGGAAAATAGAGCCAGGAAAAGGTTATATTTCTGTGTGCCCTACTTTGTACACCAGCAACAGTGGTGTCTGGTGTCCATGGGACTGGTGGGGTGGAAATCAAGGATTCCCCCACTAGGTGGAATCAGAGCCAGTATGGAGGAGCCAACAAATTTTAACTTTCTAGCACTGAGATTGCATGGTGGTGATACATGGGTGTCGTGACCCAGGTGGATGTTATGGCCTAGGAAGTATGCCAGAACCCAAAGCAAACACATTGATGCTCACAACCTCTGTCACAGAACACATTTCTGATACACAACTGACCTCAGCCTGCTAAGTGCTGAGTCTTCATAAACACGTCATCACAGTCACAACCACAACGTATCTGTGCCATTGTCCTGTATTGGAAATGTAAGGAATTCAGTGCTGCCTTGGCCTTGAAGTCCTGACAGCTCGTTAGTTTGAAGCTGCTTTCTGGTTTAAACTATTCGTCTCTTCTCCCTGCACCCCACCTATGAACAGAAGCTGCATTTCTGGGTTGTTTTGCTAGTATAGCACTCACCATCGGCCTCTTGCTTCACCTTATCAGGTTAGTAGAGGATGCCAAGATCTCGCTGGCCTTCCGCAGAAGACATGTTGCTGGCATCAAAGCCAGGAGAGCAATAAATTCTCCTGACCCAGAACTTGGTTCCTGCAGAGGATGGAGGCCCAGGGGCACTTGAGGACAAAGGCCGGTGGTCTCTCTCAGGAAGAAGACTGTGGCAAGGCAGAAGACATGGGGATTTTAAATAAAATGTAGGCCAATTCCAATTCGTCCCCCTTCTGACAAGCCTCAGCCTCCTTCACAAACATTCCCTCCCTGAATCACACCCAACAGAGAGACAACACAAGTGGCCTGCCCTTGGAGGATACTGAACCTGAATCAGGCAGAGGTGCAATGGGCAACATCCCCTATGGGTGCTTTGGCATTACAGAGATGCTTGCTTAATTGGGAGCCACCCAGAGTGGCTGGGGAAACTCAGCCAGATGGGCGGGGCATAAATAATAATAATTTATTTATTTATTTATTGTAGCAAATTCTCAGGGCTTTTGCGGCATGCCGGGTTGCCATAGCACCACTGTTTGGGAATTACTGTGCAAGCACTAGCAGCGGCATTTGCTGAGTACAGTCATACCTCAGGTTCATAGCTGTCAAGTGTCCCTTATTTGAAGGGACAGTCCCTTATTCCAGCGCCATGTCCCGCTGCTGTCCCTTATTGATGGATGTCCCTTAAATGATGTCCCTTAAATTTCAAAGGAAGCAGCTCCTCTCCCTCCTTCCCTGCCGGCCAGGGAGGAGGGAGGCTCCAACTGTATTGCTTGGCTGTGTTGCTCACCCAATAAGAAGTCTAAGAACGACTGGGGGGTGGAGCTTGCATGCCTTGTGTGTGGCTAGTTAATGCAAGCTGAGGGTTTTTTTGAATGCTGGACACCATTTTGTTGCACGTGCTGCTGCAAACTTTGCAGTGCAAAGCCAGGCCGGGGAGCCATCTTAAGTTAGGCTGCATAGGCCTTATGGTGCATGTGATTCAGATTCTATTCAGTTGAACCTCTGGTTACAAAGTTGGTTGGACAATGCTCTCGAAGCTGGTGTTATGTAGTGTAGTTTCACCCTGGGCCAACAGGGGGATATTGTATATAGTTTTCACTCAGGTCTGTAGATAGTTTTCACTCAGGTCCGCGGCAGTTATTTTAGGCGGGAACTCTGGGCTGATGTGGTTACAATGTTGACAGCCGGCTGCCTATAAATACAGGCCGGCTGAGCTGTTCGCAGTCAGTTCTATTCCAGCTTACCTTAATAAAGAGCTACTTGAAGGAATCGCTGTGCCGGCTGCTATGTCAACCCACAACTTAATAGCTACCCAGCATGAGTTTGGCCAGATTGCAGGAGGACAGGAAGACTGGAGTGCCTGGAACAGGTGAGGCTGCAGGTCCCTTATTTTCAAGGCTGCTGGTCCCTTATTTTCAAATCTGTAAATTGACAGCTATGCTCAGGTTACAGCCACTTCAGGTTCTGTTTTTTTGGATTGCGGACCGCTGAAACCCAGAAGTACTGGAATGGGTTACTTCCGGGTTTCGGTGGTTGCACATGCTCAGAAGTGCTAAATCACGCTTTGCGCAATCACAGAAGTGCCAAATTGCAGCCTGCGTCTGTGCAGATGCGGGTTGCAAACGCTGCGGGTTGCAAATGTGCATCCTGCACAGATCACATTAGCAACCCGAGTGTCCACTGTATACAAAAGGCCAGGGGCACAGGCCCATGACGCATATTTGCATGAAATCGTGTGTGCTAATTTATATGCACCTGTACAAATCCAGGTTGACTTTCAGACCATGGGTGGGGGGTAGGGATTGTGGCTGCCAGGGATGAATCTGGACCAGGAGGTGCCAACGTGATTTTCTGGGCCTAGGATATTTTCAGTGATCTCACCCACAATCCACAGGTAAGAAAGACCTCCTTGTGTATGCACATTTTAAAATCAAAATAACGGCCTTTGGAGAAATTCAGGTGGTGGGTGGGGTCCCACTGGCAGTACAGTGCTCCCAGTTAGGAACAGGGGGGAACTGCTTTATACTGAGCTGGATCATTGGTCCATCTAGCCTAGTATTGCCAACACTGACTGTCAAAGGCTTTCCATGGTTTCTGATATGAGGACATGACCAGCCCCACCTGGAGATACCAGGGACCAAAGCAACCTGGGACCTTCTGCAGATGCTCTACCACTAAGCTACAGCCCTTCTCCAGTGGGGGGAGGGTGGAAAGAGACACAATTTTATTTTTTTAAAGGGCAGGAAGCAGATGATGCAGAGCTGGGCACATTAGGCTTTGGAGCTCAGGATAAGGCTACCAGATTTTTTTCAATGAATCCGGGGACACTTTGCAACTTCAATGGATTTTGTATGGGGACTATCCGGGGACTGTCCCTGGGAAACGGGGGTGTCTGGTAACCTTAGCTCAGGAGCCTGGAGCACCCGCTAACAGCACCCAGGTTTTTGATCTGCAAATGGGGCATTGTACAGTGTGCAGAAACTTTTGCAGATGCCAGACCCAGTCATGGACAGTCTACAATGGCCCCCGTAGACATCATGGTGTGATGTCTACAAAATACGCCTTTATTGCCAGGCTCATTGGGGGAAATGTCTTTATGTTTTGAAAGTGTGCTGTAAATAGCAAGCAGGCTCAGTTTTCAATTGCTCGTCAGAGAATCTGCTGAGAAGACCACATGACAAACTCAATGAAATCCAGACTCCAGATGCCCAGAGGCGGCAGGGTGGGGAAGAGAGGCACTGGGTGGTGTGGTAGTGATGTGGAGAGGGAGAGAGAGAGAAAACGAAAGATCCAGGAGAATGGGAAGGAACAAGCAAGCATCCTTAGATTTTCCCAGTAAATTGCTGTGGCTGGATTCTCCTTGCTATTCTTGAACATACATGAAGTTCATTAACAAACAGGCATTAAAAAGATGCCTGAGGACAAATCAGTAATTGCTCTTTTGCAGCAAATCAGAACTTTCACCGGGGAGGGGAGGGTGAGAAATCTTCCATAAAGGCGCTGTCAAAACAAGTTGCTTAAGGATTAGCAGGAGCTAAATCCTCTGCCAGAGATATTTTCCCCCTCCATAGCAGTAAATGAGTTTTAGTATTAGAAAAATCTGAGGAAAATGCCCTGTTCCTCCTCTCAGAAGAGGCGGCTGGAAAATGTTGCTTTTTTAAATGTTGGAAATACAAAAGTTCTCCCGTTTCTATTCCTCAGGAAGTGTGGTCTTTCACAGCTCATGTAATAGTAAGGTTTTAAAAACAGTCTGTTCTCATTATACAGATTATTACCATTTGCACCACCATTGGGTGTGTGTGTGTGTGTGCATGAGCTAGTACAGTGGTACCTCGGGTTACAGACGCTTCAAGTTACAGACACTTCAGGTTACAGACTCCGCTAACCCAGAAATAGTACCTCAGGTTAAGAACTTTGCTTCAGGATGAGAACAGAAATCGCATGATGGTGGCAGCAGGAGGCCCCATTAGCTAAAGTGGTACCTCAGGTTAAGAACAGTTTCAGGTTAAGAACTGTCCTCCAGAACGAATTAACTTCTTAACCTGAGGTACCACTGTAGTATAAAAGTTTTGTTAAATAAAATAAATAAAGGCACCAGGGAGTAGCTGGAACCAGCATAGGTGTTCCAGGGTACTCCGTTGCAACAGAAGCGGTTTAGTCCTGCTGGCCGCATGACCCGGAAAGCTGTCTGTGACAAACGCCGGCTCCCTCGGCCTGAAAAGTGAGATGAGCTTTGCAACCCCATAGTCGCCTTTGACTGGACTTAACCATCCAGGGATCATTTGCCTTACCTTATTTACCTATGTAAAAGATGCAGTGTTTTTTTTAAAAAAACAGACCCCTACATGTCAACAATTTTGTAACATAGGAAGAAGCAGATGAAGAGAAGCATAGAGTTGTTTTCAAGAAAATAAGAGCAGCCTGCTGGATCAGGCCAATGACCCATCTAGTCCAACATTTTGTTCCCACAGTGACCAGCCAGATGCCTGTAGGAAACCAGCAAGCAGGATTCAAGCAGAAGAGCAACTCTGTCCCCTTCTGTGGTTTCCAGCAACTGGTATTCAGAAGCATTGCTCCTTCCGCTGTGGAGTCAGAGCAGAGACATGAAGGCTAGTAGCCCTTGATGGTCCTCTCCTCCATAAATTTATCAAATCCTCTTTTGAAGCCGTCCACTTTGGTGGCCATCACTTCCTCCCGTGGAAGCAAGTTCCATAGTTTAACTATGCACTGTGTGAAGAAGTCCTTTCTTTGGTCTGTCCTGAACCTCCCAACATTCACCTTCATTTCCACAAGTTCCAGCGTTATGACAGGGGGGGGGGGACCTTTCTCTACCCACCTTCTTCATGCCATGTGTAATTTTACAAACTTCTATCCTGATGCCTCTCATTTGCCTGTTCTCTAAACGAAAAGGTCCCAAATGCTGCAGCCTTCCCATCCTTTGCTTTCCCCTTTTCTCAACCCATGGGAGCCAGCTTCTAAGGGTCAAGGGGTCTTTGGGGCCCCCAAGAAAATATTTGAGAGGGCTGCCCCCCGAAGTTGATGGGCATTGCCATTCAAATGGTGTGCATGCACTACATCATGTGATAGATTATGTGGGGCGAGGCCTACTCCCCCCCCAAATTTTATTCAAGTTGGCACTCCTGTCTCAACCTTTTCCATTTTATAGCAACCGTGTTGCCTGAATAAAAATGATAGATGGAAGATGTTTTGTCAACAACCATTATGGCCTGTTGTAGCTGCGAGCTGAGAGATACACCCAGCCAAGGTTTTTGTTCTGTGTTTGGCTAGAGAGAAGCAGCCGGCATTTCAGCAGACTTGCCCTTGCACAACCTCAGCTTGCTCTCAGCCAGCCCCACTTGTGCCACCCAGGAACTGCCAATCAGGTAAATCCTATTTCATCTCAGTGTTGATTCCTGCATTGCAGGCGGTTGGACTAGATGATCCTTGTGGTTCCTTCCAACCCTTCTATGAGTCTATGATTCTATGATCCTGAAGAGCTGCTGCCAGGCAGTCAGTATATGCCAGTTTCCTACATTCCTCTTGTAAAGGAGGAGGCTTAAGGAAACTCCAAGGCCTTTGGGGGGAAACCAGTGCTGCTCTAATGATGAGCCCATGTCTGGGCGGCTGATTGTGAATTTCTAAACAAGCCATCTTGCAGGCATGCTGTCTGCCTCTGATACTAGCACTTCAGAAGGAAATTGGCCCCCCAAACACTTCCGCTGCTTGGAAGAAGTGGGGAAACATGCAAAGGCATCTTCGTGGATAAAGCCACACAGCTTTTGGTCTGGACAATAGCCCAAAAGCTGCTTCATTCAGGCTCTGGGGACATGCGTTGATGTGTATGTTTTAAAGTGAGCCCAGACCCTGGCAGATGTCAAAGCCTTTACCATTGGGAGTTCCAAGGCTTTGTATTTAATACATTGTCAATGAGGAGCCATTAAGCTTATTGTCTTTAAATCATTTGGACAAGCTTCTCAGTTGAACCTGTCACTTGGATTTATATCACAAAGACAAAGCTGTAGCTGTCTGTTTTCATATCATGGATTTATTGAGGGAAGCCGCTTCACAAAACAAGGTGCCCTTAGAACACAACCCAGAACACTGCACACACAGATGCACACAACACCCCATTGGGGTGTACCAGCTGCATTGCAACTTATCAGTTAGACAGAAAGACAGGCAGAGAGGGAGAGAGATTTCTGGTGTGGAAAATCTGGAGAGCAATTTGTTCTCCAACTTGTAATCCTTGAAAGTGGGTGGCTGTGGGGGCAAGGGGTCATCCAAAGAACTACATGGCAGTAAATTCAGGGCAGGCAAAATAAAGGACATCGCAGAATGCATAGTGAACTTGCGGAACTCATTGCCACCTGATGTGATTATGGCCACTAGCTAGATGGCTTTGAAAGGGGATTCATGGAGGATAGACCAACTGAACTTGGCTCAATTTCTTGGCCAGTGAAGGAGCAACTGCAGAGAAGCCAGTTCATTTCTCCATTTTCTGGATCCTGTCTGGGGGGAAAAAAATACTTGCTCTGACACTTGCCTTGGGACAGCAGAAGCAAGCCCCTTTCATTGACCAAGAGCTGCCAATTGCTATTGAGGCAAGAAGACCAGCCAGAGAATGGCCTGAACTGGATACACAGGGTGACTTCTTCTACACCCCCAAATTCTTGAAGGACAAGGCTCTCAACAGCTACTAGCCACAATGGCTCTGTTCTGCCGCCGTGCTCTGAATACCACTTGCCCGGGACTCACAGGGGAGCAGCGTGCTCTTGTTCTCACATCCAGTTTGCAGGCTTTCCACAGGCATCTGGGTGTCTACTGTGAGAATAGGATGCCGGACTAGATAAGCCTCCTTTGGCCTCACCCAGCAGACTTTTCTTATGTTCTTATGTGTGCTGCTATGATCTTATGGATTTCAGCCCCAACAGCTATGTGGAAGTTCCATATTCAGAGATAGTCTATTTTTATGCCAGTTGTAGTGGAGCAACAGTGGAAGAAGGCTTATGTTGGTCCACCTGAAGCCAAGATTAAAGGAAGGGAACATTTTCCTGTGCCATTGATCCACACAACGACCCTGTGAGGTAGATGAAATTATTCTTTTCCAGACAGGCATCTAGGGCAGAGAGAGTAACTAAACAAAAGTCACTAGGGCAGAGCTGAAATTTAACAATAATCACCACCGAGTACAGTGGTACCTTGGGTTACAGACGCTTCAGGTTACAGATGCTTCAGGTTACAGACTCCACTAACTCAGAAATAGTACCTCGGGTTAAGAACTTTGCTTCAGGATGAGAACAGAAATTGTGTGGCAGCGGCAGCAGCAGCAGGAGGCCCCATTAGCTAAAGTGGTGTTTCAGGTTAAGAACAGTTTCAGGTTAAAAACGGACCTCCAGAACGAATTAAGTTCTTAACCCGAGGTACCACTGTATTGCCTGTAAACGTAAGGACTAGCAACTTAAACAAAACCTTGCAGCTCAGATTCTTAGGGAGCCGAAATGTACATTTTGTGCTTGTTTTATACTCCTACAAAACTATGGCAAACATGCAGCCCTGGGGATGCGTAACTGGGCTAGCCAGCTCTGTATCTGTGTCACAGAAAGAGAGAATATTTCTTACTAAAAACAGAACAGTTCTTTTCCTGTTCAGTTGAATTTCATCTGCTTGCTGCTGCAGAATCCAGTCTACACACTTTGCAGCTTTTTCAAAAATATGCATGGCCTCACAAAGTCCTAATCAAAATGTCTGCACCTCTAGAAGCAATTCAGAAGGGGAATGGCTACACTAACTAAATACATTAAAAAGAGACTTAGCACAGCACAACATTGGGACCGTTTCCTTCATGCTGAGGAAACACATTAAAAAATAGCAGTCACTTTCTCAACAGCACAGGCTATGTTGACATTCTGCACCTACTATATCCGAATGCATTCATGAGATGCAAGTTATTTTACAGAGTTGTGCAAATCATCCTGAGTATCCAGGATAGGGCTCGATCCTAAATCCATGTGTAAATGTGCTTGTGAGCAGCATGCTCAATCTGGTTCTCAATTTCAAAAACAGTGGTACCTCAGGTTACAGACGCTTCAGGTTACTGACTCCGCTAACCCAGAAATAGTACCTCGGGTTAAGAACTTTGCTTCAGGATGAGAACAGAAATCACGCAGCAGCGACGCGGCGGCAGCAGGAGGCCCCATTAGCTAAAGTGGTGCTTCAGGTTAAGAACAGTTTCAGGTTAAGAACAGACCTCCGGAACAAATTAAGTTCTTAACCCGAGGTACCACTGTATTCTTTATTGTGCGCTGCTTCAGTATGATTTCCTGCCAGGGTTCATGGAAGTTGTGGTTTTCTATTACTTCTGGCCCTGTTAATTTAATTGGGAGCCATAGGAAAATACAAGCCTCATATATTCTGACAGGAAATACTAGACAGAGAATCATGGAATTTTAGAGTTTGAAGAGAACCCAAAGATCATCTAGTCCAGCACAGTTAAATGAATCCTGACAGATGGCCAACTGACCTCTGTTCAAAAACCTCCAACAGGGAAGACACAAGACTTAACCACTCTGGAAGAATGGCAGATGAAGGTGATTGACTACATGGAAATGGCCGAGATGACTGGCAGAATCCGAGACCAGGGAGAAGAGTTGGTGGAAGAAGATTGGAAAAAGTTTAAAGAATATATAAAGAAATACTGCAAAATTTATGAGTGTTAAATGGACGTTGGATGGAAAATAAGCGGTGTTGGTAAAAAGATTAACAAGAATATGTAAATATAGATTGATAATGAGGGAAAATGTACTTTCAATATAGGTTAAGATTTTGAGTAAAGTTAAGGATAGAGGGTAAGGATTTGCTGAACTAAATATTCGAACTGGAATACAAAAAGGGAGGTGTGAGGAGGTCAAGAAACTAGTGATGAAGTATAGGATATGAAAACTCTAATTTTTTTTCTGTTCTGTTTGTTGGTGTTTTTTGTTCTTTTTTTCTTATTCTGTTAAATGTTTTTTTTGTTCTGTATTTTCACTAATTGTTTAATAAATATTACTTTTAAAAAAAACAACACCTCCAACAGAGTCCACCACCTTCTGAGGAGCCTGTTCTACTGTCAAAGTGCTCTTACCACCAGAAAGTCCTTCCCATGGTTTAGTCAGAATCTCCTTCCTTGTAATTTGAATCCATTGATTCGGGTCCTACGCAGTGGAGCAGAAGAAAACAAGCTTGCTCCATCTTCCATGTGACAGCCCTTTAGATATTTGAAGATCGCTATCATATCACCTCTCCAGACTAAACATCCCCAACTCCCTGAGCTGTTCCTCATAAAGCTTGGTTTCTCACCCCTTCATCATCTTGGTCACTCTCCTCTGCACACATTTCAGCTCATCAATATCCTTCTTAAACTGTGGTGCCCAGAACTGGAAACAGTATTCCTAGTGTGGCTTGATGCAGGCAAAAGAGCTAGCCAGTGGAGATCAGTTGGACTATTGTGAAAACATAATTGATCTGGGAAAGTAGATTGGAGATTTTTTAAAAAGAAAGAACGAGATATCAGAGGGACTCCAAAGCAGAAATACTTCAGATGGCACCTGTTGGAATCTAGGTGTGTCCCACACCCTTATAAGAGGACATGGCATCTGCTGCAACCTGCCTTGGGCCTTTGCAAGAGAGCAAGTGTGGAGAGCACTACAGCTGTGCCCTTCCTAAAGCAGGATAGCAAGAGAGTGTGGGGTTGATGCTCTCTGCATTATTAGTTTATCAAGAATGCCACACTCTCTTCCCACACTTCTACTGTCAGCAAAAGAAAGGATTTCAGTCAGCACTTGTCAAAGCTTTTTTGCAAATCTGCTCAAGCTCAGAAGGGTAGATCAGCCTGGTTAGCCTTATTTATGCACGCATCCTGCTTTATCCTGCCACCACACTTCTACCTGATTGTAGAAAGTAAACATACAAATTATCACCCAGATGGAACACCCTTGTCAGGATCTCACAGGCTGGGGGCGGGGGATGGAGAGAGAGAGAGAGAGGGAGAGAGGATTATTAGCCTCTCCTCTTCTCCTTTAAAAATGAAAATAAAAATCCCCCTTTGAATTATAAAGTGTTTCCTGGAACATGTCAGGGTAAGGAGTTGATAAATATTTTAGGAACGCGGCACAAATACTGATGCAAATGTGAGAAGAGTTTCATTTCTTCTAATGCACTCTTTGCTAGTGCCTTTTTATTATACAAGCATCAAAGCACATTGCACAAGATTTTGCACTGGGGTTTCCCATTGGGTCTTCACATAAGCATTTTGCTTGAAGGGACTGGAGCGGGGGGGGGTGGGGGTGGGACCACATAAGAATATAGGAAGAAAATGCTGGATCAGGCCAATTGCCCATCTAGCCCAGCATCCTGTCTTCACAGCGGTCAGCCAGAAGCTTTACTGCCTCCAGCCATCGTGGCAAAGCATTGCCATCACAGCTAGAAGCCATTGACAGCTTTCTCCTGCATGAATCTGTCCAATCTGCTTCTAAATCCATCCAAGTTGGTGGCCATCACTGCCTCCTGAGAGAGGCCACGTTTAACTGTGTTCTGCATGAAGAAGTCTTCTTTTATCTGCCCTGAATCTTCAAAAATATTCGCGGGTCCTCCCCGTACACCAGAGAGGAGAGACAGGGCGGAGCCGCAGGCGCACAATGGGGAATTACCGTCTCCGAGCTACGATGCCTCAAGCTTCCACCGAAAATTGCGACGAGCCACTACGGGTTTAAAACGGATACCCCATCATTTCTGGACTTAAAACAACAAAGAAGAGAAGGAGTAAAGATGGGTGAGTCCGGGTATTAACTGCTTTACATACGGTCCCCACCCGACGGAGGGCGAAAAGGGCGCAGATTCAGAGAAGCACAGTTAGTAAGAAAGCAGAATAACTCATAACGACCGAACTGTGTATGCGCAGAAGGAGGAGGGTTATTTTTTCTTTTTACAGACTTAACTAAAGGAACGAACTGAACTTCCATTTATCGGAAGTTCAAAGACTGTTTGCCTAAGTGACGTATATTTTCGCTAGGAACTTGAAGTGGATTCACGAGTACATTTGGACGCTTATTTGGATGCTTATTTCGGGATATTGCTCAAGTTTTGTTTCCCTCTGTGACTCTTTATTGGCGAGCCAGTGGGCACACACAGCGATAAGCGTTAAGGGAACAAACTCAAGAGAACAGGAGAAGCACAAAGGGGAGGAGACAAACAGAATTGGTCACACCCTGAAGAGACTTACTGCTGATAGCCGGGGATAATTGCTGATTAAGGACTATACCAGCTCTCCCTTTTTATTTACTTAAGATATATGAGACTTTTACTTAAGATATATGGGATTTCTCCTTTTGGGCCGATGTAAGAGTCTTCTGTTAATGTTGTAAAGGAAGTTAAAGACGGATATCTATTTGTAATAGAAGTAACAAAACCCATCTTCTCCTTAGTGACTTAGACTGATTGTTACTTATGGTCTTTTGTAAACTGGTGTATACCCACTCACTTATTTAATCTCTACCCCCTCCTCCTCCACCTAACTAACTTAGTAGTAGCTCAATTCTCTGTACAGATATTGTTATATCCCTCTACTAGCCTCCCTGATTGACCTCTCTTTTGTATATCCTGCAAAGTTTACACAATAACCCGTCTGTTCCCCCTCCACCCTTTGGCCTCCCCATGTGCGTCTTTTGGATAACTTCCCCGATATTTTGGCATTCTGGAGATAAGGGACTCTGTTAAGTTTTGGGTACTTTGTGTGGGAATTTGTTGGGAGTATAATGGTACTCTTCTAGGTAACTAAACAGACTATCTGGGACAGCCGCACAGAGAGGAATAAGGAGATTGTGAGCCCTTAAAGGGAGAGAACCAGCACTGGAAAGTTCAACGGGTAAATAGGAGCAAAAATGCAGGGGAAGAATGGGAAAAGGGGGGGGAACACCAGGGGAAAGAAAAATCTCAAGACAAGAAGAAATTAAAGACTTGGATTTTCTGTGGTTAAAAATTAAGGAGGAACTCAAGCAGAACGAAAACAATATAGAGAATAAATTAGAGGAAATGCAAGATAGGATAGACAAAAGAATAGAGGGAGCTATAGGAGAGCTTGGAAAGAAAGTTCAAGAGTTAACAGTCAAAGCAAAGACATTTGAGGAATCTAACAAAAAAATTCAAAAAGACATGAGAGAACAGAAAAGGGAGACAGAGAAAATGAAGGAGGAGTTGCGAGAGTTGAACAAATCACAGGAGCAGATATGGGACAATATTGCGATGACTGAAATGCGACAAAGACAAATGCACTTAAAATTCAGAGGCATAGAGGAAGAAATGAAAGAGAATATTAAAGAAAAAATAACTATAGAACTAGCAAAATGGTTAGAGATCAAAGAAGAGGAGGTCGCGTATACAATAGAAAACGCCTTTAGGATTAAAATGAGAACACACCAGAACAAAACCAGGAAGCCCATTGGGGATTGCCTAGTAATGTTTAACTCAATAGGAATGAGGAATCTGATACTTAAAACAAGTTATCATAAAAAGCTAGTAATAGGCGGTAGACCAATAATTGTCCTGAAAGAGATTCCGGTCAGGCTACTACGTAAGAGGGAAGGGTACAGACACATAATAGGTGTCCTGAGAAGGAACAACATCCAATATAGATGGGAATTCCCTGAGGGAATTGCTTTCTTTTTTAAAGACAAGAGATTCAAACTGAACAGCTCGTTAGAGGTAGAGAAGTTCCTGAGAAGATACGAGAAGGAACTTACCAAAAAGGAGAGTGGAATATTGGATAGAAAGGACGTGAGGGAGGGAGGAGGTGAGGGAGGGGGGAGGGTGAGGCTGCAGAGAGGGGAGGGGGAAGGAGAAGGAGAGGAGGTTGAGGGGGAAAGTGTAGCGGAAGGGGAAGAAACAGGGGAAGACACAGAGGAAGAGGAAGAAACAAAGAATTAACAATCGGACACAAACGCTACATCTTTCCTAAATAATGTCTTTAACTTTTTTAACATGGAATGTCAACGGTCTAAATGAGAAATCCAAAAGAAATAAAATATTGAAAGTTTTGAAAAATAAGAAATGTGATGTGGTATGCTGCCAAGAGACCCATGTGGCTAAAAGGCATAAACATATACTGATCAATAAAAAGCTGGGAAAGGAGTTTATTAACTCAGAAGTGAATAAAAAGAGAGGGTTGGTCATCTATGCTAAAGAGAAACTGGAACCTAAAGTAATATGCAAAGATGAGGGGGGGAGGATCTTAGGGATCCAGATTACCAACCAAGGGGAAAGATTTAACGTAGTATCGATATATGCCCCTAATACAAATAAAACCGAGTTTTACAAAAAACTGGAACAAATGCTATTAGAATTAGAAAATTATAAACTAATTTTACTAGG
Organism: Podarcis vaucheri; assembly: GCF_965113315.1. Classification (NCBI taxonomy): domain Eukaryota; kingdom Metazoa; phylum Chordata; class Lepidosauria; order Squamata; family Lacertidae; genus Podarcis; species Podarcis vaucheri. The sequence goes on from NC_138752.1 coordinate 4,700,999, forward strand.
GGACCTGAATGGAGTCCCGGAACCTAATATTGACAGAAGCGAAAAGAGAAGGAAAGGGAAGCAAGGGAAACTCCCAAAAACTTTTGATGATCTCCAAGAAAATTTAGATTTATTGGACATTTGGAGATACAAAAACCCTACAGAGAAACAGTTTACCCATTTCTCTGGAGTACACCAGAGCTGGGGTAGAATAGACCAGATCTGGGTCTCCAGAGAGCTTACGCTGAGAGCGGGGAGGTGTATAATAGAGCCCAGAACATTATCGGATCATAATTCAATTTTTTTGGAAATAAAAGGTACTCCATCAGGCCCGTATAGATGGAGAATGAACGATTATCTACTGGAACAAGATGAGATTACTGATAAGGCAAAGAATGTTTTGAAAGAATATTTTGATCATAACCTGCATAAAGAAACAAAAATTAATGTGGTCTGGGATGCCAGTAAGGCAGTCCTTAGAGGCTTTTTGATCCAACAGAACAAATTTAGGAAGAATTTGAGAGAAGCAAAGAAGGAAGAGGTAGTTAAGCAACTAAAAGAAGTAGAGGACAAATTAACAAAAAACCCTGGGGATGAGAGGTATATTCAAATCTATAAATTATTACAAACTCAATACTCAACACTGCTGAATCGTGAAATAGAATGGGGAATAAAGACGATGAAACAAAGATATTTCGAATCAGCAAATAAAACTGGTAAGTTGCTAGCGTGGCAACTGAGGAAAAGGCAAAAGCAAAAGGTGATTAATAAAATTAAATTTGAAGATCAAATAATAGAGGACCCCAGTGAGATCAAAGGAAAGTTCCTTCAATACTTCGAAAATCTGTATAAAAAGAAAGAGGCGGAAGATACAAACGAGATAGGTAGGTATTTGGAAAGGAACGGGAAAGAAGACCTAACAGATGAGGAAAAGATTATGCTAAATGATCCAGTAACGATGGATGAGGTCAGAGATGCAATCAAGAAAATGAAACCCGGAAAAGCCCCTGGCCCAGATGGCCTCTCTCAAAAATATTATAAAACCTTAGAGGAACATCTGACCCCGGTACTCTGTAGTGTAATTAACAATATCCTCCAAGGAGGGGAAATGCCGGATTCGTGGAGAGAGGCATATATCACATTAATACCCAAAGCAGACTCCGAAATACTTAACATAGCAAACTACAGACCAATATCATTGCTCAATAATGATTACAAGATTTTTGCAGGAATAATGGCAAACAGGTTAAAGAAATATCTGAATAGAGCAATCCATAGGGACCAAGCCGGATTTCTGCCGGGTAGGCAGATAAAGGAGAATGTGAGGCATGTAGTTAACATAATTGAATATTTGGACCTTAGGATCGATATCCCTGCCGCCCTAATCTTTATAGATGCCGAAAAGGCTTTTGATAATGTATCCTGGGAATTCCTCATTAAATGTATGGAGAGGGTGGGAATAAGAGGGCCATTCCTAGAGGGCATTAGAGCAATCTATTCAAACCAGAAAGCGAAACTTAGTATTAACGGTAATTTAACAAACTCATTTAAGATCACAAAAGGTACAAGGCAGGGGTGTCCATTATCACCCCTGTTATTTATCATGGTACTGGAGGTTATATTGAACAAGATTAGAGGTACTCCGGAAATAAGAGGGATTAAGATAGGTAAAAAAGAATACAAGGTTAAGGCTTATGCCGACGACCTAGTAATATCAATAGAAGAACCTCTAGAAAGGATAAATGCAATCATTGATACAATGGAGGAATTTGGGGGACTATCTGGGTTCAAATTGAATAAAATAAAAACAAAAATGCTGGTAAAGAACTTAGACGAACAATCAAAAAATAGAATTGAACTAGAATCTGGGATAAAGACATCAAAAAAGGTTAAGTATCTGGGTATTTGGCTCTCAACGAAAAATATAAATTTGGTGGAGGACAATTACAACAGAACATGGAGAGAATGTAAAAGAGATCTGGATAGTTGGAGTAGACTACACCTCTCATGGGAAGGCAGAATGGCCGCCATCAAGATGAACATCCTCCCCAAAATGATATTTCTATTCCAAAATATCCCGGTAATCAGGGGTACAACGATGTTTAAGAACTGGCAGAGGACCCTTTCTAGATTTATTTGGCAGGGCAAAAGGGCCAGAATTAAGTATAAGCTGCTTACGGATAAAAGAGATAGAGGTGGATTTGCGCTACCGAACCTACAACTATACTATGAGGCCTCGTGCCTATGCTGGGTGAAGGAATGGATTGTACTGGACAACACCAACTTACTGGATTTGGAGGGTTTTAATGCTAGGTATGGATGGCATGCTTACCTATGGCAGGATAAGGGGAGAGTGCACAAAGGTTTTTCTAGTCATATCATAAGAGGGGCGCTACTGGAAGTGTGGAACAGATGTAAGAACTTGGTAGAAAAAGATACCCCTTTATGGCTGTCACCTATAGATATTCTAGTAAGTAAAAAAGTGAATATGGAAGGTAGAAGATGGACCTATGCCGAACTTTTGAAAAGATCTGAGAAAGGTTGGGAAATTAGGCCCTAAGAAGAGTTAAAAGATAAATTAACGGGGTGGATACAATTCCACCAAATTAGCTCTTTATGGAATGAACACAAAAAAGCTGGGATGAGCAAAAACAAATCCAAATTCCAGTTAGAAATAATAGAAGGGAAGTCTAAACACCTAACTAAAATGTATAACCAACTATTAGACTGGGATACCATGGATGAGGAAGTTAAAGAAGTTATGATCAAGTGGGCCATAGACATAGGACATCCCCTAGAATATGATAAATGGAAAAAACTATGGACCAAGGATATGAAATTCTCAGCATGTGTCAGCCTCCGAGAGAACATGGAAAAGATGATGTACCGTTGGTACATCACTCCAACAAAATTAGCTAAAATGTATAAAACCGGAGATAAGACCTGTTGGAAGTGCCAAAAGAAAGAGGGAGACTTCTTTCATATGTGGTGGTCTTGTGATGTAGTAAAGAAGTTTTGGGGCTCTGTCTATGACGAATTAAAAAAGATGCTAAAGTACACCTTCCCAAAAAACCCCGAAGCATTCCTTTTAGGAATGACGGGTAGTGAGATCAATAAGGATGACCAAACCTTATTTCAGTACGCAACCGTAGCCGCTAGGGTGCTGCTAGCGCAGAAATGGAAAAACCCCAGCATCCCAACAATTATGGACTGGCGAACCAAACTAACTGAATATATTGACTTAGCAATAATGACGCAGAAGATTAGGCATCAGAAAAATACAAAATTTATTAATGATTGGAATAAATTTTTTTCATACATGGAGATGACATTAGGAAACACCAAAGTCACAGTAGGTATAATTTAAAAGCTGTGAGGTAAAACATGACGATTAGCATAAGACACTGCTGTAAATATTGTTGAGATAGAGGTCTCGTGGTGGTGGTGGGAAGTCAAGGATCGGAAATATTGTATATCGATTTTTGAACTATTTTATTGTCTTTTTATCTTTTTTGTGATTTGCTTTAATATTAACAATGTATATGTATTTTTTAGAGGTTGGATTACAATAAAAACTTTTTAAAACTTTAAAAAAAAAAAATATTCGGCTTCATTGGATGTCCAGAAGTTCCAGTATTATGAGGGAGGAAGAAAATCCTTTTGTTGTTGCTGTTTAGTTGTTTAGTCGTGTCCGACTCTTCGTGACCCCATGGACCAGAGCACGCCTACCCCTGTCCAATTTCTCCACACCATACATATTTTATACATCTCTGTCATGTCAACTCCATAGTACTCGTGCTATTTCATGGTACAGAGTATGAGAGAGAACCTTTTTACTTTAGGTTAAGGAAGCTCTACGCATGAGCAGCAAACATGAGCAGCGGTGTGTGTGCTGGTGGGTCTGGGAACCTGGATAGGGTTAAGGCAGTGGTGGAGCTCCATGCTCCATCACCGGGGTTTTGGCACACGTCCCGGGGGCATGATGCGCCACCCACAGGGGCATTGCACGTGTCCTGGGGGCATGGCATGCCGTCTGCGGGGGTGTGGTGCCCAGCACGGGGGAGGGGGCAGCCTCAATGGCACCCCACCGGGATTGCAGTGCTGGGGGTGGTGCGCTCCCCCCACACTCCTCCTCCACCAGTGGGTTAAGGTTCCAAGACGTATGGGCATAGCTGTTCAATAAGACTCAGTGTACACAGGAACCCCATTTGCAAAATGGAACACACATAGCAGCCTTTACTTAGATCATACGACATCCATTTCAGTGGCCTAATTGCACTTTGGTAAAATGTTCTGGGCTTCTGCCCTGTTTCCAGAGGCTCCTGAATTCTGCAATAATACATTTCAACAGCTGCAGCCAGCCCCCCCCCCCCCCCGATTCTGCTTAAAGTTGGCATACACATAGGTAAGGAAGGGTGTGTGTGACTTTATTCACACAGTTAGCAAGTGTTTCTCTAAAAAGCCAATAGGAAGGCGGGGGGGGGGGGAGGCTATTTCTTTGGTGAAAAGTGCATTTAGCCCCATTGCCCCTGCAGCTGTCCCAGTCCAGAGTGGGGAACCCACATCAGATATTCACACTGGAAGGAAAGTTCCCATCAATGGGACCTTTTTTCCAATACAAAGAGGTGTGAGGGAGAGAGAATGCAGAATGGTACTGCGCTGGGGGCAGAGGGGTTAAAGCCTCCCTGCCACAGCTTTGAAACTGTGACTTTTTGCTTTGGGTGAGGGAATGCCCCATTCACACAACTGCTGATTGCATGAATAAAGTCATGTCTAGAGAAAGAAACAAAAACCCACAGTGGATGTGCAACATGGTGTCAGATGTACATTGACTTCACCTCTTTCCCCCTCAATGCAGATACACACATGATGGCAAACTAGCTTCCTCCAAGCAGCAGCAATCTAATTCACTAAACAAGCCTCCTTCCTCTTCCCACTTTAAGTCACTGTATATAAAACATTGGCAAATCACTGCAACAAAAGATCTCCCTTGAGATATATGATATTGGAAGATTAACATCTTGCTGGAGAGCAATCTATAACGCTGCTAGACAGGCCTCCTCATACATCACAGAGTCGGCTCTGCGCAGGCTTGACCGGACAGGAAGGGGATTCCTGGAGATAATACTGTCCTTTTTAAAAATAAGGAGAAATAGGTCAAGGTTGCACTTGAATGGTGAGTGTCAGAACTAAAGTGTCTACAGCTTTTATTTGTAAATGAAGGAATGAAGCAAAGAGGTCACCAGCTGTGCAGATGCAACTTCCATCATGTTACTTATTTATTACCCTTGCATACTTATATCTAGCAAAGTTCTCTAAGTGTTCAGAGTGAGGCAAGGAAATGATAGTAGGGAGACAAGGTAGTCCGTAGCCAAGAGACCATTTTCCGTGACTATTCTTTGAAATTAGCACCTTTCTGAATTTCGCAATGTACCCGTAGTTCTCCAACAAAACACGCATGTTTTACATGCCTGCAAAAATTAGGTGAAAAGCTCATTAATTTTCACAAGGATTTCTTTATTTTAAAAAAATCACAAACTGATATGGAAATGTGGCCAACTGAATTTAAGATTGGAAAAAAGGAAAACGAAGAGAAACCCAAATTGACAATTTGGGTCAGTTCAGAAGTTTTTCATAGCAGGCATTGCACAAGGACAGGCATTCATCACCACACAGAAGAATATTAGAATATTAGATTTATGAATATTAGAATATTCATAAATAGTCAGGCCCTCCTCACAACAGATATTCATTTTTTAAATAAAAAAATCAGGCTTACAATTACACATAAAACCATACAATTTTAAACCATATAAAATGTTAAATTCAGCTGACTACTGAGGAAAGATGTGTTCTTAATTTCTTGCAGAAAAAAAGAGAAGATGTTTTCAGCAGGCCTTTAGAAGTTGGCACAGGTGGTGTCTGCTGAATCTCTAGCGGCAGAGCATTCCACCAGACTGGGTCATTGAGACAAAAAGCTCAGTTTCTTGTCAAATAAGCCTAGCCAACTCAAAAACAACCAAAGATGCTTCTGCAGATTATTTCAGTGATTGAGCTGTGACAGAAGGGTTCAGGTGGCCCCTAAGGTACCCTAAAGGTTTGACTGAAAGAATATCTCATGGATATCATAGAATCACCCAACCCGCCTGCAATGAAGCTGTCCCATGTGGGAATCGAACCTGCAACTTTTGCATTTGCACAAACAGATCCAATGGTACCCTAGAAGTTAGCAAATATATACCCAGAACAGTATCTAAAGCTGGAATTTCAGCAGGGCTTCACTAAATCAGCCAGCTTCTGCAACATGGTATCAGGCAAAGTATTACTGACATTGCAAAAACCTGCAGCCCTAAAGAGGCAGAAGCAGAGGGAGGTTGTTAGACAACTGTTCTGAAGACTGGCTGGGCTTTTAAGTAAATTGCTGATGTATAATTTAAACTCTGACCTTCAGCGCGGTTCAAATCAAAAGCCACTGGGCCAGGCACATGCCCCAGGTGATTGCTACACTCTCACTCACTGTAATGCATGTTACCATGTTCTTAGCTGAGAGTTTTGAAATATTTAGATCATTGGGAGATTCTCCTGGGACTGCTGAAGTAAATCAAGCACCAGGTATGTTTTTCTGCTGTTTTCTAATTGCATTACCAAGCAAGGGAGGGAGGAACTAAAAAAAAGAAAAAAGAATAGTAGCAATAGCAGTTTTCAGAGGTGGAGGTTGTGAGGTTCCAATTGGCTTTTAAAAGCACACTTCAAAAAGTGACGCCATTCTGATTATGCAGCATGAGATGGAGGGTGAAGCCAGCATGGAGTCATTTGGTCAGGTTGGGCTGCCCAGATCTTTAAGTAAGCATGGACCGAAGAGCTAACAGTAAATGTTTTGATCCCATTGTCAGGAGCGGAAGAGGATCAGTTTGGGACACAGCCCTGCTGCCGCCACTGCCTGATGTTGTGAGCAATTGGGGTTAGAGGGCTGCATCACAACTGGGGTTGCAAAGGGTTCTTGGGCCCCTGAGAGACTCCACCAACCCAGGGCGACCAGGAAGGGTTTCTATTCTGCTTCTCTACAGTGGTACCTCGAGAGCCAGTGTGGTGTAGTGGTTAAGAGTGGTAGTCTCGTAATCTGGGGAACCGGGTTCGCGTCTCCGCTCCTCCACATGCAGCTGCTGGGTGACCTTGGGCCAGTCACACTTCTTTGAAGTCTCTCAGCCCCACTCACCTCACAGAGTGTTTGTTGTGGGGGACGAAGGGAAAGGAGAATGTTAGCCGCTTTGAGACTCCTGAAGGGGAGTGAAAGGCGGGATATCAAATCCAAACTCCTCTTCTTCTTCTTCTTCTTACAGACGCTGCAGGTTACAGACTCTGCTAACCCAGAAATAGTACCTTGGGTTAAGAACTTTGCTTCAGGATGAGAACAGAAATCATGCTCTGGCAGCGCATCAGCAGGAGGAGGCCCCATTAGCTAAAGTGGTGCTTCAGGTTAAGAACAGTTTCAGGTTAAGAACGGACCTCCAGTACGAATTAAGTACGTAACCAGAGGTACCACTGCATTCTGGAATTAGGAGGAGGCTGTTGCTGGCTATTCAGCATGATGGTTATGCTCTGCCACCACACCTGGAGACAGTGATACTTCTGGAGACCACAGGAGGGCATGGGTGTAGCCAGGGGGAGACAGGGAGAGGCAGCTGCCCCCCATCAACAAAAAACAATATAAATACATAGCTAACTGAGGTTCTCCCCCCCCCCAATATCCTGGCTACGCCCATGAAGGAGAGGGAGAGCACTTGAGCACTCAGACCCTGCTTGAGCGGTTCCCACAAACATCTCTGTGTGGCCCCTGTGAGAAGAGGATGCTGGTCTAGATGGGCTTGGCCTGATCCAGGAAGCTCTTCTTAGGTCCTTATGAGTTGATGCAGTTCACTGAAACTGCCATCAGAAAAATGGCTGGTGGCCTCTCCCTGGTGCAAAACCTAAAGTCCCCTTTGTGTTGTGTTGGATAGAGGTGATCACTGTCTCCACTGCTTGTGAAAGAAAGCAGTTAAAATACATTAATGGAGGAGGGCCGTTCAGGCAGGGGGACTGGGTGGGAACGCCACGGACATGACATGTTCCCAGTTGCCGATTCCTACTTTAGGAAGCATGATATCAAGGGCAGAGCAAGGTGGGTGTGGTGGGTGTGGATCGCCCTGGGTGTCAACTATGAGGAGGAGTGACATTCGGCATGCCACCTGCCTGCAACTCCTGCCTACTGCAAGCCGTCGGGGGAAGGGGGGTAGTTTTGCTGCTTATCACTGCTTCGTTTTGACAGCCATGCGATCCTGGGCTGCTGGAGGAGGCAGGCAGGGAGGGAGGGAGGGGACGGGAAGGAGGCAGGCCAGCAAAGAAGTGGAGGGGGGAGGGAAGCAGAAGCTCTCTCAATTCAGGCCCAAACCCTGCAACCCCCCACCCCAAAAAGCTCAACAACTTTGGTCAATCCTTCCTCCTGGCAATGACAATGGGTAGATCACAGCTAGTCTTTTTATACAGTGAGTAGATCACAGTCTCTTGGGAGTCCAACTAGATTTCAATGTAGGGGGTGACAAGAAATCTTCCGTGCTGGGCACCACCTGACCTTGCTACGCCACTGCATGAGATGCTTTAGGACATGTGCAGTCCATCCGTGAAAATATCAGTTTCTTGAATGGCAAACTACCACAGTTCTCAAAGCATAATTAAAGCATTCCTGTTTAGACAAGCCCACCCGGATGCTCAGAAAGATGAAATAATTTTATTCTGCTTTAGTATTTTAACTTTTGCACATTTTAAAGTAGGGTTGTAAATTCTTCTTGATTCTACTGTTTTATCTTTTGTGAACCACACTTAGGGTTTTTTATTTTTTACAGTCAAGCAGCGAATAAAATTTATGAAATAAATGAATAAATGCAAACTACAAGCCTGTGCATTCAGCAAATATGCACAGGAAGCTTTTCACACTGCCACCTAGTGGTATAAAAGAGGGTTAGGTAGATGGACTCTGGTTTTCTGAGAAATAAATGCTTAGAACTGAGATGTCAACAAAGATCTTGCAAGACGTGCCTTGAAAAAAGAATGCAGGAGCTCATACAAAACCACTTTTAAGGAGACACATACTTTCAAGGCCCCAGGTTCCTCTACCAGAGTGTTAAAGTGGAAGGGGAGGGGAGAGAGGTGAGACAGTGCTTTCCCATCCCACCCCATGCGCAATTCCTGTGGCAGCTTCCATCACTGGCCAGCTAAGCAAAGGGCAGGGAGAGGGGCTTTGGGGGAGGGGCAGGGAGCAGGGGCTGGCAATCTTGGGCTATGCAATGGGAACAAAGTGGGGCGTCAATTTCAGAGCCTCATAAAACTATCCATGCTCGTTCCACTTTTTTGGTAAAGAACTGGGATCACACCTGACTGCTTCTTCCTCTCAAGTGATTAGAATGCAAATCTGTGGTTCCCAAAGTGGGTGGTGCCACCCCTGGGGGAATTACCTGGGGGGGGGGTGCTAAGAGGCAAGGGGGCGGCAGGAGGCACTGCGGGTGGCAATGCCGGTCAGACTTTCAAAAGCTGGTATCATCAAATTCAACAATTTTGTTGAATTAATTAAACTAGTTTTAATTGGATGTGCAATTGATTGCTACTGCTTTGAATTGTATTGTGTTGTTATTTTCCTTAGTAGGTCATGAAAACCACTATTTTGAATAATGGTTTTTATAGGGGGCACTGGGGATGAGTTGATGGAACCAAGGGGCTGGTGGCCCAAAAGGTTTGGGAACCAATGATGTAAATGATAGAGGATCCTGTCTGCACAGCAGCCTTTTATACGCAAGTTCAGTGAGGGAGACTTTCTGTGAAGCAGAGGCAGAGGGTCATCTTTTTCTTCCAGGCCACATTCGCACGTGGGCAATCTTTTGGAGGCTGCATGCCAATGGTCGGTGTGGCCGAAAGCTAAGGCAGGTGGATCTGCAGGTGGGGTTTTTCTCTCTCTCCCTTTCTGCCACACCATTGTCATTGGTTACTACACACAGACACCAGATGTATGCACACCCCCTTTCATTAGAATGTGCACCCAGTGAATATATTTTTTAAAGGCCAACGTGGTGTTGCATGCGACCACCACTGCGCCCCCCAATCTTCGACCATGGCAAGATTCCAGGGTTTCCCTGAGCTTGCCCAGAGTTTGGTTTCCTTGGAATGAGGGAGAGTGGAGACTGTGGTGTCTTTAGGATATATGGTTTATTTGCACATATATACAACCTGAGCCTACGATAGAGAGACTCACAGCATTAACACACCAGAAGGCGGATGACTCTGGGGTTGCAGCACTCATCTCACTTTATTGGCCGAGGGAGCCGGCATACAGCTTCTGGGTCATTTGGTCAGCATGACTAAGCCGCTTCTGGAGAACCAGAGCAGTGCACGGAAACACCGTTTACCTTCCCACCGGAGCAGTACCTATTTATCTACTTGCACTTTGATGTGCTTTTGAACTTGGCAGGAGCAGGGACCGAGCAAGGGAGCTCACCCCAGTGCGGGGATTCGAACCGCGACCTTCTGATCAGCTCTGTGGTTTAGACCACAGCGCCACCTGCCGCCACGAGATTGAACACATACTCAAGCATAAATGTTATTATTTTTGTTCTTCAAACAAACTAAAGAAACTAAAGCCTAACTAAACTTATTTTTTTTAAAAAAAAATGACAACAAAACTTTACAGTTAAAAATTACAAACCTAAAAAAATGGATGTTGTCAGGGCAGGGCCTGGGTCAACAGTGAGTCAACATTTGGGACCTAAGCATCAAGACTGAAGAGCAATCAGGACCCAGTGGTCAGAGCAGGAGTCCAGAGGAAAACCAGAGACACATGACATAAGAGGCCTCAAGTAGATCTTGTTGCTCATGCAAAGTTTCACTGAGATAGGAAACTGTCATATACGCCTTCCTAAGGAAGGTGGTTTATCAATGAAATATATAACATAACAGTATAATAAAAAAGTTTTTGAAAAGTCTATGGCTGTGTACATACCATATATTTAAAACACATTTAAAGTGCTTGATTTTGCCCAGAGAATCCTGAGAACTGTAGTTTGTTAAGGGTGCTGGGAACTGACTCCCAGGATTTTTGGGGGGAGTCATGTGCTTTAAATGTGCAGAGTTTGCGCAGCCTAGATGTTGGGTCTGGGTTCTGCTCATACTCCAGTTATTCTCCAGTGCTGCTCTAAGAAAGAACTCAGCACTGCTGGGAAGTAGGATATCGTCCTAAGCAAATAGGTAAATATAACTGAATAAATACATGAAGGAGAATTTAAAAACCTGCTCTAGGAGAAGATGCCTATAACTCTGAAAGTCAATGATATCTCAAACATTAGCATTAAAAAGTGCCTGGAGGCATCCCAACTGAGACTGTATTGCCTTCAGGTTGATCCAGGATTGACAACGAGTCACCAGCTGGGAGCCAGAAGGCCTTTGCAAGAATGGCCTGATTTAATGGTGGATGGAAAGGGAGGTGAGACCTACCCAACCACGCTTGCCCTGCGCTCTTGAAGTCCTTTCACTCACAAGCTGACCATACAAATGCAGACCTACCACATGGGGGGGGGGAGAGATGCCGGAGAAGATTTTATAAGGCTTTGCTGCAGGATGGCATGTGCATCCAAATATTATGGTGCTGGAGGTGGTGCTGGAGTGGGGGTAGGGATATGGTTGCAAGGAACAGCTGCAATTGTACATTTCTTCTCAGCTCCCTAAATAGCTTTTCTTAAAGGCTGTCAGTTCCTGAGAACTCTCAACATTTCCTGACGCAGTGAGATGTCTTCTCCAGGAAAAAGAAATGAAAACACAACACTTTCATAAAGTGCTAGATGGATCTGAAGCAGACTGGGATTGCTGGTGGTTGGGTGAGGGTGTCCTTGACACAGCAAACAAAAATTAACAAGAACCCCAAACCCTGAGAAGAAATAGGTGAAATGTGCCAATTTTAAAGAGGGTCACCTCTCCATAATGTGGGGAGATGCCAGCCATTTCAAAATCTAGACAATGAATGTTATCACCATAGCAGCCTACGCCAAGGGGCCAAGATCACTTTGGTCCCCACAATAAAATATTTGAGCCCCCCCTCCCAGTTGATGGGCATTGCCATTCAAACAGTGTGTGTGCCACATCTTGTGATCAATTATGTGGGGCTGGGCTTACCCCCCCCCCATATTTTATTCAAGTTGGCACCCCTGCCTCTTCCTCTCACGCCATCCACCATAGCAGGCCACTGAAAAAGCATTGTATTCCTGGCCACCTCCACGAGTCTCCTTTTTCGGTTCAATTAACGAGCCATAAATAACTCAATGAAGGTGTCAACAAAGAGTGTAATTTATCATACCTTGTCAAGAGGACCCTTCTTCTTTCCAGGAGAATTCACGGCCGGGCGTAACTTGTTAAGATTTATTCCTCGCTTGGCATCTCCTTCCCCTCCCCTCCCCTCCGATTCGCCTGAAATTTATCTTGCCCAGGAACCCTCACAGGTGTGCCGGTTTTGACAAATAAGCCACGGAGCCTGGTATTCATCAGGAGTCGGCCTTTGTGGGGACGGAGGCAGCAAGAAATAAATTTGTTCTGAGGAAAGAAGGTGCTCGTGATTCAGTGCGCTCAGGAGTGCAGGAGTGGGGATGGGGAGACAGGCCCATTATTTCAAGTTCTCCCTGCATTTGGAAGGAGGGAAAATGAGGTAATGCAGCTGGATGTGACTTTGCTGTCCTGAACGTCATTTTTCACTGCATGGTTAAACAACCGCTGAGGTAATTGTTGCCACCTGGGGCTTGCTCCTGGCCTACCTTTCTAGGTCTCTCCTCTAGCTTGCGCAACAAAGCAGACCCTCAAGTGTCCCAATTTAATTGGAACGTGCCAGATTCACAGAAGCCGCCCCAGCTTCTGAGCTCAATCCGGGATGCCACAATTCCCCCAGAAGCTTCTCTCCAGGCTGACCCCGTGTCTCCTGATGCTGCGTGGGCTGGGGCAACCTTCCCGGAGGCCGCTGTAGGCCTTGCACCATCTCCGGCAGCAACGAGGCCTTGCCTGGCTTTCTGGGAGCCTCTCTTGGCCTTGTGCCGTCTCTGGGGAAGCAGGTGGCCTGCTGAGGCCTGCCAGAAGGCTGCGCTGGCATCCTCCACTTCTCCCGATGTGGAGGAGGAGGAGGAATACTGCAATGGTAGCCCTCCAAAAATGTTGGAGGGTATGAGAGCATGGTGGGACAACAGATATCCAGACACTTGGCTGGAGGCTGCAGAGGTGCCAGATGAGAAGCTGGATCAGGTGCAGGATTGTGACCCAGCTGTTGGAGGCCAGGGGGCCACAGAGTCTGACAGACAGTGTCCCAGACCAGCAGGGCCGAAGCCTAGACCCTGCTGTGCACCTTCCCCTGAGCATGAGGAATCAGGTGCTTCCCAGCGCATTTCACCAGCCCAGGGGCCCAGGTAGCGCCCCAAGAGAGAGGCTATGGAGTGGCTGAGGGGTGCCCATCTGCAGGCCAGGAGGCTCCCCACAAGACGGTCTGGAGGCAAGGCTTACAAGGCCTTGGTCTGTTCCCAACCCTGCTTGGAGCAAGTTGCTCACTCAGAGTTATTGGTGGTCCTGTAACTTTCGGCCAGACTCTCCCCACACCTTACCACCTTCTCAAGGATCTCCATGACATCAGTGGGCAAAAATGGTGCCCTTCCTCATCTTGGTGCCCTCAAGATGTTTTGGACTGGAACTCCCATCACCCCCAGCATCCTACTGTCATGAAGACAGAGGCTGATCAGGAGAGCTCTAGGTTGGGGAAGGCTCAGTCTGGCACTTATCTCAAACTTTAATTTCCCAAGAAGGTTCAATATTGAGATTGGTCTGTGGAGGTACAAGGCAGCTTTTGATGATCCCATTCTTGTTGGGAAGGACATTACATGTAAAAACCCTCAAGGCCCTGGGGCACCCCGATTATGCCTTTGGGGTGCAATGGGGTTGGAAGAAGAAGAAGAAGAAGAAGAAGAAGAAGAAGAAGAAGAAGAAGAAGAAGAAGAAGAATAGTAGTAGTAGTAGTAGTAGTAGTAGTAGTAGTTTGGATTTGATATCCTACTTTATCACTACCCTAAGGAGTCTCAAAGCGGCTAACAATCTCCTTTCCCTTCCTTCCCCACAGCAAACACTCTGTGAGGTGAGTGGGGCTGAGAGACTTCAGAGAAGTATGACTAGCCCAAGGTCACCCAGCAGCTGCATGTAGAGGAGCTGAGACGCGAACCCGGTTCCCCAGATTACAAGACTACCACTCTTAACCACTGCACCACACTGGCTTGTTGAAAGTCATTCTCTCCTCTCCACTGACCCTTCTACCTCTGTATAATTTTTCTAATCAGGACAGGGAAGGGTGAGAGAACACACACACACCAATAAGCCATAGGTATTTTTTACTGCTTTGCTCTTTCACGTGATGTCTTCATTGCCTCCCCTCTGAACTGAGAGGAGTTGCATTTTAAATTTGCAACTGACAGCTGCCTTGTTAAAAGGAACACCTCATTACCATAGCATCAGTAGCACGCTAAACAAATTTAACAGTGGTAGGTCACAGTGCCTCTCTCTGGCAGCGATCCAGTCAAAGATTTTCTTTCACTTTTGTTTTTGATGGTGCCATTGATCTGTTGCAAAGAGTCAGCCTTCCCACACAGTGCTTTTAACTTGCACTGTCTTGCAACATCAACTACAAGGTCCTGCTTCTTCCAGCATTTTCAGAGGAGAAGCCAGTATGGTAGGGCAGTGGGCGGCCGGGGGGGGGGGGGAGGAGGCTGGTGGGTCAAGTCAGCCTCCAAAGGTGGAAACAAGGCCTAGAGGGTCCCAGGGTATGATTTGAAGGCAGATGAGTCAGCCAAAGGGATGTGATCTTGGATTCCAGTTCTGGGCACCATCATTTAAGAAAGATATTGACAAATTGGAACATGTGCAGAGGAGGACAACCAAGATGATCAAGGGTCTAGAAATCTTACGAAGAGTGGTTGAGGGACTTGGGTATGTTTAGCCTGGAGGAGAGAAGACTGAAAAGCGATAAGATAGCCATGTAAAAATATCTGAAGGGTTGTTACATGGAAGATGGAGCAAGCTTGTCTTCTGCTGCTCCAGAGGGTAGGACCTCAATCAACAAAGTCAGATTACAAGAAAGAAAGTTTTGAATGAACATCAGGAAGAGCTTTCTGATGGTAAGAGCTGTTCAACATTGGGATGGACTCCATCAGAAGGTGCTGGACTCTCCATCATTGGAAGTTTTTAAAGCAGAGGTTATCTGTCAGGGATTCTGTAGCTGTGATTCCTGCATTGCAGGGATTAGACTAGATGACCCCTGGGGTCACTTCCAACTCTACAATTCTATTATTCTGGGACTGCCTGTTCCCAGTCCAGGGTGTGGGTCTCCAGCTCAGGGCCTCTAAAGTGTGTTGTTGGAACTTTGGACTTAAGCTGGGGCAGCTTGAAGGTCCTCCTCTGCTGATCTGGCAAAGGAGGAAGGCTGGTTCCTACTGCTTATACTAGACCTAGCAAGTCCAGAAGCTTCTTATGTCAGCCAATGGCTGAGACAGGGACTGTACCTGGCTATTCTGTTCTGAGATCTGAGCAGACCTAGCACATGGAAGTGCGCTATACTGGGTCCCAGCAAGACACGGACTACTTGTTTCCATGCCAGGGATTATTAGGAAAGAACTGAACAACACCCAATATTGTAACAAATCTGTGGTGTAGCCACATTTCGAATATTGTGTACAGTTCTGTTCAGCATACCTAAAAAAGGATACTGTAGATCTGAAAAGGTCAACCAGAATGATCCAGATGCTGGAGGAACTTTCCTATGGGCAAAGGTTGCATATTTTGGGGGATTTTTAGTTTGAACAAAAATGGTGAGCAAAGGGCATGGCAGAGGTGTGTAATAATATGCCTGGTGTGGTGAAAGTGGATAGGGAGAAGCCCTCCCCTCTCTCCCATATTGCTAGAACCCAACAGGGTCAACCAATGAAGCTGAATTTGGGAGATTCGTGACAGGCAAAAAGGAAGTACTTAACGCATTGCTAAACTATAGAATTTGCTCCCACAAGGTGTTTGTGATGGCCACAAATGTGGACAGCTTTAAAAGGGCAATAGACAAATTCCTGGAGGATTAGACTGTCAGTGACTGCTAGTTCCAAGGACTACATTCCCTCCTGCTTGTGGCCTTCCTGTCAGAGCACCCGGTTGGCAACTGTGGGAACGGGATACTGGACTAGATGGCTGCATCCAGCTGGGCTCCTCTTATGTTTTGACATTCAGATCTCCCTGATTCTCTTACTACCCCATATTTCTATACATAGTTAAAACACTGGTCACAAGGGATGCTTTATTGTGCAATTTACATCTCCTGGATTGATGGCATTTAAATTACACCTTAACTCTTAAGCTTAACTGAAGGTTTTTGACACTGCATATATGCTCATGAGCACAGCACACTTTGCAAGTGAATCAAACCATTGCCAAGCTCATGCAAGGCCCAGTGCTGCTCTAGGTTTGCTTCTGTCATCTTCACTTTGAGCTCAGTGAATTCAGACTGATCGCCTGACTTTTAACACAGCAGGGACAAATGCATTTACTTGTAAAACAAAGCAAGACCCTGTTCGGAAGGGGATACAATAATCAATCCAGTTGCCACAGAGCCAGTAAGTGTTCATTTACCATTATGTGACCTGCAGCAATAATATATTATGTCTCTTGCCAGCAGGAACTTAGCCAGATGCAGTACAACAGGAATCTGCCGGCAATCGCTCACAACTGTCCTTCACAACCTTTTGTTCGCTGCTCATTAAGGTGAATTATAACAGTGGGGCGGAACACTTTTCTGCAGCGTCTCCCTGCTCTGGAAGTGATAACATGTCCCACTGAACCCCGAGATCACCATGACCCTTGCATGCAGAAAGGGTGCCCCCTACTGGAATTCTCTGGTCTGTCAACTAGAGCCAGCTCCTTCCCAGATTTAAGAGGTGATGGAGGTAGCATCCTGGCTATTCATTGACTGTTTTGGAACTTAGCTGAAAGGACTTTCAGTTATTTGTGAACAGTTTCAGAAATGCCAAAAAAGATAAAGAAGAAAGAGGAGGGAGCCCTTCTCATTCATGGATTTTTTTGGCATTGTTTTTATAAAAGAGAAAAAGCTGACTGGCTGGGATCAAGCAATCCTACCAGGCTCTGAAACTGGCTGCATCTGGGAGTGGGGGTGGGAGGTGGCAATTCCTAGTTCTAGTACAAGGAAATGAGGATCAAAGGCAAATTGCATGGTCAAAATCAAGCTGAAGAATGCAGGGCTATACAGTGTGATGAATTGCTAGGCTGAAGAGCCAAGCCTGGAGAAACCATTATATAGAGCCAGTGGCATTGTGTCTTTTATTGGTGTCCGGGGCACATGTGCATGCCAAGAGGGAGCAGGGGCTGAGCATGAATGGTGAACAAAACCCACTTTGCAAGCCAAACCCTCACTGCCACCAGACAGGCGTGGGGCGTAGAGGGTTTACAGGGCTGTGCTGTGCTGCCTGCCTGTCTGCCCGCCTGCACAGGGGGGAGCCCAGATGGCTGACACGGCCCTTAGCGGGTGCATTCCCCAAACATTGGCTGGGTGGCCATTCAGTGAGGGGGCCCAAAGACATGGAGGCAAGGCTGGGCTCTGGGGCCCAGAGACCCCTGGCAGCAGGCAGGTCAGGAATCTGTGCATGGGAGCACCTGGCTTACACCCCCTCAAAATCATGCACCTGGGGCTACTGTCCCCCTGGCACTCTGCACGCTACGCCCCTGTATAGATTCAGGAAAGCCCCTAGTATTTTCTCAAGTCACCTGGTCTGGCTGGACTGAAGAACAGCAGTACCACCGTTAGCCACTAGATGGCAAAGTCACTCTCAAGCTGGAGAAGGCAAGGCCGTTTATAGGGTTAGATCAGAGGTCCCCAAAGTTATTTGGCCTACCGTCCCCTTTTCAGAAAAAGAATTACTCAGTACCCCCCCCCTGGATATCTACATTCTTTAAGCAAACAAACAGAAAGATGCAGCGACAAATTTACGTTCTTTTATGTATCTATAAAGGGAAGTGGGTGGCGCTGTGGGTTAAACCACAGAGCCTAGGACTTGCCGATCAGAAGGTCGGCGGTTCGAATCCCCGCAGCGGGGTGAGCTCCCGTTGCTCAGTCCCTGCTCCTGCCAACCTAGCAGTTCAAAAGCACGTCAAAGTGCAAAGTAGATAAATACGTACCGCTCTGGCGGGAAGGTAAATGGTGTTTCCGTGCGCTGCTCTGGTTCACCAGAAGCGGTTTAGTCATGCTGGCCACATGACCCGGAAGCTGTATGCCGGCTCCCTCAGCCAGTAAAGTAAGATGAGCGCCGCAACCCCAGAGTCAGCCACGACTGGACCTAATGGTCAGGGGTCCCTTTACCATTACAGTGGTGCCTCGCAAGACGAAAAGAATCCGTTCCGTGATTCTCTTCGTCTAGCGGTTTTTTCGTCTTGCGAAGCAAGCCCATTGACAGCTTAGTGGATTAGCGCTACAGCGGTCTAGCGGCTTTTCGTGATCAGCTGTTAAGCGGGTTATCAGCGGAACAGCTGATAGGCGGCTTAGCGGCTTAGGAAAAGGGGGGGAGCGGAAAAAAACCGCGGGGACGCGCAAGATTTTTTCGTCTTGCGAAGCAACCCCATAGGGAAATTCGTTTTGCGAAGCGCTTCCAAAACAGAAAACCCTTTCGTCTAGCGGGTTTTCCGTCTTGCAAGGCGTTCGTCTTGCGGGGCACCACTGTACCTGTGTATCTATAAAACCCATGGGGCAAATGGGAAGGAAGACTGCCGGCTCAGTCTAATCTACCCCAGGGGCGGGGCCAGCACCATAGCCTGCCTGCCATTGGCCAAATAGGCAGGCAAGCCGTGATCCACTTCCTGGGCCTGGGGGAAGCCAAAAAGGGTTCACCCAAGCCCAGGAAAACCCCTTGCCTCCAGCACAACAGTCACATCCAGAGGAGGCAGTAAGCATCATTAAACAGCAGTTTAAACATATATGAAGCTTTTTCAATTTTGTCCTCTTCTTTAGGCTTGCACCACCCCCTTATTTTTATTCAACGACCCCCCCCCCATTGCACCAGAGGCTACTACGACCCTCCTAGATTGATCCAGCACTCCCCAGGGGTCGGTATCGCCTACTTTGGGAAATGTTGGGCTAGACAGTGAGATTAATTGCTAGGCTGGAGAGTTAAGCCCTTATATATAACCCTATTGTTTTCTCAAGTCACCTGCTCTGGCTGGACTGAAGGACAGCAGTGCCATCTTTAGCCACCAGATAGGTGGTGCTGCAGCATAGCAGAGATAACTGATAGCTTTGTCAACTTGATGGCTACCCCAGTGACACAGGGAGAAACATGCCAGGGCACTGCTGGCAGAGTCCTTGGTCGATCCCTCCTGTAGCTTACACGAGTAGATGCAACAAAAGCATCTTTCTACACCATTGAAACCAGCTCTTCTATTCAGATAGTGAGACTGGAAAATCTTCTGCTTACATTAATTAATGTATTTCCAATTGATAAGCACTTTTGTTTTGGCTTTTTTAAAACACATACACCACACGATTGATCCAGGTGCATCTAAACTTTCATCAGCCAAAGGCAGATTCAGAAATCAGCCCACCAGGTTCTCAGGCCAGTGTGGTTTGCATGCAAACAGGGTTCCAATCCCCACTGAATCCCCCATGGAACTCACTCACTGACCTTTGTGCCAGTCACTGCCTCTCAGCCTAGCCAACCTCCCAGGGCTGCTGTGATGATTAAATGAGGAGGAAGAGAACCAGGTATGCCACCTCAAGCCCCTTGGAGGAAGAAGGTGAGATACAAATGAAAGCAACTAAATAAATACATAAGAAAATGGCAAGTTGTCTAAAAACACCTCCTAGCTGAGGAAAGGTTTCAACTGAGCACTTCCTAGATGCAAAGCTCAGTTTTTTGCTTCCTATATTACACCAGCTCAGTCGTGTGAGTCAGAACATTTGCAACTTTCCTACCTTGCTCCATGAGGGGAAACCCTCATGTAGGCTTAAGTTTGGAAAGAGCTGTGTGAGTTAAGTGGGCAAAAATGGAGAACTGGGGAACTGTCCTGGGTCCTGAAATATCCTTCTGACTACCCCTTTCATTTACAGTGGTACCTAAGGTTACAGACGCTTCAGGTTACAGACTCCGCTAACCCAGAAATAGTACCTCAGGTTAAGAACTTTGCTTCAGGATGAGAACAGAAATCATGCAGCAGTGGCGCGGTGGCAGCAGGAGGCCCCATTAGCTAAAGTGGTACCTCAGGTTAAGAACAGTTTCAGGTTAAGAACGAACCTCCGGAACGAATTAAGTTCTTAACCCGAGGTACCACTGTATTTTCTTCAGACTGGTAGTCTCTGTTCTGGGTTCAGTTCCCTAGAGATCTTGCTTGGAAGCAGATGGGCTCTTGCTCTGACTGGAACTGGGCACTATCCCCTGAAAACAGCCCACCACCACCCACAAGGGGCTCAAATAACATCTCACCTTCAAAAGAATCCATTCCTTGAAAATGGAAGAGTCCTGTTTGACCCAGGAGAAGCATGACCTGTTCTCCTGCATTGTAACTTGTGTGATATCTGCACTGTTCTTTACATGCCTGATGCACCACCATGCAAAAAGAGAGTTCACCCTGGCAAGCACATAACCTGGCCAGAGCTACTGTGTCACTGCAGCAAGCTTCCCTGCCCACACAGCGCCTTTCATACCACCAAAGGACCAATGCTATTGCTCACCTACAGCTCTTGCTAAGGGATTCATTTGCTCACTTCCTCCGCTGTCATCCTGCCTGGCTATCTTGGCAAATTTTGTCTCTCCACAGTGAAGGCTGAAACAGTAAGTAAACTGTAATATAAACCACTGAACAGAACATCTGCATACATTCACTGGCCTGTGCAAATCTAAAACAGACATGACATTCTTTGGGGATATATAAATTCTTTTTCTTTCTCTCTCCCTCAGTCAGGGAAGCCTCAGCCACTAAAGTGAGTTATACGACTGACTTCTCCCTAGCAAGTCACATTCCACAGCTGATCGTCCAGATAATAATTCATTCTGCTGGGTCCGCATGTGAGCAGGGAGAAAAATCTCTCTCTGCTGCTTCTGTTTGAGGTCAGTCCATTAATACCTGGATGCAACACAATTGCTTCACAGTGTTTTAAACCTCTCAGGAGAGCCTGTGCACTCTGTTCTCTGTTCAGAGCCATTAGCAGACAACATTTCATGACTAGGAAATGATCAGTAGTAGCCAGAAATGATCTGGATCCAGACCTCTATGGATGCAGCACTTGTTCTTGGGCATGTAGCAGGAAAGGGGGAGGGGGAGCTAATGGGGCAGCTGGCTTGCATGTCTCATCATTGACTGACAGTTTAAAAATAAAATAAAATTCCATAAATATAAAGGAAGATATTTGGTAAATAATTGTTTCATTGTTGTTTGGTTTCTAGAAGGCGGAGTCTGTGGGTAAGCCAGTATTTTTGGTTGTCATATCCTGTTGTATTCATATCACAACCTACCCCAAGAAAGACTCTAATTTAAACTTCTTGGAAGAGGTCTTCCATCCTCCCAGTAAGCAAGGTCATGAAGGGGAGCCAGTGGACACTAACAGGCACCCCAAGACTACAATCCTGAATGATGTTCCATTATGGGACATTGTAGAATTGGAGGAATACCTTGACCCACCCCAACCCTCCACACTAACCGCTGAGACTCCAGGAATATGGAGCCTGAACTACAGCCTAAAGTGTACATCTCAGAGCCATACTGGGGAGGAGAAATCACAGCCAAAGTATTCTCCAGCTCAAGGATCTGCTGATGCTCCACAATAGCATGGCCTGGCTGTGGTGGAACAGCCAGGCCAGCTATAAAACCTCTTACTCGCCTCCTGGCAGCGGCTGGTGCAACATCTCATTGTGTCCAGCTCCTGGTCTTGCTCCCTCATTCCGGATGTTCAGCTGAATAGTTCCCCTTCTGCCTCAGCAACTCTGCCTCAGGCCTGCTCCTTGCCCCAAGGACATTGCCCTAAGCCTCAGTGTCAGATGAGGAACCCAAGTCACACTGCTCAGAGCTGGGAGAAATGGGGTGTAGTGCAATTTGTGGTTAGGACAAGGTTAGACTACAGAATGCTGATTTCCCTTAGGGAACAATGTGCCTTTTCAATATGGTGGAATCATCAAGTTGAAAGGTCAGCTAGTCAACCCCGCTGCCAATGCAGGAAAATCCATGCTATTTCATTTATTCATTGCATTTGTGTATCCCTTTTTTCCTCCAGGGAGTTTAAGCTGGCTTGCATGGTCCTTCCTCTCCTCATTTAATCACTAGAACAACCCTGTGAGGGAGGTTAAGTGGAGAGGCAGTGACTGGCCCAGGGTTACCCAGGGAGCTTCACAGCTGAGTGAGGATTTGAACCCTTGACCAGGCTTTCCTGAACATGGGTCTCCAGCTGTTTTTCCCATAACACTTCCCATAACCCCTGACCATTGGTCCTGCTAGCTAGGGTTGATGGGAGTTGTAGTCCAACAACAGCTGGAGACCCAAGTTTGGGAAACTCTGTCCTAGACTGACACTCTACCCTCTGTAACACACTGCCTCTCAGTGTGCTAGCAACCCCCACTGGTGGCCATTCAGAGTCCTCTTAAAAACCTCCTGAGTGATGGGGCAGTGAGCCAAGCAGAGCAGACGGTTCTCTTGCAGCTTCTCATTGTGTCCTCTGACTGAACACAATAAAACCCAGTCGATCATTTAATATTTCTGGAGGGCTGTGATATTGGACAGCGGCTGTAAGGAAGAGTATATTCTGGATGGGTGGAGGCATGTGGCAACTTCTGAGTGACAGCAGTCCATCATAGCCATTCTTCTTTTTAACCTTTTATTTTTCAGTTTCTGAAAATACCTTTAACGAACACACACACACACCCATTTACCCTCCACACACACCCCGACATCCAGTGTAAATAGGGGAGTCAGACATTAAGCGCTTTTGCATAACAGTTTAGAGTTGATTATATCAGTTAAATGTCTCCTAACCTCTATCTCTTAACGGATTGTCAGAGTGGTGCATGCTCTGGTTATCTCCCGCTTGGACTACTGCAATGCACTTTACGTGGGGCTACCTTTGAAGGTGACTCGGAAACTACAACTAATCCAGAATGCGGCAGCTAGACTGGTGACTGGGGGCGGCCGCCGAGACCATATAACACCAGTCTTGAAAGACCTACATTGGCTCCCAGTACGTTTCCGAGCACAATTCAAAGTGTTGGTGCTGAACTTGAAAGCCCTAAACGGCCTCGGTCCAGTATACCTGAAGGAGCGTCTCCACCCCCATCATTCTGCCCGGATGCTGAGGTCCAGCGCCGAGGGCCTTCTGGCGGTTCCCTCATTGCGAGAAGCAAAGCTACAGGGAACCAGGCAGAGGGCCTTCTCGGTAGTGGCGCCCGCCCTGTGGAACGCCCTTCCAGCAGATG
Organism: Podarcis vaucheri; assembly: GCF_965113315.1. NCBI lineage: Eukaryota > Metazoa > Chordata > Lepidosauria > Squamata > Lacertidae > Podarcis > Podarcis vaucheri. The sequence goes on from NC_138752.1 coordinate 4,724,512, forward strand.
TCAAAGCGATAAACAACTACCTGACATTCAGGAGACATCTTAAGGCAGCCCTGTTCAGGGAAGTTTTTAACGTGTGATATTTTACTGTATTTTTGGTTTTTATGGAAGCCGCCCAGAGTGGCTGGGGAGGCCCAGCCAGATGGGCGGGGTATAAATAAATTATTATTATTATTATTATTATTATTATTATTATTATTATTATTATCCCAGAGCAAGCATAGACAGCTGGTGGCGAGGCTGGAGGTACCTGAAGGAGCTGTACTTTCAACAAAGTTGATGGAGCAAGCCCAGCTACTTCCCACCTCTCCCACTGAGGCAGCCTAGCAGAAGAGCTTCCCCAGGTGAAAGTGAGCGGAGGGTCAACATGTGGAAGCTGGGGTGGTTGTGACATGCTACGCTGCTGCCCTTTCTCTGCAGCACCCCCCTTTCTCATTGGAGTGGTTTCAGCTACGTTCCACGCTGGCCCTGAATCCTTCCCAAAGAAGTGTGATAGATGAGTCAAAACTTGTTGCTTCGACAGACTTCACAAAAAACTCCCAACTTTCTTGGGAATTGAGATGCATTAAAAAAAAATGTTTAAAAATACCACAAGCATAGTTACCTTTGCAAGAACATTGAGACAAAGGGTTTTGGAAACAATAAGGAATACTACCAATCTAGTAATGGGATGGCAGCTATGCTAAGAGAACCCTGCAGTATGCATAAGCATGCTGAACTCACCAAATGACTTTCGCTTATACATGTCACAAAAAAGAAAAGCAGCCATCAGGAGCCAGGCTTTGAAACGGAATCTCCAAAAGGCAGAGAGGTTGACTGGATACTCAGTTCCCTCAGCCATTCATAGGGCTTGGTTTCCAGACATTTGATCACCTTGGTCACCCTCCTCTGTACATGTTCTAGCTTGTCGATTTCTAAATTGTGGTGCACAGAACTGGACACAGTATTCCAGCTGGGGTCTGACCAAGGCAGAATAGGGTGGTACTATTACTTGCCTTAACTGGGACACTAGACTCTTCTATTGATGCAGCTGTGGGTTAAACCACAGAGCCTATGGCTTGCCGATCAGAAGGTCGGCGGTTCGAATCCCCACGACGGGGTGAGCTCCCGTTGCTCAGTCCCAGCTCCTGCCAACCTAGCAGTTCGAAAACATGCCAAAGTGCAAGTAGATAAATAGGTACCGCTCCGGCGGGAAGGTAAACAGCATTTCCGTGCGCTGCTCTGGTTTGCCAGAAGCGGCTTAGTCATGCTGGCCACATGACCCAGAAGATGTACGCCGGCTCCCTCAGCCAGTAAAGCGAGATGAGTGCTGCAACCCCAGAGTCGGCCACGACTGGACCTAATGGTCAGGGGTCCCTTTACCTAGAATAGCATTAGCTTTTTATTTTTCTTCTTCTTTTGCTGCTGCATCACATGGTTGACTCATGCTAACGCTTTTGGAATGGGATTGTTCAGCTGTGTGTATGTGGAAATGAAGGGAATGCTGGGGAAACCCAGCCAGATGGGCGGGGTATAAATATTTTTTAAAAAAATATTATTACTATGTGGAACTGGGAACTGTTTGTGTAACAGTTTGAAGAAACCAACACAAAAACCCACCTTCACCCATAGTAAAAGGCTGCTGCAATGTGCAAATCACCCCTCACCTGACCTCCCTGAGAAGTTTTCTTCAACTTATAAAAACCAATTTATTGGTTTCTTTGACATCTGAAATGAAAAAGCTAAACTCAGCCACACGCACAGCCCATCTTCACATCAGCAACAATGATGGTGGAAGGACCTCTATGACGTTCTCAGGCTTGTGCATTGAACACAGCCACACATCCTCCCACCTCCAACCAGCCACATGAGAATAGCTTGTTTAGGTCCAAGGGGCACTATATTTTGGGGGGAAATGTGTCCAAGATTGCACCTCAGTGAAAAGTTGATGGCTAATGGCCAGACTATTATAAAGCTGTGAAACCTGCCAGGATGCTCTTTAGACTTAAACACAACTCCATGGTGCTGTGTGTTGGATGAAGCCTCCAGTGCTGGGAAAGAGAGAGTGTTAGCTCTTTTCCAGATTGAAATTCCACCCAGCCAGCAATATTATTGCCCCTGGGTGGGGATAGAGAGGACAAATCCTTTAGCTAATAGCACCTCCTGGGGTACTTTAAATTGGGGAAATGGTGGGGAGGGTTTAACTCTTCCAGAGCCACATCTTTCATCCAACTTGTTCCCTGCCACAGCTTCTAAAACATCAGGAGATCTTTTCACAGTTCTTCAGCAACCAGTGTAGTGGAGTCCTGGTACAAGGCTGTTCTTGAAGGCCAGTGCAAATGACACACACACAAAAGGAGAAGGATGTGGATATACTAAACATTTTAAAATGCTTTTTGATGTTTCAAATGTTTTCAATATGTTTTTTTAAAAAGATATTTGCAATTATATTGTTTTATCACTAAAAATGCTTTGGTACCCCTGGGCTCCTTTGTGAGGAAAGACGGGATATATATTTAATAAATAATTATTCATCAACTCCTGTCTGTTCTCTTGAATACCTTTTCATTTAACCTTTTTTTACAGAAATTCCCAGGATGATCGGATTCATTTTATGCTGCTGCTTTTTTTGCTGCCTTCAGAAAAGGCTGCATCCACCTCTTCCATTGTAGCTAAATACTGTGCTACTAAATAAAAAACTCCCTAGGGACTAATTCTGACAAACTTATAATTTTGTTTTCTTGCCTGGTGCTCTATAGCACAACACAGTTAATAGTATTTTTTGTTGTTGTTATGGTTTTTCTGTGTTGTTTTGTTTGGCATTATTTTATGTATTTGTAGAAAGTTTCTTTTTGAGTTCTGGTCACAAATCGTAGTAAAGAAATTGACTGATTGTTAAATATAGTAGATCTTCATTCACTGTAAAAAAATCCACAAAGTAACTTCTGATTTTGGTTATAGCTCAACCTCTTACTGCTCACTAAAGGTAAAGGTACCCCTGCCCGTACGGGCCAGCCGTGTCCGACTCTAGGGTTGCGTGCTTATCTCGCTCTAGAGGCCGTGAGCCGGCGCCGTCCGAAGACACTTCCGGGTCACGTGGCCAGCGTGACGAAGCTGCAGCTGGCGAGCCAGCACCAGCGCAGCACACAGAAACACCGTTTACCTTCCCACTATAAAGCGGTACCTATTTATCTACTTGCACTTAAGAGTGCTTTCGAACTGCTAGGTGGGCAGGAGCTGGGACTGAATGACGGGAACTCACCCCGCCGCGGGGATTCGAACCGCCGACCATATGATCGGCAAGTCCTAGGCACTGAGGTTTTACCCACAGCGCCACCTGCGTCCCTTTACTGCTCACTACCTTCATCTTAAAAAATAACTAAACATCTATAGTAAATTACAGATCTAATCTATAATAAATTATAGATTCAAAATTGTTGCTTCACAGCTGATAAGAAGATAAAAAGATACACAATTATATTAAATGCATATTTAATACAGTTGTTCATCTTTTTATCTTCTTGACTTATCAGTTGTGAAGCAGCCATTTTGAAATCCCTGATCGAGCCAATTGCCCTTGTTCCAGAGAGGTGAAAAAAGGCTGTGTTGGAGACTTGGAAGCCAGGGTTCAATCCCCATTCAGCAACCATCCACTGGGAAGTTCTCTTGCACAAGCCCCATTGAAATGCATGACAGTGCTGTGGCACAACTCCCATTCAGGCCATCAAAGTTCACTCCGGGGAATGTCATGGTGGGTTATACCTGGGGAGGACAGATCAGTCTCTTTCCAGTCCATATCAGTTTCACATGTGTTGGATCATTCACTTTCTCTGCTCTCCCTCCACATTGATCAGTAGGAATGGGTCCATTACAATCAGTCAGCCCCAGCCTTCCTATGTACAACCAGTCCAGGGGGTGGCAGTGCTGGTCAGCTCCTTCCTCCTCTGTCTCAGTGCCATGTCTTTGGAGAACTCAGCAGGGGAAAAGAAGGGGACAAAACTATAATTAGCTGGCCCTGTCATCGCCTTTGGCACCACCTACTGTTTGGTTCTCTGGTGTCTGCCCTACCAGCCCAATGGGCAGCAGCCACACCTGACATGGACACCCCCACCCTGCAAAATATTTATGTGTACACACATGCGCACGCGCACACACACGTGTGCGCACACACACACTATGAAATTTATTCATACCATAGCAGGATCCTACCAGGGCATTGCATGCATTGAACAGTTTCCCATGCGTATTGGAGTCCCTAATGCATGAAAAAGTTTGACAGCTGGCCAGTCCTCTAGTTTGACAGTGAATTTGATTTTTGTGTAACAGCTGAATTAGGCAGTTGGTGGAGCTTGGCTGAAGGGTCCAGGCCCTGGTGACATTTCTGTCCTTTCCTCCCAACTGTTCCCTTCAGAGGGAAAGCAAGTCCACACAGGAACCGAGAAAGGAACAGAAGGTCAACCCATATTCTCAGCCCGTAACCTTGTTCAAGAAAGCTTGCATTTCATCGTGTTCCAGCTCCAGCTCCTGACAAAGGATGTTAAATTTATCTTACCTTGAAGACCTTATATGAAAGCATCTGAGGGAAATGCCAAATGAGATACTGTACTTGCCTCCTTCCACAGAGGACCTGCACCTGGGACCATACTGGCTCAATGCCCTCGTATGGAGGGATCAAGAAAATGTCACTCAGAGATGTGAGTGGGGGACACAAACACTCACAGATGAAGACAATTAAATTTATTACCTGTCCTTCACCAGCAGGGAAGCCATGACAGTTACAATGGTATAAAACTGAGCTTCACCTTGTGGCCATCTCCCTGTTTCTACAACTTAACCCATGACAACGTGGCTCACCCGCACCACAAATTCTGAAATGTTTTGAGGCTGGCTTCATTTTGAAGGGCCCCCTTCAAAGCCCTTCCAGTGGTCTCCCTCCTAATCCAGCCATTTTCAATATCCATCGTGTTCCAGAGTGACGCCATGTCCAGGAATGCCTGAAGAGGGGCTTAGATAGATCTATAGCTCCAGATTCCATCTGTCTCTCCTACTTAAAGCACCATTTGTTTCCATGTCCCAGTCATTACAATCTTGTTCATTTCATGTTTCATTTATTAGCATGTAATTTGTCTTGGTACTCATTTATGTCTTTGAATGTTTTTGTTCCGAGATTTCTGATGCCTCACTGTCTTTCTCCACTGCCTGTGGGTTTGGTTGCATTGGAGGAGACTGATGGCTCAGTCTGCCAACTGCCATGGTCCTTTTCCCAGAATGCACCAGAAGTCACATTGTTCTAGGGTTGCCATGTGTCTTCTATTCCCAGGACACGTCCTCCTTTTCAGGGGTAAAATGCCTGTCTGGGTGGATTTTTTTAATTTGCCAAAATGTCTCTGGTTATACTTTGTGGATGACACATAGATATAGCTGGTGGTTCAAGACTTGCTTTCCTCTTCTCTTGTACTCCCCCCCCCCAGCAATATATCACAGCTTCTATAGCCTACATATAGTAGGGGTATTTACCTCTTTTTTGCTCTTCAAAATATGGCAATCCTACATTGTTCCAGTGGGTCATGGGAGGTAAAACCAACTGATAAATGCTTTAGTAAATCATCAGTGTCAAATTTACCAGTAACTGGAATGCAAAACAGTTAAAATTTGAATGACATGGCAAACCCAGCCAAGCCATTGAGAGTTCCTCACTGCTATCCTTTCTTATTGTGATTCAGGCCACAAACATGGTGAGAGAGCATGATGTATCTTCCTTGGCAGCCTTTTGTGTGTGGAAAGGATGAGACAAATAAGAAAAATGCACGCCCTTGTGACATTCCACCCAAAGATGTTTACTTCTGTTAGCCATCTTCCCAAGACTTCCCTGAGCTTGAATCCAGACGGTGGATGGAGCCCACCTCACAAAAGCTGCTATTAAGTCGATCGAAGGAGAAAATGGCAGGTTGATCTGATAAACACACAGCTGTGAAAGTTATTTCAAGGCCGCTCTCATGGACACATTGCACGTGCTTTCACCTGGTGTCATCTGAAGGCAAACCGTCTTATAGTCTCACTTACTGCCCCAACCCTCCCCTGCTAATAAATAGTAGGCAGAGAGAGGTGTAAACACTTAACAAAGGATGGTTTGCAGAACTGTCTGGGGCTGCTTCAGGGGTTTTGTTCTACTTCATGCATTGGTGGTTTTAGCTCATTTTCCCCAGTCTTTCTGCTGTTCTAGGCCACATTCACACCATGCTGTTACATGTATGGTGTGAATGTGAATCCTAGTAAGCTAGGATTCTTTTGCTTGCTGCTGCCTGTGGCACACTGTCTTTTCCATCTGTAAGTACTGACAATCTCAAGGGCCCCAAGTTGGAAAAAGCACCCTTCCTCAAGGTACAGGGTTAGGTAACAGTATATGTACACACACACACACCCTCCCCTGCCATCACTCTCCCATGCAACATGGACCCCATTATAGCCTGATCCAATTCAGTCTTTATATTACGATTCCGTGGGTGGTTGCAAAATCAACTTAGGTGAGGGGAATCAGGAAGTCCTCTCCACAACAGCACACTGTCAGATCCTGAACCCTCAAAGGTGTGGGATGTAAACACAGGAGCAGTCAATGACAACATTCCTAGAGTGTACATGTTAGAACATGGGAAGGGATGTCTGTCCAGCAAGCAGGTAAACTTCCTGGGGACGGACTTCCTCCGCATGTGACCAGAGGTGGGTGTGGCCTCACCTGTGCAGGTAGTGACAAAAGCACAGGGCAGGCAGCCACTCTCTCTCTCTGCCATCTTCCTTCGATGAGGAAACATCTAAGGATGCTCTCTTGGCTCCCAGCCAAGAGAGGAGATAAGGTCTATCTTGCTACAAGATAGATTCTGAATGTATGTAACCTTTTTAAGCTGTCTGCCTTCTGGGATCATATTGTGAACAGAACGTGAGTAAACTCTTTTATACTTTTATAAAGACTGTGTCGTGTCTTGTATTTTAAGAGGGAACAAAAGGGGAAATTACCAGAGTAATTATTATAGAGGTTCTAGCGAACCTGTGCACACGTTACTGTTGCGAACTTAAAGGGGAATGTTTATAAACTCTGCTGATATTTTGGGAACTTGTTAGCACAAGTTGGATAAGGATATAATTAGTCAATATATCCTCTTCTGCACCCCAGAACATTCCCACAAAAGGGACAGCAGCCAGTGCCGCAAAGGAAAAAACAAGGCCTTGCAGGTCACTTTGCCAATTAAGAAGTTGGAGAAACTGGAACTGGCTCCTGATATTGCTCTTTCATGCTTGGTGATAAATCTGCCTCCGTTTCAGTGGCACACAGGCCCATCCAAGAAAGTAGGAAAAAGAGAGACTGGCAGCAAGTGCATCCTGCTAACCTTGGATAATGTCACCTCTGAAAGTCTGGTACATGACATGCCATGAATTTGAATCTGCAGTGGCCAGGTGTTGCCTTGCAGAAAACTGCAGGCAAAGGAGATAGTTATATGAAGAGCTCTGTTCTGTCCACTGAACCCACCATATATTGGTGCATGCACCCCAATCTCCAAGTGGCAAGAGACTCTAGGGATGTCTGCGCTTACCCAGAGTTTGGTTTCCTTGGAATGAAGGTCAATGGAGACTGTGGTGTCTTTAGGATATATGGTTTTCTTTACATATATATAAAGAAAAGCATAGGCTAGAGGGACTCACAGCATTGACACTCCAACAAAACTCTCTCACACACAACTCTCAGCCTCCCTTGGCCTCATGTTCTCCATCCTAGGAGGATGTGGCATACAGCCAAGTGAGGTGGGAAAAGACCCACCCTTTTATCTCCATGGAGAGCCTTTTAGATGAGTAAATGGAACTATTTAACTGGACATCTAAGGCCATTACCTTAACAAAGAGACTAGTCTGAGCAGTTCACCAGGTTTTCTCTTGTAGATTCTAACCTCACCCCCCACAAGCCTATGACATTGATCTTCATTACCTATATTGATCCACTACAGTCCAACTGCACTTCCGCTTTAGTGCCATGTTGTAGCTCTCAGGCAGGAAACATTTTTCTACCCGAGGGCCACATTCCCTGTAGGGAACCTTTCTAGGGTTGGATATCACAGGCGGCTGGGGCAATGGACATGACTCTTTCAGCAGTAGAGTAGATTCCAGGTTTTTGAAAGTCAGAGGTTTCTACATGCACAAATGCAGGGATGTGTCTCTCCATCCTGGCTAGCAGTCCACAGTTCAAGGACACATTCAAGCCAGGAAAAAGCATTTGAGGAGGGTATGTGCCAGGAGCAGGGGAGTATAGCTTGGGGAGGGTCCCAAGGGCCACACAGAGCGGTCTGGGGGCCACATTTGGTCCCTCAGGCTTGAGATTCATGCAGCCCTGCTCTACCTTTTTCCCCTTCCCCATGATTAGAGGCAACAAAATTAATCAAAATGATTATTCAGAATACATATGTTTCTTTAACCAAAACATGTTGTTCTCCCACTGAGCCATGGCTGTTCCCTGACGTTTCTGTGCATACTCATTCTGAAGCGATGTGGCTACATCTGCTAAATATACCGTAGCTCTGCCCATGCTCAGCAAAACCCTGCTGGCTTACATTTGCCCCTGCCCATTTCCATCCCAGGTAACCCTCCTAATCTCCAAAAGCAGCTTATGCAACTCTCCAGATGGAACACAAATGAAGGATTCCCCCTCCCTCCGTACTTAACCGTACATAAGCAAAATACATTCAAAAAATCCCATTACTTAATAGCAATCTTAATGGGGAAGAATGTTGATGAGCCACCAATGACTGAGCTGCTTCTTTGCAGGTCATAATTCTTCTCATTTATGGCCAGTGTTGCTACTGGAGGCTCTCTCAAGAAATTGAAACCCTTAATTAAACCAAGCATCAAAGGGGCAGTGGGGTGTGTGTGTGTGTGTGTGTGTGTGTGTGTGTGTGTGCTTGACAACTTGGGAAGAGAGAAGTCAGAAGGCAACCGTTGTGCCTTGAGGAGCATTCTCTTAATTTTCTGATTTGCACATGACATTAAAACATCAGAAGAGCCCAGCTGGACCACCTCGTCCAGCATCTGCTTCTCAGTGATTGGCCAAATACCTCTGGGAAGCCCACCAGGGACTCAGGAGTGCCAAAAGGCTGTGCCCCTCTTGATCCTCAGCAGAGGTGGGAGATCATCCCTAGTGAGGATCGGGAAGGACTGAGCTCAGAGGTAGAGCACTGGCCCTGCATGCAGAAGGTCCGCCTGGCCTTGGCCTTGCAGGTGGAAGCTCTGCATCTGCCTTGCACCTGGCTTGCATGCAGAAGGTCCCGGGTTCAACCCCTGGCATCTCCCGGTAGGATTGGGAGAGACGCCTGTCTGAAACCCCAGAGAGCTGCTGCCGGTCAGTGTAGACAATACCTAGCTAGATGGACCAATAGTTTGCATTTTACTATGTTCCTATCAGGTTTTAAAACAGCAGCAGCAGCAGCAGCCACAACAAAACAACCAATGCAACTTGTAATAGATTACAGCAAGACAACTTTTCTGCTTAGTTCAAAACACCAACCCAGAAGCCAGCCTCCTGCTGTAAGGAGTGTGTCTCTTGAACTCAGCCCCCAGCAGCCAGTCTTCCTGACCTCCTGCTCCATTAGTGTCCTGGTCCCCCTGCAAACCAGGGGCTATGGAACAAGGGCACCCTCTGGGCTGCAGTTCTGGCCAGAATACAGTCAGCTGACTCCATGGAGCTGTTATAAAGCTCTCATGTTTACTTTAGCTCCTCAAACTAAGGTCCGCATAGTTAAAGCTATGGTTTTCCCAGGAGTGATGTATGGAAGTGAGAGCTGGACCATAAAGAAGGCTGATCGCCAAAGAATGGATGCTTTTGAATTGTGGTGCTGGAGGAGACTCCTGAGAGTCCCATGGACTGCACTGCAAGAAAATCAAACCTATCCATTCTGAAGGAAATCAGCCCTGAGTGATCACTGGAAGGACAGATCCTGAAGCTAAGGCTCCAATACTTTGGCCACCTCATGAGAAGAGAAGACTCCCTGGAAAAGACCCTGATGTTGGGAAAGATGGAGGGCACAAGGAGAAGAGGACGATAGAGGACGAGATGGTTGGACAGTGCTCTCGAAGCTACAAACATGAATTTGACCAAACTGCGGGAGGCAGTGGGAGACAGGAGTGCCTGGCGTGCTCTGGTCCATGGGGTCACGAAGTGTTGGACACAACTAAATGACTAAACAACAACAAAGCAGCTTAGCTCATCGGGCAGCCATGCAGATGGCCTGGTCTTCCTTCCCCAGCTGTCCTCCAGCATCTATTACTAGCCTGATTTTGGCTGCACCACCAGCGTCAGACCCCATGACTTCTCTTTTGCTTGCAAAAGAACAGCATCTCCTCAGCTGTGGTCTGTCCCAGATTTCACCTTCAGCCTGACTGGCAGTCTGCAAATGACTTAGTACCAGCATCTGTGCAAACCAGTGTGGGCAAGAGGACACCCCCCCCCGCCCCCATCAGCCTGCATTCCAACCCTCTCAGTACCAGACCACACAACCAGGTTCTCCATGGCAATCCAGGATTCAACAGTGTGCTGCACTGTGGAGTCTTTGAGATGCCCCAGGAGTCTCCTGCTGCTGCTCATAGACTGGGATTCAAATCCCCACTTGGCCAAAGAACTCACTGGACCAATCTTGGGCCAATCGCTGCCTCTCAGCCTAACCTACCCAATAGGGTAGCTGCAAAGATTAAATGAGGATGGGGAGAGCCATGTACACCTCCTTGAGCACCTTGCCGGAAAATACGGGATGGGGAATAAATTACAAAATAAGAGTCTGTTTCTGGTTTTGAAGTAAATTCAAAAGCTTTCCTTTGCACCAAGGCACACTGAATTCAAAAGTATCACAAAAGGTAACAAACATGGCAGTGAAGGGACAAAAGTATTGCAAAAAACTTTCAACAACTGCTCTTCTTTATAGCCCAGCCCCTGTTTATCATCAGCCCAGACTCTCAGCTGCGGCCTCTGATATTTACAACGCTTTTCCCATGAAGGAATGCTTGCCATCAACTCTTCTTTCCATGGCAGTCTTTTCGATGGTGGTGGTTAAAATCTGGGGCTTGACTCTATATCTGAGCCCATGCCTTGATAGCCAGAGAATATGGGCTTTGTAAATCTTGCCTGGCAAACAATCTGAAGCCCATGAATTTAGCTTCTGAGCACTAACTGTCTGCAGGGCTGGTTTATTTCTGCAAAAATACTGGGAAAAGATAATTTTCATCTATTCCAGTTGTGTCTGTCTCAAAACTCTTCATAAAAACAAATAAACGTTAATACATGCTGTAAAATGTTTGTTAAATGTTTGCCTAATGTAAGCTAGAAACAGATTTAGAGCTCTGCAGTTCCCCCCCGACAGGCCCAGCTGCAACTTCTGCAGTGGATTGAGAGTGGAAGGGGGGATAGTTGAAATCTTGACCCTGAAGTCAAACTCCCCTAAATTCCTAGGTCCAGTAGGTATTTAATTAAGGCGTTGGGTGCTAAATTTTGTGCTAGACACTTCTAATCCACTGGAATCAGCAAGTGTCAATAGCTAATTAAGCCAGGCTAAGCTTCTTGCGGGGTGATAGTCTGGGGGATGAGACATTTTAACAAAACAGAGGACAGGAGGACTAGGTTAAAAAAAAAAAAGGTAAAGGACCCCTGACAGTTAAATCCAGTCGTGGCCGACTCTGGGGTTGCGGTGCTCATCTCGCTCTATAGGCCGAGGGAGCCGGCATTTGTCTGCAGACAGCTTCCGGGTCATGTGGCCAGCATGACTAAGCTGCTTCTGGTGAACCAGAGCAGCGCACGGAAACACTGTTTACCTTCCCGCCAGAGCGGTACCTATTTATCTACTTGCACTTTGACATGCTTTCAAACTGCTAGGTTGGCAGGAGCTGGGACTGAGCAACGGGAGCTCACCCCGTCGTGGGGATTCACATCGCTGAGCTTCTGATTGGCAAGCCCAAGGCTTAGTGGTTTAGACCACAGTGCCACCCGCGTCCCTTGGACTTGGTACCAGATGTTAAATGGGTGGGTGCCCTCAATAGATAAAGCAAGAGTTTAGAGTGGAGAGTTAGAGACAATGAGATCTAAAAGCTTAGGGCAGGGAGTAAGAGTAATGGGACAGAGAAACTAAACAGAAGGCAGAAAAGGCAGTGCAACATTTGAGAGCAATGGTTGATTTCTGTTTGAATCCAAGGCTGTGGCTATGGGAGAAGCAAGACCCAAGGTCTGGAACCCCCAGAATCCTGCACTGCTCAGAGACAGGAGTGGCGTGCAACAATATGTTTGGGGAAGGCGTGCATCAAAAGGTTTGTATTAGTTTTCAGTAAAACATAAAAAAGTAATAACATACAAAAGAGGATTGTGTGAAAAAAAGCATATTGGGAGAAAAACACACTTTAATGCTGATGAATTATTGTTAGGAATCCATCTGTCTGTCTGCCTGTCTGCCTGCCTGCCTGTCTGTCTGTCTATCTACATACGTATATCCCAAACTGATGCAGAAATGTGAACTGAATTTAAGGCTAGAAAGGGAGAAATGGGTAGAAACCAAAATTGTCAGATTTGTCTATCCCAGTTGATGGCACCTTCCTAAACTGGGTGGGTGTGTGGGGGACTCATCCTTCTTAAAATACCAGAAAATGTACAAGTGGTCCAAGACAGAAGAGATAGTTATGACAAAGAAAGAAGCCTTGGAAGCAAAAAAGAAATTAAGAGGGAAAGAAAGGTAAACTGAGTAAGAGTGATGATGACTTCAAGCTTCCTCTGATCCTCTTGCTGCTGCCTCCTCCTCCTCAGCCACAGCAGCTGAGCCAATGCAGCTGGCTCCTTGACAAATGGGAGGAAGGCAAGCCAATTTGGGCTGGTTGTTAGCAGTCAGAGCACAGTGGCTCAGATAGATGAGAGTCTGCCTCAGGTGTGGCAGAAGACCTTCCTCAAGCTGCTCCTGAGAGACTCACTAGTATCTCAGCTGCCCTCAGCCTTCAAAAGCTGTAACAGAGTTCTTTTGGATCTCCCATTCCCCAACTTCTTCAGGAAAAGATGACCTTGAAGAAAGTAAAGGCTTCTCCCCCTCCTTCCCTCCTTCCTACTCACTCACTTAAGTTGCTAGGTGCAACTTTGCAATGTACATTGGGTTGTTCAGCTACAACACCAAAGCATGTTCATTTATATGCCAAACCAGGGCTTACACTCCACACTGTTATAACTAATCCACAGGGAGCTGTTTGAGATGAACCAGGAACCAAGAGAAAGGGGTTGCTCTAGGGCAGGAATGTCCAAAGTCTGTTTGGGGGTCCTAACCTAAATGAACAACAACTTTGGGGAAAAATTGTAGGGGGGGGGAGCTCAACAACACTTCAACTTCAATCCTAAAAAAGCTCAACAACTCTAGTCGGCCCTGACAGATGTTCACTTCATCAAATCTGGCCCTCTTTGAAAAAAGTCAAGACTGAAGGATAAACCAAGAGGCAGGATTAAAAGAGCAAACCAGGAGTGAAGAACAACCAAGGATACAAGAACATGCTAGAGCTCAGAGAGGCATTGCTGCTCAAGCAAAGCTCAGCTGGAACACATGGGTCACTGTATACACTGCACACGTGGGTCACTGTATACACTGCACACAGATCCCAAGAACCTCAATTCTAGAAGCTCCTGAAATAGATGTACAGTGGAACCTTGGGTTGCGAACATGATCTGTGCGGGAGGAACGTTTTTTCAGGCCCACATTTTTAGGTGCTGTGCCTGAAAAAGCACTTATCCTGGGTCTACAATCTTGTGCAGTCACGTGACTTGTGAAAGATTTCAGACCGAGAAGATGGTGTCCCGGATTTGGGCCGTGTTGCATTGGAGGGCATGATGCTGTTGATAACCACCTCTGGTCAACAGCTGGGCCTGCTGCTTTCTGCACAGCTTCTGGACCAGCTTTTAGGGTAGGGCCACATGGAGCAAAAGTCAGTAATCCACTTCTGATGTTACCAGTGCCTAAGCCATTGTGGCTAAAAGATCTCAATCTCGTATGTTTGAGGAATCATTTTATGATGGTTTTGTACAATTGTGTGTTTTATGCAGACTGATAATCCCCTTCATGATATTTTTAACTTGATTTCGTTAAGTTGCTCTGAATGCAATTCAGCATAAGGGCAGTATACAAAGATTTTAAACCAAGTGAACAAATACGATGCGCCATTGCATGTCAGCTATCAAACAGTGCCTGTTCACAACTGCCATGTGTGGTGTCAAATACAGATATCAAATATTTGATGACTACTACCAAGTCCAGGCAATATTTGATGAACACTCAGCTTCAAAATTGATGGAAAGGAATCATTGGGAACAAACTAGTTTCAGCTCTGTATTGCAGTAAATTGTTGGGTCAGAGAACATTTTGCTCACAGCTTCTGCACTTGATATTCTTAGCAAAATAAAAAATAAAAATCTAAAATAGCCAAGATAGCTGAGATTTTGGGTGCAACTTACGTGCAGATGGGAATTCATTTGGTAACTACAAAAGGACTACAAAAAAAGAAGAAAACCTAGTCATGCAACATTTAGAGCCACTTGTAGCCTGAAAAGGAAACTTCCTATAAAGCATTTTTACATTTCAAGTGGTTTACCAGCTGGAATAACAACCTCTTCTGGACTGAGTCTTGTACAATCTGAACCTCTCAACAGATGGAAAATTAGAAAATACATTTAACATGCCTTGGGCTTTCTCTAGCAAGAAAAAAAATACTTGTAAGAAGTATTATATTTCTAGAACTATGATGTCTCAAAGTCTGTTGGGGTGTGTGTGTTTTAAAAGTAAAGCCTTCTAACATTTTAAATCTAGCATTTCTTAATGGTAAATGAACTGTCTATCAGATAAACCAGTAAAATTAAAGTCCTTTCCACACAGTCAAATCTCCATGCATTAAATGCCTAGAAATTCCCGGCTTATTACAGAAGATTATTATTAGTGTATCATCATCATCTTTATGGAGCACCTCAAATTGCTAGTAACTGTACAGAAATTGGAATAAACCCTGGCCCTGCTTTCCGGCTTACACCAGCCTTTTTGGATCAGTGAGCACATTTGGAATTTGGAAGATGTGTGTGAGTGCCAGTCACAAAATGGTTGCCATGGTGTGAGTGGAATAACATAAAATGGCTGCCACCTTTGAAAGAGCAGAGAAAGAGACGGGACCACCAAATGTTGGTGAGCCCTGGTTTAAACAATGACCCCTTAGGGAGAAGAAAGGAGCGTCCTGGCTCCCACCTGACACCTGGACCCTCAGCTCAGGTGGGGCAATTAAAAACTTTGCTCCAAAAATTTCAGCCTTCTTGTGACTTTTTATTCCATTATATAAATTACTTGTTGTGCTGGCTTTATCTTATTGACGGTACATCTTGACAGAGGAAAAGATTAATTTGCTTTGAAAAATCAAAGACCTAAAATAAAAGGCAGGGGAGCAGCCTGGGATTAGAAGACACCAGACAGGAGTTGTTTCCCATTTCCATGCCTTTAGATTTTGTTCCTACTGTTAATAAAGAAATAGAGATGTTTGTGACCTTCCCGAAACCCCCAGCCATTGGCCAGAGCAGTTGGGGGTGAGGGAGATGATTCTCCAACCATATCTGGAGGATGCTACATTTGCTCTGACGGGCAGACATCAAACCTGGGAGCTTTTCCTGATAAATATTAGAACTGCACAACTCAAGTTGTTGATACTGCAACCCAGAGTACTCAACACTAAAAAAAGAAAAGGATTTCTTTTCTCTTTCAAATCACATTTGACTGCCTTACAGTAAGGCAGTGTTGACCTTTCATATGTAGGTGTGGAAGCAGGCTGCACAGTTCCACATTTAAGCAGCTTTACATGCTATTGTGTGGGAATTTAACAGCAACGCATTTCAGAGAAAACACTCCCGCTTCCCAGTTCTTTCCACTCTCCTCTAGAGATTCTTAAGTCCTTGAGACAGTATCTCTTTTTTAAACCGGGTTCTTGGAACGCCTGGCTTCCTGTATCCAAGGGTTTTTTCTGTTTCATGACCATTAAGACAGTACAATGTGCATTTTAACACTGAGGGCGGATGTAGGCAAATGTCTATTTCACCCAAGCTGTCCAAAAACCTTTGCTCTCTTCATGCAGTATTTGTATATTATTTCATCCATTTATTTCCTAACCTGTAAAACATGTCTTCAGTAAGACAGCACACATTGCAACCACAAAATTCTCATCTGGCATGGATAAAAATCCTACTCAAAGAAGAAGTCTTCCTGGCTTGACTTCCGCCTGCTCACCCAATAGAGTTAGCAGAGGCTGGGCATCAAGGGTCAGCATGGTCTCCATCATTGCAACCTTCTTGCTTGTCCCCTTGCCCTTCACTCTTGCCCTGACAATTCATCTGGTAGGGAGGAAGAGGAGCAGTAGATGCCTATGCTGGCGGACCTGGTCTCCAGCTTTACCTCCAGGAGGGCATGAAACTCTAGGCGGACAGGAGTGCATTATATATATATATATGGAAGATCCATGCAGCTTGCAAACTTCAGCCCAGCAGGAGCTGGCTGCAAATTATTGCATATACTCTTTTCGGGGGGGGTCCCTGTCCTACGCCGTGCCCTCCTCCCCTCTCCCAATTAACCTCAGTCTCCAGGGCTCATTGGTGGGAGGGAGCACAGAGGAAGACTCACCAGGACCCAACTCCCATGACATCACCAGAGGTCTCAGGTTTGGGCCCTGAGCTCTCAGGGTCTGGGAGGCTTCTGACCTGGCAACCCTACTGGGAAGCAAACTCTTAGTAGCAGCAGTGAAGATGAAGAAGAGAAGAAGCAACCAAGGAGGGAGGAGAGGAATTCATTATTGGAGGAAAGCCCAGGCACCCTCCCAAAATCTGGATTCAATACTGAGTGGAGGAGAAACAACAACCCACCACTGAGGACCCCTGGGGTGGTGGGTTCCTGTCTGCCCTCCTTTCAGCTACTTAGGAGGCTGCATCCCCCTTGAATCTCCCCTCTGAATCAACAGAAACATCAGTATCACCTTTGATTTCAAAGGGGAGTTTGAATTGGATTGGAAATCAAAATGGAGTTATTTTTCAACTTGGGGGGGGGGAGCATGGCTTACTTCTGACCAGATCCAATGAATTGAGGGGGGGGGCTTCTTCCTGCATAACAAGAGCTGTTGCTGATTACTAACATCTGAAATGGACTTCTGACATTTGTCACATGATACAACCTACTCCTCTGCAAAAAAAAAAAAAGGTCAACATTGTGTAAGAAACAACAGTAAAAGCCAAGAGTAAGCTGGGAACATGAAAGTGAGTTTTAATTGTCAATTAAAAGCAGCACTTTTTTTTTTAAAGAGGGGTTGCAATCTCTCAGTTGTTTTCATAACATCTATTTATTATGAGTGGGCTCTTTTTTCCTTTTTAATCTGAAAGATTCTCGTTAGCAAAACATGAATTTTTTATGCTCTATTTTCCGCATTCTTCTCTCCTGCCTGAGCGTCGCTCGGTGGTTTAAGAGGAGCGGCGGATCCATAAGCTACCCTCCAGCTCGTTAAATCACCACATAATAGGATATAAGCAGCACATTAATTACCGTCATCAAGGGAATTAGTGTGTCTATCTGTAAATATTAAAGCAGCCGCTCTACCTCGAAAGAGAGCTCTCCAAGACGAAGGCACTTCAGGGGTCGTGAATTTTAAAAACAGTGCCGCAAGGTGTGGGGAAACACAAAGCCGCTTTGGATTTGATTAGCAATAAGGAGTCAGCGCAAGTTAGAGAGAAGATGCTCAGATGCAGAGAGGCAATCAGCCATGCACGGCTTCCGTCTCTGCATCGCGATTTCGGTGGGACTTCTGCAAAAGCAGGTTGGTGCTCCCAAAGCGACTGCACATGAAGGGCGCTCGAGGGAAGGCATTTAATCGCTTGCCCATGTCTGCGCAATGTCGTCACACTGACCCACATTATGCATGACCAAGCTTCAGTGTTTCTTGCAGTCTTAGAAATGGCACAGTTCCTGCTTTCCGTTGTTGGAGCCATCCTGACCCCAATGAGGTCAGGCAGCCAGGATGCTCTGTCACAGTGACCAACATTAGCCTTTGGCCACCAGCAAGGGATGTCTTACAGTCTGTCTCTTTGTATAACAGTGTGGGCCTGCAAATTTATTTAACTCTAATGACCGAAAGGGGTGCAGTGGAAGCAGAATGCAAGGCAGCACAGCTCTGGGATGTTTGTTTGGAGCAGGAGCAATGATGTTTTCAGCTCAAGTGCTAGGGTAATTGATGGACCCTCCCAGTTCTTGTAGGTGTGTCGGGTAATAACAAAAAAAATTAAAAAAAATTGTCCAGCAGCACCTTAGAGACCAACTAGGTTTCTTCTGGGTATAAGCTTTCATGTGAATGCACACAAAAGTTTATACCCGGAAGAAACTTAGTTGGTCTCTAAGGTGGTGCTGGACAATTTTTTACTTTTTTTATTTTGACTGCGTCAGACAAACATGGCTACCTACCTGAATCAGGTAATAACAAGGCTTTCAAGTTTGTTCATGACAGGTTGGCCTAGCAGAAGTGAGGAAATGAGGAAAATCCTCAAGCAGAGACTTATTTTCTTTCATTTCATAGGCTTCCTGCTTTATGGTAGCAATTAAAATGACAACACTTCTTTGCGAGGTTGTTTGCATTTCTATTTAAAGGCTGAAAGTTGTATTTTAATTGGCAGAATATTTTCCCTTAAAGCGCAACATATTTTACAATATAAAGGTAAAGGTACCCCTGCCCGAACGGGCCAGTCTTGACAGACTCTGGGGTTTGTGCGCCCATCTCACTCAAGAGGCCGGGGGCCAGCGCTGTCCGGAGACACTTCCGGGTCACGTGGCCAGCGTGACAAAGCTGCATCTGGCGAGCCAGCGCAGCACACGGAACGCCGTTTACCTTCCCGCTGGTATTTTACAATATATTTTACCCATAAAGGCAGAAGGAAGCACATCACTGAATTCAATAGGGCTTAGTCCTGGGAAACGGCACACAGAATTGTAGTCATGCTGATCCTAATAAACTGGGTATTAGGCCATTTACTGATGTTCTTTTTGGCTGTGCATGTGTGTAATAATTGTGGATTAACAAATCTACCTGCATTTTTGGGGGTGTACCTATGGTGGGGTGCTCTCATGATGAGTTCCTGGCCTCCTGCACATCAAATTTTACCACTGCACCACTAAATACAAACTGCTTCTTTTTCATGTCATATACTGCTTTAGCTTCATTCATGTTTTGCTCCATCCAAAATTGCCCAGCATAATGACTTGGATCCAAAGATCCTGGAGTGGAAGAAGAAAGATGTATTAGACATGCTCGCTGTGGGTTAAAGCCTCAGCGCCTAGGGCTTGCCGATCGAAAGGTCGGCAGTTCGAATCCCCGCGGCGGGGTGCGCTCCCGTCGTTCGGTCCCAGCGCCTGCCAACCTAGCAGTTCGAAAGCACCCCCGGGTGCAAGTAGATAAATAGGTACCGCTTACCAGCGGGAAGGTAAACGGCGTTCCGTGTGCTGCGCTGGCTTGCCAGATGCAGCTTTGTCACGCTGGCCATGTGACCCGGAAGTGTCTCTGGACAGCGCTGGCCCCCGGCCAATAGATGTGAGATGGGCGCACAAACCCCAGAGTCTGTCAAGACTGGCCTGTTCGGGCAGGGGTACCTTTACCTTTACCTTATGAACTCTTGCCCAAGAAGTAGAGGAAAGGGTCTTGCGCATGGTGCCACGGTATATTGGGGCTTGTGCTGTGCTGAGTTTATACACAGCAACCCACCTCACAGGATTGTTGTGGGGATAAAATGAGAACCACATACATGACATTGAGCTCCTCACAGGAAAGATGAGATATAAATGCAATAATAAAAATAAAAAAGCAACCTGCACCTTCCTTAGTTACCACCTAACTCTGTAACTGTTACAATATGGGAAGCATGGTGAATTAAGAAGACATGGGTTGTTGTTTACCAAGCATGGCTAATCTCTGGTGTTCCAGACATGGTTGATTTCCAGCCTCCATCAGCACCAGACAGTATGACCAATGGTCAATGGTGGTGGTGGTGGTACCTGCATTTCTGGACCTCCTTAAGGCAATGTACTATCCTTGGCCACATTCACACCATACAATTAAAGCACTATGATACCACTTTAAATAGTCATAGCATCCCAGAGATTATCGGATCTGTGGTTTGTTAAGGGCACTGAGAGTTGTGAGGAGACCCCTCTTCCCCTCCCAGAGCTACAATTCCTAGAGTGGTTTAATGAGGGGAATGGAGGTCTCCTCACAACTCTCAGGACCCTGAAAAAAACTGCATTTTCCAAGAAGTTTTGGGGAAAGCCTTGACTGTTTAAAGTGATATGATAGTCTTTTAAGTGTATGGTCTGAACTTTTTCATCTTGGTTAGGGCAGGTTGTCACAATGGCCTCTTGTGCTTCACCACTGACCACTGACCATGATGTTCTTTCAAGTGGAATTGCCAGGACCTTCTGCATCCCAGACATATACTCCACTTCATGCTGTGTTAGACTCTTGGTCCATCTCCACCAGCATTGCCTACCCTCACTGGCAGGGTCTGTGGCAAAGTTCTTCCCCATCTGTGGTCCTTTCTAACTAGAGCTGCCAGGGATGGAACCTGGGATCCCTTTAGCATACAAAGCAGGTGCACCACTGAGCTTCTCTACCTCCTCTCCTAAAAGGCCACCTCTGTTATGCTGGGACACAGCAGCTACCCTCTTGGGCTTATTATTTTGAGTGTATTAGCACCACAGGGGAGAAATGCTTTTATGCAAGCTTTACCAGGCTAAATAGCTGAGTCCAGGTTATTTTCAGGCCATGGTTAATGAGAGTCTGAAAATATTTTGACATCACTACAACCATAACATTGAGAAAAATGTTGATCCCTCCAGCAAGTTCTCCAACCCCTGCAAGAAAAGGGAATCGGTTGCTTCTGTGCTGGTGCTCTTCAGACTATTTGTTCTGCTCCCTTGGACTGAATGAGCTGGCCAGGACAGCAAACATTTCATTTGCCCTTTTAAGTAATTTGCTGTGTGGCTGAACAGGACCTGTAGGGAAGGGGGGGCAGGGGAGGTGAGCAAGTTTCACTTCTCCAGCTTTGGAGAGAAAAGTAGTCAGTGCGTCGAGACAGTCACCAATGAATGGGCTCTTTCTCATCCCCACCTTTTTTTTCTGGTCCACAAAACACATTTGTTTGACTGCATGGGTCAGGAAGAAGATTCCAGACGAATTTTTCTTCCTATCACAAGAATGTTTACAATGAGGAATACTTGCGGCATTTCTCTTTGCAGATACCAATGCAAACAGAAGTAATGTGTAGAGCCAAACTTTTGTTATCCTTCCTCTTTTGCACACCTCTTTTGCACACCTCTGATGATCTGACTTCATTCTCAGCTTCAAAAATTTGCATGCAAATTTTAATAAGTATTTGAATAGGAATTTTCATAAGATTTTCTTTTTATTTTGAACTATTTGCAAATTTTGACCAAACTGTGGGAGGCAGTGGAAGACAGGAGTGCCTGGCGTGCTCTGGTCCAGGGGGTCATGAAGAGTCGGACACGACTAAACAACAACAACATTTGCAAATTAACGCATGGTTGTGAAAATACAGACTAAGGATGGAGGCATAGCTAGGTGATAGAGCATCTGCTTGGCATGAGAAGGTCCCAAATTCAACCCCAGCATCTCCAGAGAGGTGGGGCCCCTACCTGGAACCTTGGGTAGCTGCTGCCAGTCAGTGTAGACAGTACTGAGCAAGATGAAGCAATGGACCAAGACTGACTCAGTATAAGGCAGCATCCTATGTTCCTAACTGGATAATAAGACCACCAATGGCTGCTAGTCACAATGACCATGTTGAATTCCAGTTCCTGGGAAGCACAAGGAGGGAGGGAGGGAGGGAGGGAGGGAGGGCTGCTGCACTGAGAGGCTGCCTGCAGACTTACCATAATGGGCATCTGGTTGGCCACCAGAGGTGGATTTAGGGGAGCAGCATCAGTTTGCCCGCACTGAGCACCGAGGCAAGAGGGTGCCACAGAGGGTGCCACAACAATGACTTAGAACAGAAGGCAAGAGGTGGGGGGTGCCAAATTTTGGTGTCACACAGGGCACCACTGAAATTTGAAAGCCCAAAGTCCACCACTGTTGGCCACCATAGGAATAGGATGCTGGACTAGGTGTGTCTTTGGTCTAATCCAGCAGGACTCTTATTCTCTCCCCAAAGGCTGATATGCCCACCCATCCTTATTTAAAACCTACGTCTGATTTACATGAGTAATCCTTCATATCTACAGTATATTAGGCTCTTTAGTCTCCTTTGATATTTAGGAGGACGAGGGAAAGGAATACCCTTTCAGGCACATGCTTACAGGGCTCCCCCTTCCACCCACCCACCCACTACCCCCACCGATAGTGCTTTCCTCAGTAATGGCCACAATCCTGGTCTCCCTCTTTCAGCAACTGCCAGAATCCAAATGCACCCTACAGCTCTGCCCTCAAACAGCTGCTCAAGCAAGCCCTAAGTAAACGAAAGGTCGATGCTTACAGAATCAGACAAAAAGGAGGTTTTGCTTTTGCATTTCACTTTTGCTCATTTTTGTGCACACTTTCCCCCAGTATATGCATTTTTGTACACTTTGGGGTGGGTTTGGAGAACTGCCTTGCAAAATTCAGAGAACTGCAAAATTCAGAGAACTGCATATTTCAAAGGCCAGCTGGGTTTTGAAAGTGCAAGTTAGGGAAAGGTACATTGAAATGTGAACTGAAATTAATTTATTCCCCATTCCTTTATAAGTGAATTCAGCAGGATAGTTGGTCATGCAGCAGATAGCTAAACAATGGAACCTACGCCCACAGGAGACACTGATGGCCACCAACTTGGATGGTTTTTAAAAAGATTGGACAAATTCATGGAAGAGAGGGCTATCAAGGGTGACATGCCATGATGGCTGTGCTCTGGCTCCACAGTCAGATGCTTCTGAATAAAACCACAGGAAGAGACAGCGCTCTTGGGCCTGGGTTCCGCTGGCGGATTTCCTACAGGGCCAGTGCTTTTGTTCTGGGGAGACGTAGGGGTGCACATTCCCCTAAACATTTTGTGAATCTAAGTTTGGCCTCACTGAGGGGCGGTATTTCAATATGATTAGGAAAATGAGAGTACCCCTAAACATTTTTTTAAAAGAAAATAAAGGACTGGATCTGCCCATTGTGAAAACAGGATGCTGCACTAGACTGGCTTGATCCAAGAGGCTTATGGAGTGGAAGGAGTTCAAGGAAAGGAGGAGGCAAGAGTTCCTGGTCTGTCAGCTGAGATGTCGGGGAGATCCTGTGGGCGGCCCCACCTCTCCCTCTGCTCCAGCCTGATACTAGAAGGGAGAGCCTGGCAGTTATGATCTCCCTGGAATGAAAGGGAACACTGGCTTCCTAGGGGACAAGAAGAGACCAACCTGCTGCTTTTCCCTTGTAACAAATGTTTGGTATTTATAAAAATCAGTTGTTTCTCTACAGAGCTTCTGTAGTACATTATTCTCAGCCTCCCAAACAACTACCTTGTAATGTACTGAAATCCTCCGTATGGCAGACAGGGCTGCCATAAATAATGAGCTGGGAATGGGCTTCCGGGCCACAGAGTCAAACTCCAGGCTCAGTGTAGGAAATCCAGAGATCTTGTGCCTTCCCAGAGAAGGGCTGCCCAGCTGCTGCTGCGGGATGACTTCTAGCCAAGGAGAAATCACTCAACCCTCTATGTGTCAAACTGATCCTACTGTCAACACATTTCTCCCACTGTTTCATCATAACCTATGCTCCTATCACAGCAGCAGAAAACAAGTCTTTTCCCTCTTCTATATGTCAACCCTTCAGGTACTTGAAGAGAGCTATCCTGTCTCATTTCTCCAGGCTAAACAATACACAGTTTGCTCAGCCCTTCTTAACAGGACATGCTTTCCATGGCAGTGACCATCTGGATCCATGCCAATCTGTCTATAGATTTCTTAAAGTGTGATGTCCAAAATGGCGAAATGAGTGACGTATGCCAATTCCATAAAGGTATGCCAATTGCATAAGATTGAGAGGGACAGGTTCCTTTTTATGGCACCTTAAATGTTCCTCCCCTAAAGAAAAAGCACCCAACATATTCCCCCTTTTTAAGTTCAAGAATGAATACAGGAGCTAAATAATACTGTGTGCAGATAGTGACTACCCCTAGCAACGTCTCTACCTTGGTTAAAATTGTCTACAAGAACTTGGAAGAAGATCTGGGGTATTTGTGCAATTCCAAGGAGATGCATTTTTGAGGGGAAGCCCAACAGGGAGAGAGACGCCCAGAATCATTAGAACAGCTGCCCTGGTTTACCGTATGCCTGTAAATATTTTCACAAGGGAAATATGATGCAGGGAAAAATAATGCCAATGCAGCCCTTTCCACTATGAAAATGTCTCCCTGGGGAATATTCCCCCCTCTCTGCCACAGTGATGCAAAATGACGGAGAAAGCTGAAGATAGGAGGATCCAGAGGAAGAAATGCATTTCCTCCCAGCTGTAACTCTGGTCTGCCGGGACACCATGGAGATATGGCACCGCTTTTCACTCTGACCTGCTGGGTCAACTGAGAAGCTGCTCTCTCCAAGCTCAGCTAAAGAGGCCCCCGCCCCCTCGAACATCAGTAGCAGTCACCATAATGGCCATCTTCAAGATCTGAGCCAGGCTTGGAAGTGGCAGGGGAAAGGGCAGCATAATAGTGGTGCAGACCAGAAGTGGGGGGACCCCAGGCCCAAATGCTCCTCAAACTGTCCCTCAGGACACTGCCCAGATCATGCCCCCTGCTAAGCTGCAGCCCTCACCAGCCGTGCTCAACAACCTGCTCAAGTGTTTCTGCCAGGCTGGAATGTGTCCTTGAACTGCAACAACGGCCTTTCCTGTATGGAGAGCAGAGAAATGTGAGTGTCTGGACCTCTGTCTCTTGCATGGGCAGAATGTACCCCAATGAACAAAGTGAAGAGTCACATCCTTTTGCCCTATTCACTTTTCCTCTGGCCCAGCCTGCTGCAGTTATGTGGCCTCCAGAAAGCTTCCTATGAAGGAATGTGACCCTCAGGCTGAAAAAGCCCCACCCCCACCCTGCCCCAGCACAAGACTTCAGGTTGATGAAGGATACTCAAGTGAAGTGTTTTCTTCTGAATCGATTCATATGCACTGGCAGAGGAAGAGGAGTGTGGGAAGAGCGCACCGCCCCCAGCAGAGCGATCCCAGTAGGGTGCCATCGTGGCTCCCCTCACGCTGGGCGCCACGCCCCCAGGACACTCGCTACACCTCTGTGGGTGGTGTGCCACGCCCCCAGGATGTGCGCTGGCCCCACCCCCGCCTGCTCTCCGCCCCCCAGTGCTGGAGCATGAAGCTGCGCCACTGGTCATATGGACCTCTTCTCTCCTTAGCCTCACTCTGGCCACCCAAAAATATTGAGAGCACACTGTCCACAGGACAAGAAGGGCATGCAGGGGGGGGTTATGTGGGAGTGCAGAGATGGGTTATTCTTTGCATAATGAAAGTTGGCATTGCACCTCGGTTCTTGCTTCAATTAAAACAACATTTTTGCATCTTTCTCAAGCACTATAAATATTTCATTCTGGTAAGCCAGGTCTGATTTTAATAGCTCTTGGAGGGAGTGGGATGGAGAAACCAAACCAATTGAAGAGGGGAAATCTGTGGATTAATTTTTGCCTAAACTCTAAGCAAATACTATTTTTACAGGACTTTTACCTGGATGATGTACCTTGTCATAATGAGTGCACTCTGTAAAGTGCTTCAAGTTAACAGGGTGGATATGAAAACAAAGCTTGTTGGTTCACAGGGCCGGAACCTTCAGAAGGGACTGCCAACCATACTTTACACAATCCAATCCAATGTATTCACACTTTTCTGGACAATTACCCTTCTCTGCAGACAGCTGAAGGCATGTGGACAGGATCCATCCCACAAAGCAATTTTACAAGGCCCTTGAAGATTCTAGTGAATTGTAATCAAGCTGAAATAAACATTTCTTCTCCTTCTTCCATAATATTTCACTTCTAAAGAGCCCCCCCCCAAATAAATCTATATATGGAAGAGTCAATATAATTTATATTAGGACTGTATGGCACTGCAATGAATAATTGCAACACTTTGGAGATGGTACGTCTGGCTTTAGAGAGACTTCTTAAAAAGGTTTTGCAAAGGCAGAAATCACTACAAATTGATTTGGGTGCACCCAACCCACTCTGTAGTTGTCTTGACCCATTCTGGATATAGCACAGATTGGCCCAATTCACTTTTAGATTTGGACAAAGTGGTTGCACAGCCTTATTTCAGACACTTCTCTTTGGGTTTTGTCTGAAATGCTTCAGCCTTGCATGAATACACATGTTCCAGAATGGCAAAGCCCTTCTAGCTATGCCTTTTTGTATGAACTTGGCCATCATGCATGCTAGAGCTGATGTGAGCATGGGGGTGCCAGCCAGGGCTGATGAGAGTTGTAGTCCAAAATATCTGGCTGGTCTATACTTTTGAAGAAGAGGTGTTGTTATTACTACCACAACTAGCACTTGTACCCCGCCCCCCCCCCAACCAAAAAGGTTCCCAGAGTGGCTTACATGCAATCAATGAATTGCAAACGTACAATCTATAAAAGCACAACACACAAGGGGAAACGGACAGGAAGGGAAGAGAAAAGAAATCAAACTCAGGTACCAGTTCTTAGACATTTGCTCTTATAATGCCAACTGGCACAGTTCAGAGGAAGAAGATGCTGATCTTTTGGCAAAGCTGATGGAATGAGTCCTGTTTCTAATGAAATGGCTGCCCCCAGGTGACAGTTGGGGGACAGGAAGTCTGACTTCCAACAAGGGAATGATTTACCAGGGGTCTCAGTTTTACTTCCGAACAGACCTTTTAAGGAGAGATATGGAAAGAATAAATCAGGAACTGATCTCTACTTTTTCTGTCTGGCAGCAGCAGCATTCAAAGCCTCTAGCTCCAAGAGGGACTTGAGAACCATGACTAACTAGGGATGCTACCTGTCTACGTCCTGAATCAAGGTCTGCCCTCAGTGAATCCTCACTGACTCACATGGAATGCTGGTTGGACAGAAACAGGAATTGACAGGCAACCTTGACCAGGTCCTACCACACTTGGCTGGGGACTGCCCAGTAGGCCATGGGGGTGGTCAGAACCAGGTCTTTCTGCACCTCCTGTGGCCTTCCTTGGTCAGAAAAATGCAATGACAGATACAAGAAGTTACATAAATTTTGCAACAGCTGAATCAACACCGTCCAGTTGTTCTTGCTTTGACTTCCCAGCTTCCCGTGGGGCTTGTGGAGGTTCGGTTAAATCCAGCTTAGCGGGAGGGGTGCCAACAAGCTGTCACTCACCTCCGAATCCTCGTACATCAGTTCAGATCTAGTCATTTGCCTAAGGTGTCTTTGCAAAGTGAGTTAAGCTTAGAACTGAAAGTAAGTTAGAGGCCTGGGGGAACATTCTTTAAAATCTCTCTTAGCTTGCACGTCTGGGAAAGGCATAAATCTCTGCTGAAAGCTGATATGGTATGGTGGTAATAATGGGGCTCCCTTAAGTCCAGAAAGGTCACATTTGATTCTTTAAAAAAGCATAAACAGGAAACAGACAGAGCTGCAAGGGTGGAAAAAGGAAAATTTACACTAAGTGGTTTCTTATTCCACACTGGATTCTGTAACCTGTGGAAATTATGTTGTTGTTTAGTCGTTTAGTCGTGTCCGACTCTTCGTGACCCCATGGACCAGAGCACGCCAGGCACTTCTGTCCTCCACTGCCTCCCGCAGTTTGATCAAACTCATGCTGGTAGCTTCAAGAACACCATCCAACCATCTCATTCTCTGTCGTCCCCTTCTCCTTGTGCCCTCCATCTTCCCCAACATCAGGGTCTTTTCCAGGGAGTCTTCTCTTCTCATGAGGTGGCCAAAGTATTGGAGCCTCAGCTTCACGATCTGTCCTTCCAGTGAGCGCTCAGGGCTGATTTCCTTCAGAATGGAGAGGTTTGATCTTCTTGCAGTCCATGGGACTCTCAAGAGTCTCCTCCAGCACCATAATTCAAAAGCATCAATTCTTCGGCGATCAGCCTTCTTTATGGTCCAGCTCTCACTTCCATACATCACTACTGGGGAAACCATGGCTTTTACTATACGGACCTTTGTTGGCAAGGTGATGTCTCTGCTTTTTAAGATGTTGTCTAGGTTTGCCATCGCCTTTCTCCCAAGGAGCAGGCGTCTTTTAATTTCGTGACTGCTGTCACCATCTGCACTGATCATGGAGCCCAAGAAAGTAAAATCTCTCACTGCCTCCATTTCTTCCCCTTCTATTTGCCAGGAGGTGATGGGCCCAGTGGCCATGATCTTCGTTTTTTTGATGTTGAGCTTCAGACCATATTTTGCGCTCTCCTCTTTCACCCTCATTAAAAGGTTCTTTAATTCCTCTTCACTTTCTGCCATCAAGGTTGTGTCATCTGCATATCTGAGGTTGTTGATATTTCTTCCAGCAATCTTAATTCCAGTTTGGGATTCATCCAGCCCAGCCTTTCGCATGATGAATTCTGCATATAAGTTAAATAAGCAGGGAGACAATATACAGCCTTGCCGTACTCCTTTCCCAATTTGGAACCAGTCAGTTGTTCCATATCCAGTTCTAACTGTAGCTTCTTGTCCCACATAGAGATTTCTCAGGAGACAGATGAGGTGATCAGGCACTCCCATTTCTTTAAGAACTTGCCATAGTTTGCTGTGGTCAACACAGTCAAAGGCTTTTGCATAATCAATGAAGCAGAAGTAGATGTCTTTCTGGAACTCTCTAGCTTTCTCCATAATTCAGCGCATGTTTGCAATTTGGTCTCTGGTTCCTCTGCCTCTTCTAAATCCAGCTTGCACTTCTGGGAGTTCTCGGTCCACATACTGCTTGAGCCTTCCTTGTAGAATTTTAAGCATAACCTTGCTAGCGTGTGAAATGAGTGCAATTGTGCGGTAGTTGGAGCATTCTTTGGCACTGCCTTTCTTTGGGATTGGGATGTAGACTGATCTTCTCCAATCCTCTGGCCACTGCTGAGTTTTCCAAACTTGCTGGCATATTGAGTGTAGCACCTTAACAGCATCATCTTTTAAAATTTTAAACAGTTCAGCTGGAATACCATCACTTCCACTGGCCTTGTTATTTGCAGTGCTTTCTAAGGCCCATTTGACTTCACTCTCCAGGATGTCTGGCTCACGGTCAGCAACCACACTACCTGGGGTGTACGAGACATCCATATCTTTCTGGTATAATTCCTCTGTGTATTCTTGCCACCTCTTCTTGATGTCTTCTGCTTCAGTTAGGTCTTTACCACTTTTGTCCTTTATTATGGTAATCTTTGTGCGAAATGTTCCTTTCATATTTCCGATTTTCTTGAACAGATCTCTGGTTCTTCCCATTCTGTTGCTTTCCTCTATTTCTTTGCATTGCTCGTTTAAGAAGGCCTTCTTGTCTCTCCTTGCTATTCTTTGGAAATCTGCATTCAATTTCTTGTATCTTTCATTATCTCCCTCGCATTTTGCTTGCCTTCTCTCCCCCGCTATTTGCAAGGCCTCGTTGGACAGCCACTTTGCTTTCTTGCATTTCTTTTTCATTGGGATGGTTTTAGTTGCTGCCTCCTGTATAATGTTGCGAGCCTCCACCCATAGTTCTTCAGGCACTCTGTCCAGCAAATCTAAATCCTTAAACCTGTTCCTCACTTCCACTGTGTATTCATAAGGGATTTGGTTTAGATTGTATCTTACCTGTCCAGTGGTTTTTCCTACTTTCTTCAGTTTAAGCTTGAATTTTGCTATAAGAAGCTGATGATCTGAGCCACAGTCAGCTCCAGGTCTTGTTTTTGCAGACTGTATAGAGCTTCTCCATCTTTGGCTGCAGAGAATATAATCAATCTGATTTCGATGTTGCCCATCTGGGGATGTCCATGTGCAGAGTCGTCTCTTGTGTTGTTGGAAAAGCGTGTTTGTGATGACCAGCTTGTTCTCTTGGCAGCATTCTATTAGCTTTTGCCCTGCTTCGTTTTGATCTCCAAGGCCAAACTTGCCAGTTGTTCCTTTTATCTCTTGACTCCCTACTTTAGCATTCCAATCCCCTATAATGAGCAGAACATCCTTCTTTGGTGTCACTTCTATAAGGTCTTGTAAGTCTTCATAGAATTGGTCAATTTCAGTTTCTTCAGCACCAGTAGTTGGTGCATAAACTTGGATTACTGTGATGTTAAAAGGTCTGCCTTGGATTCGTATCGAGATCATTCTATCATTTTTGAGACTGCATCCCAGTACAGATTTCGCCACTCTTTTGTTGACTATGAGGGCCACTCCATTTCTCTTATTGGTTTCTTGCCCACAGTAGTAGATATGATAGTCATCCGAACTGAATTCGCCCATTCCCGTCCATTTTAGCTCACTGATGCCCAGGATGTCAATATTTATTCTCGCCATCTCATTTTTGACCACATCCAACTTACCCAGGTTCATTGTTCTTACATTCCAGGTTCCTATGCAGTATTTTTCTTTACAGCATTGGACTTTCCTTTCGCTTCCATGCATATCCGCAACTGAGCGTCCTTTCGGCTTTGGCCCAGCCGCTTCATCAGCTCTGGATCTACTTGTACTTGTCCTCCGCTCTTCCCCAGTAGCATGTTGGACACCTTCCGACCTGAGGGGCTCATCTTCCAGCGTCATAACTTTTATATGCCTGTTGTCTTTGTCCATGGAGTTTTCTTGGCAGGGATACTGGAGTGGCTTGCCAGTTCCTACTCCAGGTGGATCACATTTGGTCGAAACTCTCCACTATGACCTGTTCATCTTGGGTGCCCTGCTCGGCGTAGTTCATAGCTTCTCTGAGTTCTTCAAGCCCCTTCGCCACGGCAAGGCAGTGATCCATGAAGGGGGGAAATTATGTAAACAGACCAAATTTGCTTATTTTTATTCTATGAGGATAAATGGAGATCTTGTTCAGCCTTCTCCTTGGCTCCTTCAAGAGGTCACACATGCCAGAGGTGGGCAGAATCAGAAGCAAAAGTGCCTGGATCAATGGACATCACTCTTACCTTTGTACACTAAGTTACATTCCACAAAAATGTGCCATCACAGCACACAGTACAAGGACAGGCAAAAACATTCAAGCAGTGGGTGGAGTCAGACCACTGAGATGAAGCCTGAGGACCAGACAGAGGTGCCTTGGGGGCCACACCTGGCCCCTGGGCCTGGTAGTCAGAATCAGCTAGAGAGTGACGAGTACTGACAAAGTATTTATGTTTTTAAAGAAGGGGGCATATATTGGTGGGCAGGCAAGGGCTTTGTAAGCAGAAACCCCACATTCAAATCCTGACACTTTCCGTTCAAAGGGCCTCAAGTAGCAGTGGGTGTGAAAAATCTTTCTCTAAATGAGACCCCACCCCTGGGGGACCACCACTAGGAAGTAGAGACAAGACAAAGCTAGAGGGATGAGCAGCCTGATCTGGAATAATGAGGCAGAGCCTGCATTCACAAGGCAATTTTCGTGAGTTTTTGCTAACTGTTAAGTTCACATGATGTAAAAGCCACTTCTGGAACTATGGTGGAATATAGCACAAGCTGAGTGCTCATTGCCATGTGCTTTGCTTTGACAAATAATCCCCTTGAAAATAACATGGAAACTTTGCACAGCCTTCTATTATAGTTTCAGATGTTGCTTTTATATCATGTGAAAGCTTAGATATAATGTGGCAATTAACAGTTAGAGAAACATTCTGAAAATGGAATGAACTGCCATGTGAATGCAGCCACAGTCCTTAAATTGCTTTCCAAATATGCTGGAAATACTTCCTGGGGTTTGTTTTACTGGTGTTTTACAGATTATAATGTTTTGAGACATATAATCAGCCATTTCTCTTCCCTGCATGTTCTAGTTCAGCTTTCCCCAACCTGGTGCCCCCAAATGTTTGGCGACTGCTATCATCCCCCCTGGCTATTGGCTGTGCTGGTTGGGACTGAGGAGAGTTGGGACTCCAACATCTGGAGAGCAACAGATTGGGGAAGGCTATTCTAGCAGCAAGTGAAGGGAGGAGGGTACAATAAGGTAAGCCAACAGGTTTTAAAGAGCTAAAACTATTTCTTTCTATGACCATGTCATCTGACTGCTCACTTAAATTCTCCTTCAGTTTAACCCAGGAAACCCACTGCTACAAGTTAAAAGATAGCCAACAACTCGATGGATTTTAAAGGGGATCAGACTAATATCAGGGGTCAGCAAGGTTTATCTTGCCCGGACCAGATCGGTCCCATGGAGATCCCTCCATGGGCCGGATCGCACACGTGCATGAGTGCACGCACCCGCAATTTTCAGAGATTTTCGGTGTCTGCGTCTGTACAGACACAATTTTCGGCGCTGCAGAAGCGAGTCCCTGCACCACGCTGTGCCAGTTTAGCGCAGCATGCGAGCAGGCAACTTGGTTCGGGGGCGGCTTGTGGGCTGGTCAAATGACCTCCATGTGCTGCTTCCGGCCCATGGGCCTTAGGTTGCTGACCCCTGGACTAATTCATCGAGGAGAATTGGGCTATCAATGGCTCTTCACCACAGTGGCTATGTGCTGCTGGTTCCCAGTGTGATTGGGAACTGGAGGTGGGGAGTGTGTTGTTGTCCTCTTGCCCATAGTGGGCATCTGATCAGTCAGTGTGAGAACAGAACGCAGGACTAGGTGGGCCTCTGGGTCTGATCCAACTACCAGGCTCCTCTTCTTATATGCTTATCATTCAGAAGGAAACTGGAATGTATGTAACTATTCTTTCTGCCTACGTGGTGCGCTCTTCATGTCCGCATGGGAGGAAATGTCTGAATAAGTCATATGGGCATAGGTCAAAATCATGGGTTTAAGTACTAGGTAATCAAGCACATGGCTTTGGCCAACACTTGTAGGCTGCATCCAGGTGTTCCATCCAGGCCTAATGGGGTAGGGATGCAGCAGACATGTGTGGGAAGCTGCACTCTAGATCCCTTCAAGGTGGTGGACTAGATGTGAGGAGACACATAATCCCATCCTGTCCTTATTTAAGTCTTGGGAAATATCTGGGTGCTCCCTTTCCCACACTTTGTGGGAACTCTATATGGCCAGCAAGTGGCTGGTGAGGTGGAAACCCCCAATGGCAGGTCACCTTGATGAAGATGAGGATGGGGCCCTTCTAGCTGGATCTGCCCATTATTTTGTAATGCTGGTTTAAAATCAGAGGTCAATGAGAACTTGGATGTAGTACCTGTTAGCTCTGAAGCCAGACAAGAGTTTAGCGATGTTTCTTGATGTGAAAACATTCTCCCCTGACCGGACCTTCTTCTAGAAAGGAGGGGGGAAGGTTTACTATGAGTGTGACTGACATAATGACTGATTGGCTGATAGCAGCTACTGACAGTGATTGATTGAGTGCAAAATTATCTCCTCTCATTACTCCTGAAATTGAATTCAGATTGGTTCTATCATGTCGTTGCCATGGAGACAGCAACCTGAAGGAGCAGGGTGGTTGTGGTGGGATGGCAGACACTGGGCCATTTCCTGTGCAGCTCAGGAAACATTATTAAAATCTGAGATCAGGTAAGACAATATCGAAAAACTCATTTCAATTTGCTGACGCATCAAGAAGTTTTCAAAAGTGATTTGTTTGGGGACCATCGACTGATTAAAAATTTTTCAAGTTGATTCATCACCTGCTTTTTAACCAAAGAAAGGCACTCACGTATTAACCAAATTTCACTCTGTGAGCTTTCAAAGGCAGGACAAGTTAAGTACCAATTTAAGAAACAAATGACCAGAGTGAGTCAAAAGTGCTTCAAAGAACAAAACGAACAGGTGTGATTCAGCTCTTACTCAAATTCTCAACTGATTAATCTGCCTCCAGTCTGATTTGTCTAATCCCCTTTTAAAGCTGTCCTAGTTGGAGGCCATTGTCTTGGCAAATTCCTTATTTTAACTGTATGTTGTGTGACAAAGCACTTCCTTTTGTCCATCTTGCATCTCCCATCATTTAGCCTCAGTCACCCCAAAATTCAGCTTCAGGGCATTCCCTCAGCCAACTCCAAGAGCCAATCCCATTTCACCAGACGCTATAAAGTATAGGTGGCCAATGTGGTGCCCTGCACCTATTCCAACCAGGATGGCAAACAGTCTGGGATGATGGGAGCTGGAGCCTAACAACATCTGGCAGGGACTACATTGGCTACCCCTGCTATAAAGCCTCAAAGCAGAGATAAAAAGGTAAAGGTACCCCTGACCATTAGGTCCAGTCGTGACCGACTCTGGGGTTGTGCGCTCATCTCGCTTTACTGGCCGAGGGAGCCGGCGTTTGTCTGCAGACAGCTTCCAGGTCGTGTGGTCAGCATGACAAAGCCACTTCTGGCGAACCAGAGCAGCACACGAAAATGCCATTTACCTTCCTGCCAGAGCGGTACCTATTTATCTACTTGCACTTTGACGTGCTTTCGAACTGCTAGGTGGGCAGGAGCAGGGACTGAGCAACGGGAGCTCACCCCGTTGCGAGGATTCGAACTGCCAACCTTCTGATCGGCAAGTCCTAGGCTCTGTGGTTTAACCCACAGCGACACCTGCGTCCCAAAGCAGGGATAGTGTGAGTCAAAACCTCCATGCAACACAAGCAAGGAACCCAACCTGCTCTGGGTGACTGTGCTTGACAGCAAAGTTCTGCTTGTGTCTGCACTTCTCAGCGTTTGAGTGCCATGGGCAATTATGACATCAGTGACACCCTGTGCCTTAAGAAAGACAGAGAAACCTTCAGCTACAACTGATGCCTGGCTAGCTGAATAGAGAGTTTCTGAGCAAAAGAGACTGAAACACAAAGGATGCATTTGCTCAATGACATAAACCTAACACAAAAGGATGGGGAGGATACTGTTTTGGAGCAAAGCAAAGATCCATGCATGGATTGGGAAATAAACCTACTGTCCAAGCCTCATAATCAGTGAACCAATCCCAGAAGTCTGTAGCTCCAAGGTAGTCCAGGAACTTCCTCTCCTCCAAGCTGTTAACGCCTCCTCTGCAATCAGAGCCAGTCCTACCACTAGGCAAAGTGAGGTGACTGTCTAAGGCGGCATGTGCTGGGAAGAGTGGTGCCCCTCCGCTCTTCCTCCTGAGCTTCCTAACCACACACTTCTGTTGGACAAGAGGGTTTGTGTCATGTGCCTTGCTCTCTACCCTTACAGCTTTGCTGCAGACCTTCCACAAGGGCATTACAGTGCCCCATTGCTAGTACATACCTTCCAACATCCTGCCAATCAAAAGTGGGACACTCATTTTTTTTGTTCCGAGCTCTCACAGGAGCCAGCTGATTTGCACCAGAGACCCAGACCAAAAGACGAGACATTCTGGGATCCAAGCCAGGGTGGCTCCTGTAATTCCAGGGTGTCCCACACAAACTGGAACAGTGAGGGGGTTGCTAGTATTGAAGCAGGATTTCCCACTAAATGTGGAATGGGTGTAGTGTATGCATGCCATTTTGTCCTTTGCTTCAGGCAGCAAAATGTCTTGGAGCAGCATGAATGGAATGATGTGCAGTCCCTTTATTAGGGATTCGGATACAGAAAAACATGGTTGCCTCCATGTACCTATGGGGGCTGCCATCTCCCACCCCCTCCATACAATGTCACAACGTCCCCAGTAGCAGCTCTTGGACCACCTTGAAGTACTATTTTCTTCCTTCCCCCCCAAAAAAATCTGTTTTTGCAAAACAAACAGGCTGACACAGAGCCAGTTGTGTAACTACATGGGGTGACTCTGAGTTCCACCTGGCCCCTGCACCTCCCCCATTCATTTCAGCTAGACTGTGCGGAAAACCTTCCTGGTAGATGAATTGTGCCGTACAGTGGAAACCCATTCATGTCTACTCAGAAGAAAGCTCCACTGAGACCAATGGGACTTCCAGGTAAGTGGGTATAGAATGCAGTCTTCTTTCTAATCTCCATCTGTAACAACAGCTCTGCATGTACAGCAACACAGGCGCTTGTGGGGCCTAGGATGCTCATGTACCAGCCACACGTTGCGGGAGAGACAGCGAGAAGAGGCTCTGAGTACCACCATAAATCAAAGGGAGAGCAAAAGCTGGCCAAGAAGGCAACACACAACAGCAGCACAAAGGAGCGAGAACAAGACGGGACTCCAGCCACCCCGGGGGGGGGAGGGGAGCGGAGGGTGAGTGTGCTTGTTGGCTGTTTGGGAGTCTTCACCATAAAGTATTTACAATCCTGGCTTTATTCTTTTTACACCCTGCCGAGATGTGGCTTGCACGCAACGGGGGGTTATTTTCTGAGTACAGCATAAATAAAAATAAGACTCTCAGGGGCAAGTTATGTCTTTGACGGTTATTGTGTTAAGAGGCAGACCGCTGGTTTTGCAGTTCTTTGTTGATGACTTCTCACCATTGTGGACTATGCTTTGTGTCTCACATACAGGCACCCCTATCCTCTCACCCCAATGTACAGCCCTGACCTCAGTACACTTTTGCAGCACACATAGCATACAGCTCCACTTATTGATATTTGATTTACTGCATTTATATCCCACCTTTCCTTCTAGGAGCTCAAGTTAGCATGCACTGTCCTCTTCCACCCTATTTTATCCTCAAAACAACCTTATGAGGTAAGCTACCCTGAGAGACTGTGACTGGCCCAAGACCACACCAAGTAAGCTTCATGGCTGAGCAGGGATTTGAACCCTGAACTCCCAGACCCTAGTCCAATACTCTAACCACTACACCACATGGTCTCTCTCTCTTTTAGACGTAATGCTTGACACCCACAACCAGTATACCTGAAGGAGCGTCTCCACTCCCTTTGTTCAGTGCAGACACTGAGGTCCAGCTCCGAGGGCCTTCTGGCAGTTCCCTCATTGTGAGAAGTGAGGTTACAGGGAACCAGGCAGAGGGCCTTCTCGGTAGTGGCGCCCGCCCTGTGGAACGTTCTCCCACCAGATGTCAAGGAAATAAACAACTACAGTATCTGACTTTCAGAAGACATCTGAAGGCAGTTCTGATTAGGGAAGTTTTTAAAGTTTGATGTTTTATTGTGTTTTTAATATTCTGTTGGGAGCTGCCCAGAGTGGCTGGGGAAACCCAGCCAGATGGGTGGGGTATAAATATCACATCACAAACTCCTAAGTGTTCTGAGATTTTCCAAAGAAGGGTGGGTGGGCTATACATTTAAGACTGGAACCCTCAGCACAATGTGAAGGACTCATTGAAGAAGTTGAAAGCCCCTCATCCTTTGACTGCTCTTAGGCTGGTTTCATGCATACACCTTATACTGTATTTACAAAGTAATGCAAATAAGGGGGGAGCCCTCTGCCCCCAAAAAGCTTACAATCTGGAAGTGAGGAAGCAAAAACAGAAAGACCCAGATAGCAAGGAATGGAAATGTACATATACAACTGCTGTTAGTGTTGGTTCAGGGTGGCAAACTTGGCATCCTCCTGAGCCTGTTATTCCCAAGGTTGGGTCTCAGTAATTGCAGTCACTGACAACATAACTAGGGAGAATTCATATGGGTACATGCTGCAGTGCTAGCAGGAAACACAGCCACGGGAGGCCAGCTTGGTCCTAGCAGTGGGCCAGAGAATGAGAAGTTGTGGGGAACATGCTTGAGGAAAACGCTGTAGTTTGTAGCCAATCTATAACTGCTCTTTGTTTGCCCACTTTGTTTGGGGCATATGAATGATGTCATCATCATATTTGGTTTTCCTGCCTTTTCCCTATGCTTTGAAGTTCCCTGTGAGCTTTGAAAGCTCACAAAATACATTTTTAAAAAAGGAATGGAGCAGTAGCACTATCACTACAGATGTAGATCACCTTTCCACATATTTTAAGGAGTGTGCTTTCGACGTGCACAGTGACAGGCTGTTGCCCCCTATCACCATGCTTTTTCACTTCAGTGCATGGTCATTATTACATTTGTGGCTGGTGGTGAAATTTTAACAGTGTGGTTTTTAAATTTTGATTTTAAAAAATTGTACTCGGGATTGTTTATTTGTGTAAAAAAACCCAACATTCTCATGTTATAGTGCTTGAATGAAAAGCTTCTAGTAGAAATTTTAAAAGCTGAATAAAAGTCACATTCTTAGTTGTTTTAAATTGCTTGAAACTGTTTTTAGTTTTCTGTAATATTGCATTTTCATATTAATATTGTGTTTTTCTTGTTGTAACCTGTCCTGAGATTTTAGGATGCAAGGTGGGCAATCAACAGTAATATAGTAATATAGTAATAGTAATAGTAATAAATAGTAATAATAGCTCAGTGATGGGACATGTGCTTTGCGTGCAGAAGGTCTCCAGGTAGGGCTGGGAACATCTCACATGTGAAACCCTGGAGAGATACTGCCAGTCAACACCAGTAGGCTGAGGTTGATGAAAGCGTAGTCCAAAAGATCTGGAGAGGCCCAGTTTGGCAAAGGAATGATCATCATCATCATCATCATCCCAGCATGTTTTCACTTCTGCCTCAGTGGCGTCAATGCTGGCTTGGTCATGGCCACCAAGATGACAGGATTCCCAAGGAATCCATGGGCAGCTGTCCTCAGGCACTAGGCCCATTGGCAGACCAGCTCTTTATTACAAAGATGTCTGGGAACGTGACATGAAGGCTGGCAGCATCAGCCCCACCATGTGGGAATCCTGTGCCCCTCCTGGCAGGTCATGTATCCACAGCTGTGACCAAAGGAGGAATGACCGCTTGGAGGGACACAGAGAGAAGAAACGCCATGCTGTACCTGTAGCACATCTGGATGCCTTCAACTGTCGCAGCTGCAACAAATAATGCTTCTCCCATATCTGTCCCTACAGCCACAGCAGGCGCTGCAACCTCCCAACACGTTGACTTCTGTCCCAAAGATGCACTCCTCTATTGTCTCCCAAGATGCCAACAACAACAAAAGATAATATATTTATTTATACCCCACCTTTTACCTTGACAGGAGACTCAAGGCGGCTCACAAATAAAATAAGAACAGCTAAAACATGGGGGGGGGAGAGAGAAAATTAAAAACATATAAACATTAATAGATTTAAATCTCTCTCTCTCTCTCTCTGATCTATTAAAACTATACAGACAATCCCAACAAAAACAGCATGGCACCAGCTCTTTCGTTATAAGCAGTCAGTTCCCAAAAGCCTGATGGAACAAGAGAAAGTCTTCACCTGCTGGTGGAAGGACAACAATGAGGGAGCCAGTCTAACTTCTTTAGGGAGGGAGTTCCACATTCTGGGAGCAACCACGAAGAAGGCCCTCTCTTGCGTCCCTACTAATAGAGCATTCCTATTTCAGGTGCCACGGGACCCTTTGCTGATCTTCATTAAGTAATATTTTGTATGTGCCCTCTGAAGTAAGAGAGAGAGAGAGAATGCTCATAACAGGTGGAATTTATAGAAGCTTTGAGCCAGAAGCTTCCACAGAGGATGCAAGAATTCTTCACTCAAAGGACTTTACGGGGGCCTCTAAAGGACAATATCTTGGAAGTTGGTTGCTGTTTCAAACATGATGAAACACTCTCGCTCTTTGCCTGCAACACTTTACACGGGCTGGGCATGAAACCAAGAGGACTTAATTTTCTCCATGTCGGAAGCAACAACAGCATTTGGCCACTGGCCTGTTGCCGGCTTCCCTCTGGAATCTGTCACCACTCCAAGGCTGAGATGGCTCAGGACACCGCAGGATGCCACCCACTCAATCCCAGCACAAGCATCAACATAACTCTTGATGCATTTGCAAAACAATCGGATGCATTTATGCCAACACAATTGGCATTGTTATTACTGGTAAGAGGCAGTTAAAAGCTCCGCTGTTACTCCACCACATAACTGAATAATTACAAGCAATTGCTATCATTTAAAAAAATTACTTCCTTAAAAGATCACCATTCACACATGAGATGATGTTGTTCTAATCCAAGTACATTGAATCTGAGACATTTCCCACCTACTGGTACTACCCTTGCTGTTGTTGGTTAAAATGCCTGGTTTGCCAGAAATCAATCTTTGAAAGAGTGGAAATCAGGTACACACAAAGGAGATAGTGAGGCAGAAATTGGCATAGATGGATCTGCCAGTTTCAGTTTCTCTGTTTTTAATTTTTCTGATCTTAAGTTCGCCACATTCCCACACTGGTTTCTTCTTCTTCTTCTTCTTCTTCTTCTTCTTCTTATTATTATTATTATTATTATTATTATTATTATTATTATCTAAAAGTCCTCACAAAAATTCATCAGCGTTTTAGTGCAAATTTCTCCTGATATACATTTTTATGCAATTTTGCCTTATGTATTGCAAACTAATTTACCCTATTATAATGCATTTTAGTATGCTCTTCCACTAATATATGCATTTCATGCACACTTTACCCTAGTATGTGGATTTTTGTACATATTACTTGGCTGTAGAACTATGCTGCAAAATTAGAAGAGGCATGAATTTCAAACGATGGCTGTGTTTCAGTTTGCATTGATTCAGAAAGTGTGAATTAGGTTGCCTTAAATGTCAACTGAATTCTCCCTAATCCCTGGCCAGAAAGCAAACAGAGAATCAAATAGTTCTGATCTGGTAAAGTGTCTGAGAACAACTCAGTCTTGTTTTATGGCAGGTGGAACCCTACTGGCTCCTTAAAGTCAGCTAAGCTGATAATTGCAACACTGCCCCTTCAGGATATCCACAGAGAAGACATCAGGGCAAACAGCTCCCTCCCCCAGGAAGCCAGCAGAATGGCATGGAGTCAGTGGCACCTGGGTCTTGCCTCTGCAGCCACCAGCTTGAGACCCAGAGTTGCTTGCAATTCCAAATTCAGGCGCAAATATTTGGGGCCAGAATAAAACCTGGGGATCCAGCAAGCTTATGCATAATGAGGATCTTAGTAAAAGTGGCTTTGATTGGTGTAGCTTATATTGGACCTAGTACATCCATTGGGGCAGAACTGCAAAGGAAGGGTATATTGCATGACGCAGGGTCAGGCCTTGCAGCAGCATGTGGGGCTCATGGATCCGTGTGAGTGTCTCTCAAGCTCACCGATTTACTCTCACAAGCAACAGCGAGGTAGGTAAACCCAGCCTCCCTCCCAGCTAATCATTTCCCTGGTAATGTTCAGTGGGGGGGGGGGGGAAGCACTGAGTTTAATGGCATGAAACTCAACATGATTTGAAATTAACCTTTTAGTGAATCTTTCACATGCAATGCGAAATAACAGCATCAGTTGTGATGTGACACTTTTGTAGGTGAAACATCAAAGGCAGACTGATCTACCTTTGAACACCCAAGGGCATCTCAGACTGCCAAGTCTCTGCAGACTAGATGGGGGGGGGGTTGGAGGGGGGAGACAGATCTAAGATCTCACACTATTTGAAGCGAAGTCATCCTAACTAGGGTTTAATTCTATCTTCTTTTACACTTCGTTTCTGCTTATTTCTTTCTTCCTCCCTTTCTTTTAAAGGAAATATCAGATTCAAAAGAGGGAAACACAGGATAAAAGGGGAAGGATATTATTTCTGACTGTCAAGCTATAATAATGCATAAATACATGAAAATTTAACCGGTAGGATTCCTTTCATCTTGCCACTTTGTCCGACTGCAAAACCTTGGAGACGCACGGGCAGAATTATGCAATGAAACATTCACTTGTGAACAGATCACAAAGCCAGA
Source organism: Podarcis vaucheri (assembly GCF_965113315.1). NCBI lineage: Eukaryota > Metazoa > Chordata > Lepidosauria > Squamata > Lacertidae > Podarcis > Podarcis vaucheri. Next base: position 4,766,247 of record NC_138752.1, read on the forward strand.
TGCAAGAACAGGCACTGGAAGACTTAACAAGCCCCTTCCAGAATGAACCTTGATGATCTGTTAAGGCCACCCACCACCGCAGGACACGTCATCATGCAACTTCATTCTGAGGAAACTTGAGGGGCAGTGAGGAGTGGTGACCGCCAGCTGATGAGAGTAGCCCCACCATCACGAAGGGAGCTAACAGGAGATGGCATCTCCCCATCCCATGTACAGAAGCCAATTGGGCTGGCAGTTCAATCTTTTTCCAATGCTGGCAATGGCATAATATCCTTCATCACCTCTGAGGGCAGCACCACCAGCTGTGTCCTCCAGCAAAGGGTATAGCCCAGGGGCTCAGGAGGAACAACCAAGGAGCTGCCCCTGCTGCCCCCTGAGGCAGTCACCTCCTTTTGCCTAATGGCAGGGCCAGTCCCTGGTGTAGCTCACAGCACCTACTTTTAGGCTGCAATCCTAAAAGACAATAGTGGGAGAGAAGAGGTGGAGCATTAAAGAACAGCCCCTCAGGAATGTCACTGACTGTGTCGAACCACACCCATCAATGCTGCCACTGTAAATGTGCAAAGAAACACAGAAGGGACACCCGTGCCAAATAATTTCTTGCCTTGCGGTGCCAGATCTTTCCAAAAGGTTGGAAGGAGGAATAAGTACTGGAAAATTTCCAAAGGATGTAAATGATATATGGATCCTGGTTGGTTTCTTTTTAAAGCCAACGACCTGTAATGGGACCACACAGAAGATGCTAAAAAGCTTTGTCCGGAAGCATCCTCAAACGAGTGTTCTCTCAGTATCAATGGAATCTGTTTTCCTAGTAAATGGCAATGACTTTTACTGGCAATGGCACCGTGTCCTCCATCACCCCTGAGGGCAGCAAGGTAGTTATGGAGGCGCAGGACAGGCCAAGTGGGAAATACTGCAACTGTTTTGCCTCCTCTGCTGCTGGATATTATGTTACAAATGGTTTTAGTGCTTCTTTTTTATTATTTCCTTCTATTATTATTATTATTATTATTATTATTATTATTATTAATCTTTATTAAATTTTAAAATACATGATTTACTGTTGTTGGCATGTATACTTTCCCCCTTTTTGTCAAAACTTAGCCAAAAGAAAATGTGGGGTGGTGATCATGATGACCTGATCAGGCTGCAGACCCAGCTCTCATGCAGTTGGCTATATTTTCCGAGAATACTGCCCACCCTGAACCTCCAAACACGCTGATTACTTGGCCTTCCATCCCTTTAAAATGTGCCCAATCACTCCTCAGTTCAAAGGAAGTGTTGTGTAATGCAACGTTATTTTCCTAACTGCCAGTAAGATGTCTGATGCCCAGTTGGCATTCCCTGTACAAGCTTCACCCAGGCCCCAGACATTCCTATTGCTTCACTCCAGTTACACCACTCTTTGGCTAGCCTGCCTGACAAGGGCACCATTTGAGGAAGCTGCAGGATTCTCCACACAGGGGCTATTTATTCCACCATAATGAAAGATATTGGGAAAACACCATGAAAAATGCAATTCTGATTCAAAGGGACATCTGGGAAGTTTCCTGGAAGAAGAGGGTGTCCTAAGTGCCTGCTGAGTAAAAGAGTTTCAAAGCCCAGGAAAAGATGTGCAGGTGACAGTGAGGATGGTGAGTAAGAGATCCAGTTTGGAAAGTCATGGCACCAGAAGGGAGAAGGGACGGGGTGCCACATCCAGAGCGGAGGCAGATGAAGAGGGTGAGCAGGAACAGCTGGAACTGCCGAGCTGTGTCAACACTTGACTGTTTCACAGATTGACTAGTTGAAGTGTCACCTGAAACCAATTACAGCCCCAGCCCCCCACAGACCCAGTTCATAACATTGATTAATCCACATTGAGAAAACGTCCCCAAGCAAAACTAGAACAGCTGTCCAATCAGAATTTGACTTTTTCTTTTAAAAGGTTTTTTAAAAAGAGGCTTGAGCCAGTATCAAAAGGAAGGAACAAAAAGTTGTTGAGAAAAAGGAAAGTCACCCACAGCCACTGCTGCCGGCTTATTTTCTATTCCACTGACTGAAATGAAGCCAAGTCACCAATTCTCATCAGTCTAATGCCAGGATGCTGTGAAACTGAGTCCAGAGATGCAGGAAGGTGCAATGGGCACTGTCAACTAAGAGGATGTGACCAAAATTTCCTTGTTATGAGAAAGGCACAGTAGCCATGGAGGGGAGCTTGCCAGACTATCTCAGCAACTGCTGTGACCATACAGTGCCCTGTATTTGGTTACCTCGTTCAACCCACATTTTACCAGCTTCCTCGCAAGAATATCATGGGGGACTTTGCCAAAAGCCTTACTGAAATCCCTATACACTATGTCCACAGCATCCCCCTGATCCACCAAGCTTGTTACTCCATCAAAAAAGAAATGAGGTTTGTCTGGCATGACTTATTTTTGAGAAACCCATCCTGGGTCTTAGTAATCACAGCGTTCTTTTCTAAATGCTCACAGACTGATTGTTGACTTATCTGTTCTAGGACCTTTCCTGATATCAATGTCAAACACACTGGTCAGTACTTACCTGGATCTCCCCCCCCCCTTTGAAGATAGGGACAACACTTGTCCACTTCCAGTCTGCAGGGACCTTTCCTGTTCTCCAAGAATTCTCAAAGATCATAGACAAAGACCTCTTTCCCTATCTTGGGCCACAGCTCCCTCCTGGACAGTTGGCCAGACATCCTCTGTGAGCCTTCCCTACATTGGTGAGCAGGCACAAACACTGGTCTTTCAGACTTCAGTGGAGCCCTGTGCAAGACCAAAATTTGGCAGCCCCTGCCTCTCACCTTCCATTCTGCTCAATTCACTGTGTCATAGTTGTAGCACCATGTGGTGCCCCCCAGGCTTGGCGCCCAGTGCGGCACTGCCCTAAATCCTCCTCTGCTTCCAGCCACAAGCTTACCTGGCAGTGAGTAGCTACAAGCAGCCACTTTTTATTTTCATAAATTTTCCCAGTGCAACATTGCTTTTGGGGGGGGCAGCATTTTAATGCCCTCAATGCCACCAGGTGGTGCTACATCAGAGACACCGTAGTATATTTAAAATGGCAGAACTGATGTTTGCCCTGGGGCAGGGTAGGAGAATGAAGTGGCCTCTCCCATATTGGGGCATATTCTGGGAAATGGACATACAGTGAGAGGGGCCAGCAGACATAACTCCAAATATATGGGGCTGGTTCTAGCTAAACCAGCACCTTGGATGAAATCCAAAAGGGATGGAAATCCAAAAGGGATGGAAACCACCAAAGAGGAATTCAAACAAATAGCCAGCACGTGTAGACACAAAGTCAGAAAAGCTAAAGCACAGAATGAACTCAGGCTTGCTAGAGAAGTTAAAAGCAACAAAAAAGGCTTTTATGGGTATGTTTGTAGCAAAAGGAAGAACAAAGAAACAGTGGGGTCACTCAGAGGAGAAGATGGTGAAATGCAAACAGGGGACACAGAAAGGGCTGAACTCCTCAATGCCTTCTTTGCCTCAGTCTTCTCCGATAAAGAAAACAATGCCCGACCTGAAGAATTTGGAGCAAATGATTCAGCAAAGGAAACACAGCCCAGAATAACTAAGGAGATAGTACAAGAATATTTGGCTAGTTTAGATGTATTCAAGTCTCCAGGGCCAGATGAACTGCATCCAAGAGTATTAAAAGAACTGGCAGATGTGATCTCAGAACCACTGGCAGTCATCTTTGAGAATTCCTGGAGAACAGGCGAAGTCCCGGCAGACTGGAGGAGGGCAAATGTTGTCCCTATTTTCAAAAAGGGGAAAAGAGAGGACCCAAATAATTACCGCCCAGTCAGTCTGACATCAATAGCAGGGAAGATTCTGGAGCAGATCATTAAGCAAACAGTCTGTGAGCACCTAGAAAGGAATGCTGTGATCACCAATAGTCAGCATGGATTTCTGAAAAATAAGTCATGTCAGACTAACCTGATCTCGTTTTTTGACAGAATTACAAGCCTGGTAGATGAAGGGAACGCAGTGGATGTAGCCTACCTTGATTTCAGCAAGGCATTTGACAAGGTGCCCCATGATATTCTTGTAAAGAAGCTGGTAAAATGCGGTCTTGACTATGCTACCACTCAGTGGATTTGTAACTGGCTGACTGACCGAACCCAAAGGGTGCTCATCAATGGTTCCTCTTCATCCTGGAGAAGAGTGACTAGTGGGGTGCCACAGGGTTCTGTCTTGGGCCCGGTCTTATTCAACATCTTTATCAACGACTTGGATGATGGACTCAAGGGCATCCTGATCAAATTTGCAGATGACACCAAACTGGGAGGGGTGGCTAACACCCCAGAGGACAGGATCACACTTCAAAACGACCTTGACAGATTAGAGAACTGGGCCAAAACAAACAAGATGAATTTTAACAGGGAGAAATGTAAAGTATTGCACTTGGGCAAAAAAAATGAGAGGCACAAATACAAGATGGGGGACACCTGGCTTGAGAGCAGTACATGTGAAAAGGATCTAGGAGTCTTGGTTGACCACAAACTTGACATGAGCCAACAGTGTGACGCGGCAGCTAAAAAAGCCAATGCAGTTCTGGGCTGCATCAATAGGAGTATAGCATCTAGATCAAGGGAAGTAATAGTGCCACTGTATTCTGCTCTGGTCAGACCACACCTGGAGTACTGTGTCCAGTTCTGGGCACCACAATTCAAGAAGGACACTGACAAACTGGAACGTGTCCAGAGGAGGGCAACCAAAATGGTCAAAGGCCTGGAAATGATGCCTTATGAGGAACGGCTAAGGGAGCTGGGCATGTTTAGCCTGGAGAAGAGGAGGTTAAGGGGTGATATGATAGCCATGTTCAAATATATAAAAGGATGTCACATAGAGGAGGGAGAAAGGTTGTTTTCTGCTGCTCCAGAGAAGCAGACACGGAGCAATGGATCCAAACTACAAGAAAGAAGATTCCACCTAAACATTCGGAAGAACTTCCTGACAGTAAGAGCTGTTCGACAGTGGAATTTGCTGCCAAGGAGTGTGGTGGAGTCTCCTACTTTGGAGGTCTTTAAGCAGAGGCTTGACAACCATATGTCAGGAGTGCTCTGATGGTGTTTCCTGCTTGGCAGGGGGTTGGACTCGATGGCCCTTGTGGTCTCTTCCAACTCTATGATTCTATGATTCTATGATTCTATGATTCTAAATGCCCAGGTAAATTTATACGGTCAGCCATGATCGTGATCATTTCCAGCAAACATTTCCAGCGAAATGACTAGAATGGAAGCACGGATCTTATAATGAGGAAGAAAGAGAGAGCTGGATATCAGCACGGAGGGCCTGAGATCAATAAAATCAAGGAGCTGAGCAGGGCAAGAGGTCTCCTCCTGCTCACGAAATATCTTCTGTTCTATAAATACTCCCTCTTTGACTGCGTCCTTCCTATTCAGCTCCCTAAATCCTAATTGCTAAGGGCGAGCTGCAGGATTTTCTGTACAGCTAAAACGACTTGTTAAAAAGTTCATTTGCAAAAGTATGCCATAATAGCCAATTAATAACCAATGACTTCTCCGTGGTTAAAAAAAAAGTGCCTTCGTTGTATACTGCCGTTCATTTTAGTAATAATCCAGAGGCAAGAAACAAATTCTTGGGACACTTTAGGCCAGCAGAGTATATCATCTCAAGGGTGAACGAGTGCCATTTAATGAATCAACATCAGAGGTTGCCATGGCAATGATAAATGTATATTCTCCCATGCTACTGAAATTTCACCCAGCCAGCCCTGGACATGTTGAGGTGAGGGCTTGTTTTCTATCCGGGGGGCGGGGTGGCCCATTGGCCAAACTAGATCCCTAAAGCTATTTTATCACCACTATCATCTATTTTCTCCTCACCGGCCTTCTTCCAAGCAGCTTAGAAACAGCGGTGATCCTTCCACCAGCTTTGTCTAGTTTGCCAGATGTGCCCGTTCCTGGACAGGGATAGCCTGACCGCTGCAGTTGGCAACCTCAAGGCTGGACTCAAGGCTCACCTGCACTATTCATTTAAAGCAGCATTATACTTTTTTAAAAGTCAGGAATCCTGGGAACTGTAGTTTGTTCAGTACCCCGAGAGTAGTTAGCAGACCCTTCTTCCCCTCACAGAGCTATAGTTCTGGGAAGAGAGACTGACTGTTATACTATTCCAGGAAATGAATCTGACTCAGGATGAGGTGACTTGCCATGTTCCTATCAGGGAAAGGTTGTAGCTCAGTGAAAGAACATCTGCTTGGCATGTAGAAGGTCCCTGGTTCAACCCCTGACATCTCCAGGCAGGGCTGGGAGAGATCTATTGCATGTAACCCCAGAGAGCCACTGCTAGTCAGTGTGGACCAGGGGCACCATTGGGGGTCAGGGGGGCTGAGGGGGCCCCAAATTTTCAAAGTGTGGCATCCAGATGGGTAGTTGCTGCTGCTGCGAGGCCTGCCAGACTACTGGCGCAAGGACGGCCAAGCCACCACTGGCACTGCAAAGATTGCCAGGCTGCTGGCATGCCTGCTAGGACACCAGTAGCAATGCAGAAGTGCAGCTGCAGAGGCTCTGATGTGATGTAAGGCTGTTTCCTTTGTTCCTTCTTATTTGTTCCTGGCATATAAGGTTGGGTGGCAGAGGTTGCCAGTCCCTAGTTTTGGATGATAGGTAGTTATAAAACTGTACCAGGTATAGCTTGGCAAAATCACAGTTGTAGTGTCGTTTGAATGATTCCCTTGGATCCTGCTGTGCGGCCCAAAATAGTCACTTGCCAGCTGAGCACCACAAGTCTGCGCTCCAGATGGAAATAAAAATTCTTAATAGGTTTAGGGCAAACTTCCAGCTTGCCAACACAGGGAGGTTGAAAGACTGTTGCTGAAAATGACAGTCTAGCTCAAGGGCTGGCTGTGCAATTACTGGGTGTGTGTGGGTGTGTGGGTGTATGTAGTAAAGCACTACACACTCAGAAGTGCTACATAACCACAGTGGCGTAGCTAGCTGCTTGGGCACCCGGGGCGAGCCAGGGCAGGGTGCGCTGTGCAGAACCTTCAAGGAGTCCGCCTGCCACCTCCACTTCAGCTGTTTTGGCAGCACGGAGCCTGCAGGCGCCTGACCCACCGCATCACTCCCAGGAGAGACGCATGGCTCAGGCGCACGGCAGGCCCCACGATAAGTGCCGCGCCCCACGGTGTGGTGCCCAGTGTGCCCTCCCAGCCCCCCAGCTACGCCTCTGCATAACCATTAGGAATGCCTCTGAAATTCTGCATTTCTTCCCAGGTCCTGCCAATTCCCCCTGCCTGCTCGGGCTGCTGGTTTGTGACTAGGCCACATTCAGGGAGTTACTATTTCATATAAAAGTCCTCAGCAGCTTGCTATCATTTTACTGGAAGGATCACCTAACCCAACACATGTGCCCTCAACCACTTACATCTGCAGAATGGGCACGTTTACAAGTGCCACATAATGTTTGTTCTGCATTTGCAAGGGATCAATCCTTTAGTGTGGCAAGACCTACACTTTGGTACTCCCTGTCCATGGATCTTAGGCACACACCTTCACGGTACAGGTTTTGGTGCCTGATAAAAATGTTTTTGTTCCAGCAAGCCAGCATGTAATTTAGAATGTACTTTTGATATGCAGTTGTAGTAAGTATAAGCATTTTTAAATTGCTGATTTGATTTCATTTATTATGTAACTTGTTTTTAATGTTTATTTTTTTAATTGCTATTTTTAATGAATGTTTTAGACTCATCCATATTAAACCATGGAGGTATTTTGCTCCAGTAAGCGGCATATACAAAATAAATTTGCATGTTACAAATAGGTCTCGCTTCCTGTAAAGGCCTGAGTGGTGAAACAAAGCAATCACTTTGGGCAACCTGAAGTCCTCCTACAGGTTCTGTCTCAAAGTCCCACCAGCCCCAGGCACAGTGGTCAATTGTCAGGGATGATGGGAGCTGGAGTGTAGCAATATCTGGTGGGCACCAGGTTACCCTCTCTTGCACAAAAGATTCTCCTTTGTTCCATTTTTCATTTCTGAAAGCGGTTGGTGTACATGAGAGATGTGGCCTTCTCAGGGGGGCCCCCACTGTTGTGGAAATCTCTGCGACATTCATTTATCCCCTTCTGGCTTTCAATAACCACTTAGCTCATCATCCCTTATCTTATCTATCTTATCACCTTGTCTTATCTTTTAAATTTGTATACCGACCTTCATCCAAAGATCACAGGGTGCTTCACATTTTTAGCTCTTGCCTTCCCTTAAGTTCCCCTCGTGTGTCTACTTGTCTGCATCCTCGCCGTGCTTTCCTGCTCTCCCGTATGTTCTGCTGTGGCTTTTATTTTGCTGTCCTATGTCATTTTGTGAGGGCCTGAAAAGCAATGAATAATAAATGGAAGGAAGGAATGGAGAAATGGTAAGATGCAAACAAATGGGAGGAACAGAAGGCTGTGGCTAGACATTCATGCTCCAATCCTGGACTCAGTGTTAAGAAAGGGTCCTAGTTGAGCCAGAATTCAGGAGAAGGGTGAGAGGTGCAGACAGAGACAGTGTTTGAGAGGAAGAGTAAAGGAATGGAACCAGGAAATGTCTTCATCCCTAATAGTTGCCCATTTCACATGTTGGCACCTGTGATCTGAGGGATCCCATTCCTGCATCCCCTGGGATCCTGGAGGCAAGACACTTGGGTGCTGAAGAAGTATTGCGCTGGCCTTTTTTCTCTTCCCAACCAAGCCTTCAATTCCTCACTCCTACCAAACAGTTTCTGGCTAGACAGCTGCTGCTTCCATCCTCCCTCGAGTCTATTCCCCTCCCCACAAGTGACCCCCCTGCTTTGGAACTCTGCAGACCTTGCTGATCTCTCTCTTTCTCTCCCTCCTCACTTAGAGCCGAGGAAAGAAGCATATACAGCCATCCCCACAAACACACGTGCTACTTCTCTGCTATGGAACACAGAGAATAATCTATCATTTGACTCTGCATAATAAGAAAATATGGTCCCTTGTCACATGGTCTGGCCTCATCCAGGAACAGAACACTAGTGTGGCCGAGTGGTTAGTGTTAGGGTAGGACCTGGGAGATGAGGGTTCAACTCATCCACAAAGGGTGACCTAGGGACCCTCACCCTAGCTTACCTCTCAAAGTTGCTGTGAGGAGCTCCTTAGAGAAAAGGTAGAATATCAATGTAATAAAGAATGAAAATAAACCAGCTGGAGCCTACACTGCCAGGAACAAGACTCAGGAATCTGTTTGATTCACTTTTAAGAACAGACCTGATTCAATGTTCCTAAGCTTTTTTCTTTTTTTAAAGGACAAGACACCAGTTTATCCTAACTGTAGCTACTCAGAAATAAATCCTATTGAATTCAGTATGGCTAACTTCCAGGTAAATGGGGTTAGGGTTGCAACTTTAGCAAGGGAGCAAAAGCTGGATTGCAGCAATGAACACCCTCCCAACTTTCCAAGCACTGTCATGTGCAAACAGACTTACAGAGGAGGAGAACATGTTGGATGATGGGTGAGCAAATACCTACTGACCACCCCACACCCCCACACCAAAAAGCTTTGAGGGTGAAGACACTTGAAGAAGACGAAGGTGAGTGGGACATTGGGCTGCAGCCACCAGGTGCGAGTTGGGTGGGCAGGTGGGCAGGAAATGGGAAACAGCTGAAACTCACCGGCTCCCACTGTCCCACATCATCCAATAATCCACAAAGGATGGAGACACACACACACACACACACACACACGTACTCAACCAGTATTGCTCAAGAGGAGCTTTGTTCTGATCTATGGCTGCATCTGTGACTTTAAAACACAAGGTTTCACCCAAATAATCCTGGGAACTATGGTTCCCCCGAGCTGTGATTCCAGCATGCTTAACAAACTACAGTTCCCAGGATTATTTGGGGGAAGCTGTGTGATGTACATGTGCTTTTAATCTAGATGGCTCAGTCAGTAGAGCATGAGACTCTTAATCACAGGGTCATTAGTTTGAGCCCCACATTGGGCAAAATATTCCTGCCTTCCAGTGGATTGGACTAGATGATCCTTGAAGTTCCTTCCAACTCTAAAATTCTATGATTCCGTGAAATGTATGCAACCTTAAAAAGAGAGTCCAATCCTGCCATCCAGTCATGTTGGAGGGTGTGTGTTCATGAGCAATCCAGGAACAAAACAGCATTTTCTGACGGCCTTACAAGGCTAATCAGAAATGAAAATCTTAGCAGCAGCCAGGCTGGTCCATCTCACAGGAGGCTGGGGGCGGGGAGAGAATGACAATGACCATGAAGACGAAGGGGAAATCATGCAATGTTCTACCCCCAAATGAACTTAATCCACCTTTAGTTCATCTGGCAATTATAGGAAGGGCTTCCAGGCATATTTCAGGGATTTTTGAGCTAGCGTGTTCCAAGCCCTGGTCAGAAGACCTAGGAAGCCCTGCAGCTCTCGGTGGCCCATGGCTAATGACTCCGACACTACACACACTACAGACTCAAACTTCCCTCCACCCCGAAGGGCTTTCCTGGGATAGGGATGGGGCCCCACCCTGGCACAGGGGACTGTACACTTGGAAGGCAAGGGGGCTTTCAGTCGCCACTCACACCCCCAAAGCCATCATCTCCACAATCTTTAGGACTTCAAAAAGGCAATGGGTGCCAGCAGTTTCTGCCCCAAAGCAGCAGCAGGGAGAGCAGAGATCAGAAAAGAAAGGATTAATTAATAACCGAAGGAGCCGGCTGGAAACGTTCAGACCCTGCACAGAATCAGTTTCTTCCAGATTGCCTGGCAAAATCTGTGCTACATCCTCCCCTTGCCTTGCCTTTCATCTCCGCAAACTGTCAGCACTGTTGTACCAACAACATACTGTTACGGTGGCACACAGTGAATAGCTCTTGGATACCAAACAAGACGCATTAAGTGAGCCTTGCCAATTATCTCCAGCATGTTTTGCTCACAAGCTGACTTATTTCCTTCAATCTGCATTGTTGGAATGTCTACACACTTCTTAAAAATAATAAGCGCCACTTTAGAAGCAATTGTTCTTTTAATTGCAAACAGGGGATTGTAAATCTTTTTCTTCCTCCAACGAAGCAATTGTGTTGCTCCGTGCAACAGCTTTGAGTGCTACTGTGCTGCTTTTTTGCTCTTTCTCTTCCTCCCTCCTCCTCCCCTAATTCCCTCACAGGCAACTTCTCTACTAATGAAATTTTTCATTTGCAAATCACATTTGCTCAAAGCAGAAGGCAAAAAGCTGGTGTCAGAGAGGCTGGGAGAAGAAGCTCATCTTTGGCTGGAGACAGATGAACATTGTTGGGTTTCCCTGCCCACCCAATGCATTATTATCCATGGTGTATTTGAGAAGAGAAAGTGATGGGAATTTTGGTCACTCAGGTTCACAGCTGGGTGGAGGTACACCTGGATCCAACATTGTCGCCTGAGGCCTGAGTGGCTTTGGCGGCTAGAAGTGGTTCACCAGCTATGGTCTCTTTTGGAAAGAGGTGACTCAGTCATGGTACTCCATGCTCTGGTAGTTTACAGATTGAATTATGGCAATGAAGACTTATAAATTTCAGCTGGTCCAAAATGCAGCAGTTAAATTACTGGCCAGGGTTGCCTTTAGATCTCATATGCTTTTAGAACCCTGTCCTAAAGCAGCTGCATTGGCTGCCAGTTAATCTCCAGGCCCAATTGAAGGTGTTCATGTTGGTGTTCAAACCCCATATATCCTACAGACACTCCTGAGTGTTAAGATCAGCCGAGAGGGCCTTCTTCAGAGTCCCACCACCCTGAGAAGGTGGCCCAGGTTATGGAACTCCCTCTACACATAGGTGCACCTAGAGACTTCATTACAGCTTTCAGCAAATGCTTGAAGATGCACCTCTTTAGCCAGGCCTTTGACACCTGGGATTAGGGGACACTGATGGTGCTGTAGTCTCTTGGGCTTGCCGATCAGAAGGTTGGCGGTTCAAATCTGTGCAACAGAGTGAGCACCTGTTGCTCTGTCCCAGCTTCTGCCAACCTAGCACACTAGTAAAGGTAAAGGGACCCCTGACCATTAGGTCCAGTCGTGGCCGACTCTGGGGTTGCGGCGCTCATCTCGCTTTACTGGCCGAGGGAGATGGCGTACAGCTTCCGGGTCACGTGGCCAGCATGACTAAGCCGCTTCTGGCGAACCAGAGCAGCGCACGGAAACGCCGTTTACCTTCCTGCCGGTAAAGGTAAAGGTACCCCTGCCCGAACGGGCCAGTCTTGACAGACTCTGGGGTTTGTGCGCCCATCTCACTCAAGAGGCCGGGGGCCAGCGCTGTCCGGAGACACTTCCGGGTCACGTGGCCAGCGTGACAAAGCTGCATCTGGCGAGCCAGCGCAGCACACGGAACGCCGTTTACCTTCCCGCTGGTAAGCGGTACCTATTTATCTACTTGCACCCGGGGGTGCTTTCGAACTGCTAGGTTGGCAGGCGCTGGGACCGAGCAGCGGGAGCGCACCCCGCCGCGGGGATTCGAACCGCCGACCTTTCGATCGGCAAGCCCTAGGCGCTGAGGCTTTTACCCACAGCGCCACCCGCGTCCCGCGTTCCTGCCGGAGCAGTACCTATTTATCTACTTGCACTTTGACGTGCTTTCAAACTGCTAGGTTGGCAGGAGCAGGGACCGAGCAATGGGAGCTCACCCTGTTGCGGGGATTCGAACCTCCGACCTTCTGATCAACAAGTCCTAGGCTCTGTTGTTTAACCCATAGTGCCACCCACATCCCTAGCACACTACTACAAGTAGCTAAATAGGTACCACTGCAGCAGGAAGGTAAATGGTGTTTCCGTTTGCTTTGGCTCCCGTCATGGTGTCCATAAGCACCATAAGCGGTTTGGTCATGGTGGCCACATGACCGGAAAGCTGTCTGTGGACAAACGCCGTCTCCCTTGGCCTGAAGCGAGATGAGCACCGCACCCCAGTCACCTTTGACTGGACTTAAAAAATCCAGGGGTCTTTACCTTTACCTTTTTTATCTATCAGCATCCACCCTGTTCTTGTGAATGTAATGTTTTTAATTCATGAATTTGAATTGCACCAGTTTCACTCTGCCTTAAAAGTTAAAAACCTGCTTGATCAGAAATGACTGTGGAAACGAGGGCCAAAGCAATGTCACATCAGTGAAGTGAATGCAAGTAACATGCATGTTTATTGTTATTTAAATAGCTGGAGAAAACCTTGAGACTGAGTCCAAGGGGTGGGGAGGGGCAGTTTCTTTCTCTGGTCTTCCTCCATCTCTGCATTTCATGGGTAAGCCCTCCCTCCCTCCCTCCCTCCCACACTTTATTTTATCTGCCCTGAATCTTCCACCAGTCAGCTTCATTGGATGCCTGCAGAGCTCATAGCTTCTTCATTTCTTATATACAGTTTTATTTATTTCCAATATATAACAACCAATATAAATAAGGGGGGGGACAGGTCGCTGTGGCAGCAAAACCAAAATTCCAACTTACTTCTCTCCCACCTCCAAGGTATATCAGTCTGTTTAAGTTTGTCAAGGTCCAGCCTGTGATTTTGGTAGTTGCCATTCTTCAGTTATCAATTTTATAAAAGGATGCCATATTTAAACAAAATTGTCTACATCATTTCTATTATTCAGTGTATACAATCTCTTTGCTATTTTAGCACATAGCTTCTTCACAAAGTACATATCTAAACTATGGCATTCACTGAGAGAAAACTCATGGCTTGAATAGAAGATAAGACTGTCAATGACAACTGACCATAAAGGATGGTTCTATATCCAGAGACATCTGATTAACTCAAATGGGAAGAGAAGGCTTAAGGCCTTTGTTGGATCCAGCAAGGCTGCTTTTATGTTCTTGAGATGATAAAGGTAACATCTCACTTTACAGGCCAAGGGAGCCAACGTTTGTCCGCAGACAGTTTTTTCGGGTTATGCGGCCAGCATGACTAAGCCACTTCTGGCCAAACCAGAGCAGCGCACAGAAACAGCATTTACCTTCCTGCCAGAGCAGCACCTATTTATCTACTTGCACCTTGGTGTGCTTTCGAACTGCTAGGTTGGCAGAAGCTGGGACTGAGCAACGGGAGCTCATCCTGTCGCGGGGATTCGAACCGCCGACCTTCTGATCAGCAAGTCCTAGGCTCTGTGGTTTAACCCACAGCACCACCCGCGTCCCTTCTTGAGATGATAGTCATCAGCAATGTCATGATGTGGATTTTTGAGAAGGACCGTGTGCCATAATGAGAGAAGGTTCACTCTCAGATGTTTCCCCCCAGGCCACAGCTCCATCCCAAGACGGCCACAGCTCCATCCCAAGGTGGCTTGCTCTTTCCTTCTCTGTCCCTCCAACATTGTTTCACTGCTAATTCCATTGGCATCCTCCCAAGCATAGAAGCAAAGTCCTAGGGGTCGAGGCGTCTTCAGCCACCCCAATAAAATATTTGAGGGGGCTACCCTCCCCCAGTTGATGGGCATTGCCATTCAAATGGTGTATGTGATTGATTATGTGGGGTAAGGCTTATCTGCCCCACCCCGAATATTTCATCCAAGTTGGCACTCTGCCCCCAAATCCTTCCTCTTTCTCTCCTTCCCTGTGCTGAGTTTATATCCCCCTTTTAATAAATCCTTTTAGGATAATTAAATATACCCACCAAACTATCTTTTTTGGTTAGAAACCTCTTCAGATTTTCTCACTTAATGTCTCCCACTTCCTCCCCACTCTGCTCCCGCAACCCCACCTCACAGTTGCAACTGGTTTTTTTTAATTATTGAAAAAAGAATCCAGGAGATCATGACTTCATTAATGCAAAAACAGGGATGAAATGAAGAGTTGCACTTTCAGAAAAACAAAACAGCCTTGGGTGATGTTTCATTCCCATCTTAATCTTTCGTGGCAAACTTTCTGGAGCAGCAGCTGCAATTCCACCTGTTTTCATCCTGTGGAGGTTCTCAACAACCTCCCTGCGCTCTCTATAAACAATACCACGAGTGGCGACTTCCTTTCAAAGGCAAAATGTTTTGAGAGACAACCCTAAGTGGCAAATTACAATTCCCAACCCATTTGTACAAATCCCCAGTTCCAAACATCTCTATACCAGCCTCCAAGAAAGTGTTAGAGAGCTTATGAAAAGCTTTGCCTGAGGCGGATGGATGCAATGCCAAGTCATTTACATGCAAGAAGCAATGACATTTATTTCCAAAAAGGCCTTGAACAACCAGCTTTGTACAGTTTGCTGAGGGGTTAGCTACTTCTCCCTTGTATTCTAATGAAGAGCTCTGCATCTTCTTCCTGTGAACATCCTTTTTTGCTGATCTTATCAAAGATACCACCTTGCATATCTATTCTCTCAGAAGAGAGCAAGCCCCTAGTCCTCTGTGGCGAAGGGAAATATCTTTGATCCAGCTCATACCACACACAAAGGTCCATTAATTTCAGTGGGACTGCTCTCAGTAGGACTAACTATGGCTAACCCCTATTGCCATTATCAAGTTTAATCAGTAGAAAAATACCTCATTCACACATTCTAATCATAGCTACAAAGCCCCACCCTCAAGGAGGAGTTCTCTGGAGATGCTGTCATTTTGATCTCTCTCAAGATGCTGATTTTATCTCACCAGTGTGGTTATCCCCCATAGAGGCTTGTGCCCAACTGAAATAAATATGAAGGTGAACTGGGAGACTTACAGAGATACATATTCCTACAAAAATCGTGTGCCTGTCCCTCTCTCTGCTGAGCAGTGGCACTCATACAGGGTCTGTGCTCCTTTGGAGAACTGAAGACACAGCAGAGATGGTCATTACTTTTAAAAACATGGTTTTTTCCACCTACAGTCATACCTCGGGTTGAATGTGCTTCAGGTTGAGCGCTTTCGGGTTGTGCTCCGCGGCAGCCCAGAAGTAACAGAGCGCATTACTTTCGGGTTTCGTCGCTCACACATGCACAGACGCGCCGTTGCGTCTTACGTTCCATTCAGGATGCAAACGGGGCTCCGGAACGGATCCCGTTCGCATCCTGAGGTACCACTGTATTGACACCTTCAGTCTGCATGGAGGGAGTTCAGGTCTTATGGCATGGTAATTTCCAGAGGAAGTAGTGCAGGCTCTTCTTCCTCCTCCTCTTCAGCTCTTCTTCCTCCTTCTCCCTGCCAGCAACCCTCCCCCCCCCCCAGCAGTTACCCTGGCAACCTTCAAAATCCCCAGTCTCTTTTCACACCTGGGGCAAAGGGGCAGGAGTTCTCTTGTATTGCTAATGTCCCTCAATTGTTCTTTTGATGGCAGTAGCTCAGCCAGGTTGTTTTGCATAAGCTAGCCAACATAACAATGATGCAGTGATTGAAAGACTTAGATCATAATATTCATATGGTTTCTTGGGAGAAGCTATGGGGAAAGGACATGAAATTCATTGCCTGTTATGCTTTAAAAGAAAACTGTTTGAAAATGATGCACAGGTGGTATTTAACGCCAAATAAATTGGCCAAAATGTATAAAAATGTATCAAGTAAATGTTGGAAAGGTAAATAGGCTGAAGGGTCATTCTTTCATATCTGGTGGACATGCAAAAAGACTAAAGGCCTTTGGGAAATGATATATAATGAAATGAAGATGTTTAAGTGGGCTATTCCTAAAAGATCCAAAGGGATAATAGGGACTGATACTCTGAAGATGACCAAACTATTTATGTATGTGACCACAGCAGCTAGAATACCATACACACAGAAATGGAAAGAAAAAAAGGTTCCAGCGAAGGAGGAATGGCTTTTAAAACTAATAGACTATGCAGAAATGGCAAAGCTGACGGCAAATTTAAGAGACCAAAATGATGAACTTTTTATCGAGGATTGGAGACTTTTTGTGGACTATTTGAAAAAGTATTATAGTCAAATGAAGTCACTGGCAGGATTCAAGATATGAGCAGTGGAAGAAAAATGTCAAAATTGCAGGGATTTTTGTAACAGATAAGAGTTTGATATACAGTGTAGAAGCATGTTATACAAGTATAAAAGGGTTCAAATAAAAACACTGTGGAGGTGTGAGTGGGCAGTGAATCTATGAAACAAAGACGTTATTTAATTATTTGAACTGAAGGTAATTTGTGAAATTCTGGAAATTTAATTTTTAAAAAAGATGCTGATTTTATCTCATCCAGACACTACCCTTCCGCAAAAAAAGTTTAGGGCAGGGGTAGGGATGGACTCTCCAGATGTAGTTGGACT
The DNA here is from genome assembly GCF_965113315.1 of Podarcis vaucheri. Taxonomy (NCBI): domain Eukaryota; kingdom Metazoa; phylum Chordata; class Lepidosauria; order Squamata; family Lacertidae; genus Podarcis; species Podarcis vaucheri. The sequence goes on from NC_138752.1 coordinate 4,783,436, forward strand.
CCACTTTCCATCCCACCCAGCCAGGCTGGCAAGTGGCCATGGATTCTGAGAGTCTAGCAAGTGCTGGAGCTGGAGTCTAGCAACCTCATTTAGAGTGACATACAAGAGGTTAGTCCCAGTCCTATGGACCACCATGCCCAGTATTGTCTCCTCTGGCTGGCAGTCTTGGTTCCAGTGGGGTCTCAGGCAAAGAAGTGTCCTCCTTATCACTTGCTGTCTGAATCTGTCAGATGGAAATGCTTCCAGGGATTAAACCTGGGACCTTCCGAACTCAAACCGGTTGCCCTACTAGGATTTACTCAGAGTAGATCTGCTGAAATCAATGGGCCTAGCTTAGTCATGTTCATTAATTTCAGTGGCTCTACTAAGTAAAACTTAGTTGAATTCTTGGTTCGCCTCTAGACTTCGCTAGAGCAAGTTGCTCAGCTGGAGCTCTCCATGGTAGTGCCACACCTGCCTGCCTCCCTTGGCCTCTACTGGGCTCTTTTGCCAGACCAAACCAGGAAATTTAGAAGTCACATCCTTAGAAATTTGCCACTGTGAGCATACACAGGTTTACTCCTGCCTGCCCAAACCAATAATGTCACCATTCAAAATAATATTTTTCTTAAGGCCATCTCACACATTACAGAGCAACATGCCTGCCAAACATTTGCCAAATGTACACTCAGCAAGGAGTGCAGCCTGTCTGGTTCTCTGCTCCATGGACCCATATGAGACCCACATGTTCTTTCATGGCAAATGCATCATTACGTTTTCTTCTGCATGGGCACACGTAAACAACATAACATGTGAAGACAAACCTTGTCAAGCAGTAAGGGTTCGCTTGAAATAATCCACTCAATATTAGCTATAGAAACCTGCAAATCCACCAAGACAGAACCATCAAGGCTAATAAGGAAAATGATGAAACACATTGATTAATTTGACTCCCAGCTGACCAACCAACACAAGACACACAGGCTGGAAGCTTGTTAGAATGATGGGAAACAGAGAAACTCCTGGGTGCACTGCTGTTTTGGTTGAGTGTTTGAAGCGGTTTTGTGGCTTCACGGATACCTCATTCTCTGTGTAAGAATGGCCTGCTTACCCCTGAAGCAATTTTGAAAGGCAGAAGGCGCCTTACTTGCCATTGTCAGGAGCTCAGCATACCAGGCCATTTGACTTTCCAATGGCTGAAGAAGGCTACAGGCCATCAGAAGTGGAGGGGAGAAACCAAGTCAGAGTCCAGAGCATGAGATCTGTGGTGACCAATGCACATGTCTGATGCAATCCAATCCATGTAAATCTGGTCTGTGTACATTACCTCTATCATAATTCCACCACACTGTGCAATAATTTCACAAACACCCAATGAAACGGGCTGAAAATGTTATTAGAGCCAAGATAAGACTTCTTTGCATTCCTCCCTAGGCACATCTATGACAAGCCAGTGGAAGGAAAGGGAAGCTAAACTGAAAGCTGCGTGAAATCACTACTTTAAAAAATCCCAAAAAATCTAAGTGCCCACCACAGATATCCTTCATAATGCAAGAGTCTGACCCTGTTGTACCATCATCCAAACTTTTACTCTGATTTCCTTTTAATCATATAATTTCAGAGTTGGAAAGCACACCAGTGGTCCTCTAGTCCAACCCCCTGCAGCACAGGAATCGTAGCTAATGAATACCTGACAGATGGCCACCCAACCTTAGTTGAAAGACCTCCAACAAAGGAGAGTCCACCACATTCTAAAGGAGTCTGTTCCACTCTCAAGCAGGTCTTAAAGTCAGAAAGTACTATCTGATATTTAGTAGAAATCTCCTGCCTTGTAATTTTAATCCTTTGGTTTGGGTCCTACCCTCTGGAGCAGCAAAAAAGAAGCTTGCTCCATCTTCCAGTTGACAGCTCTTCAGATATTTGAAGATGGCTATCGTATAGCTTCTCCGTCTTCTCCAGGCTAAACATACCCAGCTCCCTCAGCTGTTCCTCAGAAGGCTTTGTTTCCATACCATTTATCATCATGATACCCTCACCTGCGCATGGTCCAGCTTGTCAATATTTTTCGTTTACTGTGGTGCCCAGAATTGGACACAGTGTTTCAGTTGGGGTGTGACTAAGGCAGAACAGAGTGGTACTATTATCATAAAGTTGTTGTTGACATCCATCTGTTTCAGGAGACCATTGAAGAGTGTGCCTTTGGAGATGAGCTCAAGTGGCTGTAGAGACTGATATGGGAGAGACGTGTTTTGTTGCAGATGAAGCAGATGAAGGCATCCGGTTGTGCTGCTGCACCATGGTGTTTCTTCTTTCTGCACTCCTCCCAGCAGTCAGTCCTCCTCTGGAGTAGCGTATCACTACTGTGGATACACAACCTGATTGGTTGTCTCCAGGCACTGTGGTCATCTGCAAGGGGTCCCCACACGGTGGGGTTGAGGCTGCCAGCCTTTGTGTCTCAATTGCAGACATCTTTGTAACACAGAGTTGGTCTGTCAATGGGCCTAGTGCCTGAAGACAGCTTCCCATAGATCCTTGGGGATCATTATGTTCTTCCATTGGATATGGTTGGTTTTTATTGTTTTTTTGTACACTGCTTAGGGATCTTTTGATATGAAGCAATTTATAAATATTTTAAATGAATAAATTAATTAATTCCTTGGGAGAGAATTTTTATCCAGGCACAGAAAAGCAACATCTTCCAGGGTCTCCCATCACTCTTGCCCCCTTGACTATGAAACCTTGTGCTGCAGACCTGTGTTAAAAGCTCTGCCAGGGAGCTGCATATAACCCTGTTCAATACACCTATGTGTACTGTTATCCATGCCTGCACAGTAACAACTGGATGCACTAGAAGTTCAACAGGCAGCACAGGGCTGCATTTAGTCATTTCTGGACTGTCCTATAGAGTTTCTAATCTACTGCTTTGCATTGCAACTGGCCTTGAACTTTTGGGGCAAGTTGGGGTAGAATCCCAAACAAGTAAATACATCACTGTCATAAAGATCAGAAGAATACAAGCTAAGTGATCACAGCAATTAACTGAACAGCACTTAAGAAAAAAAATCAAATGTAGCCTAATGGTAATTAGCTGTCTGACAAAGGCCAATTAATTTCTCACCAACTGGTGCAAGCAACTCTAATGAAGGAAGTACGCATGAGATGGGTGGGGAGAGGAGAAGACAACGAGGGTGCAAGAATGCTCTAATGGGGCCATTTTTTCCTGATCTATTGCAGTGGTGGGGATGGATGCAAACATGGTGGAGCTCCACAGGTTTCCAGCGTGCACTAGAAGGAGACAGCAAGGAGAAAAGGAGGGACACTGAAAAAATGGGTGGAAAGACCAGCCAATGACATGGTGAGAGGAGAGGATATTGCATCACTGTCTATTTATTTATTTATTTATTTATTTATTTATGCAAATGAACACAGATGAGGAGAACTTACATGTAACCCTAAACAAGGTAGACCAATAGTCTGAATCTTTGGTGAAAGGTGGTAGCTCAGTGGTAGAAGGTCCCAGATGCCATCTCTAGCGAGGGCTAAGACTTTGTTATAAGGCAGATCCATGTGTTCATGTTTGTTCTGTCAATACATCCATGCACTTTTCTTCCAGTGGGGGAATTGAAAGCAGATACAGCTAAAGCTGGACTCCACCTTTGTAGCACTTTGGTTTTGTTGTGCCTTTTGTTTTGAGAAGGCACGTTCCATTCCATGCTCCTCAGCAGGGATGAAGCTAACTATCCTCCTGTGCATTTAAAACTGGCTGCTTCTACAATCTGTTGCCTCATTTATCATTTCATTACTTATTTACCTTAAAATGCATACCTCTCAAACTCCACCCCTACGAAGGAGTTGGTCCAAGTGGCTTACAAATATAAAATATTCAAGCATCAAAGCAAGACTGATCCAGCTCAAATTATCACACCAAAATGGGAAGTGAAACGTAAGAACACAGAGCAGCATTTGGCAGTGATGCTTTAAGCAGCAACGTAATCCAAGGTTTAAAAAGGAAATGTTTTAAACTGCTGGTTGGATTCAAATGAAGAGGAAGGAGGCCTCTAGCCGCTTGACACAGGACGTTCCACCTCCAGGGGGCCACAATGGAGAAAGCCCACACATGAGTTGCCACCACCCTTGCCTCAACCTTTTATCCAGAACAAGGTCTGTCTAGGACAAACAAGCAAAAAACCCTATCATAAACACACACCCCACCATCTTGCTGGCTCGTTGTTGGAAAACAAATTTACCCCAGACTTGCCAAGCCTGGTGCCCTCTAGATGGCCTTTGAACTACAGCCCATAAGAACATAAAAAGAGCCTTTCCCCTACCTGCTACCTGAAATGGTTCACTGTAAAAAGTAGGCCTCAATTTGTTCACCACTCCAAGCTCTCTCAATTCCCAGCAGGTTATATTTCCTATTATTCTGAGAGTAATCAACAGCCGAGACCTGCCAGTGTCATTGCCCCATGTACTGAACTTCCCCAACCTTCTTAATTAGTTTCCAAATACAGAATAAATCATTGTTTGAACACACACACAAAGGCTAACAGCATCTCTTTTACTTCTCCCTGCTCCAAGTCAGAAAAAAATATTTTCTGCTTTGCACCAGTGCTTGCCTGGCTGCTGTTCATTCATAAAACAAGAGCCTCCTGTGGTAAGAGACCAGCTGATCTCTCGCACTTCCACTTGTCAATTCATGTTAGTCTTGCGCCTCTCCAGAGAGGGGAGAAAAAACTTTTGTCTCATCTCTAAATAGCCAGAGGAGCCAGCTGCTTCCAGGCCTGTATTTCACATTTTTCATAGAATCATAGAATTGTAGAGTTGGAAGGGATCCCAAGGGTCATCTAGTCCAGCCCCTTGCTATGCAGGAATTCTGTCCACAACCATCCCTGGGTGGGCTCAAACCACCAGCCTTCTGGTTAGCAGCCAGACACACAGACCCATTGTGCCACCTAGGGAGTCTTTCCTCTGTGAATTTGTCTAATCCAGGGGTCAGCAAACCTTTTCAGCAGGGGGCCAGTCCACTGTCCCTCAGACCTTGTGTGGGGCCGGACTATATTCTGGGGGGGGGGATGAACAAATTCCTAGAGATGCATTTTAAATAAAGGGACACATTCTACTCACATAAAAACATGCTGATTCCCGGACTGTCCATGGGCCAGATTTAGAAGGTGATTGGGCCGGATCCGGCCCCTGGGCCTTAGTTTGTCCACCAGGGACTCTGATCCTCTTCTAAAGCCATCTAGGTTGGTGGCAATCATTGTCTCCTGTGGGAGTGAGTTCTATAGTTTAATAGTTTAACTATTTATCCCTAGAATAGAATCATAGAATCATAGAGTTGGAAGAGACCACAAGGGCCATCGAGTCCAACCCCCTGCCAAGCAGGAGATATTGGGGTTTCAGATTTAACTGCTATTACTTTCCAAAGCGGAACTGATAGATTAGGATTTCTCAACTTTTGTTTCCATTTGTGTGTGTGTCAACATGTAATTGGCAATACTTTGACCAGTTCATTCATGCCCCCGAACCTTCGGTGTACATCAGAGGTGGGCAGCCTCTAGCTCACAAGTTGGATGCAACTTTCCCGTGCTCTCTGTCTTGGCCTTGGGACACTTCTGAAGCCACACCCCTCACCGACTGAGCTCCATGTCCTCCATGAATGCCTTTGCCTGGCTGGGATGTGTCCTTGAACAGTGATAACTGGCTTAGATGAAGGATCCCAGCTGAAAAGACAATTTGTTGCCTTTTCATGACATCCACAATTAGCTGTCCAAGGTGGATGCTTCACTCTGTCTAATGGTAGGGCTGGTAATGGCCAGAGGTGGACAGGTGTGTACGAAGCACAGGCTCACCAAGGCTCATTCTCGTAATGCTAAACTTTGATTTAGTATTATGTTGAACCAGCCCAAAATCAGTTACAAAGGGGTTTGTTATATGTCTCCCGCTTCCAGCGATGCCCTTCAGTTGGTTTGAAAGGCCACCTCCTTTTGAAAATGACCATCCCTACATCTACATATGTGGGAACGTGGGTGGCGCTGTGGGTTAAACCACAGAGCCTAGGTCTTGCTGATCAGAAGGTTGGTGGTTTGAATCCCTGTGACGGGATGTGCTCCCGTTGTCCTGTCCCAGCTCCTGCCAACCTAGCAGTTTGAAAGCATGTCAAAGTGCAAGTGGATAAATAGGTACCGCTCTGGCAGGAAGGTAAACGGCGTTTCCGTGCGCCGCTCTGGTTCGCCAGAAGCGGCTTAGTCATGCTGGCCACATGACCCGGAACCTGTACGCCGGCTCCCTCGGCCTATAGAGCGAGATGAGTGCGCAACCCCAGAGTCGGTCACGACTGGACCTAGTGGTCAGGGGTCCCTTTACCTTACATCTACATATAAGAGCAATGTCTTCAGTCTAATGGCTGGCCCTTATAGAGATAGATTTTGTACAACACTAAAACAAGTCCCCACCCGAGGGATAAAAGTTGGATAAACAAACATTTTTTCATTGCTGAGTTTCATCTCTAAGTTGCCCTTTCCCCCATTTCAATTAGTGGGCTGATTTCCTTATTGTTTTCTGCTCATGTTAATGGCTTTGGAGATGTACCTAAATTGTGGTTGATGAGTTTTACAATGTAAACAGCTGCAAGCACTTATGGCCATCTGAAACCTAAGGGCTTTTCTCATATTTCCCACCAAATTGAAAGTAAACATCTAATGAGGAAAAATTACCTGGAAATACAAAAAGAAAAAGTGAGGCATCATAAAAGTCGTGCTCAAAGTATTGTACTGGAAGGAAATTCGGAAGCACCGGAAATCAGTAGTCATAGATTTGATTTGGTTCTATCAGATTGATGTGTGCAATTCAGCCTCCCTGCCTCTTTGAAATTTCCTACCTGCCTTTAGGGACACAAGTACATGTTAGTGGCCAGGCACTGGCTGAACAGGAACATGAAATGAAAGAGAATGACATTGCTGGGACCCCATTTTCCCAGCCAAAGTGTGTCCAAAGTGCCGGCCCTGGTGGCCTGGAGGAGGTGGTGGAGGCGGGGCCCCTTCTGGGGTGGGGGGGGAGAGTCCCTGCAAAGTCCCAGGCCTTGAGAATTAGGAACTACCCCTTACTTTCCTACGAGAGAGACTGTCCTGGCTCGTCTCTGCACAGCCAAGCACTGATAAACCAGATACACACATATGATCCCTCCTGAAGTAGATCAATGGTCCATCTGGCCCAATATTCTGCTTCCCACTAGTGACTAATAAGCTGTATTGAGGAAACTCACAAGCAGAACTTGAAGTCAACAGTCTTTCCTCTGCTGCTGTGGCTCCCTAACAGCTGATATTTGGAAGTACACTGCCTCTGAACAGGTTGGGGGTGGGGGAATACCATCAGGGTGTAGATATCAAGAGTGACAGCCTCCTTGATTATGTCTAGTCCTCTCTCAATGCTATCATCTAAATAATCATGGATCATATGAAATAGTACTTTTTTTTGTCTGTTCTGAATTTCCTGCCAATCAACATCACTGGATAATCCCAATTTCTAATATTATAAAGAGAGGGAGAATTGTATTATTTTTTCCTCAGTCTGCTGTTTCCATCCCAGTTCAAGGATGTTCTGTCCTAGACCTGACGTTGCAAGCAAGGCAGCCTGTTGGTTGCAGCACCACAGACAGCTCCATGAAAACGCCTTGTGGCTCCAGCAGAGGGTAGAGGTGAACTGAGGCTTCTTGAGCCTTTGTCTCCAGGCCACGCCTCCCATGCTCTACCTCCCTTTGTTCAAGGAATCGTGACTATTAATGAGTCAACCACCTGGCCTGGGGGATGTGAGAGCTGTTGGCTTCTTCAACTATGCAGAGATAAAACAGAGGGTTGTTGTTACTGCTTGTTATGTACTGAGTTGCATAGGATCCAAAATGCAGCAGTCTGATTGGTCCTAGAACAATAGGATTCAGAATGCAGCAGTGTGATTGGCCCTAGAACAATAGGATTCAGAATGCAGCAGTCTAATTGGTCCTAGAACAATGCAGCAGTATGAGTGGTCAGCAGGAGCCACCCAATCCAGCTCCAGATGGAAGTGAATCCACAACCCGATTGGCCTACAGGAGAATCCCGGAATTAGCCAATCACGTGCAGCCCATTGTGTAAATAATGTATATAAAGGAGATATTGTGAGGAAACTTCCATTCCTCCCCACCACTATGAGCTGAATAAAGAGCATGAAATCCACTCTTGACTCTGAGTATATTTCACTGCTCCTCTCCCCTCTGAGGTCAGGATGATGACAAAAGAATACCCTTTGTCAACTGAGGAAAATGGGGGTGCAATGATACCACAGCTTCTCTTTTCTTTGATATCATGCGAGAGCACAAGAAGAGACATGGGGTCATCGGCTTCGATCAATACTATGCTAGATGAAAATAGTTGCCACTGAAATAGGTGGGAATTGTTTCTAACAGTTTGTTCTTATCGCTTCATATTTTATAGTGATGTTTATAAAATGTTGCAAGTCGACTTGGATCCCAGCTTGGGAGAAAGGCAGAATTTTAAATACATTAAACAAACTCATGAGTAACTGTCCCATTTATTTCAGTGGGAACTAAGTTCAACTAGCTCACATGTCTTTTGGAACATGAAGTACTTCCTCAGTCTTCATAGTCACAATGGAATTGCCCCTCAAGGTGGATTTTTTAAAGAATAAAATACTCAATTGTCACATATTTTGTTTTTTAAATACTAAAATCTGACAGGGAATGATTAACCTTTGAATTTAAACCATTGGGATACAGATTGCTTTATAAAGGTTTCCTTTTCTTTCTTTCTTATTTAAAAATGGAGATAAAAGGAATATATCTGCTAAAAATAGCAGTCCAATAGATAACAGACTAGATTTCCAAGACAGTTTACAGGAGGCTGATAAAAACAAAAACAATGAAGATAAAACAGTAAACTAAAACAGTAAATAGTACTGGCAAGGCACGAGAGGCATTTGGTGACTGACTCCAGGAAATAATCTCCAGGAAATAATCCACAGAGCCCACTAGGCCCCACTGCTACTTAAGATCTGCAAAAGCCCACTGCTCAGACCACTGATATTGTTACAACTTTTGGAGCCAATTTACACAAACAATTATTTCCCAGGGAGACGCACACTCTGCACAATAAAAGCTTCCCTGAAAGGTCTGAGCAACTGTTCTACAAATAAAGAGTTTTGCTCAGTGTTAATTGTCAATGCCATTCTAAATCCATTCTTTAAACTGGACCTCTCTCCTCCTCTCTTGGGTGCATTAAATACATCCACCCTGCTGTGGATTCCTTCCCATCAAAAGCAAATATAGCTCCTATCTGCAGGCCTGAGATGAGTTGAAATGCTGCAAAGGAATCAACGGTCTAGATCAGTTTTTACAATCCTCCCTTATCTAAGTAGAACTTCGGCTTTTAAAGAATTGCATATTGAGTAAATCACCAGAAAGTAAGCAGAGAATGAAGAATGCCAGTTCAGGAAGCTGAAGAGGACACAAGGTACTGAGGGGTAGTCAATGTGGTTTACTGTCTTTTCCTGCTTGTGAGATTCCCAGTGTCTGTCCCCTGTTGGAGACAGTGGGCTTGGTGTGATACAACTGCTCCAGCAATGCAATTCTTGTTTGTTCATCAAGCCTGCTACCCCTTACAGTGGCTGTGTGAAAGGAAATGAAGGCAACAAGATTGCTGCAAAGATATGGTTCTCCTCTACGGTCACCCAATGTTAAAAGAGAATAAACTGGCAATTAAAATGAACATGAGAATTCATAAGTTCTTGTTAATGTTAAACAGCTTTCCAGATGGGCAGAAAATCAAAACGCACATCTGGCACTTCCACAAGCCAATGCAGAAATAATGGGAATCTTATTTACTCCCCTTCCACCTCCCCTCCATTTTGTCTCCTACTCTGATAATGTTCCTTCCACATGAAAAACAGCAAGAATAGCTTCACCTGGACAAAAAGGGGGACTGTTCATCTTGGGGAAAGAGGAAGAAACAAAGAGAGGAAGAGGAAAGGAAAATGCAACCAGCATTTCATAGAATCATAGAATCTTAAGAGTTAGAAGGGATCCTGAGGGTCATCTAATCCAACCCCCCCCCCCCCGCTATGCAGGAATCTCAGCTAAAGCATCCATGACAGATGGACATCCAACCTCTGCTTAACAACATCCAAGGAAAGATCGTCTACCTCTAAGATAGTGGTCTGTTCCACTGCTGAACACCTTAGTGTCAGAAAGTTTTTCCAAATGTTTAGTCGGAATCTCCTTTCTTGTAACTTGAAGCCATTGGTTCAAGTCCTACCCTTAAGAGCAGGAGAAAACAAGCATGCTCCCTCTTCCATATGGCAGCCCTTAAGATTTGAAGATGGCTATCATATCTCCTCTCAATCTCCTCTTTTCCAGGCTACACATACCCAGCTCCTTCAAGCGCTCCTCGCAAGGCTTGGTTTCCAGACCCTTGATCATCTTGGCTGCCCTCCTCTGTACACGTTCCAGCTTGTCAACATCCTTCTTGAACTGTGGTGCCCAGAATTGGACACAGTATTCCAGGTGTGGTCTGACCAAGGTACTATTACTTCCCTTGATCTGTCTTCTGCAGCATTAGCTGCCCCTCCTAATTTGGTGTCACCTGGAAATTTGATGAGCATCCCCATAATTCCTTCATCCAAGTCAGAATGGAGCAAATATATGGGACAGCAGACTTTGGAGACAACTGAACAAACTTGACTTAAGGGTGGTTGTGAAAGGAAGAGATCCTTTTCCTGTTTTCATTTCTTCGTTAAGTGAAGACTAAACTTTTCTGGCTGCTGAGGCTGTATGACCTGCTGCTGCTTAAATTCTGTTTCTTTAGCACATTTGTGAAATATCATGGCTGACTGGCTGGCACCCTGAATTGGAGAACATTACACTGCGACAATTTGTTGCAGGTCCCACTTTTGCATTTGCTAGTGAGTTTTGGTCCATCTTCATTGCTGTATGTTTAAAAGTCACCCTAAGAGGAATTGTTGCACCAGCAGAAAAAAGGGTACCAGTGTTTGTTTGCTTGTTTGTTTAAGTAAGTAAGTAAGTAAGTAAATAAATAAATAAATAAATAAATGCTGTGCTTCATTTTTAAGCTAGTAAGGCTTGGACACTGTCTTTGAAATAAAAAGGCAGAGTAACAAGACTCTGTAAATATATTAGTCTATAAATCAGATCTGTAACCTTGATATCAGCTTTGACTTATTCCACATAAATGCAGCAGTGGATTCGGCTTTGACAAATTAATGTTTGATATTATGGTTTAATGCCTTTGACGTTTGCCACTCTGACGGCTCCATAGACAATAATAAAATATTAATAATGATCAAAACTAATACATAGAAAGCTTTGCATAGGTCTTCCATGTGTAACATGCCAAGTGAATCTGATAGACCATACATTGACACCTCCATTACCGCTCATTATAATAATATAATAATATCATAGTAATGTTTCTGTAATACATTACTCCATCTTGCCCTCAATTTACTCTGAGTGATTTTGCCAGCTCCAGGACAGGCAGATACTGCAAATCCAGTGGTCAGCCAATATAAATGGGGACATCAGTCTCCAATTAGCAAGTATCAAAGCTGATAGAGTTACATTGGTGGGGAATATCCAAAGATCTTTATCTTTGAACAAAACTTATTAGGCCTCTCTCTGCCATATGGGCAGTCTTAATGAAACTGAATTTCAGCTAAGTCAGTAGTTATTTTACCCTCTGATACCTTTGAAGAATCTGTTTGAAGCTTTAATGTCTTGTAATTAAACAGAATCTTTAATATGCTTCAGTATAAAATAGGATGTAACAAGTTGGGAACTTCTAGTTCCAAAATGGTCTTGATCATCCAGGCAAACTTGTCTGTGTTGCACTGGCTACAACATTAACATGGTTCAAACATTTAGTCACAGCCACTCCAGACACTTAACAGCCTGTAAAGTAAGGTAGACAACGGTTTAATTGGGGATGGGGAAACTTCCAGACGTTGCTGGATTACAAGCACCCCCAGACTCCGAAGTGGCTCCTTTGGGGAGGGAGGTGCAAGCCCATCCAGGACAAGCAACTGACCAATTTCCCATGCATAGGAACCACTCATCCACCGTGCCCCCTTCTTATCAGGATTCCAGCTCAACTTATTTTTCCTCATGCAACCCATCAGGGAATTCACTTCAGGAACTGCACGGCCTCTCCTGACTCAGATGTTGTGCAGAAACAGAGCTGGGTGTCATCAGTGAATTGATGGCACCTTGTCCCAAAACTCATAATGACTGCTCTCAGCGGTTTCATATAGATATTAAATAGCATTGGGAATTTTAAAAATGCCCCATGGTACCCCAAAGTGTAATCACCTAGACATGGTATTCAGAAATACACTGCCTCTGAAAAGAAGGTTGCATTTAACCATCATGGTTAATAGATAGGCCTCTCCACCTCTTCCATGAGTTTCTTTGCTTCCCTGCAAAAATCATGCTGTCCAGTAGCCCTTTTCACAGCTTGTGGCAGCTAATTCCTTGTACAGTGGTACCTCCGGTTACATACGCTTCAGGTTACATGCGCTTCAGGTTACAGCCTCCGCTAACCCAGAAATACTGCTTCAGGTCAAGAACTTTGCTTCAGGATGAGAACAGAAATTGTGCTCTGGCGGTGCGGCAGCAGCAGCAGGCCCCATTAGCTAAAGTGGTGCTTCAGGTTAAGAACAGTTTCAGGTTAAGAACGGACCTCTGGAACAAATTAAGTACTTAACCCGAGGTACCACTGTACATTGTGTTAAGAAGCCCCCTTTTTCTGTCTTGAATCCCCTCCCCATCATTTGGGGAGGCCTGAGGATGGAAAGAGGCTTCTGAAACACTAGAATTCTGTCCACATCTGCAATGACTGGCTTTCCACGGTCTCAGTGCAAAGGTTCTCAGAGGTCTTTCCCAGGGCTAGCTTCACAGGGAGGCATAACTGGGCACCTGTCAAGAGCCTACGCTCCAAAAGGAGGCCCACTGAAGAGCCCCTGAGACACCTCCATCACCATTACAGCCGTGCAACTCACCCCACCCTCTGGAACAGAAGGAAAGTACAACCAAACCACAGTGGAAGTGAAGAAGAGGAGTGACAACTGCCAATGTCTGTTTCTTCACTGGCTCTCTGCAAAGTGATGATGTAGAGGAGGTGGAGCAACTGGCAACAATGGCAGTGGTGGAGATTGGGTATGCTCGTGGAAGAAGACAGGCCCATTAGGGATAGGGAGAAATTTGGCTCAGCTAGGATTTTAATGCAAACCAACCTAATTCACACAGCATGGGGACCAAAACACAGTTATCCTTCGAAACTCAAGACTTCACTGAATTTTGTGATACAAGTCTCCAGCCAAAAGCAATGTATACAAACACGTATGCTGGCAGAAAGTGTGCATCAAAGGCATGCATCAGTGAAAATAACAAAAAATGCATTAGGGGGAATCAATTGCAAAAATGTGTGCATATCAGTCAAAGTAGCATATATCAATGTGCTCAGAAACATATGCTTTAATCTGTTTTTTGCTGGTTGTGGATTTTAGTTATTTAAAAAAAATATTTTTAAACTGCTGGTTTTGTTCATTGATAATTGCATAGTTTTATTCTTTTTGTAAATCACTTTTGGAGGTTTTTTCTTACAATCAAGTTGTATATACATTTAATGAAATAAATAAACTAAATAAATATTAAGAGGTATTTGAAATGCTGATGAATTTTCAGGAGTTTTTTTAAAAAAACAAAAAAAACCCCAGGCTGATGCAGAAATATGGAAGACTGAACTCAAGACTAGAAAATATCAGAAGCCAAGAGAAACCAAAAGTCCTATCTCCCCATCCCCTGGGCTCATTGATGTTGAGTGGCCCTATCCCCTCAGCTCCTCCCTAGGCCCTAAAAACCCTGCAGCCAGCATTTGCCTTTCCCATCAAGACTGAACTACTGCAATGTGCGCTATGTGGGGCTTCCCTTGTCCTTGACCCAAAAGCTACAGTTAGCGCAGAACGCTTCTGAATGATAACTGACAGGAGTGAAAGCTTGTCAGGATATAACAACTGTGCTCAGAGACCTGCACTGGTCATCTATTTGCTACTGAGCCGAGTTCAGGGTGTTACTATTAGTATATAAAGCCCTTAGTAACTTGGATCCAGCTTGCCCATGAGATAGCCTTATCCAGTGCTATTTTTCTTGAAAAAGAGGTGCTAGAACTCACCACGAGTTAAAGAAAATATTCAAGAATAGCTTTGTTAAAAAACCAGAAGCTTGCTTATTAGGGTTAGTTGCAGGAGAGATACCAAAGTGTGACCAGAAATTATTTATGTATGCAACTATAGATCAAGGACTTTATTAGCCCAGAAATGGAAACAGCAAGAGATACCAACGTTAGAAGAGTGGCAGACGAAAATGATACCAACAGGATCAAGCTTTTCAAAAAGACTGGAGTAAATTTATATTATATTTGAAAGAACATTGTAAACAATTAACAACACTAGCAGGGTTGTGAGAAGACTTGTAATGCTAAGATTGGTACCCTTTTACCTTTATTGAAAGTTAAAGAGACTAGGAAGGAAAACAGGAAAACAGTAAAAGGAAAGACCTGCAAATGCTAGGAAGAAAAGATATACGGTAAATGGGGAAGCCATGAAGCCGGAGGGAGGGAAGCTGATGCTCAGACGAGCAATATATAAAGTGAATTTTAAGATAATGTCTAAATAGGAAAAAATGGAAAATGCAATAAAAATATGATTTTAAAAAAAACAGAACTCACCATGAGCGCCTCACTTGTCATCTTATGATGGCAATGGTGCCCACTTGAGAGGTGCCAGAACTGATTTCTAGAGAGTTCCAGCTGGAAAAAAGCCCACGCTTCATCCCATATATGCCCACTTGACCACTTTGATCTGGAGACTGGCATTTGTAAGAAATCAGTTTAGGAGTGTGGCAACAGCTCCAACTCCCTGCCTATTGATATCAGACAGACCCTTGGAGGGTTGTTTTGTTTTTTGTGTATAATTTTAATGAAATAAATGAATATTTAATTAATTAATCAGCAGAGGAAACCTGTAAGCAAAATGTCCAGGAAGAGTTCTCTCCCTCAGCCCCAAAGCTCAGGCAGTGATGTTCTGCCTTTCAGGGGTTTCAAGCGCAATGGAAATGGATGAAAAGCTGAGAGCAAGTGGAAGAAAGAAACACTGGGCCTAAGTGCAGAAAACATCTCTGGATTGAGGCGCGCCAGCTCCCTTCTTCTGCCTTATTATTTTCCACGGCTGGAGCCAATGGGGAAATATTTTAGGCAAATTAAGACAGTTCGACATGAAATGCAGGCTCCTCCTGCAGGGAAGAAAGATCTGTTTTTTCCCCTCCAGAATTTATGGCTTGACACTTCAAAGGCCTGTTTCTTTCACATTTCACAGGCATTCTTCTATAAATACAACTGGATGCATGCATACAGACAGACTAGAAGAATATGGTGGTGGCTGCTATGCGAAGTGTTAATGATGAGCTGAGGCCATGTGGTCAGAGCACGAAGCCTCAGTCATGGGCTGATGTGGCTTAAGACCAGCCTTCCCTACCTTAGTGTCCTCAAGATGATTTGGGTTTCAGCTCCCAACTGCCCCAGCCAAGCACATCCGAGAGGGTAGCCTAAAGCCAGGGCTTCGTCAACTCACATAACTGAACCATTATTGGCCAGGGTACATGAAATGCCACCTGCCCATGATATGAGATCTTCTTCATGCACTCCTGCCTCCTGAGGCCAGGTGGGTCACTGCTGTGCATGAAGGCTTCTCACTCCACCTCTAGGGTGCCCCCCTGATGTAGATCTGTAGACCTTAATAGACTCCATGGAGTGCCAAGGGCCTTCCTCTAGTCTAGTTCTGATTTCCCCACCTCTAAAGGGATATTGTACACATGGGAAAAGGTTCAGAAAAGGGCAATCAAAACTGTCAAGGAGATGAAGGAGCAACTTCCTCACAGAATCATAGAGTTGGAAGGGATCCCAAGGGTCATCTAATCCACCCCCCTGCAATGCAGGAATCTCAGCTAAAGCATCCACGACAGATGAACATCCGACCTCTGCTTTAAAACTTCCAAGAAAGGAGAGCCCAGCACCTTTCGTGAGAGTCTGTTCCATGGCTGAATAGCTCTTACTGCCAGAAAGTTCTTCCTGATGTTTAGTCAGAATCTCCTTTCTTGTAACTTGAAGCCATGGGTTTGAGTCCCGCCTTCCAGAGCAGGAGTAAACAAGCCTGCTCCATCTTCCATGTGGCAGCCCTTAAGACATTTCAAGATGGCTATCATATCTCCTCTTTTCCAGGCTAAACATAGAATCATAGAATCATAGAGTTGGAAGAGACCACAAGGGCCATCGAGTCCAACCCCCTGCCAAGCTCCTTCAAGCGCTCCTCATAAGGTTAAGTTTCCAGGCCCTTGGTCATCTTGCTTGCCCTCTTCTGCACACATTCCAGCTTGTCAACATCCTGCTTAAATTGTGGTGCTCAGAACTGGACACAGGATTGCAGGTGTGGTCTGACCAAGGCAGAAAAGAGTGGTACTATTACTTCTCTTGATCTGGACACTAGACTTCTCATGAAGAAAGGTTGCAGCATTTGGGACTTTTTAGTTTTGAGAAAAGGTGAGTGAGAGGTGACATGATAGATGCTTATAACATTTTGCATGGCATGGGAAAACTGGATAGAGAATAATTTTTCTCCCTTTCTTGTAACACTAGAATTCATGGACATCGAATGAAGCTGACTGTTGGAATATTTGGGACAGGTAAAAGGAAGTACCTTTTCACAAAGTGCAGAGTTAAAACTATGGAACTCACTCCCACAGGAGGCAGTGATGGTTTTAAAAGAGAATTGAAGAGATTCATGGAGGGGAATACTATCAATAGCCTGATAGTCATCCTCTGCTGGAAGCCACAGGAGGAGAGAGGATCCTTGGGTTGGGTCTTTTTGGGGGGCTTCCCATTGCCACCGGACTAGTCACTGTAAGAGCAGGATGCTGGAATAGATGGGTCATTGGCCTGCCTTAGCAGGCTCTTGTTATGTTCTTCTGTGCCCCCACTTTCCTCCAAAAAACCCAGGACAGGGGGCACACACAATTCCTTTGTCCTCGTAACCATCCTGCAAGGTTCCAGTTAGGCTGGAGGTGGTGAGAGGGAGAGGGAGAAGGAGAGAAACCGATTGTGATCACCCACTGACCGCCATGGCTAGATCCAATGGTGGAAACAGGATGCTGGGGAAGATGGGCATTTGCTCTGATCCAGCAGCCAGGCTCTTCTGCCCCTGCTCCCCCCTTCTCCCCAGTTGCTCACAGCCCTACTCAGCCCAAGTTGCCCTGATGTTGGTTATTTTTCAATCAGCCTGGTGGCAGGCAAACAAATCCATTTATGCTACAGAATTCTGCATAATGAATAATAAATAAAAGAAAGTTATTCTGAAAATTCTGACAAGCAGCTTGTCAAAAAAGAAAGAAAGAAACTCCCCCCCCCCCCATGTTTTCCCCACCCTTCATGGTGGCAAAACCTCCTGGCTCAAAACACTAATCTGCACCAGTGCGCTCTCTCTCTCTCTCTCTTTTGCACACAGAGTATAATCTATTTACTATGCTCCTGTGTTGTTATTTTTTAAATCACATCAGAGGAGAGCAAGGCCTTTCATCTTAACAAGCCAAAAGGATGCATCACAAAGTTATAAGTGCAAAAATCATTCCAAACTTTATCACAGAGATGTATTTATGGGAGCAAGGAGTGGGAGTTTTACAGACTCTCTGCACTAACATCTCTACAAACCCACAATGCTGAATGTAGCACTAAGTTAAGCACAGCCAACAGACAAAGGGACAGACTATATTAAGATCAGAGAGGCTTTTTATCAGCTTAGATTCTTTGTCATCAGTCCCATCAGGAGACTCTTGACACCAGCCATTCATCTGTCGAGGATGGCAAGTCATCAGAGTTCTTAGCTAAAATGTTTAGGGGACTGGATTGGGCTTCCCAACAAGGAAAGGCTAAATAATTGGGCCTTTCCAATTTAGGGGGAAGTGCAATGAATGAGGTGGGCATGATCACTGTTTAGAACATAAGAACACAAGAAGAGCCTGAGGGATCGGCCCAATGACCCCTGCTCTCACAGTGTTAACCAAATGCCTGTGGGATCTGAGCCCAAGATCCCTCTCTCCTCCTGTGATTTCCAGCAACTGGTAAGCATGACTGTCCCCAGCTGTTGAGACAGAGCACAGACATCATGACCAGTCGGCATCAATACCCCTCTCCACCATGAATCTGTCAAAACCTCTTTTAAAGTCATCCAAGTTGGTGGCTATCACCGTCTCTTGGAGGAGTGAGTTCCATAATTTGACTCTGTGCTGCATGAAGAAGTACTTTCTTTTATCTGTAATAAATCTTCCATAATTCATCTTCATTGGATGCCCATGAGTTCCAATGTTATGAGGGGGAGAAAAACTTTTCTGTATCTGCTCTCTCCATGCCATGCATAATTTTATAAACTTGTCACCTTTCTCACCCTTTCTCTATACTAAAAAGGCCCAAACGCTGCCATCTTTCTACATAGGGGAGTCGCTCCATCCACTTGGTCATTTGGGTGGCCTTTTCATAACCTTCTCCAACTTTATGATATCCTATTTGAGGTGAGGGGACCAGAAGTGCACGCAGTACTCCACATGCAGCCACACCATAGAACAGCAGTATGATACTGGCAGTTCTATTTTCAATTTCTTTCCTAACAATCCCTAACATGGAATTTGCCTTTTTCATGGCTGCAGCGCACTGGGTCAACATCTTCACAGAGCGCTCTACTATGACCCCAAGGTCTTACTCTTGGTCCTTTACCTCCAGTTCAGGCCCCATGAGCATGTATGTGAAGTAAAAAACATTTTGCTCCAACATGCATCACTTTACACTTGTTTACATTGAATTGCATTTGCCATTTTACTGCCCGTTCACTCAGTTTGGAGGTACTTTTGAAACTCTTCACAAACTCTTTTCATTTTAACAACCCTGAACAATTTAGTATCGTCAGCAAACCTGGCTACCTCACTGATCACTCCTAACTCTAGATCATTTGTGAACAAGTTAAAAGGCACAGATCCCAACACCAATTCCTGAAGAGACTCCACTTTCTACTCCTCTCCATTTATTCCTATGCTTTGCTTCCTGCAACTTAACCAATTCTTGATTCACAAGAGGACCTCTCCTCTTATTTCTTGACTGCTAAGCTTACTCAGGAGTCTTTGATAAGGTACTTTGTCAAAAGTTTTTTGAAAGTCCAAGTACACTACATCAACTGGATCACTTCTCTATATATGCTTGTTGACATCCTCAAATAATTCTAATAGGTTTGTGAGACAGGACTTTCCTTTCCAGAGGCCATGCTGGCTCTGCTTCTGTGGGGCTTGTTCTTCTATGTGCTGGGTTATTTTATATTTAACAATACTCTCCACCAGTTTTCCAAGGACAGACATTAGCTAACAAGCCTGTAGTTTCCAGGATCCCTGAGATCCTTTCTTAAAAATTGGATTTATATTGACTACTTTCCAGTCCTCAAGTATGGAGGCTGATCTGAGAGACATTATTTTCATTAGATAATTTCAGATTTGAGTTCCTTGAGAACACTCGGATGGACGCAGCAGTTGGTTGGTTTTTATTTTGTCTATAAGGCCTAGAACCTCATATGCCATCACCACTATCTATCCTAGTTTTTCAGAATAAAAAAATTCCTTCCAGTAGCACCTTAAAGACCAACTAAGTTAGTTCTTGGTATGAGTTTTCGTGTGCATGCACACTTCTTCAGATGCACACGAAAGCTCATACCAAGAACTAACTTAGTTGGTCTTTAAGGTGCTACTGGAAGGAATTTTTTTATTTTGACTATGGCAGACCAACACGGCTACCTATCTGTAACTAGTTTTTCAGACTTACCTCCTGCAAAGGTTACCGGTACTTCAGGCACTGGGATCTGCCCTATATACTCCATTATGAAGACAGATGCAAAGAAATCATTTAGCTTCCCTGCAATCTCTTTACCCTCCTTTACATCTCCTTAAACTCCCTTGTCACCCAAGGGTCCAAGTGCTTCGCTAGATGATTTCCTGCTACTAATATATTTAAAAGCCCAGTCCTCAGCACCAATTCCTTCAGCCCAAGAGGATGCTGATCATTGATTCTCACTGGATAACTCCAAGCATAGGAAGAGAGGAACTTGAGTTATTCCAGGCCAGTGTTTGGCCCAACAGTGTTATTCCAGGCCAGTGTTGGGGCACTTTAGATGTTTCAGAATACCTTTCCCACCAGCCCCAGCCAGCACAGCTGATGGGAGTTGTAGCCCCAAACATCTGGAGAACAAGAGGCTTGCCAAAGGCTGCCCTCCTGGATGCCTTGGGTTTTGCAAAGAGGAAATTGCAAACGGGGGTGGGGGGGTGAGAGAGAAACCTGCAGAGCAAGCAGAGGGTGTGTGTTGAAATAAAATGCTGGCGGATCCGTTGTCCCCTTCCCAACCATCTTTAGCAGTGTCAGATTAAATATAACCACTGCTGTGTGTTCAGAATACATTACCCCATTCTGCGAAACACATCAGGCAATGTTCTTTCATTGTTATAAAGCTTTAATATTGTCTCCTTCCCGAGGCCATTGCTGAGGGTTGAGGCTGCCACGTCCCCTTCCCTCCCGCTCCTTGCCTGTAGCGCATCCATTCAAATTAGACTTCACATCTGTCATCCCCTCTCTCTCTCCTTTTGCAGCACCAGCCCTGCTCCATCTTCTTTCAACTCTATCAGACACCTCTGTTCATTCTGTTATGATTGATCTAACACTGACAAATTAATAAACACAACACATTGGGCGTTGTGTTGCATGAATGCTTGTAATCTCGGGTAGAAAGGAAGCTTCACATTCGCAAGGCATTTTTTAAGAAATCAGAATTGCAAGAATTCCAGGAGAAAGGAAAGTGTTGTAACTGGGTGACCCCACAGTCAGCGGGGCAGTGTAAGGGCCACCGATGGGGAGAATCTGAGCTAAGGGCATTTCCCATGGGTGCCCCTGTAGTTTGGGATGCCCTAATCCCTCTGAAATTCACAATGGTGCCATCAGCTTCAAGTACCTCCTGAAGTCATATCTTTCTCTTCTTTTTTAACCTCTGCTGTTGCATCTTGCTGTTTATGTTTCCTGGAAGCATTTCGTGTGTGTGTGTGTGTGTGTGTGTGTGTGAGAGAGAGAGAGAGAGAGAGAGAGAGAGAGAGAGAGAGAGAGATGGTTTTAAACCATGTTTTCAAGTTACGTTTTTAGTTATCTTGTACACTGCTTAGATTTCTTGAAAATGTTAAATGGCCTAGAAAATTTCCAAATATTCCCAAGTATGGTTTTAGTTGGAGGTGACAATAAACAGGGAAGACCTTTTTCTTTTTTCCTCATTTCCTTTATTGTACAACGTAAGTTGTGTTTTTATACCCCATTGTAAGTTTACAATTTTATAAATGTATCCATTTCATTCACTCCAGATTTTTTTCTTTTGACTTTATTCTCAGAAGTGTTTTGTCATGAACGGATCTATTATTTTGTTCATATTTCTTTTTCTCCTTGCGTGTGTGGTCTGCTTTTGTTGTTCAATAAACCAAACAATATACATAAATATAAAATTTCCAAATACCGGTAAACAAATGATGTGAAAATATTAAAATTTGTCTTCTCTGACTAGCTGCAGGCCTTCCAAGTCTCTGGCAGAGGACGGGTCCCTCCACACCCTCTTTTTAGTTGTAGATGAGCCAGGGATTGGGCCAGGAGCCTGCTGCATAACAAGCAAGTGATCTCTCAATCAGCTGTGGTCCCTCGCCAAATCCTAAAACCCAGGTTCAGAGCATAGTCTTGGCGGCAAAGGAGGAAGCAGATCTGGAATGGGCCATGGCCTTAACTGTGAAGAATTCTGGGCAACATGAAATAATCAGGAAGAATATATTGCTTTTTTCAAAAGGGTCAGCTATTAATAGGTTTTCTGTAGGGAATTCTTTGCTGGGAGGGGGCAGAACTATGAGTTGATGGATTGATGGACAAATCTGGCAGTGTTAGTTTCTCTTCATTCCCCCCCCCCCAGCCTGAAGTTTAGTTCTCCCCATTCCGCCCCCAGTCTGCGATTTAATGAAACAAAAGCAACCCAAAATGCACCTGCATTTTCTCGCCCATTTCTCTTTGTAACAAATTTTTGCACACCTTTTTATTTTTTGTCTGCATGCACAGTTTTGCATGCAATGTTCTCCACACACTTTTGGACGTGCATTTTCACCAGTGCACACATTTTTGCACACAACCTTGGGAATGGGGAACTAACTGCACTGCAAAATTTGGAGACATACTTAATTCAGAGCGTGGCTGCATCCCAGTTCACCTGGAAGGGAAAACGAGGTGGGTTCACACTGAAACATGAAGAGAATGAATCTCTTTACCAGCCAGCAATTCATTTTCTCATCCAGGCATTTTACTTCAGCCACTTTCCTTTCCCCTCTTCACCCTGTCAGTTTACCATCCATATAAAGGTCTGTATATAAAGGGACATGCATCTTCGTGGTAGGTAAGGAATACCCCGATTCGTGCAAAGACACACACAACCCACTAGTAAAAATTGTTCTTCTGTTACACTCGAAGGGGAAAGAAGACTGAGGCCCCAACATCACATGGAAAGGAGAAGAGAAATCCCACGTCTTTCATCTATAATTTAGGAAAGTGGATTTAGTTTGGCAACAGTTAAAATGCTAAACTTCTGATGCTTTTTGACACATTTACATAATTGATTTGCTAGATAATGGACTCCACTACCTTATTTAATAAACATATTAATTATTTCAGACAACTCCCTCCCCCCCAAAAAAACCCTACCTACCATCTGCTAGAAGAAGAGCAACACATTAATAATAGTAATAATAATTAAAGAGAAAATATTCACCAAAAGGCATATTCTTTCAGAAGGCATTACATGAGGTTTCAGTCAATATGTCACCCTGTCATCACTTACTTACTATCCCCTGCTGTACATTTAGTGTTTTTTTTTAAATAAAAGCAAAACAAAACAACATGTATACAGCTCCCCCCCCCCCCCCCGCAATTGTGATGTGTTCTGGAAAGTCTTGAGCATCTGACAACAGACACCCAATGCAGCTGGAAACTAGGGAGAGAGGCACTGAGAGTGAGCTAAGTGTTCCATCACAGGAGGTGCCTGGGGAACAGAAGACCACAAGAAGAAGACAAGCAGGGGAGGGATTCAGTCTCGAGGAATGGGATGGAAGAAGACATCTCAGCCACAAAGTCTTCTTTGGAGCTGTAGGGAAGCAACCCGTCGCCTTTGATTTCATTCCTCGCCGGCTCAGAGAAGGCCCAGTAGACAGGAAACATCACTTCCAATCTGGTACGCTCCACACACGGGCACAACCATCTTTTGTTTGCTTCCACAGCTATAGAGGCTGCTGCTGCTGCTGCTGTGGACAATGTTGGGGCTGTAATTTGCCATCGCGTATCCCGGCGGGCCGAGGGATTTTAGCTTCAGTGAGCAGCTAAGGGGTGGAAGGAAAGAGATGCTAGCGCAGTCGCCCAGAACCGCTACCCCCCACCCGGGGGGGGAGACATTTTCAGGTTCAGTGGGGTTGATAAGTGCTCTCCTTTCTCTGACCTACTATTATAAACCATGGTATTTATAGCCAGCACATTTGGAGGCATCTGAAAATGAATGGAAAGGGAATCTAAACACGTCTACACAAACACACTCATCCACACATCCACCCCAAGTTAGCCTAATAGCTGATATCACCATTGCAGGACTCAAATCGAATATCAGCACTCAGCAGAGGATTCCAGCAGAAGGTGTTTGGCTGTTTGAACTCAGCTAAAACATATAATACAGAGAGAACGGCCAATTTCCTTTCAGAAAATTGGTCGGCGCGCACACAGAAATGGACTGTGTAAAAACAACGAAAAAACGATCCGGGAGCGGGCTGGTTGCAAAGACTGCCGAGCGGCCCAAGAGGGGGCTCCTTGCCCGCCCTCCCCTCAAATTGCAGCAATTGATGCCAAATTGCAGCAATAACAATATACTGCAAAACAGACCCCCCCTCAAAAAAAACACAAGGAGGGAAAACAGCCAGCATCCTTTTGTCTATACTTTGAAGAAAAAATTATTACAGGTATTTTAAAAATAGCTATCCAGCTCCGGTATGTTGGTGCTGAAGAGGAAAGGATCAATAAAAAACAGTGCCCTCTGCCACTGTTAGCTTCAGAGTTAGCGGGAAAGGAGCTGCAATAGCATGTTTTAGGGCTCCAAAGGAAAAAGTGGGGTGCAGAGCTTCTGTGCAGTAGCTGAGGGCCTGTACAGGCATAATCCTGGCTCCTGATGGCTGTACTTTGCAAATCAAGAGCCAAATTTGGGGATGATGATCTTCCTTTATCTCCTCTCCAGCTCCTCTCCCTATCCTTGTTTGGCTTAATCATGGGTTTGTGTAAGCTTTCTGCAACCCAGTGCCCCTCTAAATGTTTTGGACCATTGGCTACACCACACCTGCCCCCATCCATCATCAAGTTGTGGGTGAGAGATCTCTTTTGAACTGACCTGGCATTCAATGACAGCACCACCAGAGAGGATGGGGTGGTTGCTACGGCTGCATCTGTTCTGTGTGATGAGGTGTTGACTACAGACCCCAATTCCTGCACTTTTCAGGCTCTTGGAGGGAGTGATGGTATGCCCAGCACAACTAGGGATGAAGGTGGTGAGTGCCAGAGAGCCTTCTTGGAAGTGGCACCAAGGTTACCGAATGCTTCACTACGGGAAGACATCAAAGTGACCCCTTCTGCCTATGCCTCTATAAAGGTAAAGGGGGGAACCCCTGACCATTAGGTCCAGTCGTGACCGACTCTGGGGTTGCGGCGCTCATCTCGCTTTATTGGCCGAGGGAGCCGGCGTACAGCTTCCAGGTCATGTGGCCAGCAGGACTAAGCCGCTTCTGGCGAACCAGAGCAGCGCACAGAAACACCGTTTACCTTCCCGCCAGAGCGGTAGCTATTTATCTACTTGCACTTTGCTTTCGAACTGCTAGGTTGGCAGGAGCAGGGACCGAGCAACGGGAGCTCACCCCGTCGTGGGGATTCGAACCGCCAACCTTCTGATCAGCAAGCTCTAGGCTCTGTGGTTTAACCCACAGCGCCACCCGCGTCCCATATATGCCTCTATACATCATCTAAAAACAGCTTTGTTCAGATCACCTTTCCAAGGGTTCTAGCCAGCCTTGTCATGCTTGTTTCCACACATTCCATTACATCTCCACTCCCTAGACATCCATTTTACACACATATCCCAGCAAAACAACAACAACAACAAAAACTGCATGTATGCTAGGACTCAAATCCATTTGCTATTAGTATATGGGATATACTATTTATATGAGCTCTGGGGTTCCATTGTGGAAGTGAAAGGCAAGATATAAATGTTTTAATTTTTAAAAAAAGGCACTTAAAATTTTCAAACCCTGGTTTGAATGGAGCTCGTGTTACAGCTGCACCCGCCACCAGAGGCGGGGGGGGGGGTATTAGAAAAGGAACCTCTGAGAAAGGTTTGAGAGGGATGTTTGCTTAATTAGGAAACCAGACACACAGGCGAGCGCATGCATGCAAAACTGCACCATTTGCGTATCATCATTACCTTGCTATTCCCCACACAAGCTATATCAAGAGCAGGGAATAGGATAGTAATGTTAATAATTAGCAGAGATTATAAAGGCTTTAACATCAGTTGCTCTCGGAAGCTTTTGCTGGCATGGAAGATCATTGTTCCTCTGAGTTGTGGGTGCATGACTGGGTAGAAGTTCAACAGGTGGGTCATGCAGACACTGTCTGCATGTTTCTAGAATCATCCAGAAGGGTTGGCTAAACTACAGAACAGCCAGCTTTTTTTTTTTTTAACGTTAGCCAGATAGCGTGCTCATTCCCCAATACTGCTCTGATTCAGTTTCACTTCTATCACTATTGGGAGATAAGAGTGTTTTAAGCCGGAGCTCTCTATAGTAATGGCCTCACCCAGCAATGGGGAGCATGTGGCCCTCCAGATTGTCATTGGACTCCAGTTCTCTTCAGGACCAGACACACACACACACACACACACACACACACACACCGTGATGCATAGGTTCATCTGAATCTATGCTTACACACTTGCTTTTGACCTTTTCTTTCCAGACGGAGGCCTGTGCTTTAACGCTCCCTGTCCAAGCAGTTCCCCCTCCCCTCTCCAGAGCTTTTCCTGCAAAAACACGCTTGTGAAAACTGAATCAGAGGGTTTCTGCTGATTGATGTTTCCTCCAACTGAGCCTTAAAGAGCTGGTTTTCACAGGGGAAGCGCCCAGACTAAAGAAGAGGGGCACTCGGAAATGGAGCTTTAAATTGTGGGCCATGCTGGAAAGAGCTAAGGGATAAGTGTAGATAAGCCCTGAGCCCTTTGGCAGGGCTGTTGTGGTTGGACTCCAATTCCCATCATCATTGGAGGGCTGCAGGTTACCCATCTCTGACCTAACTCTCAACGCCCATCCTGAAGCATGCAGATTTATCACAATTTGACACCCCAAGCCACGTTTTAATGCAGTTGTTCAGGTTCTAGATCTTAAGCATGAGAGACCTTCAAAATGCAAAGCCATTTCTAATTTGCTTCCCAAATCCTCAAGCTCACCTGCTATGAAAAACTACTGATCATGTTAACGACCATATCCCAATCACCCCATTTCCCTGCATTTATAAAATTATTTGCACAGAAAGGCTAAGGTACAAATGAGTTTCAAATCAAGACAGAAATAAATGCCCAGCAAGACACACCAGAATCTGCAGATAACAAGGACGACAACTCATAATTAAAAGGACACCAAGCAAGAGAGAAAAGATACAAGGCATCAGTATTCAGAACACTTTTTTTAAAAAAAAATGTGGATTCTGCATGCAATGGATGCTGTCAGCTACAAAACAGTTCTGGGAGGCCACCATCACAGAACTGTGTTGCACTGCAAATGGCCCAGCCCAGTGGAAAACATCTTCCATGCAAGAACTCCAGGGAATGATCCTGGCTCAGTGTTAAGAGTGGCTGCTTTGCATGCAGAAGGTCCCAGCTTCAATCCTCAGCATCTCCCTGCCCAAAACCTGGAGAGCCACTGCCAGCCAGGGTAGACAATACTTAGCTAGTGATCTGATTCAGGATCAAGGCAGTTTCTGGTGTTCCTAAGTTCCATAGAAATGAATGGGATCTGAGCAAATGTACCACTGAGCTAGAGGAAGTTTTGCAGCTGAATTGTTAACCAAATGTCTGATCCCAACATGAGCACTCGCCTGTTTAAGGCTCTCATGAAGCCAGTTTATTTCAAGTAACATGAGCAATGGATCTCTTTCCTGCCTTTGGAGGTAAGACTAGACATTTGTAACGCCACTGTTTATGTAAAGCTTCAATGTTTCCTTTTTTTGTACTTTGATGTCTTAATTCTGATGGCTCCTATGTACTCGTTGTGTAGTTCATTATTCATTATTTTGATTTACTATTTGGTTGAACTCTGGGTGGTTTTATATTTTATCACTGTCATTTTTTAATTATTACTATTAGCTGCCTTGAACATCTTCTGAAAAATAGGAAGGATAATATTTTTCTTAAAAATAAATAAATGAATGAAATGAAACGGAAACGACTGTTGTAAGATATCTGGCCCTTACCTTACTAGGAAGTCATAAAAAAGAAAGGAATTTAGAGTAGAACTATTTGTATCAATGAACTTGCTGAGCCATGACCATTGAACCATTAGCACTTTGGACAACATCTGTTTGAATAAATGGGATTGTGGCAAAATCCATTGGGAATGTCTCCTGCACAACACCTACCATTGCAGTGGAGAAGCCCCCTATGCTGTGCACTTGAGCAGTCAACATTCAGTTCAAAAGGGCTTGGGGAGGAGGCCTTCCCTGGGGATGAGGCCCTCACTTCCCGAGAGATGTGGGCAAGCAGATGAGATGGGACTGTCACAAAGCGTACTTCAGGCGTGGCATGAAAGGAGATCTCAGGCAGCTGTTGCAACACAGCTATTGGTCAGGAAAGCATCACACATATTGGTAGTGAACCTGATTCTCAGAGGGCCAATCCATATGGAATGGAGAGAGAGAGAGAGAGAGAGAGAGAGAGAGAGAGAGAGAGAGAGCGCTATGGAATGGAGTGTCCTGGAAGGGGGCAGAACTGGCTGGCTGGACAGTAGCCCCTTACTGAGACACTGGGTTGCAGATGTTACTTTCATACTTTTAATCCCTTTTGCATCGAGTAGAATTGCCTTTCCTCCCCCCACTCCCACTGCACTTCCCCTTTCATAAATTGAAGTGTTCCAGTTGAACAAATCAAGCAGCATATTTACTCCACATGCTCAATTATACATGTGCTGCTGTGTTCAATTATACATGATGGAAGAGAAGATGGAGAAATGCTATTGGGTGACAGAGAGAAGGCGGAATTACTCAACACCTACTTTGCCTCTGTCTTCACCCAAAAGAAAAGTGATGCTCAACCTGGTGATAACAGAATAAATGATGTAAGGAGGAGCTGCAGCTCAAGATAGGAAAAGAGGTAGGAAGGGAACCCCTAGCTACTTTAAATGAATTCAGATCTCCGGGGCCCGATGAGCTGCATCCAAGGGTACTAAAGGAGCTTGCGGATGAAATTTCAGAGCCTTTGTCTACAATCTTTGAGAATTATTGGAGAACAGGTGAGGTCTCTACAGACTGGAGGCGGGCAAATGTTTCCCCCATCTTCAAAGTGGGGGGGGGGGAGAAGACCCAGGTCCTAGAACAGGTCCTAGAATTCAACAGTCAGTCTGCGAGCATTTAGAAAAGGATACTGTGATTACTAAGACCCAGCATGGGTTTCTCAAAAATAAGTCATGCCAGACAAGCCTCGTTTCTTTTTTTGTTGGAACTACCAATTTGATGGATCAGGGGGATGCTGTGGACATAGTGTATCTTGATTTCAGTAAGGCTTTTGACAAAGTCCCCCATGACATTATTGTGAGGAAACTGATGATAAAGCTTATGAAGAAGCTGGTAAAATGTCAGTTAACTGTTAGATGGCTTTGTAGCTGGTTGACAGACTGGACGCAAAGGGTACCTATTAAGGGGGTGCTCATCTAGTTTGCAGATGACAACAAACTAGGAGGGTATGATATTTTTGTGAGGAAGCTGGTAAAATGTGGGTTGAACAAGGTAACTGTTAGGTGGATTTGTAGCTGGTTGATGGACCGGACCCAAAGAGTACTCATTAATGGTTCCTCATCATCCTGTCTTGGTCTCACTGTTGTTCAACATCTTTATAAACAATTTGGATGAAGAAATTGAGGGGGTTCTCATTAAATTTGCAGATAACAACAAACTAGGAGGGGTAGCTACAGTAAGGCTGCAGAAGGCAGAATCACAATTCAGAATGACCGTAACAGATTGGAGAGTTGGGCACAAGCTAACAAAATCAATCTCAATAGCAACAAATGTAAGGTTCTGCACTTAGGCAGGAAGAACCAGATGCACAAATATAAGATGGGGGTCACCTTGATTACTAACAGCACTTGTTAAAAGGATCTAGGGGTCTTGGTGGACCACAAGGTGAACGAGTCAGTAGTGTGGTGCAGCAACAACAAAAAGCTAATGCTGTTCTAGGCTGCATCAGCAGTAGTGTCCAGATCAAGGGAAGTAAGAGTACCACTCTATTATGTCTTGGTCAGATCACACCTGGAATATTGTGTCCACTTCTGCACACCACAATTTAAGAAGGATGTTGACAAGCTGGAACGTGTACAGAGAAGGGCAACCAAGATGATTAAGGGTCTGGAAACTAAGTCATGCAAGGAGTGCTTGAAGGAGCTGGGTATGTTTAGCCTGGAAAAGTGGAGATTGAGAGGAGGTATGATAGCCATCTTCAACTATCTTAAGGGATGTCACGTGGAGGATACAGCAAGCTTGTTTTCTCCTACTCTGGAGCCAGGGACTCAAACCAATGGTTTCAAGTTACAAGAAAGGAGATTTTGACTCGTCATCAGGAAAAACTTTCTGACAGTAAGAGCTGTTGGTTAGTGGAATGGTCTACCTCAGAAGGTTATGGGCTCTCCTTCCTTGGAGGTTTTAAAGCCGAGGTTGAATGACCATCTGTCATGGATAATTTAGCTGAGATTCCTGCATTGCAGGGGGTTGGACTAGATGACCCTTAGTGTCCCTTCAAGCTCTACAATTCCATGATCCTGTTATTCTATTACCATTGGTTATAGTGGCAGGGGCTGATGGGAGTTGTAGTCCAATAAGAACTGGAGGGCTGCCTTGACAAAGGCTGGGCTACCTGATCCTTTGCTTGACTAGAAGTGTCATGGGTTTTCCTCTCTGCAGGAAAAGTCTTGATCACTGAGTTATGCCCTCCTAGATCAAGGATAAACGCCTCCCTCCCAGACCCAACATGCAGTGAATAAATCCGCCTTCATACAGCCCATAGTTAAACTATGGAGCTCATTCCCACAGGAGGCAGTGAGGACCACCAACTTGGATGGATTGGACATATTCATGTAGGATAAGGCGACCATGATGGCTATGTTCTGTCTCCATGACTGGATACAGCAATGCTTCTGAACACCAGTTGCTTGAGACAGCAGGAGGGAAAAGGGCTCTTTGCTTGGGTCCTGCTTGTCAGTTTCCTACAAGCACCTGGTTGGCTAATGTGAAAGCAGGATCCTGGATGAGATGGGTCCTCTTTTGCCTGATCCAGCAGGCTCATCTTATATTCTTTAAAGGTATGGCCCGCAACAGATTCCTCCTAGGCAGCTCATCTCTCCTCTGTTTCAGCTCTAAGAACTGGGGTGGAGAAAGAAGCTTGAATCCTGTCATCAGCAGACATTTCTTCAAGCAAACGCACAGAGTGAGTTATTGGCTTATCAGCTGCATGGCTGTCATCCTCTGAAACCCAAACATGGTGACAGCTTCCAACACCAAGGGAAAATAATCAGAAAATTATTTTTTCCAGCATCCAGTTCTCACAGTGTCCAACCAGATTAGTAAAAGTTGCACCCAATTATGAGTAATTTAATAGCCCATGTGATAGGCCTGCCCGCCCCGCCCCCCCGATGCTTAAATGGTGCCTTGGCACATGAACCAACACTTTAAAACAACAACAACAACAACAACGACACTGACAGTACTGTGCGATAAGCAGCCTCATATAACCAGCATGCTTAAGTCTAAATGAATGAAGAGGTTAGGACCATAGAGTAATGTGTCCTGCTAGGCTTAGCTATGTCACTTCCCTTTACCTTGGGAGAAAATGAGTCATCAAGTTACTGTTGTACTCAGTCTACTTGAGAAGCTCAGCGTGTGAAGTGGTTTGCACTGGTTGCTGCGGCTCAGCCATATGGCTCTCATCAGGAACTGTTGAGTTCCTATACCAATAATCTAGGAACTTCTACCACTTTGTAAGTAAACTACATTTTACTGCCTATGCAACTTTTCTGACTGATGTATGGAAAAGCACATGAACCAGACCTTTGAAGAATTTGTAAGTAAACCATTTTACCAAACCTGCGGTCTTTTCCTATGCTGGGGGAAGAGGTAAACTTTTAAGGAACTTGGAAGGGCATGTTTTAAGAGTCTAAACCTATATTTCTACGCTTTACTTTGCTGATACTTTGTGATTTTAAATCTCCGCTGAGGTTCTCTCATCAAAGAGAACTTGTCCCAAACTTGGATATTGGTACCTAGGAAATTCTCTTTTTCTATATATATAAATGTACCAACAAGAACAAGTACCTTTGGGCACAGAAGCACGGGCTTAATAGTTTCTTCAGACTCAGTCCTGCTTGTCTTGTTTGAGTGAGACTCCAATTAGCCATTTATTCCCCTATAAGCCATCTTGAGCAGGTTGACACAGTGCTGCTGGTGGTGGTTCGAGCATTGCTAACAAGCAATTGTCTGCCTGCTGTTTCTTTGGGAGCAGGAGGAAAAGATTTTAACTTCTACTTAGCACACACAGTTAACAGCCTATGAGCACTGATAGTTGGTGCTGCCTAGTTAATCTGTAGGCAAGAATACGTAGATTAACTAGGCTCTCTTTACTGGGAGGAATATTGACTAATTTTGGGAAATCCTGGGGGGAAATACCCTTCCCTCCAAGCATCCAAATGGTTTAAGTGCTACTCAAAACACTTCTGTGTTCCCTTGTCTGTGGCTCCTGCAAAATGCCATTTCCTTACCACGTCCTTTGCCCTCACCTTGGCCTTAGTTGCCCAGAATGCCACTGAACCCAGTTGGCTGTGGCCTCTTATGTGACTCCCTTTAGCCATCTGTGAAAACATCACATCAGACACTAGGTTTAACATCATAGGCAAAAATTGTTTGAGTCACTATAACCAATCAGACGAAATGGCTGCTGAGGACAGTGTGGGCAAATGGGAGTAGCAAAGAGGAATGTCAGCAGCATTGACTACATCTGCCAAAAAATGCCCAGAGTGGGAGCCACTGTTGAGACCAACAAAAATAAACTTGCAAAAAGAAAAATCTGTTTTCTGCTTTATACTCTCCAATAATCAAAGGCAGGAGACAAAGGTTTAAGGAAGATTCACAAACAAGTAGAGTCTCTGCACAGAGAACAGAACAAATTTTAGAGCAATTTTGGGGAAATCTCTCCACTCTCAGATTCAATCCTTTTTGGGGGGTAGGGAGGGGAGTATCAAAATTTCTTTAATCTTGCCTACACAGAAAGGTCAGAGAAAGCCATGTCTTCAGAAGCTACAGCAACTATTCAGGATTAGCAGAAGGTGTTCTGACATCTGGCTCCTGCTGGTCCTCTCACTCTTCCTTCTGAAGCATGCAATGCTAACAACTGTCAGATGCAGGAGGCTGGATTAGATCTCAGGCAGCCATTCCTTTGTCCTGGTGTTTTGGCACTGAGTCAACAGAGCACTGACACTCTCCCCCTGCAGCCAAGATGTTGTCAGGCTCCAACTCCCATCTTCCCTGACCATGGGGGGGGCACTCCAAGGGGGGAAACACAATGCCCAAATTTCCACATGTGCAAAAGTGAAACACAACTGCTTAGGAAAAGTACCAGGCTGCCTCCTTGGACATATTCTCAGCAGGGCTACAAAAAGTTGAGCCATAATGTTACTCATGAAAAGATCCGTGATCAGGAGATGAGGCAGGAGACCTCAGGCCGTTGTGGCTTTTTTGTTTCCATGCAAGTGAGAAATGTCCCCCCACCCACCGACTACAAATATAGCCTTTCAAGATAAAAACACTTGAGGATATACATGGCCATTGCCTACAGACCAGTGATACTTAAATGTTGGGTTGACAGCCACCTATGGTTTAATCATGGAAGTTCTCTGGGTGGAAGCTCAATCTGCTACTGGCAGTCCAGTTGATCACAAAACCTAAGGGTCAGTGGGAGGGAGAGCAGCTCTGGGTTTTAAGTGGAACCCCAAAGTTCCTGCTGAGAAATGGTTTCAGTATCACAGTTCTTGCCTTGCACTAACACCCACCTGCCAGGCCTGAGCTATTTCTTGGGTTATTAATTGCATTTTAACCCCACTCTTCTTCAAGGCTCAAGGTGTTGAACATGGTTCTTCCCCACCCCGGGATTGTAATTCTCACAACAATCCTGTAAGGTGGGTTAAAGCTAGGAGGGAGTAACTGGCCCAAGGACAGAACTTGAACCCAGGACTCCCTGCTCCTAGTCCAGCTCCCCATCCACTAGATCACAGCAGCTCCGTGCTGTTGACTTGCAGGCCTATAATTCAAATATTCAGAAGCTAGCAGGTGGCCCAAATGGCAGAACATAAAGAAGCGGCAACTTGAACGTACATATAGGAAAGAGCAAGTCCTGTCACCACACCAGCTTCCGCACACAGCAAAGATTCAGTTTTGCAGGGTCTGCATTATCTCTGTTTTAGGATTAGTGCAATGTGAAACACAGCAACTGCTGTTATGTAACTCAACCCTCAGTATACAGTTGTCAGGCTGGGTAAATTTAACTCTGCAGGTTTGGGACATGAGGCCTCTTGCCAAAGATGTGTCTCTGTCAAGTGATCTGTGAGATTTAAAGGCACCTTGCTCCTGCTTCTAGCCCTTCATGTTAGGGTGAGATTCAGCCTGGCTATTGGGAGCTTTAAAAAAAAAATAATCAAAAATCTCGGTATTAACTCTTTTGGTGCCAGAGCCCCTGCTTGGCCTGCAGAAGGTCTCAGCTTCAATCCCAGAAAGCTCTGCAAGTGTTCCCTGCCTGGAACCCTGGAAACCCCCTGCCATGTTGGCAATACTGAGCTAGCTGGATGGAGCCCCAGCAAAGCAGCTTTCAGTGTTCTTCTGCCTTTGGGACAGAAGTCTAGGGCTTCCTTCACTGGAATGGGCAAGGGGGCAGGGCCTAAACACAGCAGGGCGGCTAGCTTGCCACATTTCAAAGTAAGAGGATACAGAGCCCAGTGCTTACAAAATAGCTACCTAGCTGCACTTAACAGCATGATGCCTTGGGACAGAAAGTTTCATGGCGCAGAATCGGGCACCGAGGAGAAAGGTAAAGCAGACACAGCACTGGGGTGGGTGCATCTGGCCAGCAGGCTGATAACTCAATTGCCTGAGCTGATCTGCACACATCATCTAAAGAGGAGGGGCTGTGTGCCTCTGGGCATGTGTGCACGCACACATGTAAGAGGGCAGGTTGGCTGTGCCCACCTCCGGCCATGCCCACCACTGGCAATACGGGGCCCTGCAGGGATGGACAAGGGTGAATGGGGCCCCAGGCCAAAGAAAGGTGAATGGGTGTAGGTGCTTGCCTGCTCACCTGACATATGCGTCCAACAAGCATACCACAAAGTGCCCAAAATCTCCCATGGTGTGTGCATGCGTGTGTGTGTGTGTGTGCGTGCATGCATGCATGCATGCATGTAACTACTTGCCTTCACAACAAGCTAAACTGGAAGCACGTCATGGACTGAGCTCACTTTCGGATCATCGTTTCAGGGCCCCCATTATCTGTCCCCACACTGCTGCTCCCATTCTGACGGCTGCTGCCTTATCCAATTGACTATAAAAAGCTGTCAGTCTAATGCAACTGAGCTCAAGGTAAACGCACTTTGAATCAGCCATCTGCCAGAGCCTCTCACGAGAAAGGCAACACTTAAAGATGAATTAAATCTCTTTCTCCAGACCTTTAATATTAGATAATTCCTACAGTCTTCCAGTATTATTATTATTATTATTATTAGGCACATATGACCCCTTCTTCTGAATATCCGTGTCGGTGTAAATTTTATGAAATAAATAAATAAATGGAAACATGACCAGAGCACAACAGCACTCTCCCTGCTTGCCTCCCCTCGCAACTGACATTCAGAGGCATGTTGCCTCTGATCCTCGAGGCACTACACGGCCATCATGACGGCTAGCTGCTGATAGCTTTATCCTCCATGGCTTTGTCTAATCCCTCTAATAGCTGCCCAGGTTGGTGGCCAGCACCACGGCTTGTGGCAGTGAGTTCCAAAGGCTGAAGATGTGTTGTGTGAACAAGTTCTTCCATTAGTCTTTCCTAAACACTCAGCTTTGAAGGATGACTCCACCAGGTTCCAGTATTATGAAAGAAGGAGAAAGACTCCTCTTGGTCATCTTTCTGCACACCATGCATGACATTATATACCTCAACCATGTCCTGCCCCCCCACCCCGCCCAGTCAGACTATTGGTCCATCAAACTCAGTAGCATGAACACAGACTGGCAGCAGCTCTCCAGGATTTCAGGCAAAGGGACTTTCTCTCTCTCTCTCAATTTTAAAATTTATTAGAAACTGCTAATCAGTTTACACAAATCATAAAATACAGTACACACCAAGATTTTCAATAAAATTCAGAAGACGAAAGCAAGTTGACCTAAAAAAAATAGGAACTGCTTAGAGGTTTTGACAATAAAGCAATACAGTGGTACCTTGGTTAAAGAACAGTCCTGTTTATGAACGATTCGGTTTACGGACTCCGCAAAACCGGAAGTAGTGTCCTGGTTTAAGAACTTTACCTCGGTCTAAGAACAGAATCCGAACGGTAAAAAGGCACTGGCAGTGGGAGGCCTCATTAGGGAAAGCACGCCTCGGTTTAAGAACGGTTTCGGTTTAAGAGTGGACTTCCGGAACGGATTCAGTTCGTAAACTAAGGTACCACTGTATACAAATTTTTAAAATAGATTTTTAAAAATAAGATTGATATGCATTTTAATGGGCAATTTTTCTTTTAAAAATAATGTATTTTTTGAACTGCTGATTTTATGCAAGGGGACATCCTCCACCCTACCCGACGTTGCTGGGCACTGAACCCGGGACTTTGCTACATGCACAGAATTTATTCCTCTGTAGAGTTACAATCTGCTTGGAATTCTCAGCATTCTTTTGTCCAACCCTGTATTCCTGCAAATCATAGAAGTAGCATAAAACTGTTGCTTGGCATTGCATCTTCAAATACACCCCTACGGCTGATTTCCTTTTTCATTGTTCCAGAGAAAGAGAACATACACCAAGCAAGAGGAGAAAGCTCAACACCATTCACATGAAAGCTTCTGCTCCCAAACGGCAGCACTGTGGGGGTCAGACCTGGCGAGGTACCTAATTCACTCACTATCACAGATGTCTCTGGCTCCTCCATGGCGGATCCTGGCAGGCTGGCAGGCTTGCCCATCTGCAGAAGTGAAAATGCTGCAGCTACTTTGCTTCCATGAACCTTGTTGAAGGATAAAGAGCAGGCAATATCATTGAGCTTCCACAGGGCCTGCTGTCACTGATGCTATGGGAAGGGAAGGGAAGCAGCGAGACAGAGGTGAACTGGAGGAGCAGGAAAGTGGTCCCAGCCCAGAAATGACTCTGGCTGACTCAAATGCTGTGAGGGTGATCATGCCCTGGTGGTGGTTTTGCCTAAATGGGCACTGGTAGCAGAACTGAGTGGTCAAGCCTTCCCCCCTCCCCAACAGTGAGAAGATAAGGTGTACTTCCTGCACCACAGAGGGTTGGACTAGATGACTCTTGGTGTCCCTTCCAACTCAACAATTCTATGATTCCAGAAGAAGAGCTGGGCTGGATCAGGCCAATGACCCATCTAGTTCAGCCTCCTGTTCTTATAGTGGCCAACCAAATGCCTAT
This sequence comes from Podarcis vaucheri, assembly GCF_965113315.1. Classification (NCBI taxonomy): domain Eukaryota; kingdom Metazoa; phylum Chordata; class Lepidosauria; order Squamata; family Lacertidae; genus Podarcis; species Podarcis vaucheri. Next base: position 4,820,636 of record NC_138752.1, read on the forward strand.
TTGATTCCCAGAAACTAGTATTCAGAAGTTCACTGCCTCCGACAGTGGAGGTAAAACAGAGCCACATATCTGCCAACTGCCAACTCTCAAAACCGGGACATGCCATTTTTTCCTGTGAGAGTAAAGCAGCCATTTGGGGAACCTTGCTCTCGTGCAATTTCGAGCAGAAAAAAACCCACCACGTGCTTTTTTCCAGGTCTCCAATCTTGTGCAGTGCCCCAAAATGTGTGTTTTTGCGCACCATGCCCCAAGAAGCATTTTTTCATGTCTGCAATCTTGTGTGGGATATGGAAGATGGTATCCTGGATTTGGACTGCTTTGTGCTGGAGGGTATGTAGCCATCATGGTTAGGACCACTGCAGGACTGGAAGTGGAGGGGCTCAATATTGTAGAACTTCAAATGCCTGTAGAAAGCTAGCATGTCAGGGAAAGGGGTCTGGCTTACGCTTCTCTCCCCTCAGGTTATGTCTGTGTTCAGGGATTTTTGCTTCATATGGGAGTATTCAGACCTACAACTTTCCACCTGCATCCTGTAATGGTAGAGTACAAGAGAGACTATACTGTTCAATAATCCTAAATATGTACTAATACTCTTGCAAAGGCATCCAGCAAAAAGTTACTTGGCTGTTTAAAACTGTAACAGGGGACGTTCTGCTGCTTGCCAAACCATAGAAGCCACACTGTCTCATGGGGCAATTTTAAAACTTCCTGTTAAGAACTCTAATGTTTATGGTGTTCTCCATAGATGGGGGAGGAGAATTTAAATACAGTGCCATCCAAGAAATCTAACCTGGAAAAATGCAGCTTGCTTCAAATGCAGTGCCAAGGAATTTGATTCAACTAGTGCTTTTCTGTCTGTTCCAAATATTATTCTGGCAGCATTGCTAGAATCCAGAAGCCTCAAGTCACATCTATTGCATGCTCCTTTGGAAGGATTTCCACACTTTCATGCTGCAGCAATGTTTCTTCTGTATTTTTTTGGCTGTGTTCTGATATTTTAAAGCACACATGTTGTTGCAAATGCCACAATATTTTTATTATGAGATACTATAAACCCCATGTTGCAGATTCAATCTGATATCAGAAGCATTCATACAAAAACAGTGAATGCAACAGCCATTTGGGCAACGGCAGAGTTGAAACATATATGCCAAATACACGCACACACAAATGCAGTTTTTTCCAGTCAAATTTTACCAAATGTGATTTCTTTTTTAAATCAAAATCAGAGTGCTCCAGATTTCACAGCATTTCTTGCTCTGATTCAGATTGATCCTGGATCATCAGATTCATTTGACAGACCCAAAATCTAGCATCATGAGAAAGAGAGAGAGAGAGATTTTATAATTATATTATATGCATCTATATTATGTTATATTATATAGAATGATGAAGGGATAGAGTGACTCTCCTATGAGAAAAGGCTGCAGCATTTGGGACTTTTTTTAGTTTTAAAAAAAGACAAGGATGAGGTACTATACCAGAAGTTTATAAAATTAAGCATGGCACGGAGAAATGGACAGAGAAAAGTTTCTCTTCCTTTCTCATTACACAAGAACTCATGAACATCCAGTGTTGAAAGACTTAGGATAGACACAAGAAAGTACTTCTTCATTCTGTGCATAGTTAAACTGTGGAACTCTCTCCCACAGGACGCAGTGATGGATTGGACATATTCATGGAGGATAAGTCTATCCATTCCCATTCGCCATGGGGGCTGTCCTGGGCCTCCACAAGAGGCAGCAGCAATGCTTCTGAGTCCTGGCTACAGTACCAGTTGCCAGGACCCACAGGAGGGCAGAGGGCTCTTGCCTTTGGGTGCTGCATCTGCTTGGATGGGTCACGGGTCTGATCTAGCAGGCTCGTCTCATGGTCTTATGAAAACAAAATAAAAAGCATGGCATGCCCAAGAAAGTTATCAAATATTCAACAAATATTTGAGCAGCTAAGAGAATAATCTACATCAGAATCCATAAAAGGGTTGCTGAAGAGACATTTTTGGAGCAATGTATTTCATTTCCAAATAAAGGGCAGATCATTCCAGAGGGACTTTATTACCTGGTCCCTAAAGGATGGAAGTAGAGATGCTTTTCTCTAGGGGGAGCCGAAGCAGCTTGAAAAACAGGCATGTGCTCTCCCCCCCCCCACCCTCTTGGCAAAAATGCCAAAGCTGCTCAGGCTGCCCCCCCCCTTTCTGAAACATATTGTTTCGAGCGGGGATTGTTTTGCCAATAAGCATTAGATCTCTGCTTCTTTAAAATTCAGAACTGGTAGCACAGGCTGCCAGCCCATAATCATAGCTTGCTTTTTAACAATCGGCTAAACTTAGTTGTCAAATCCGTGTGCAGGAATCTTTTCCAGCAAGGCTGCAGCTTAATTTTTTTTTTTTTTATCTAGCCAGAAGGAAGCTCATTAGAATAGTAGCAAGCTAAGCTAAAATTTGTTACGCTATCAAGAAGTTCAACTCGTGCTAGGGAAGAAGAAGGGGGCGGGAGCAGCCTTTTGCTCATAATCAGGGAGCAAAACATTCAAAGGAGTAAAAATGAAGGTAACCAGCAAAGGGCCACATCAGCAGAGCAGAAGTGGAACAACTGGGCCACCACGGGGAGACGTGGCGGTCGAGGCAGGAATGATAAGAAGCAGAAGGTTCCAGTGACTCTCAAATTCTCTCTCAATGTAGCGAAGTAGAAAAATGTATTATTTCAAAAGGCATTCTGAATATATTCAGAGCTGCTTGCATATTCTGCAATTTAGCAGGAGCATTGAGAAAGAGAAAGAGCTAGAAAGCCAACTCATGCCTGCTGGTGGTAACATTCTAGTCCTTATGACTCCAAGAATATGCCTAACCATTTGCAGGCTTTCAGGGAAATTTCTCGTCCCTCCACACAATGGGCTGAAGCTGAGGGGTTGGACACAGGGGTTGGCCTTTCTTTCACAGGAGTGGCTCTCACACAAGTAGGATTTAAAAGAGAAGGGTAAAACAAGAAGTGGGTTTTACACAGAGAGGAAAGGGCAGGGAGAAGGTGTGGGGCCAAGCAAAGAGCTCACAAAACTCTTAAGCATGGGTAGGCAAACTAAAGCCCGGGGGCTGAATCTGACCCAATCGCCTTCTAAATCCGGCCCGCGGACAGTCCTGGAATCAGCATGTTTTTACATGAGTAGAATGTGTGCTTTGATTTAAAATGCATCTCTGGGTTATTCGTGGGGCATAGAAATTCATTCAATTTTTTCCCCCCAAAATAAGTTCCGGCCCCCCACAAGGTCTGAGGGACAGTGGACCGGCCCCCTGCTGAAAAAGTTTGCTGACCCCTGTTCTTAAGGCACAGAATGACCATTTCTCCCCACTGCCACTGAACAATTGCAGTTGCTCAAGGACAGCCCTCCAGAGTCTGTACGCAGCCCCTGGAAGTTTTGTGCTTCAGTTTGAGCCTGATGGCTGATGAATCCCCAAAGGGTAGAAAAAGCAGTTGAAAAATCAACTCCATAGCTCAGGGCTATGAAACAGCAGAAGCACCAGCCACCAAAATCCAAAATTTTGCCTGGGCTAGTCAGGGTGGGAGCTTGCATTATTAGTCTCCATTGATTTAGCAATGGAAATGGTTGTTCTGGACTGACTCATATGTAAGGTAGTTTGTGGTGCTTAGTGGTACATTTGCCGCAGCTGAACCAGACACCTCCATCTCCCCAGTTGCATTAAAACATGTCTCTCTCATATCGATCTCTACAGTCACAGCAGGCGCTGTAACTCTCCAAAGGTCTGACTTCACCAGCAAAGGCACTTCCGAAACAGATGGATGCCAACCATTTAGTGTGGCTGTTTCGTTTTTATAAATTGTATGAAATGTCAATGCTTTCTATAAATTTTTCTCTTTCCCCCTGCCCAACCACAAGCACCACATAACCATAAAACTCATTTTGCACTTGTTTAAAATCCATCTTTTAATGTGACAGTTCTTACACTTTGGAACTCCTTGCCTATTGACATTAGGCAGGTGCCTTCATTGTACTGTTTTTGGCATCTGCTAAAAACAATTTTGATCAGACAAGCCTACACAGACATGTGGAAAGTTGCTGTATGCCTTAATATGTATTTAATATATTTGTAATCTGTATTTTAATAACTTTTTTAATAGTTTTTTTAACTGTTTTAACTGATATTTCTATTATCTATTATGCATTTTTGTATGTTATTTCCCCTAAAACAATGCATTTTTGCATACTTTACTGGGCTGGAGAACAGCATTCCAGAGACCTGCAAAATCTGAAGGGAGGATTTCTAAGGACGTCTGTGTTTCAGTTCTCCATATTGTTTTGGATAGTGTGGATCTGGCAGATTTGCCTTTAAGTACAAACTGAGTCAAATTTCTCCCATATTCCTACAACATGGGCTCAGCCAGGGTTTTTGCTAGGGGGTCAGGACTTTTCTTGGGGAGGCAGAACTGAGGCGACTGGTCAGTTAGTTTAGTATTTCTATTGTTTTACTTGATGGGGGGCAGCTGCCGCCCCCCTTGGCTACACCCATGCCCTACAACAAAAACACATAAAGTATTGGGGGACGTATCTCCCTTGCTGTCTCAAAGGCCAACCACTAGAGCTCTGAAAGCTCTTAAACCGTGGTGGTGGTGCACACACTTACTTCAGAGTAAATCCACTGAACTCAGTGGGACTTCACTTAGATGCATGGGAGTCAGGCTGACTCTTTGCTAGGAAGAGAGAAGCACATATTCTCCTCTCTGGAGATGATTTATCATTACCCACGAATTGCCAAAGGGAGAACTGATGTCTCCATAAGTGGGAAGTCTCTAAATCACGGGGTGCATCATTCTTAAAATATACCAGGACTGCCTGGCTCCAGACAACACTGCAGAGTCCAAAAGTAAGAAAAATGCCCATGTGAGAAGAGCGGGGGGGGGTTGTCAGCTGGACGTCAATTAGTGGAAGGGGGAAGGGTATTTTGGACAATGTTTAAAACTGCAGGTGGGTGGGGAGCCTAAAGGTGTGAGCTGTAGACCCAGGGGGATGTGAGCGAGGGAGTGCACTGAGCACCTCCAATGGCCACTAGAAACCCACCAAGATGCCTTCAGTTATTTCATCATACAATGGCCAGGCATTTCCACACAAGGACTAAGATGTTTTTCTTACTAAATCGAACACAGATTCCCCAGGATTGCCTCTCCCATGATGTATCAACTGCCAGGAGGTGCAACCAACACACACATACGCACAGCAACAGCCACAACCAGCCCAGCACTGTGAAAACAGACACCTTCTTGCTTTGAACATTCATGCATCATGCAAACATATCAGCAATCCAGAGCGACATTAGCATCAAGCACAGCTGGCACATATTCCAGGCATCAAAAAGAAGCCATGTCAGCACCAGGCGGGCCTTGCTGGGAAGAGCATTCCACAGTCAGGGGACCACAATGAAAAAGATGCTCTCCCTTCTGGCCCCTCGCTGAGCCTCTCTCTAAGCAGACACCCCAGGAAGGGCCTCGACTAGGAATGGTACAGGTTACGGAGGAAATAGGTGTGTAACAGCAGCCCTTGTGAGTAGCAGGCAGTTTCCTGCTTGGCAGGGGGTTGGACTCGATGGCCCTTGTGGTCTCTTCCAACTCTATGATTCTATGATTCTAGTATGAGAGCTCTGGATTCGCTAGGTGTGACCAAAATGTTGCTGGGCACCTTCCCTATTAATGAGGCAGTAATCTTGGCCTGCTCAGCTTCTAGCCACTGGTCTGGGCTGTGTGAGAACACTCCGAATCTGGATTTGGGTGCAGCCACGGCAACAAGTCCACTTTACCTAAGAGGTCACTCTACCCCATACATGGATGCCCGACCACTTTGATCGGTGTTACAGATGCCACATAATATCTGTTCCACACCTTGGAACTCCCTGCTTATTGATGTCAGACAGACACCTTCACTGCTAAGAACATTTTTGTTTAGGCAAGCCTATCCAGATGCTTAGAAAGCTGTTGCAAGCTCGAATCCATTTTTAGTCTATTTTCTTTTAAGTTTTAAAGTCTTAAATGACTGTTGTTAATTCTTCTTATTGGTAATTTTATTGTTTTATTTTTATGTAAACCATTTAGAGGTGTGTGGAGGGGTTGCTTTTTTACAATCAAGTGGTGTGTATGTAAATTTTATGAAATCAGTCAGGGAAAATGGCTGAAACTCCACATACACAAGAAAGCTAAATAGCCAAAGCAGGGGATCTTCTTGTGAGGCTGCTCCATCTCCTTCTGATTTGAGATAACATCATTACCTAATTATAATAGCCTAAATAGAAATAACATGAATTCTACTTTCTGAAGCCTTGAGTTTTTCTGCAGAGCTGACAACCCAGTTCTGTATTCTAAAGACAACACCCAGACCAAAGGGGACTTCATGCAAAGGAGCATGAAGTCTTACGTCAGTAATATTACAACTGCCTGTCTTTTCTTCACAACGGTTCAGGTAGCACAATGGGTCAGCCAGCCGTCTTAACAGAAGCCATGGCAGCCTGAAATTTGCAGGAGATATCTACGCTATAGATCAGGGATGGGAGATCAATTACCCTCCAGATATTGCTGGGCTCCAATTCCCATCAGGCCCAGCCAGCATGACCAATGGTCAAGGATGGTTGGAGATGTAGTCCAAAAGCATCTGAAGGGCCACAGGTTCCCCATCCCCATATGGACCTGAAAGAGTAGTTATTATGTTTCCCTCCCAAGGAATTCTGGGAACTGTAGTTCTATAGGAAGGAGAGTGAAGCAGAATTCTCAGCTCTCGACCAAGTGTAAATTCCTTGGATTCTTGGTGAGTAAGCTGTTTCAGCTAAACTGGTATAAAATTGACACAAGTTTGTCATGTAGAGATAAGCCAGTAATCTTGAAGGATGAAATCTAGTTCCTCAAGCAACCAGGCATCACGCTTCCATTGTTCAACATGCCACAGGGTCAAGATAGAGACAAAGGTACACACATGTTAATAAGCATAGCCAGAAATATGCTCAAAAGAAACAGACCTCTACCAAGTTTCAAGCAGCTGAACCCTCAGCACTCGTGAACATCTTTCCCAATTTACAGGGTGGCAGAGACACCTGGAACAGCTCTCAGTCATATTAGTCTGTTGCAACAGCTTAAGAGTCCTGTGGCATCTTAAAGACTAACAGATTTATTGTGGCAGCAGCTTTCTTGGACTACAGCCCAGCTCCTGATGGAGTGGGATACAGTCCATGAAGGCGTATGGTGCAATCAATCTGTTAGCCTTTAAGGTGGCACAGGACGCTTTTACTGTTTTGAAAGCAGCTCAGAGAAGCTAAAAGCAGTTCACATTATACAGCTGGCCAACAGGGTAAGACAAGTCAGCAAGCTTTTAGCCTTGGCTGGGCTCAAGGATGCACATTTGCCCACCCGCAGACTGAACCACAAACACTCCCACAGCGCTCTACACACCTGCGTTAGGCGAAGGGGCATCAAACAGGGCAGGGAGGCCCCAGATGGTCTGTGCATTAGGCATGCACATCTGCAAAGGACAACTGCTTGCTCAGACTTCTCCATGCAAAGGCTTTCCACATGTTCCAGAAAAACCCTCATTGTGCAGGGTTCCAGAATGCACGGATCATCTGGGCACAGAGACTAGACTGTGCAGAGATGTCCATATCTAACATGGTAGCAGTGCCACACAATCTTGGGACAGAGCCGAGGCACCATCCCATAATTCGAATGCCACTCCTTGACATGACACAAGCACGGAGCAGGGGGTTGGAGGCTCTGCAAACCCCTGCAGTGTGCAAGAACTCATTTAAAGATTTTAATCCTTATAAAAGGATTGGGCAAAGGCATGGAAAAGGTTATGGATGGCTCCTAGCCACAATGGCTATGCTCTGTCTGCCTCCCTGTTTGGAGGCAGTAAATGCTTCTGAATACCAGTTGCTGGAAACCACAGGAGGGAGGGAGAGAGGCAGAGCTCTTGTGCTCTGGTCCTACTTGCTGGTTTTCCACGGCACCTGGCTGGCCACTGTGGGAAGAGGATATTGCATGACATGGGCCCCCATGGCCTGATCCTGCAAACACATCTCATGTTCCTATCTTATATTTCTTTCTCTACCCCATCTTCCAGTGTCTCTTTTGTGCAGAAACAGCACAATCCCAGCAGTAAACCGGCATCCTTGAAAGCTGTAATGCAACTGAGTCCGACAATGGAGGTCATCTCAATCCAAGTGCTACTTTGCCACCTCCAGCCAGCTTTTGCATTCAGCTTGCTCTTACACTGCTGCTGGCTTCCTTTCCACAGCACCTTTTCACGCTGCTATAATGCCAGCCCTGGTGTCGCTTCTTGGAGCACATCTATTCCTTAAAACTTGCCACCGTCCTAGTGGGTTGCTTTAGAACTCTATCAAAAATTATTAGATCAAATTACAAAATGAAAGACACCGCAGCGGGTTGCTGCCACTACAGCACTAATGCATTTCTGCCATTCAGCAAGACTTTTACTGTTGCTCCTCAAAAGCCAACAGCCACAAGCTGCTTAAGCGATCTTGGCAGTGGCAGCAGCAACAGCGAAAGAGGCTGGGGCAGGGCAGGATGGAAGTAAAATTTTTCCAGTTGTATCAAAAGGAAAACCAAAACATCCTATTGATGCATGATGCCTTTGATACCGCCATGTGTGTGACTTGGTGTACACTGTGTTTATGCACAATTTAACCCATACAAACTAGTCCTTTCACATTATTGTTCCCACCTTACCTTACATGTGCCCACTCAACTGCTTTGATTGGCAGAACTGGCACTGTTACAGGTGCCACATAATACTCAAAAGACTTACTGAAATCAATATTAGTAGTACTAGTAGTACTAGTAGTACTAGTAGTAAAGGATATGTACAATTGTATATACCGGTATATGTACACTTATATACTCCATGATCTGGAGTATGAAAAGCAGATTGAGAATATATGGGTAAAAAATGTAAGAGAGAGAAACAACAGTGACCTTACTGTGGGTCTCTGCTATAGACCCCCAAGCCAGACTAAAAACTTGAAAGATGCCTTCCTAAAGAAGATTTCCAAACATAGTAGTCATGGGAGACTTCAATTTCCCTGATATCTGTTGAAACTCAAATGCTGCCAAGGGTGTAAGGTCCAACAAATTCCCCCATTGCCTTGCTGACAATTTCATTTCCCAGAAGGCGGAAGAAGCAACAGGGAGGAACTGATCAAATAAGTGGAAGAACTCAGAAACCTGGGAGGAAGTGATCATACAAAGGCAAGGGAAAGCTGAGTGTAGTCAGACACACACTCTGGACTTTAAGAAGGCCAGTTTCAAAAAGCTTAAGGAGCTACTGGGTGTGATCCTGTGGTCAGACATATTCAATGAGAAGGGAGTCCAAGAAGGATGGGAGTTCCTAAAAGGAGAACTATTGAAGGCCCAAATGCAGACAAAACCAACAAGAAAGAAAAGTGGGAGACATCTAAGGAAACCGGTGCGGCTGCATAAGGAGCTTACAGATGAGCTGAGATTAAGAAGGGCATGTATAAGAAATGGAGGAAAGGAGAAATCACAAAGGAGGAGTATATATAAGTAGCCAACAGTTGCAGGGGGAAAGTCAGGCTGGCTAAAGCTCAGAATGAGCTCAGGCTTGCAAGAGAGGGATAATAATAATAATAATAATAATAATAATAATAATAATAATAATAAAGGTTTCTTCGGCTGTGTCCAAAGTGAGAGGAAGAACAAGCAAGTGGTTAGGTCCTCTGCATGGGGAACACGGAGAAATGCTATTAGGTGACAGAGAAAAGGCAGAACTACTCAACACCTACTTTTCCCTTGTCTTCACCCAAAAGGAAAGTGGTGCCCAACCTGGTGATAACAGAATAAATGGTGTGAGAAGGGAGCTGCAGCCCAAGATAGTAAAAGAGGTAGGAAAGAAACACCTAGCTACTTAATTTTTTTTAATAAAGTTTTTTATTTATACAACAAGAAAAACAACAACAAAAACCCAAATACCAAATTACACACAAATTACAAAAGTAACCATAGACACATAATTTTCTTAGCAAACAATAAAAGATCTATTGGTCTTAACACTAAAGACCCAACCTCCCGTCTATTCCATATTTCAAATTCATATCACTTATTGCCAATACACATTTTTTTCATAATTAAACTTATTCTCAATAAATCTAATTTCTTATATCTACCTTGCAACTATTACTAAAGTTCCTCGAATGCTGCAACAGAATTTAAATTACTATATTTATTTTTCAGATATTCTTTGAAAACCTCCCATTTAGAAACAAATTCCTGTTTTGATTTATTCTTTTTTTATATATATAAACCATCTAATTCGGCATATTCTGTCAGCTTTTGGATCCAATATTGTATAGAGGGGATTTCATTACTCTTCCATTTTGCTGCGATGTCTTCCTGCCGTCGTCGCATATAAAAAAATACCCTTCCTCTTTTGTGGAATATCCAAATCTGTTATTCCTAGGAGGTAGGCCTCTGGTTTTTTATTGAAAGAGATCTTTAGCATTTTTTGCAGTTCTGCATGTATACTCTCCCAGAATACCTGTATTTTCCTACATGTCCACCACATATGGTAGAATGTTCCTGAGTCTCCGCATCTCCAACAATTATTTGGCACATTTTTATACATTTTTGAAAGTTTCCATGGGAGAAACACCCAGCTACTTTAAATGAATTCAAATCTCCAGAGCCTGATGAGCTGCATCCAAGGATACTAAAGGAGCTTGCAGATGTAATCTCATAGATCCTGTCTATGATCTTTGAGGATTCTGGGAGAACAGGTGAGGTCTCTACAGACTGGAAGTGGGCAAGTGTTGTCCCCATCTTCAAAAGGGGGGGAAAGATCCAGCTAACTACTGACCGGTGAGCTTGAGAAGAGTACTAGGGAAGGTCCTAGAACAGATAATTCAACAGTTGGCCTGTGAGCATTTAGAAAGGGATGATGTGATTACTGAGACCCAGGATAGGTTTCTCAAAAAAAAAAAAAGTCATGCCAGACGAACCTCATTTCTTTTTTGATGGAATTACAAACTTGGTGAATCAGGGACATAGTGTATCTTGATGTCAGTAAGGCTTTTGACAAAGTGATATTCTTGTGAGGAAACTGGTGAGGAAGCTTGTGAGGAAGCTGGTAAAATGTCAGTTAACTGTTAGATGGCTTTGTAGCAGGTTGACAGACTGTACCCAAAGAGTACCTATTAAGGGTTCCTCAGCATCCTGGGGGAAAGTGACAAGTGAGGTGCCACAGGTTTCTGCCCTGGGCCCATTGTTGTTCAATGTCTTTATAAATGACTTGGATGAAGGAACTGAGGGGATGCTCATCCAATTTGCAGATGACATCAAACTGAGAGGGATAGCTAATGCCACAGAAGACAGAATTAGAATTCAAAAGGACCTTAGTAGATTGGAGAGCTGGGCACAAGGTAACAACATGAATTTCATTAGGGACAAATGTAAGGTTCTGCACTTAGGCAGGAAGAACCTGCTGCACACATATAGGATGGGGAACACTTGGCTTACTAGCAGTAGATGTGAAAAGGAACTAGGGTTCTTAGTGGACCACAAGCTGAACATGAGTCAATAGTGTGATACAGCAGGGGGGGAAAGTTAGTGCTAGTCTAGGCTGCATCAACAGAAGTATAGCGTCCACATCAAGGGAAGTACAGTAATAGTACCACTCTGCTCTGCCTTGGCCAGACCACACCTGGAATACTGTGTCCAGTTCTGGGCACCACAATTTAAGAAGGATGTTGACAAGCTGGAATGTGTGCAGAAGAGGGCAACCAAGATGATCAAGGGTTTTTAAAACAAGCCTTATGAAGAACGGTTGGAGCGGGACATGTTTAGCCTGGAAAAGAGGAGACTGAGAAGAGATATGGTAGCCATCTTCAAATATCTCAAGGGCTGTCACATGGAAAAGGGAACAAGCTTGTTTTCTCTTCTCTGGAGGGTAGGACTCGAGGCAATGGCTTCAAGTTGTAAGAAAGGAGATTCTGACTAAACATATGAAAAAACTTTCTGACAGTAAGAGCTCTTGGTTAGTGAAATGGTCTCCCTCAGGAGGTTTTTAAGCAGAGGTCGGATGGCCATCTGTCGTGGATGCTTTATCTGAGATTCCTCCATTGCAGGGGGGTGGACTAGATGACCCTTGGGGTCCCTTCCAACTCTACAATTCTATAATTTTATTATTTATTATTTATATGTTGCCCATCTAACTGGGTTACCCCAGGCAGCATGGGCAGCGTCCTACAAATAAAAACACAGTAAGACATCAAACATTGAAAACTTCCCTATACAGGGCTGCTTTCGGATGTCTTCTAAAAGTCAAATACTGGGTAGTTGTTTATTTCCTTTACATCTGATGGGAGGGCATTCCAAAGGACAGACACGACTACTGAGAAAGCCCTCTACCTGTTTCCCTCTAACCTCACTTCTTGCAGTGAAGGAACAGCCAGAAGGCCCTTGGAGTTGGATCTTAGTGTCCAAATAAATAAATATTCCAAATTTGTGAAGTTTAGCATGAATGTAACCCTATGCGTAGCTTCCTAGAGCTAAGCTCCATTGAATTCAGTGTTGCTTACTTATCCAACTCCAAAGCTTCAACCTGTAAAACACATTGAGTCAAATGCAGAAATGCAGACTTTAACTTTGGATTAGAAATGCAAACAATCTTGCGAAGAAGTGTTACTGGTTAAACTGCTCACCTGAAGTAGGACCTCCATCAAAGAAAAGCAGTATCTAGCCTCTCTGCTTGGTTATTTTTCTCATTATGAGAAAACTATGCTAACCCTGTCACAAACTTGTAAGCTTCCTCATCACTACATTCAGTGGCTGGAGCAAGGAGACTTCATCAATGATTCCAGCACTCTGGCAGATGACATCACTCCCACTTGGAATAAATCCCGAGTCAGGTTCCCCTTCCACTACACCCCTAAGGATATCAAATGGCAGGCAGCTGCAGCCTTCATCCACAAAGCCTTTGCTCAGAGAGTCAGTGAGCTTCCAGCTCTGCTGCAGGTGTTATGCTAGAAGGAAATGCCAGTTCCACTTTTCCAACCATTTTACACACTGGAAGCAGATACTATTTTCTGCCAACTTCATTATTACATCATCATCATCATAACAGCCATTGCAAACATTTCCCTTCTCCTGAGCATAGAAGCCAGAACTCCTGCAAAAGCAGATACATTTCTGCTTTGCTCAGTGTTGCCATCCACAAAGGAGGCCCATTGCACCCCCCCACCCTCAGCTAAGGCTTTCCTTGGTGGATGCTCTCCCGCCCCTGAACTCAGCCGGTCCCCTTAACTTACGTATCCCCCCCCCCCCGTTACTTCCATTCAGGTTGTTACATAAGGGCAGTGCTTGCGTGCTGAGACACACACACAGAGCCTGTGTACATTTTCACTTTCCCTCCTGATTTAATCCTCTCTACAATTGGTTTGGGGGTGGGCGGGGGACAATGAGGATAGAGAAAGAGAGCAAAGCAGCATCACTGCACATTTGGGTCAGCAGGTTAGCAGTTTCAAAAGCCTAAACCATTTAAGATCACCGTGATAAGGATGGAGCACAAGTCGCCATCGCCATCAACTGTCGAGGTCGCCTTCAACTCCTTCTCCCAGGCCTTTTTTTTATTTCTATGGCAATAATAACAGGCACACACACACACTTCAACTCTGGTTACATAATTTCCCACAGACTTGCATGGCTCAGGCTGGGAAGGAAACAGAGATGTGCAGAGAGAGAGAGAGGGAGAGGAGTGCAGGAGTATTCTCTGCACACTGTAGATTTCACTCTCTCACCCCCCCTCTCTTCTTGAAGGGGGAGGAAAATTCCAGGGTAAACAATAAGGTGGGATTAAGCTATCTGAAAACAGAGAAAGTTAAGGAGGGATGGAGCCAGCAAAAAAAGAAAAGGGAGGTTGTATAACAGCAAAAGTCCTGCCGCTTCGTAAACATTCCCCCCCCCAAAAAAAAAAAATCTGGCTCTCCTCAGACACATTTTCGCCAGTGTTTCTGATTAACGTTGTTATGTAACCAGCTTTTACATTCCTTTTCGTGGAAGCCACCATCCCAAGGTCCCTTGCAAATGCCAAAAAATGTCTCTCTCTATACGTATTGCAAATACAATTATACACATTTCTTCCACTCCCTAGAGTTGCATTAAAAAAATCTCGGGAAATTGCCCCCCCACACACACACACACTCGCAAGCACGCACTCCTGATTTCAAGGGGTGTCTATCATCTTTTATTCCGCCCCCCCCCGCCCGCTGTACGGGGATCGCCAGCCAAGGAGGCAGCTGCTCGGAATGGAAGGCGTGGCCTAAATTGGGAGGAACAAACAACAACAACAAATAATATTGGAGCGCACATGATCAGCCATATTTTGAGCAGCGTCGAGAGGGGGGCACCAGCCTGCCTTTGCAAGCCCCCTTCCCTCTCCAAGCCCAGGTCCTCTGTCTCCAGTGCTGTGCCGACAGCTCCCCCGCCTCCAAAATAATAACCCCCACTGACAGAAGACAGTCTTCTAGCTATGGGCTTGCTAAATCCAACTTGTAGCTTGGCATAGCAAGGCGAGCATGGCTACGTTCTCACAACCTGGTGAATCGGTTCCGCATCTCTCCTCCATGCCTACTTTATTTACAGAGGAGAGTTAATCCTTCATCATCACAAAGAAAGCAGATCACACCAATCCACGTTTCTGGGAGTCCTCTGGGCTTTAACCGTTGGCACGCCAAGCAGAAAAGGGGGGCGCTCGCCTCCCTGCGCTAAAAAAGCCAGGTAGACCCGCGTTGCAAAACGCGCGCGCGCCCCCGCATCCATCAGCAACCGCGAGGTCTTTTTTGTTTCGCCGACGGTGAAGCCGCCGTCCGCCCGGCGCTGAACTTCGCGTGACCTGCACGTGTCAAGAGGACCTGACCTGCGCTCGCCTCCAGACCGTGAGAAAAGCGCGCAACGCGGGACGTTCAAAAAGGAGAGGCGAGCAGAGGACTCCTGCCAGATCCAGGAAGGAGAGGTCAACGGCCTCCACCTGCCAGCAACAACTCCAAAGGAAACAACTGCACCACCCCAGTGTGCAAACACGGAGCTCCTCGAGCTCGTCTGAACGCTTCCATCAACACGCTTCAGGAAGAAACCACGCAAGAAGCCAGCCCCGCCCCTCCAAAACTCTGCCCACCATTTAATAATGGAACAAAACAGACACCTATATTTAAAAGGAGTCGGGGAGAGAGGGAGAAGGAGAAGCACCTGCCAATCCAAAGTGTTTGATTCCTTGACTTGGGGCTGAAACCCTCTTTGCCTTGTGGGAGATAAATCCCACACCCCAAATCCCAGACCCAAAATGGCATTTGAGGACTTTTATTTTCCGGCGGGGCGATGTTTTTGCTGCTCTGGCCAGTCCCGCGTCCTCGCCTCTACACGTGCACGTCGGCAAAGACGAGCCCGGCCCTTCGCCTCCCGCGCCTCGCCCGGGACACGTGCTGAGAAAGGCAAGCGCGCCTTTTCAGGCAGGCCAGTTCCGAAAACAAAAACATTCCAACCAGGGGGAACGTGTGAACGGGCCTTCGGAGTCTCCTCCCACCAAAAGGCCGGGCTTGTCATGGAAGCAAAGGCTTGTGGTTTCTTTTTCTTTTTTTTAAAAAAAAAATCCATTAAAAGTTTGCAAGGTAGCATGTCGAACCAGATATACATATACATATACATATATATATGTGCACACATATACATACTGTACATACACCCCTATACAAACACGCACGCACACATATATATACACATACTTATATACATATCTGGAGACGGAAAGGAGACGCAATCGTGGGTCGACCCCGGCCCTGGCCGCGGGGATCCCGGCGGAGGGGGCTTCTCTCTCCCCCCCTCCCCTCCCCCTCCCCTCCCCCTTCCCCGCTTTCCTACCTCCTCCTGCTCCGCCGCTGCTGCTGCTGCTGCTGCCCGAGTAGCTCTGCCTGCGGTTGGGAGGCGGCGGCGGCGGCGGCGGCGCTTCTCCTTTCCGGGCCAGCTCCGCGCCGGCCGCGGGATCCCGGGCTGCAGCGCCGGCCGTGGCCGCGGCGGCGGCGGCTTCGGAGCCCGGCTCGGCGGCGGCGACGGCGGGCTCGGCGGCTGCCGGCGCGGACTCCATGTTTCTGGCTGGGCGATCGCGCCGCCTCGCCTTGGCGCGGCTGCCGCTGGTGCTGCTGCTGCTGCTGCTGCCGCCGCCGCCTCTGCCCCCTCCCGGCCCGGCTTCGGAGACGGCGAGCGCGCCCGGGGGGGCGGCCGCGGCGGCTGGGCCAGGGTGGCTCCCTGGGCCGGCAGGACGGGGCGGGGGAGGCGGAGAGGGGGCAGAAGAAGGAGGCTGCGAACGGGAATGATGCTGGGGGGGGGGGGCGGCGGGGAGAGGCAGAGCGGAGCGAGGCTGAGCCAGATGGGAGACGAGCTTGCTTGGCTGTGACCACAAGCAGCGCTAGCGAGAGCTTTAACGGGGACCCCGCGCTCGCTCGCTCTTCCCACCCCCTCTACTCCCGTGTAGACGCGCGCAGCCCCTGCCCAGGCAAGGCTCGAACCCGCTGGGCTGCCGGGCTGCCTTCGCCTCCCAACGCCCCCCCCCCCCCGCCGCCGCCACAGGAGATCCTGGGCTTCTGGATTGGATGGGCTTTTGTCGCGCATCTGGGCTCCTCTGGCCCCTTCTGGTTTGGTCTTTGCTTTCGAGGAAATGGGCCCTTTGAGCGAAAACGTTTTAAGGACTGGGGAGGGGGTGGTTCCTCAGATCCAGTCAGGTCATCGGTCCCCCTGCAGCTCCCAGGACTAGCTTGCCTGCTCCAACTGCCCAGTCCACCACCACCACCTCCCCATCACCTGCCCCCTGCTTCTTCTTAGTCTTGGGGGTGTCAGGGAGTGAACCTCCAAAACTGGAGAAGGAGTCCACACTTCAGCCAGCCCAAAGTACTCCTGGTGCAGCAAAGGATGCAGCCTGGCATGAGTGTGTGTGTGTGTGTCCCAAGGGCCTGACAGAGAGGTATGGAGGGCCGTATTGACCCCTCTCCCTGAGGGGTCCCTGAGGTTGTAGATCCCAACCACCGATTCAGTTTAACATCACAATTCCTCCAGCAGCCAACCAGATACCTCTGGGAAGTCCACAGGCTTCCTTTCCCCCCAAGTTGCCGAATTACATAGAATTCAAATTGCGATGTTGTGCAATAATAATATTTAAAAATAAAACTTTTTGGGCAGTGGAATTGACTGCCTTGGTTGGGCCCTCCTTCAGCGAAGCCTTGTAACCAGGTGGCCCAAGGACTGTTTCTGGTCAGTGGGGATGGGATGTGCAGTCCAAGGGTGTCTGGAAGACCACAGGAGCCCTAGCCCTGGGGTGTAGCAGGGGATCCCAAACTGTGGACCTCGCTCAGGTGGCCCATGGCACATCCACATGTAATATTGATTTTTTAAAATTGCATTTTCATTGGTTCTTTTAGTGCAGTGTTTCCCAACCGGTGTTCCGCGGCACACTACTGTGCCGTGAGACATTGGCTGGTGTGCCGTGGGAGGGAGGCGGGCGAGGCGGGCAGTGAGAGGCGGCGGCGGCGAGGATCCGCGTCGAGCCGGGGTGGCTCCGCGGTGGTGGTGCCGAGCGGCGGGGCAGCGCGTGCAAAAGGGAGGAGCGCGAGACAGCGGAGGAGGAGGAGGCCGGCATGTCCAGGCAGCAGCAGCAACAACAGCAGCAGCAACTCCCGGCGACGGCTCCTCAAGCCCCGCCGCCGCCCCCTCCTCCGCCCGCTATCACCGCCACCACCACAACAGCCACCACCGCCTCAGTTGCCGCCGTCCCTCAGTCCCTTGCTCTGCTGCCTCCTCCCACCCCCAAAGCTTGGAGGTTCCCCGGCAAGGGGGAGGGAAAAAACTTTCACTTTCGTGCGTCCCTCCCGGCGTGACGCTGCGCGCTGACGTCACGGGGCTGTAATGGTGGTGTGCCGCGAGATTTTTTTCCTTAAACAGGTGTGCCGTTGCCCAAAAAAGGTTGGGAAACACTGTTTTAGTGCACAGAATTGTAAAGTTGGAAGGGAGCCCAAAGGTCATCTAGGCCAACCCCTCACTCCCCACTGCAATACAGGAATTACAGCTAATACATCCCAGGTAGAGGGCCATCCAACCTCCATTTAAAAACCTCCAATGAAGGAGTGTCCACCCAACTTTTGTTTTCTGGTGCAGTACAGTATTGCAGCTTGAATTCTATGGCATTGAACAGTGAGTGGGGAGCTTCTTTGTGGACTTTCCAGAGGTATCTGGTTGGCCAGTGTGGGTAATGAATCAGGGGTTGGGAACCACAGTCTCAGAGGGAGGGATGAATGTCGCCCTCCAGTCCTATCTCTCAGGCCCTTGTTTCTCCCCTAATGCCACATATGCCAAGCTCACCCCTCACTGCCTTTGCTCCACATCTTCCTGGAGTAGCTGAAATCTAAGTCCTTCACCT
Organism: Podarcis vaucheri; assembly: GCF_965113315.1. Lineage (NCBI taxonomy): Eukaryota > Metazoa > Chordata > Lepidosauria > Squamata > Lacertidae > Podarcis > Podarcis vaucheri. Next base: position 4,839,110 of record NC_138752.1, read on the forward strand.
AAAATTATTCCCCTTTCCTGCCTGGATGGAGCGATGTGGGGCTGCAGAAACCTCTGGTGTTTGCCTGGCCTGTAGTACAGCCTACTACTGTATGAAGATAAGAGACACATATATTTGCCTCTCCCTCCCACCCCACCAAGAGAAGTGGTATTTTTCTAGAGAAAGGGATGCTGGAACTCACCATGAACACCTCCCTTGTTTATTTATTTTATTTATTTATTGAATTTATATACTGTCCTATGGGGGATGCGGGTGGTGCTGTGGTCTAAACCACTGAGCCTAGGGCTTGCTGATCAGAAGGTCGCGGTATGAATCCCTGCGACGGAGTGAGCTCCTGTTGCTTGGTCCCTGCTCCTGCCAACCTAGCAGTTCAAAAGCATGTCAGAGTGCAAGTAGATAAATAGGTACTGCTCTGGCAGGAAGGTAAACGGTGTTTCCGTGCACTGCTCTGGTTTGCGAGAAGCTGCTTAGTCATGCTGGCCACATGACCCGGAAGCTGTCTGCGGACAAACGCCAGCTCCCTCGGCCTATAGAGTGAGATGAGCACCACAACCCCAGAGTCGTCCACGACTGGACTTAATGGTCAGGGGTCCCTTTACCTTTGCCAAGGAGTGTGGTCCCTTTGCCAAGGAGTGTGGTGGAGTCTCCTACTTTGGAGGTCTTTAAGCAGAGGCTTGACAACCATATGTCAGGAGTGCTCTGATGGTGTTTCCTGCTTGGCAGGGGGTTGGACTCGATGGCCCTTGTGGTCTATTCCAACTCTATGATTCTATGATTCTATGATTCTACCTTTACCTTTACCTATACTCGGAGGTCTCAGGGTGGTTCTCTTATAATGACAATGGCACCCACCTAAGAGGTGCCAGAACTGAGTTTTGCTGAGTTCCAGCTGGAAGAAGAAGCCCTGGTAGTGTGGCCTACACCTGGAAGGTTAGCCACAAGGGAATGTGCCCTAGAGCTAAGGAAGTTTTCCCAGCCCTGATGGACCTTTCATCTGATTCACTTCTCCTGCTATGTCAGAAGAGTCTGCAGGGGCCCATGAGATGCCTCTAGCCTAGGAAACCTCTAAAGAGGACCTGAAGACCACTCTCCCCTCCTGGCTCATATTCAGAAGCATTATTAGCTGATGACTAGTAGTCATTGACCGCTTTCTCCCCCATGAATTTGGTGGTGGCCATAAGATTTGTGACCGTCACTGCCTCCTGAGGGACCAAATCTCATCTGCGCTGCATTAAGAAGTCCTTTCTTTTATCTGCCCTGAATCTTCCAACGTTCCACTTCATTGAATGTCCGGTTCTCATGAGAGAGGGAGAAAAGCTTTTCTGTATCTGCTTTCTCTATGCCATGCATGTCACCTCTCACTCACCTTTCCTGTAAGCTAAAAAAATCCTAAGCGCTCCATCTCCCTTGATCATTGTGAATGTTCTTCTCTGAACCTTTTCTGACTCCACAGTATCCTTTTGCTCTAGTGCACCAAGTCCTCAAGTAAGTTCCAAGCTCTTCTTCTGTTCTAGTGCTGGACTGCAACTCCCATCAGCCCAAGTCAGTGATGGCTGGGAATGATGGGAGTTGTAGTTCAGTATCATCTGTAAGGCCACAGGTTCTGGTGTAAAGTGGAATCTGATGCATGTTTAATCAGAAGTAAGCCCCACTTAGTTCAATGGGACTTACAGTATTCCCAGCTAAGTGCAGAAAGAATCACAGACGTAAGCCACTAAAAACTGCCTTGGCACTTTCTGAGGTCTTGGGCCTCTTTGCACGGCAGTCAGAAATCCAGCTAGTGCAGCTTTTGCCTTCATTGCGCCAGACCGCTAGACAGATGTTAAAGGCACAGGATCCCTGCCTAGGATATTTTTAAAAGTGGTTATTAAGTGAGTGTATTTGAGATTTATATCATCCCTCTTCCAAAAACTAAAATAAAAATAAACACAGAGACATAAAGACTCTGTGAAAGAGGAGTGATCAAAGTAGCTGCAAAGCCTTCAACGTTTCAAAGGAAAAAAGTAAGAAAATTGGGAATGCAAGATCATTTAATTCTACTCCTCCCAAACAGGTAAATAAATAAATAAAGCCTCCAATGAAAACTTCATTTCTAGATCACGGTGGTGTTTTTTGTTAGTTTATTTGTTTCTGGTTTTAAGGAATATTTCAACCTTAATTTAACATACCTGGAAGAACAGTAGCAACTGCACAACTGTATTTTGAGTCTCTCAACTGCCACAGGCTCTTGTTACATCCTGAATTATGCAAGTCAAAATAACACATTTCTCCCTTTCCCAAAGTCTTCATTACTCTGATTCAAAGAACGCAGACAGAGTTCCCTTCAGAATAAGTAAGCTTGTCACTGGGAGCAGTAGGTGGTGGGTGGGGTGCCCCCCCTTCCTCCCTCCTGTCTCCCAAAACTCAGTTTGATGCCTGTGTTTTGTTGCTTTTTAAAACAAAAACAAAAACAAAACTTCTTCCCAATGTATCCACGCAATATTGATGAGCTGAGGCTCCAATGAGGCGTTTGGAGCTCCTGCGCCATTTTTAACAGCAGTGTAACAGGCAGAACTTGAACAGGTAAGCTTTCCCCAGGACTGTATCTCTGTGAAGGGAACAGCTGCACAAGTTGAATTTCTGCCTGTTGGGGAGCCTCTCCGACACTTGCACAGACAGCTTCTGCTCCTGTAGATCTGGGTCAGGAGAACCTGTGGCTCTCATCCCTGACCATTGGCCATGCTGGCTGAGGAGTGGAAGTCCTGCAACTCACAGGCTTCTCAGCCCTGATCTATGTGATCTCTTTGTACACCACTTAGAGGTGATTGTAATTAAGCTGCACATAATTTCTCAAAATAAATAAAATAAACATTGGTACCCTTCTGACTTATTCTCTTTTGAGAACATACATACTGAGTCTTGAACACAACATTCCTCAACCTGGAGTTCTTAAGATGTTTTGGACTATAATTCCCATCAGCCATGGCTATGCTGACTGGGGCTGATGGAAGCTATAGTGCAAAACGTGTTGACTCTACCAGGTGAGGAGGGGGCTGGACTAACCTCGGGTTAAGAACTTAATTCGTTCCAGAGGTCTGTTCTTAACCTGAGGCGTGCTTTCGCTAATGGGGCCTCCTGCTGCCGCTGCGCTGCTGGCGCACAATTTCCGTTCTTATCCTGGGGCAAAGTTCTTAACCTGGAGCAACCACTTCTTGGTTAGCAGAGTTTGCAACCCAAAGCGTCTGTAACCTGAGGTACCATTGTATGTATTATGGCAGATGCATCAGTGGACCTGACCCTGCGTAATCAGGCTTCATGTATCTGATGATCCGGGCTCCATTCTGCCACAATTAATCTGTCTTTGGTGTCATGAGACTCTTTTTTTTATTTGCTATAACACACTAACATAGCCACACACATACAGTACACCAGAAAACTGACTCTATGTATAGCAGAGTACTTGCTTGCTTGTTATTTAACAAAATTCGCTCTATAAGACGCACCTAGTTTTAGAGGAAGAGAACAAGAAAAAAAAAATTCTCTCCCTCTCTGCACAGCACCTCTCCAGCGAAGCAAAGTCAGAACAGCAAGAGGGATCACCTCACAGCGAAAGCAGCAATCCCTCTTGCTCTCCTGGCTTCAGCGAAAGCAACGCAAAGCCTCCTGAGCGCAGCGATAGCTGTGCAGCCTGCATTCGCTCCATAAGACGCACACACATTCCCCCTTACTTTTTAGGAGGGGGAAAGTGCATCTTATAGAGCGAAAAATACGGTACCTCTTGACTGTAAAAAAAAATAAAAATCACCTCTGGGCAGTTTATAGTAATATAAAATAAAACATTAAATATTGTCAAGAAAGTCAATTAAAAACAGATGTTAAACACATTCAAAAGATTAAAATTGACGTGGGGGGCACTAAAAGACAGCAACTTCTCCATGTCTGCATAGGCTTGCCTAAATAACAAAGTTTTAAGCAAGCACCCAAAAGCACAGCAATGGTGCCTGCCTGATGCAAATAGGCAGGGAGTTCCAGAGTGTAGGTGCTGCCATCCTAAAATACTGACTTCTTACAAGTGCAGAATAAGCATTTTGTGTCGTCTATAATGCTGCCAGTTCCACAGATTGATGTGGCTAAGCGGGCATCTATGGGGCAAGCCAATCCCAGAAGTAAACTCCCAAGCTGTTAACAATAACACCTTGAACTTGGCCAGGTAGAGAAAACAAGCAACCTGAGCTGAGGTGTTATATTGGGGGGGGGGGGCGAAAGGACCTTGGCCCCTAGGAGTTGACTCCTATGATGGGGTCTCACTCCTGTCAGCAATTGTATTGCAGCATTCTGCACTAACAGCAGCTTCTGGGTCAAGCGCCAAGGAAGCCCCTCATAGAGTTCATTGCCAGTAATCCAGTTCTGAAGTCACCAGTGCCTGAACTACTGTGACCAAGCTCTCCTGACCTGGGAACAGTCATAGCTGTCATACCAGGTGCAGATGATAAAAGGTGCTTCTAGTCACTGAGGCTACCTGGGTCTCCAGTGACACAGCTGAATCCAGAAGCGCCTCCTGTTGTTGTTGTTTTTGTAAATCTACCAACGAATAAAATAAAATTGGGATTAAAGAGCTTTCTCAGGATGGTGGAGGGTATGTGTGCTGAGCCCTGTTGGTGTAAAAGGTTGGAATAAGTTCCAACTTATTAACATCCACTTAGGAATTCTTGCTAAATCTTCTATATCTAAAAGAATGCAATTACTTTCTTATTTTTTATCCAAATTGACTTGCCAGTTATGATGCAAGAACTCCACAATGAGGGTCTAGATCTAACTCTTGCTGATTCATAACTTAGATGAGTGAAAAGTGTGCAGGAAGAGGCAGTAAATGGGTCTCTCTTTTTAGAGAACACCTCGAGAACAATTTGTCTAGACTGCTTTTATATAAAAGATGACAAGCTGGGTACATTTTAACAGATGTACTCAGTAGTTCACCAACAACTTGATATGCAAGTTCACACTCTGAATCCCATGTCAAACCATAAAGGTGGGATTTGTCCTATATTAAGGAGTGCCACAATTGAGTGCTGTGACATTTTTGCAATGTTTCTAGCTTAGTGGGAGAGCATATGCTTTGCATGCAGAAGGCCTCTGTAGGTAGGGCTAGGCCAGACCCTCCAAGTGTCCCTATTTTCCAGGGATGTCCCTGATGTAGAAAAGTCATCCCAGTTTCTGATTTGATCCCAGAATATCCCGCTTTCCTTAGGAAGTCCCTATTTTCAGTGGAGAAATGTTGGAGGGTATGCTAGACACAGCTCCTGCCTGAGACCCTTGAAAGACACTGCTAGTCAATGCAAACAATTCTAAGTGAGATGGACTGGTGCTGTGACTTGGGGTAAAGCAGCTTCCAGTGGTTCTAGATCTGTTGAGTAAAATTACACAAGGCCACTTCCGAAGATGCCAGCCCCATGTTGAGTAACCTCTACTTATCCATAACATGTCGAACATTAGGACACCATGCATTGCCACACTCTCCATGGTTGGCTGAGGCAGAGGGAAATGCTCTGAGTGATGATGTTGGGACACAGATCACATTCTCAAACAGGGCCAGCCCTATCATTAGGTAGAGTGAAGCAGATGCTTCAGGCAGCAGTTCCCCACCACCACCATTCTCCCCATCCTGGAGATCCCTAGCTTTCTCTGCACCTCCTCAGTTAACCCCTTGCTCTCAGGTATGGTACAGTATGTTTTCCCATGACCAAATTCAGCTGTCCATGGATTTTCCTTTTGGGGAGGTGGGGACCATGTTTGTCTCCATCAGAAAATGTCTCCGGCTGGCCCTGTTCTCAAGCACCAGTCAGTTATTCTGCAGAAAACACAGGGTACTGTTTGGGGCACTTGGGAGGGCCTTGTCTTTTTCACCCTGCATTCAAACAGGAAATTGACCCTCGTCTCCCTTTATTTGCAGCAGTTCCCGGCGAAATATTATTTCCACAACAGCCTTTAAAGCGTTCAAGGGAAAGGTTATGCCAAATTTGGAGTGGGTGGGGGATGACTGCTTTAAAAGGGTGTTGGGCAAGGTATTGATTTATTTGGTTCAATCTGCCAAGGGGCAAAGAATCCTCCACAAATCTGCAGCCAGCCTGACTGATGTTACTTTGGGGACTGGTGCTAATGAGTCAGGCAGGGGCCGGGGCTGCTGTTTTGCAAGTTTGCAGCGATTGAAGCACTCAGAGGAGCAAAGTGAAGTGCAGAGCTGAGCTCTAAGCCTACTGATCTGTTCCAACACCCTTTTATGTCTCTACTTAGAAGGCCTCTCCAGCTGAGGACTTTCAAGGGTAATTTGGAATTTCTCGTACATGTCAAGAAGTTCTGACAAAGTGTGGGACTCTCATCTCCAAGAGATGCAGCTTGATGGATGTTTTTTGTAATTAGCATATTGCTTTCCATTTTGTTTGACTTTATTGCATCCACTTCAAATGGGCATTGAATTTAATTGCTCTCTCGGAGCTCAGGAGGTGGCCCCCTTTTGCAGTGTTGCAATTTGAAGGGAGTAGATCTTTGTGGGGGAGTCTTCTTTTTTTTCAAAAGGGGGGGTGTATATTTGTTAAGGTGTGCAATAACAAATCTAGCTTAAAATGATAGTATGACATAACTCTGATTCCTTAAGTTCTCTGACCAACAAATGCGTTGCAATCATGAATGGGTTGTGGAGAGGCCACAGGCTGCTCACTTGGAGAGAAGCTTCCCAGTTCAGTCTCCAGAAGCATCTCCAGTTAAAGAGACATTCTCTGCCTGAGAGCCTTTCCCAATGGAGGGATGTCAGAAAGGAGGGAGTCCCGCAGGGATCAGTACTGTGCATTTTAACTTGTTTATAAATTATCTAGAGTGAGGGGTGAGCAGTGAGGTGGCCCAGTTTACTGATGGTCCTAAATTGTTCAGGTCATTAAAACAAAAAGTGACTGTGAAGAGTTGCAAAAGGACCTGTCCAAACTGATCAGTAAAATGGCAAGCACCATTCAATTTAAACAAGTGTAAAGTGATGCATGTTGGGACAAAATAATATTAATTTCACATATGTATCTGCTCATGATGTCTGAATGGGTAGTAACTGATCAGGAATGAGACCTTTGGGTAGTAGTAGATAGATCGATGAAGGCATCAACCCAGTGTGCAACAGCTATGAAAAAGGCAAGCTCCATGCTAGGAATCATTAGGAAAGGAACAGAAAGTTAAGTTGCTGGTCATATTGGCCTGCAGCACCAATCTTAACTTCAACTTCTGCCTGAATCTTTTTATCCTTCTCAGGTTTTGCATTTGGACCTTATTCTGGATTGCTTATGATTACATCTCACTCCTGGTGTCTGCCTAGAGTGCTGTTAAAATCCTGAGGTGTTGGTTGTTACAATCCCCATTCCCAAAAAACTGTCAGTTTTGAAAATATATCTTTTTAATTAGCTGGCTCCTAGACTTTCCAGGCTGCTTAATACAAGCCTTTTAAAAGCACTTTGGTATTGGCTATTAAATTTGGTATCTTAGGCTGTTTATCAACATATATATACAGCAGGGATGAGGAATCTGTGGCTCTCCATATGCTTTTGGATTCCAACCTTCCTCACCCCTGACCATTGACCATGCTGGCTGTGGCTGATGGAAGCTGGAGTCCATCAGTCTCTGGCAGAGGGCACTGCATGTACACTGTGTGCACTGTGATTCTATGCATGTTTACTTAGAGGTAAGGTCCACAGTGTTCAGTGAGCGCTACTTCAAACAAATAATGGCTAGGATTGCAGCCATAGGCCGGGCAAGCCCAAAACAAGTTTAGTCCCTTGTGCAGTCAATAAATTAATAACCACAGGGCACAATTCATAGGAAAGTTCTTCAGTGGCTGGAGCTGCCTGGAGCAGGTCCTGTGCCCTCTAGATATGATTGGACTCCAACTCCTATCAGCCCAGGCCAGCATGGCCAATGGTCAGGGATGGTGGGAGCTAGAGTCCAGCCACAGCAGGAGCACTGCAGGTTTCCAGCTGCAGCTTCTGAGGATGAGTGACTCCACTCAGCCAGGCTGAGCACTGGCTTTTCCAGATGGGAAGGGCTGTCAAGACTTTGCATGGAAAATGATGGTCTTTCCTGAGTCTCTGGTTCTGACTTTTTCTACTACTGCTTCCTGGCTCTTGGCTTCCTCTCATCGGCTGCCTCCAGCTCAGTTATGAGTACTTTGCAGAAGTGCTATGAACAAAATTAAGAGCCAGTACACAAGGTCTGAGATCAGATCAAAAGGCCACATAATATGGGGATCAACAAGCTGCTGCCCATAGAGGGAGTGACCACTCTCATTCCTTTGAACTCTCAGTGCTGAAGTTGCCTCAGTTCTCCAGGGCCCTCTTGGAGGAAGAGAAAAAAGAGGAGATGACTTTTCTTCAGGCTTTCTTTAAATATTTTCTGTCTGTTGTCATGCAGTTTTTGGAGAAGCTTTAAAGAGAGAGAAGATCAATGGAAGATTTTAAAAAGGCAGAAGTTCACCTCATCTGAAGGTGAAGTGGAAACCGGGCAGGAATCCAAATATATTTAATAAAATCAGTGACTACCACCCGAGCTCATTAGCATGTCTGCAGCAAAGAGAATTGTGAAAACGCAGGACATGTTTGGTGGAAGAGAGTTTTTATTTAATTTAATTTAGATATATCATCCTATTGCAAATGTTCAGGGCACTTTGAAATAAAATGAAAAATCCAAATGTCAGTTCCTTGATCCAGCTCAGCTGTTAGCCTACGGGATACCAAGCAGACTGGCCTTCAACAGGAATGGTTGTCCAGCAACAGAGGTACATAATCCAGGCAATAGCCTTAGGCTTTTCAGGACCACAGATAGCTCCCTGATAATACAGATTCTTATCTGAGTGGATCTCAAGCAGGTTTCCTAAACCTTGTGTCCCTCAGGTGTTTTGGATCACATCTCCCTCTCAGGAATGCTGGGAATTATAGTCCAAAACATATAGATGGCACCAGATGTTGGGGAAGACGAGTGTAACTGAGCTCTTATAGCAAGGTTATCCAACGTGGCACCCTCTGATGTTGTTAGATGACAACTCCCGGCACCCCACCCACTGGTCATGTTAGGTGGGGGCTGATGATCACTGGAGCCCAACAACATTGGCTGCCTCTGCCTAATGGAATGTGCAAATCAGAATGCTTTTCACTCATGCTAATTTAAAATAGTTCTATACCTCCCATTTTTCAGCTGGAAGGACAAACAGATATTTGTTTGCACCAGCCACTAATTCATTGCAATTTATATACAAAAGTTCAAGCTTAACCTTAACAGATAGCATTGCCAAAATAAATAATGGGCACCCACCATTGCAATTTAGGTACATAGATAATAAACACATACGAGCCGATAAAATTACCAAACTAATACACACACACACACACACACACACACACACACCTGAATTAAAACAGAAAGCCTTCCTCTTTTGTGACGCCCCCACCCCCACCAAGCTCCCTCCCCAAACAAATACATTTTCTTACTGTCTCCCCAAACAAAAGAGCCTCCTTGCAACTATGAGGTGACTTGCTCAAAATATTTGCCAGGCCCTCCCACAGTTGCAAGGTTTTACCTGCAGAGCCAATTAAGAAAATGCATTTTTTCCAACAGAATGAGGGGAGGGGAGTGCAAGAAGAGCACTGTATTTCCAATTTTAATCCAGAAAAAAAAGAACAGTGCTCCAGACATCAAAGTTTAGGGAATGCTCCTCCAGCTCTGAGAAGAGGGAGCTGAGGGGTGTTGCTGGAGAGGATAGGGCAGCACTCTAGTCAGGCTGGATTTCCTCTGTGAGCTAAGATGTGGATTCCTAGAATATTTCATTTCTGTTGGAAACGCTGAACCAACAAGAACTCCACCTGGCCTCTGCCCTCCTCTGCTGGTCCCATTACCTCCAAAGCTGTTTACCTTTCTGCACCTTGCCTGCTTTCTTCACCTCCAGCTCCCAGACTGCACCACAACCCGTCTGTCATGTTCCCCACTCAGTCCAAATCAGTTTGCCTTTCCTTTGGCAGGTAGCTCATTTTCAACCTCTTCAAGCAACCTTCTTCCATTCAGACCATTTCTCCCGTCCCACCAAGCCCCTGTCGCCCCCCCCCACGCCTCTCCTGTCTCAGATCCAGACAGGATGTGGCACATTGTGCAGCAGCGCTTGGGAAGTGGAGAGCTGCCTTCCCCAACCAGGTGCCTTCCAGATGGCTTGGACTACATCTCCCAGCAGCCCAGTTGGCACCGCCATGCTGTGGGAGTTGTAGTCCAAAGAGGGCACCAGGCCGCAGAAGGCTGACTCAGAGTGTTTTATTCCAAACAAGTTTCAAGCCTGACCTTCTTACTTTCTTTTTTACTTTCCTTTTATCTTAAAAAAAAGAAGAAGTTTGGTTGTTTTACATGCAAATTGGCACATGTTTTCCTTGCAGGCAAGGGTTGATGCCCTCCAGACCCACATGAAGGGTGACTTCCATGCCAAGCACAGCTCACCAGTCATTGTGTTATTTATTATTTTGCATTTATATCCCTCCTTTTTCTCAAGGTGGCATACATGGTTCTTTCTCCCCCTCCTCATTTAATCCCCACAACAACTCTGTGAGGTAGTCTAGGCTGGGAGGCAGTGACTGGCCCAAGGCCACCCAGGGAGCTACGTGGCGATCTGAAGCCTGGTGTCTCAGATCCTAATATGACACTCTAACCACTACACCACCGCTGCTAACAGGCAATCCCTCTGCTTTCTCAGGAAGGGACAGGGTGAGACAACACGTGCCCTTGGCAAATAAACTCTGAAATTTGCAGGGGAGAGCAGATGGGCCTTTCAGCTTTCCCCTGCCCGTCCACTGACCTCCTCACCACTTGCTCCATGGGGCTGGGGGGTCAGAGTTCAAGTCTCCACTCAACCACTAGTCACTTTCTTTTAGCCTATAATACCTCACAGGGCTGTGCTGAGGATGAAATGGGGAGCAAGAGAATCTTGAACCCTGAGCTCCATGGCGGAAAGGATGGATGTACATATAGTAAATTATGCTTTCTGAGCTTGACTGGAGGAAGGAGATAGCCTTAAGGCAAGCAGGGGGAATCCAAGGGTGGCTGAAAGGTTAAACATCCTCCTCTGCTTAACAGTTCTCTCCTGAAAATGGGCTACCAACAGTAGTAAAGGTAAAGGTAAAGGTACCCGTACGGGCCAGTCGTGACCGACTCTAGAGTTGTGCGCTCATCTCACTCAAGAGACCGGGAGCCGGCGCTGTCCGAAGACACTTCCGGGTCACGTGGCCAGCGTGACGAAGCTGCATCTGGCGAGCCAGCACCAGCGCAGCACACGGAAATGCCATTTACCTTCCCGCTATAAAGCGGTCCCTATTTATCTACTTGCACTTAAGGGTGCTTTCGAACTGCTAGGTGGGCAGGAGCTGGGACCAAACGACGGGAGCTCACCCCGCCACAGGGATTCGAACCGCCGACCTTACAATCAGCAAGTCCTAGGCGCTGAGGTTTTACCCACAGTGCCACCCGCGTCCCTACACCAACAGTAGAGCTGTGAGTAAATGATGGTATCAGGAAGCCAAAGTCCCTGAAAAACAGAGCCAACTCATTTCCAGTTTTGCCTCCACCCACTGCACTGAGACTGAAGAGGAGGGAGCTGAGAGGTGTTTTCATCCCCTGGGCTGCATGTTAGTAAGTAGGCAGGTGCGGGGGGGGGGCTGGCTTTACTGAGCTTTGAGGGGCAATGCCCCATTTACCCCAAGGCTGGAAAGCCAAAGTCACCTTGCAGTAGTTCTTGTGCAAGGTAGGAGAGCTACTCCCTGGTACGAGTGGGGAAACTTTTTTGGCTTGAGAGCCACATCCTTGCCTGGCCAACCTCCCCCCCCCCCCCCGGAGCCATATTCTGAGAGTGGGCATGGAGAAGACAAAAGTGGGTGTGACCAATGCAAAATAACACAGTGCACACCCCCACCCCCACACACTCATAGCTGTAACCTCACACATGTAAGAGTCTGCCTGTTAATTTTTAAGCTAAATAACACATGAATAATATGCTTTAAGTCACCTGCCCTTTCTCTTCTAAGGGAACTTACACTCCATAATACTAATAAAAAAAATCCTTCCAGTAGCACCTTAAAGACCAACTAAGTTAGTTCTTGGTATGAGCTTTCATGTGCATGCACACTTCTTCAGATGTGTATCTGAAGAAGTGTGCATGCACACGAAAGCTCATACCAAGAACTAACTTAGTTGGTCTTTAAGGTGCTACTGGAAGGAATTATTTTATTTTGACTATGGCAGACCAACACGGCTACCTATCTGTAACTCCATAATACTGTCTCTGGAACTTCTCACTGCTCAGGAGAGTGGGGAGCAGCAAACAGTACAAAAAATGCTTTTCTTTCAAGATATAAAATGTGTATCTGTTTGTGTACTGATGGGAGGCTGGTACTCTGATACATCCAGCCCCTTACCCAACTTTGCTGCGCAGAATGTCGGGATTTTCTTTATCCTGGGTCAGACCATTGGTCCATCCAGTAGCCCAGGACTGACACTGACTGACAGAGGCTCTCCAGGGTCTTTCCTTCCCCCACCCAGAGATCCTACCTGGGACCTTCTGAGTGCAGTGCAGATGTTCTGCAACTGAGCCTCTTGCCCACCATTTCTTACAGGGAAAAGCTGGGAAAGCCCTGGGATTGGAGTAGATTTCATTTAGATCCAATCACCTAAGCAACTTGCAGAAGGTTAATTGATATGCTGAAGATATCGTTCCCACCTCATCTTCAAGGTTATTGACTGCTTGCCAAACCTCAGTGATGTGAAAGGAATCAGGAACCATCTCTATTGATAACAGACTGTTCTCAACAGATGGCAAAATAAATCAAAAGCACCCTAGCGAAATGTCACAGCTTTTACAAAGGAAGATGCTGGGAAAATATTATCCACGTCCAATCTGATAGTGTATAATCCCAGCTGAAGTTGAAGAGACTTAAGAAAGTCTGTGGGTTTTGCAGTTATTACAAGATCGAGGGTGCGCTGCGCATGGTGCTCACCAGCACTTCACTGTGGAAAACAGAAACAGGCTCTTAACATATGTACTCTCGTTCTAGCCCATTCATAGTAGCCCCTCTCACCAGACTGAATTGCTGAAGACCCTCCTCTGCTGTACATAGAACTGTTCTGCAAGAGCTTACATTCTACTGATTTAAAGGTTGAGGTGGTGTTTGTTCTTTGAAATAAATATATATTAGCAAAAGCACATAATTACGAATGCAGGAATATTAGAAGAGCCAGTGGATCAGGCCAGTGGCTCATCTAGTCCAATATCCTGTTCTCAGAGTAGTCAACAAGATGCCTCCGAGAAGCCTGAAAGCAGGACCTCAGTGAAACCACCCTCTCCCCACTTGTGAGTTTCAGGAACTGGTATACAGAGGTATTGACATGAATTTGTTTAGTTCTCTTTTCATAGAACTGTAGAGTTGGAAGAGACCCTTGCAAGGTCCCTTGCAATCCAGGAACCAAAGCTAAAGAATCCCTAACAGATGACCATCCGGCTTGTTTAAAAACCTGCAAAGAAGAAGACTCCACCACCTTCTGAGGGAGTCCATTCCACTGTTAAACTGCCCTTTCAAAGCCATCAAAATTGTAGCCATTGCTACATCTTGTGGGGAGTGAACACCACAGTTTAGCTTTGTGTTGTCTGAAGAACTTCCTTTTGTCTGCCTTGAATCTTCCAACATTCAGCTTCAGGGATTTGCCCTGAGTTATATTCTCCACACCATGCATAGATTTATGGGCCTCTATCATATTCCCTGCTTACACACCCTTTTCTTAACTAAAAACCCACAAATATTGCAAGCTTTCCTCACAGGGGAGTTCAACACCTTGATCATTTTGGTTGCCCTTTCCTGAATCTTTTCCACTTCTACAACATTCTTTTTGAGCAATGGCAACCAGAAATGGACAAACTGTTTATACGTTTCAGTTGTGATGGATGTATTGATGGTTACTGTGGTTTTTAATGTTAGGTGATGAGTCTTCCCCAGTTTGTTTCACTTCCCCACTTTCTCTATTTTTCCTTTCTTTTTTCTTTTGTTAAAAATGAAAATAAAAATTAGCAAGTTCTTTTGGAAAGTTCTAGTGTTGCTGGTGGATAATTTTAAATTCTGATCATCACTACAAAGTGGTCACTGCTACAACTCAGTATCCAGTATGATAGTAAAAATGAACCACCCAAAACAACACAAATTCCTAATTCAGAGGGTGTGCCTACACCTTGCTCTAGTGGAACACAGTTTTTCACTGCTGTGACTCACCTTAAAGAATTGTGAGGACTGTAGTTTGCATGGAGGACTAAGGTTATCCCCTAGCTTTGCACTTTCCCCTGCCCCACCACAAAACTACAATTCCCTGGCTTCCTTGGAAAGAGAGAGGCTTGCTTCAACTAGTTTAAGTCTGCAGCACAGATATACTCAGAGTCTGTTAATCCTCTTCCAAGAAACAAAGCTAGCAAGGTGAAGCAAATTAATGAAGGTGCCAGGAGACAATTCTCCATAGCTGAGGGTGGAGGGCAAGTGTAATTTGGGTAATGCTAGCAACAGCAACCTGCTTTCCACATGATAGCTTTTCCTTTCTGGAAGGCATGCTCTATACCACATGAAGAGCAGCAAAGGACCCTCTGCCAGGCTAATGACTCATTAGCTGTTCTCACCAAAGGCTTTGCATTGATGCTTAGACTTCCACGGCACCTCAGACTGAAAGCTTATATCTTGGTTGACGGATGCCTTGTGAGTTGAACGTTTTGGGTCCCGAATGCCACAAACCAGGAAGTGACTGTTCCGGTTTGCGAACTATTTTTGGAAGCCGAACATACGACTGTATAGGAGTAATTTGGAGGCTCCATTCCTTTCCTGGCTCTCAGCTAGGCCCTCACCCCACCAGCAGTTCTGAAGTTCCTTTCCAGCTCACCATCTCCTCTGTTCCTGTGGCCCAGGGCAGGGATGGTGTTGATGGCAGCCATCCAGGAACCAGGCAAGTGGTATGGAAACCTCTGGTCGTAAGACAGGGATGTCTGGATTTGATAGCTCACTCAGAGTCACTGGTTGAGCAGAAATCTTCTGGGTGGGTGTGTCTGCTCCTCCTCCAAGGAGACCCCAGGTTCCAGGTCTGAACCCTGACAGCGTCCTTACTGGCAGGGGCACCCATCCCCCCAGTGATCCATCATCCCTACAGGAAGACCTTTTTGGAGTAATTTCCAGTTCATGATTCAAGGAAATGAACAATAAAATGAAATGAAGAGCAGATCAATTTGTAAAAGGCCTGTACATGATCATGTTGGCACAACTGTAGCTTATGGAGATGGGGGGGGGGGCAAGAGAAAGCCATTTCCCCTCACCCTTAGTCTATTTTTAATTCCACTCTCCAAATGTATTGCGATTAGTAATGGCCCCCAGACCATTGTCTGCAAGCCTCCAAACCAAAAGAGGATTATCTAAGAATAACCCACAATGATAGTCTAGAGAAAGGCAGGGAGTTGGTGGGGGTAGGGGGTGGAGGTGGGGGCTCCAAGGCTGAACTGGCCCCAGTTTGGCTTTCAGCCTACAGCACCTCCAATTATTTTGCAGTGGCTTTTTAACCTCTAAACTATTTAGCGCTGTCACTCAGTAGCAGGAAACTAGTTCTAATTTAGTGCTCCTGGCTGGGTGGAGAGGATGGAGTAGTGAAAAGGGAGCGGAGAACTATTCAGATAGATAATGAACCCACAGAGGGAGCCTGAACAAGCCATGGATTTTGAGCAGATGGATTGATGCCAAGGCTCTATGGCTGCCTCTTTGACAGAGGAAAACCATGGTTGACCCTGGGAAGCCAATGGGCAATGTAAAAAGAGCTCTGCTAGGCTGGCACTCTGTGCCACTGTGGGCACCTGGATGCCTTTGAGAAGCCCATGGCAAAGCCTGAAAGATCAGTCCTCCATGCTCACACCATTAGCCTCCCCAGCAACCAGTATTCAGCAGCAAACCTGCATCTGAACATGGATGCTCCATGTAGCCGCCCCCTTCTAAAGAACACATCTACATGGGAAAGATGTACGGGTCAGTGGTTAGAGAATCTTCGCTGCCTGCAGAAGAGGTCCCAGGTTCAATCCCCTGCAGAAGCATTTCTCAACCTTGGTTCTTCAGATGTTGTTCCACTATAACTCCCATCATCCCTAGCAAGCAGGACCAGTGCTTGATGATGATGGGAGCTGTGGTTCAACAACATCTGGGGACCAAACATTAAGAAAGGGTGTCCTACATCATCTCTGAGTCGGGCTAGGAGAAACTCCCTGCCAGAAACCCTGGAGAGCATCTGCCAGTCAGTGTAGACAGTACTGAGCTACCGGTATATAGATTGATGATCTGACTCAGTATAACTCAACAAGAACAATTCAAGGTGTAACAATGTGTTCCACTCACAAATTGCATTGTTAATGGTACTGCTGTTCTCAAGGGAGAAGACCAACTTTTTCCCTCTTCTTTGACACAGCAAATAGCTAAATCAGGAGTTGAGGGCCTCAGGCTTGCAGGTTTCATGACAGAGCTCTCTGGGTCACTTGTTTGTTATGGGGGTATCTTGACATTCCCTGTACTTGTCCTGTTAAAACTAGCTGTCAACCCTAAGTGAGCCATCCCTGCCCCAGGATGGTTCGAATCTTATCAATTTGATGGCTCAGATAACACATAATTAGAACCGTGGTTCTTTTCTGCAGTTTTCCAAACGAGGACCTGCACCCTTCAGGTTGACTGCAAATGCGTGATGTAAAGATGAGCAGTGGAAAATGGGGTGCAGACGGTGCAAAGCCATCAGTGAAACAGCCATGCAGCAGACCCCAAGGCAACTCCAGCATGGCAAAGGCAACTGCCTGGAGAGCCTGCCAAGGAGGCAGCTGTTGTTGCTGTTGCTGCTGCTGGAGAAACTCTGCAGGATGACATCCAAGACCTGAGAGCAGCATCTAAGCAAAGGGAGAGGTGGAAAGGCTGGCTTGCCCCAGGAAAAAGCAGAAGTTAGTCATCATGACAAAATCCCACTCCAATAATGAGACTGAGCCATAACAGCTTCTATTGTTTTTTGTTCAGGCTGAACTGAAATTACACAAACGTATTTAAGCACTGTCAAAAACCTACAATCTTTTTGATAATTTTTCAAGCTCTCCTTTTCAAAAAGATTCAGCTCTCCAGGTAAATTACCTGGAGTTGACTTCACTTGCCTTCACTGATGTCATTACATAACATTGCAATCTGATTTGTTGCACAGAACTGTGCCACAAACCTGTTTGCTGTGTGGTCCCTGGATTGGTGAGATCACCTGCACAAAAAACCCAGGGACCATAAGCCCTATTCACAGTTGCTATCAATGAGACCATCACATTACCAAATTAAATTGTTTTTCTCACCCAAAGCAATGGGTGAAGCTGTTTGAGGATGCTTTCAGAGAAAAGGCTGCAGAGACAAAGAAGATGTCTGATTATCTGCCCTCTGACTGTAGAGAGAACCCTTTGGATCTTAACAGCTACAGCACCAAAATATCTCTGGTCATCCCTGTACATCCAACCGTAGGATAGTGTTTCTGTGCCACTCCAAACAAATGCCAGCTGTACCCTGACTAAAGCTCTACCATCCTGGGCACAGCTGCTTTTCGCAGTGCTGACCTCCTGAACCAAGGATGCAACAGACTGGAAATGCCACGAGCGCTTTTTTAAAATGTATGCAGCGAATGGAGGCTTTAGATATGAATTAAATATGAGCGTCAGTTGTGGTGCTCTTGCAAGGGAGTTTGGAGAGTCAAATGCAATGTTCCATCTCTTCTCAGTCTTGCAGTTTCATGGAACAAATGTCCATATGCAAATGTCGCCAAGGGAGAAGGAGCAAAGTGCCCCTACTCAAGAAGGACACTCGTGGTCAGTAAATTGGCTTAGGTTATGTTTTACAGCTGTGGGTTTATGGCTTCCAAGGAGAGCTACTAGGACCTTAAAAGGCTCAGAGCACAGGCCAACTGCACAATTTGCACCACACTATATTATGTTCATTTGCATATATAAAGGTAAAGGGACCCCTGACCATTAGGTCCAGTTGTGACCAACTCTGGGGTTGCGGCGCTCATCTTGCTTTACTGGCCGAGGGAGCCGGTGTACAGCTTCTGAGGTGTGTGGCCAGCATGACTAAGCCGCCTCTGGCAAACCAGAGCAGCGCACGGAAATGCCATTTACCTTCCTGCAGGAGCGGTACCTATTTATCTGCTTGCACTTTTTGGGGTGCTTTCGAACTGCTAGGTTGGCAGGAGCAGGGACCAAGCAACAAGAGCTCACCAAGTCACAGGGATTCGAACCGCCAACCTTCTGATTGGCAAGCCCTAGGCTCTGTGGTTTAGACCATAGCACCACCTGCATCCTTTTGCATATATAGACGCACACTTATTTTTATTATTTATTACATTTATTAGTCACTTTTTAAACAGTGGCAACTCAAAGCAACTTATAAACAACTTACAGAAAAGTATAAATACATTAAGACCAGAGGACGTGCAGGGAATTACATTAAAACATCTCACCCACTCAGAAAGGCCATAAATAGTTAAAAGGCCTGGTTAAAAAGGAATGTTTTTGCCTGCCACCTGAAGATACATAACAATGGCACCAGGAAAGCCTCCTCAAAGAAAGCATACCACAAATGGGGAGCCACCACTGAAAAGGCCTGTTCTCATCTTGTCACCCTCCAGACCTCCCATGGAGGACACACTTGAAGAAGGACCTTGGATGGTGGTTGCAGGATCCAGGTTGGTTCCTATGGGGAGAGGCAGTCCATTTTGGCCAACATTCAGAGGAAAAGCATCTTCTGTCAGAGCCTCAGACCAAGACTTATTGGAAGCAGACTCTTTGGGCCACTGCAGCTCTGAGGAGGAGATGGAGCCATGGCCTGGCTCACCCCATGTGAGTCCATGGGCACTGGAGTCTCCCTCTCCTCCCCTGAACCTCAGGTGGCTGGTCCACAGATGCCTTCAGGGATCCAGAAGGCCTTGAGATGGGATCCCCACAGCAGTAAACCCCAGTACCCTGATGAAGCCAGGATGGCACTGGCCAGGAGGCAGCGCTCAGGAGATGAGGCCTCCAGTCCATGAGTACAAGCCCTGCTGTAAAACTCAGCCAGTTGCTCCAGGACTTTGCTGAGGCAACTTGGATGTTGGGTCTCAGCTGTGAGAGCATTGTTTGAAATTCTGAACCTTGCGGGAGTGAGTTCCATAGTTTAACTATGTGTTGCATGAACAAGTCCTTTCTTTTATCCGTCTTGAATCTTCCAACATGCAACTTCATTGGAAGTCCGTGAGTCTTAGTGTTATGAGAGAGAGAAACTTTTCTCTATTCCCTTTCCCCATGCCATGCATAGTTTTATAAACTTCTATTATGTCACCTCTTGCTCACCTTTTCTCTAAACTAAAAAGTCCCAAATTCTGCAGCCTTTTCTCCTAGGGGTCTCACGCCATCACCTCCATCATGTGCCTGTCCTAATTGTGGCTTTAGGCAGAGGAACGCCTTGCAGCTGGTCACAGGAAACAGGGCAAACTCTGGATCAGCAGTCAATGTGAACCAAAGCACTCCATGAGGAAAACAATGTGCTTTCAATGTACAGTGTGAATGTGTCACAGGTGAGCAACTGAGTCTGGTCTGGGTAACTCTTGAATCTTCTTGTCATCCAGTTATGGTGGATTACATCCTGCACTGCATATAGAATACCCAATGTCAGGAACTGGCTGGACAATGGGAGGCACCAGCTGGGGGAACCCCCAAGGGAAATCCCAGAGAAAGAAAGTTGGTGGGACACTGAGGAGAGGTCAGAGGGGGAAGACTGGAAGGAGGTGCTGGATAGTGAAGGGACAACAGGGTTTAATGGGCAGGAGGAACCTATGACAGGGAGCAGTTCAGACTCCAATGCTGAGGAAGAGGGAGGGGGGGTCAAGCAACTGGTGGAGAATCCCTGGAGTCTCCCTCTCCTGCTGTGACAAGATCCCCTCCAAGAATGTGCAGAGTAATGAGAAGAGCAGAGGCCAGAGGTGCACAGATGCAGTTTGAGACTGCTTGGGAAATATCTGGGAGAGAAAGAGCCTTAGAAAGGGTGGGAGGCAGGGACCTTCAGTCCTGGTAACTGCTCCATAGGGGAACTGTTGTTCCCTATGGGGAAGTGTTGCTGAGTTGTATGCTGTTTCCTTGAATAAAGAGTTAACTTCACTGACAACTGACTCTTCTTCTTCGTGTTGACCTGCTTCTGACTCCAGCCCTGACACCCAGTAACGCATGGGGGGGGGGCTGCAATCACACTGGTCCAAATGCATTGTAAGCTGGGCCTGGATCATTTGAGCATCAGATGATCTCTATATATTTTATTGTATTTATTGCATTTATATCCCACTTTTTCCTCCAGTGTGCTTAAGGTTGCATTCATTGTTCAACCCCTCTTCCTCCATCAATCCCTACAATAACTCTGTCAGGTAGTTGAGGCTGAGATGCCGTGACTGGCCTAAAGGTCGCCCAATGCAGAAATGACTGGCAGAATCCGGGACCAGGAAGAAGAGTCGGTGGAAGAAGATTGGAAGAAATTTAAAGATTACTTACAGAAATATTGTAAAATTAATGAATGTTAGAATGATGTTGGATAGAAATTAAGTGGTTTCTAGCTGTAATGCTCTAAGAGAATATGAAACAAAGGTCTATAAATGGGTAAAAGCTTAATGGTAAGGATTTGCTGAACTAATAAATTTAAGTGGAATACAAAAAAGGGAGGTATGAGGAGGTCCGGGGAAAGAAGCGTAAGGAAAATAAGAAACGGAAAATTAATGTGTTTTTAACTGTTTTTATTTTGCATTTTTCTTTTTCTTTTTCCATTTTTATTGTAATATGTGAAAAATCTTAATAAATATCTTATAAAAAATAAATAAATAAAGGTCGCCCAGTGAGCTTCATGGCCAAGTGAGGGGATTTGAACCCTCATCTCTCCCAGGTCCTGGTCTTACGCTCTCACCACCATGCTGCACTGGCAGTCTAAGCTGTCATCCCTTGATGGCATCAAGGAGTAGCAGTCCTCCACATTTCAGTTTTTTTAGCAATTATAAAAGAAAATCAATGTACATCGACATAAAGCATTATCTTCCCCCTCCCCAGCCGCCACTTTCCCAAGGGTGAAGACAGCGGCACAGAATGTGATGTGACACATTTATCACCTTCCTGTATTGATGGGTGAGGAATCAGATGACCTTCCCTTGACAGCATTTGCTAGGCAATAAAGAATGGGGGAAACGTCAGGTTTTTTATATGGCTCTTTGCCAGGTGGTTATGATAGGGGAAATGATCGTGTCCTTTCTCCATCCTCTATTAATAAATCTCAGGCAGAACATTAAGATAACACCAAATTCCAGTTTGAGGCCAGAAAAAGAGATATCTTGGGCTCAATCCAGGGAAAGCTGAGCACTCTCAAATTACACATTATGCCAGAGATTGGTGATTGATCTGCCACCAGTGAATACATCTATATATATATATATATATATATATATATATATATATGCAGGTTTTGGTGTCTTCGGGTGTCTTCCCGTGTAAGAGTCGGGGTGTCTGGGCGACGTTTCGACGAGGTCTCACTCGTCATCTTCAGGCTGGTGCTTTCGGCTTCTTGTTACTGGAACAGAGCAGAATCTGGTGTTTGAGTTCTTATAAATACTGTTGAGGGGTGTGGTGTATAGCCTCCAACGTTCTGGGCAGAGAGGAAGTTCCTAGATTAGTGTGCCTTTTCTTCTTTTGTTCCTTAATTACTTGAGGGATATCTTGAGTGATTTCATGAGTGATATTCTGAATACCACTGGGTGGGTCATTAAGTGTAGATTAGTTGCTAAAGCTTTCGTGTCTTGACCTCTTGAGCTTGTGAAGAGTTTTTCTGAGAAGATGGCTGTGCTGCATTTAGTTGTGCTCTGGCTTGGCTTCGTGTATAGGGGCGAGCTGTGATTTTGTGCCTTGTGCCAGCCAGATCTGTGTAGGGATTGCAGGGGGGTGCAGCATCCGGAGGTGCCACTATAGTTTGGCTACTGGATGGAGTCTGTAATATGTCTGTGGAGAGGGTCTGGGTTTGGGTCTGGTGTGGTTGATTGGTGACGGCGTTCTGTGTGCCTCTGGTTCTGGTGTCGGTTTTTGTGGGGAGGGCTAATTTCCAGATGTCTGGCAGGCGGGACGTGTCGTCACGCTTGTTCATGTTGTGAGGGTGTTTCTCTATCTCGATGGCTTCCATGATTATTCTCTTGTGGTGATGTTCCATGTTAAAGAGCAATTTGGAATCTGCAAAATTAATTTCGTGTCCTGTTTCTTTCATGTGTTGGAAAAGAGAGGAAGTTTTTTCTTCTTTTTTGACGGCATTCTTGTGTTCTGCGATACGTGCATTTATTCGTCTGTTTGTTTGTCCAATGTACGTGGCTGGGCAGACTTTGCAGGGTATTTCATAGACCCCTTGGTTTTCCAGCTGGATTTTGTCTTTTGGGTTTCTGAGGATATTGGCTATTTTTTGGTTGGTGCAGAAGGCTGTTTTGATATTGTGTTTATGGAGGATTTTGCTAATTTTGTCTGTAGTGCCCTTGATATAAGGAAGGAGGGCCATGCCATTGTTTTCTTCTGTGTCTTGGTTTTTGGGGGGTGTTTCTTTTTGGATTAGCTTCGTAACCCTGTTTTTCTGGTATCCATTGGCGATTAACACATTTGAGAGATTCTGTAACTCAGTTGTCAAGTGGTCTTTGTCAGCCAGGCGTTTGGTTCTGGAGATGAGAGTCTTGGCTACGGAGTTTATTTGTGCAGGGTGGTGGTGTGATTGTGCATGTAAGTAGCGGTTGGTGTGTGTTTTTTTCCGGTAGATAGTGTGTCCTAGGGAGCCATCAGGTTTTTTGTAGATTAGGACGTCAAGAAAGGGGAGTTGGTTGTTGTCTTCTATTTCCATAGTGAATTGTATTTTGGGGTGTAGGCTGTTGAGATGTGTGAGGAAGCTATCTAGTTTTTCTTTCCCGTGTGGCCAAATTACAAAGGTGTCGTCAACATATCTGAGCCAAAGTTTGGGTTTGTGTTCTGACTTGTCTAAAGCATTGGTTTCAAAGTGTTCCATGTACAAATTTGCGATGACCGGTGAGATGACCGGTGAGATGACCGGTCATCGCAAATTTGTACATGGAACACTTTGAAACCAATGCTTTAGACAAGTCAGAACACAAACCCAAACTTTGGCTCAGATATGTTGACGACACCTTTGTAATTTGGCCACACGGGAAAGAAAAACTAGATAGCTTCCTCACACATCTCAACAGCCTACACCCCAAAATACAATTCACTATGGAAATAGAAGACAACAACCAACTCCCCTTTCTTGACGTCCTAATCTACAAAAAACCTGATGGCTCCCTAGGACACACTATCTACCGGAAAAAAACACACACCAACCGCTACTTACATGCACAATCACACCACCACCCTGCACAAATAAACTCCGTAGCCAAGACTCTCATCTCCAGAACCAAACGCCTGGCTGACAAAGACCACTTGACAACTGAGTTACAGAATCTCTCAAATGTGTTAATCGCCAATGGATACCAGAAAAACAGGGTTACGAAGCTAATCCAAAAAGAAACACCCCCCAAAAACCAAGACACAGAAGAAAACAATGGCATGGCCCTCCTTCCTTATATCAAGGGCACTACAGACAAAATTAGCAAAATCCTCCATAAACACAATATCAAAACAGCCTTCTGCACCAACCAAAAAATAGCCAATATCCTCAGAAACCCAAAAGACAAAATCCAGCTGGAAAACCAAGGGGTCTATGAAATACCCTGCAAAGTCTGCCCAGCCACGTACATTGGACAAACAAACAGACGAATAAATGCACGTATCGCAGAACACAAGAATGCCGTCAAAAAAGAAGAAAAAACTTCCTCTCTTTTCCAACACATGAAAGAAACAGGACACGAAATTAATTTTGCAGATTCCAAATTGCTCTTTAACATGGAACATCACCACAAGAGAATAATCATGGAAGCCATCGAGATAGAGAAACACCCTCACAACATGAACAAGCGTGACGACACGTCCCGCCTGCCAGACATCTGGAAATTAGCCCTCCCCACAAAAACCGACACCAGAACCAGAGGCACACAGAACGCCGTCACCAATCAACCACACCAGACCCAAACCCAGACCCTCTCCACAGACATATTACAGACTCCATCCAGTAGCCAAACTATAGTGGCACCTCCGGATGCTGCACCCCCCTGCAATCCCTACACAGATCTGGCTGGCACAAGGCACAAAATCACAGCTCGCCCCTATACACGAAGCCAAGCCAGAGCACAACTAAATGCAGCACAGCCATCTTCTCAGAAAAACTCTTCACAAGCTCAAGAGGTCAAGACACGAAAGCTTTAGCAACTAATCTACACTTAATGACCCACCCAGTGGTATTCAGAATATCACTCATGAAATCACTCAAGATATCCCTCAAGTAATTAAGGAACAAAAGAAGAAAAGGCACACTAATCTAGGAACTTCCTCTCTGCCCAGAACGTTGGAGGCTATACACCACACCCCTCAACAGTATTTATAAGAACTCAAACACCAGATTCTGCTCTGTTCCAGTAACAAGAAGCCGAAAGCACCAGCCTGAAGATGACGAGTGAGACCTCGTCGAAACGTCGCCCAGACACCCCGACTCTTACACGGGAAGACACCCGAAGACACCAAAACCTGCATTCCTGTACCCGTGAAAATCTACGAAAGCAAATATATATATATATATATATATTCCTTTCTGGGGCAAAAGCAGTGTGTTTCAGGTGGGGCAGGCAAGTTTTATCAAGGGCAACCCAGCCACAACCACCACTGATATTGGGGATGAGTTGCTGCTCTCCTAGGCCAAGTTGACACCATGCATTTAAAGCACTATGTTACCAATTTAAACAGTCATGGTTTTTCCGAAGGTATTCTGGGAGCTATAGTTTGGTAAGGATGCTGAGAGTTGTTAGGGGACCCCATTCCCCCTCCCCCAGAGCTACAGTTCTAGAATTCCCTGTGGAGAGCAATTGATTGTTAAACCACTCTGCGAATTGCAGCTGGGGGGGGGGAGGGGAATGGGGGGGTGGGGTCTCCTAACTCTCAGCACCCTTAACAAACTACAGCTCCCAGAATTCTCTGGGGGAAGCCATGACTGTTTAAAGTGGTACTGAGTGCTTTTAATGTATCGTGTGAATGTGACCAGAGCCCGCATAGGCAGAACCATAGACATTATAAGAACTTTATGAACTCCACTGTCATCCCAACTCTGAACAAACTGGTGGGTACTAGAGACGAGATTCCTCCACTCACGAGGCAGAGATCACACTGCTGAGAAACCAGGGGTGGACCTTGAAGCATGGCTACAGTTAACAGCAGCTCAGTTTGGCATTTTAACAAAGTATTCCCAAAGGTTTGAGAAACAAACAAACATAGGGATAGAACAGTCATTTGATTTATGGGGGGCAATCAGGACTGTATATGGTAAACAGGGGCTTATGTTCATCTTTCTCAAGACTGTTGCACACCTCGAATCTGCGAAGACCAGGAGCATCCAAGCAAAAATATCCATGACAAGTTTGTTTGTTACACCAATCTGCCTTCACATGAAAACAACTTTATGCAAGATTTGCTTATGGAATTAAACCAGGATGGCACAGATATTGGTTCTTGGGGCCTTCTGTGGCTATTACTGGCAACCAGCTGCAGAGTTTGATGCAATAACTCTGGGAACATAAGGAAGCTGTTTTAGAAAGAGTCCGGCCACTGATTTACCTGACTCAGAATGGTCAATAGAAACTGGCAGCTGCCTTTTCAAACAGAGAGGTTTTTCCCAGTTCTAGTTGGACACGCCAGGGATTGAACCTGGCAACTTTCTGCATGCAAATCAGGTGCTTTATCCCTCAACTACAGCCTTCCCCCTTCTATCAGGGAACTGCACAGCTGCTGAACAGGGCAGGAAAAGGTCTCTTCCCAGATGAAGAGACTTAGTGGGTCTTAGTTACCCATCTCTGCTTTTGTAGGAGACTTCTGAGCAACAACAAAAGGCCTTCAGATTTCAAACACAGTGTCTGGTAAAAGATTAAAATCCCAGCTACTCATTACGTGAGACAGATTCCAACCCAAATGGCATCTTGTTGTTCTGCAATGAAGCAAACCAAGCGGAACAAACCATGGTTAGAGGCAAGTTTCACTCCACACAAGACAGTGGTTTGTGCTTGACATTCTGCTTGTAGGCAGATGAATCTTATTAGCCAAGAATTAAGCTCCCCAAATTTCATACTGTAATTCACCTTGGGACTTGTTGTATGTGTCTTTAAAAGGATAATTATTATTGTTGACATTTTTATTGTTCCCTTGTACAATTTCCAACTGAAGTTTGTTCTACCAGCATTTGTTATAGGATGCAAAGCACTTCAAAATTATTATCTGTAATCCTTACAACAACTCTGTTAGGTAGAACAGTATTATTATCCCTCAACAGCAGGTGGGACTGAGGCTGAAACCACTAGGGAGTTCAGTTCAGGTGAGACTGGAACACAAGTCATGCAACTTTGTTGCACAGCCTGGAGGAGGTCTCAGAATTAGCATCTGTCCATCAATTCCAGCTGGGGACTTAACAGTACTCAGGAAAAGATGAATGTGCTCGTTTTTCCAATGAATCAAAAAGGAAGCTAACAGGCCCCATTCATTGCATTCATTTCATATGCAAAAATAAAAAGCAATTCAAATAAATCAGTTCAACTTAAAAACAATTGTTTGTTTCTATTACTGTTAAAATTGTACTATTAAAAGGTTGTACAGGTCGCAGAAAGGTTAGCACAGAGGCAAGGGACCTATGATGCTCCAGATTTTGTGGGATACCCAAAGTGGTGCAGTGGCAAATTTTTGAAGTGAAGGAGGTCATTGTGGTACCTCCAAGGGGAGTCCAGAAGCAGGCAGTTGTGTTGTTCTGTTGTCCCTCCCCCAAAGAGCGGCAGTCCATAACACAATGCATTAGGATCAGCATAGCAGCAATCCTGTGTGAAGTTTCCTGGGACTCAGCTTCATTGTGTGGTGTGGTGGTTAAGAGCGGTGGACTCGTAATCTGGTGAACCGGGTTCGCTTCCCCGCTCCTCCACATGCAGCTGCTGGGTGACGTTGGGCTAGTCACACTTCTCTGAAGTCTCTCAGCCTCACTCACCTCACAGTGTGTTTGTTGTGGGGGAAGAAGGGAAAGGAGAATGTTAGCCACTTTGAGACTCCTTCAGGTAGTGATAAAGCCAGATATAAAATCCAAACTCTTCTTCTTAATTGAACTCAGAGGTGCTTACTTAACCAACTACGTAGGTTCAACTCAAATACATTGTGTGGTATCCAGTGCTTGTCTTATTCAAAGCAGAGACAGACACACTGAAGTTAACAGACATGACTACTGTAGGATCATGAATTGCATGGGGTAGGACTAGCACAGTACAGCCCAATGAGCTTTGACTAAAGATCTTCAGGCAGCTGAAATACAAACTTTAGCTTTGAATTAGAAAAGCAAACCATCATGCAAAGAAATGTTTCTATTTAAACTGCTAGCTTGAAGTAGGAACCCCCATCCACAAAAAGCAAAGAAGGCTCTAGCCTATGTTTATGTCCCTCACTCTCTGACTTCTTCTGTGCTAATCTGTTGCAAACAAACATGAAAGCCTCTCCATCCCCTCATTCCCCAATGTGACTGCGGCTTCTGAGTGTTCAAGACCAAAAACACCTGCAGGGATGTAGGTTCTCCATCCCTGATCTATGACAACCAAATCAATAGAACATAGAGGTCCCTTGGGTTGCAAGGAGAGAGGGAGAGAGAGAGCAGTTAGGCTGTGTCTGTGTACACTTTTTAGTTGCTTATAAAATGGGTACCTACCTTCCAATCTGTTTAAAAACCATAAGTTCTTAAATGTTTATAGAGGGGGGGGGCATAAAATAGAACATCAATTGGGTGGGAAACACAGAAGTTATAAGGAGAGCAGTGCATCTGGGTCTCCCACTGAAAATAATGGAAAGTTTGTGGACACAGGCCTTTTTAAATTGCCTCCTTTTGAATGGGCATTTGCAACATTTAATATGGGAAAGGTAGCCTTTTTAATTACACATACATACATACATACATACATACATACATACATACATACATACAGTTTTTTCTTGTGCATTATGGAAGTACAGCCTGGCAATTTTAATTGGGTAGCACCATGCCTTACTATTCTAGTTTGTCACATGTGGGTGGTGTTGATGATAATGGATCACGCTCACTATTATAATAAGTGCTCCCAACTTTGCAGTACCTGTGAAGTGTGGTTCACACCCAGAATACCTTGTTACATTTGCTGACGACTCTTACTTGCCAAGCATTGAACTCCTAAACTTTTCCTTCTCAGGTGCAAGCCGACAATAAGCTTGGTAAGAGTTATGTAAATAGGGATATTGAGCAGAGGCACAGTTTAAAATGCTGGTTTCCATCACTCTTAAGGTTCATAGAATTATAGAACTGTAGACCTGGAAGGGACCCAAGGGGTCATCTCGTCCAAGGCAATGTAATTGTGGGTTTCCTTCTGTGAGCCACATGTGGTTCGAAAGGCAGGGTGGGAAAGGGATGAAGAAGCTTCTGCTGCTTTCCTGTGTGCTCTGGAATCCTTTGTTCCCTGCCTCTCCCTGTCTCCAGAATGTGGCTGAGGGCATATTCTCATTCCTACTTTTGTCCCTGGTGAAATCCTACATGCACATGGAAGGCTTTTTCATTTATTTAAACATTTCTGTACAGCCTTTCATATGGTATCACAAGGCAGTGTACACACCAATGCAGAAACTGTAAACAGCTTAACACCTCAATAAAATCTACAGCAATGATCTGGGCAGCATGAAACCATAACCCTGATTTCTGGAACTAAGCACCGCCAAAAGTCTGAGCACGTTAGTATTGTTATGGATTTGTGGAGTCAGTCTGCATGATAACTGTGATCCTGTGGCGGTGAGTTTAGAATCTACAAGAGGAAATCTGGTGAACAGACCTGTCTAGTTCCTTTGTCAAGCTAATGGTCTTACCTGGCCTATTACGTGCTCTCATCAGCATCTAGGAGTCTTGGTTGACCACAAACTTGACATGAGCCAACAGTGTGACGCGGCAGCTAAAAAAGCCAATGCAATTCTGGGCTGCATCAATAGGAGTATAGCATCTAGATCAAGGGAAGTAATAGTGCCACTGTATTCTGCTCTGGTCAGACCACACCTGGAGTACTGTGTCCAGTTCTGGGCACCACAATTCAAGAAGGACACTGACAAACTGGAACGTGTCCAGAGGAGGGCAACCAAAATGGTCAAAGGCCTGGAAACGATGCCTTATGAGGAACGGCTAAGGGAGCTGGGCATGTTTAGCCTGGAGAAGAGGAGGTTAAGGGGTGATATGATAGCCATGTTCAAATATATAAAAGGATGTCACATAGAGGAGGGAGAAAGGTTGTTTTCTGCTGCTCCGGAGAAGCGGACACGGAGCAATGGATCCAAACTACAAGAAAGAAGATTCCACCTAAACATTAGGAAGAACTTCCTGACAGTAAGAGCTGTTCGACAGTGGAATTTGCTGCCAAGGAGTGTGGTGGAGTCTCCTACTTTGGAGGTCTTTAAGCAGAGGCTTGACAACCATATGTCAGGAGTGCTCTGATGGTGTTTCCTGCTTGGCAGGGGGTTGGACTCGATGGCCCTTGTGGTCTCTTCCAACTCTATGATTCTATGATTCTATGATTCTATGATTCTATCTCAAAGAGTGAGCTAGGTTGCCATAGCAATGGTCCTCTCCAGGAAGTGGGCAGGCAATTTTCTCCACCTCACCCCCCTCACCTGGCTGGATGCCACATCATCCTGGGGGGGGGGGAATAGGCCAGGCAGGGGTTGCGTGAGAGTGAGTTTGGCTAGTGCAGGAAGCTGGAAAAACAGGAGCATGTCAGCTCTGTGCTGGACCCAAGAGCTGTGGCTTGGGGCTTCCCTGGACACCTAATGAGGAAGCAAGATCTGTTGGAGTGTTAATGCTGTGAGCTCAGGTTGTATATAGGGGTAAATCAAACCATATATCCTAAAGATGCAACAGTCTCTGTTGACCTTCATTCTAAGGAAAAGATTCCCGGGGAAGCGCAAGCACCCCTGTAGTTTTTTGCTGCTCAGAGATTGGGTTGCATGCAGCAGTTTTATTATTAACATTTATTAAATTTGTATATTGCCATATACCTGCAGGTCTCAGGGCTGCTACAACATAAAATCACAATATAAAAACACAAAAGACATAATAAAAACAAAAACAGCCCAATAACCCTCCCTCCCCAACACATTTTAAAAGGGCATTCGATGTCAATCATCCAAAGGCCTGGTTAAAGAGGAACGTTTTTGCCTGGTGCCTAAAGATGTATAATGAAGGGGCCAGCCAAATCTCCCTGGAGAGAACATTCCACAAATGAGATGCCACTGCAGAAAAGGTCCTGCTCTCATGTTGCCACCCTCTGGACTGCTCATGGAGGAGGCACATGAGGGAGGACCTCAGAAGATGATCTCAGGGTCCAGGTTCATATGGGGAGAGGCAGTCCTTGAGATAATGTGGTCCTAAGCCATTTAAGGCATTATAAGTCAAAACTAGCACCTTGAATTGGGCCCAGAAACTAATTGGTAGCCAATGCAGTCTGACCAGGATTGGTGTAATATGCTCAAACCATCTTGCCCTATGGAACAACCTGGCCATTGAATTCTGCACTAGCTGAAGTTTCCAAACCATCTTCAAAGTCAACCCTACATATAACGCATTGCAGTAATCTAACCTTATATGTAGGGGTGTAGCATGGGGGGTGCAGTGGGGGCCACGGCACTGAGCACATTTTTGGGAGGGGGTGCAACCAGGCGTCCCCCCCACAGATCGCCTCTCAACAGGGCTGTGTGCTGAGGGAGCTCCAAGATCCCTTGTGCACAGCCCAGCTCCGCTCCCAGGTCAGTTCTGACCTGGGGGGCAGAGAGAAGGATGAGAGTCACAGCAGCGCTGCTGCCCCTCTCCTCCACTGGGCAGCTTCAGGCTAGGATGCTACTGAGGCTGCATTCTTGTGCCTGGCCAGGCTGGGCGCAACAGGCTCCCTCCACACCCCACACTCTGGGAGCACAACCTGCGTGCCCGACTTAGGTGGTGGGAGAATACACCGCACCGCTGCTTTAGCAGGTGCCTGGATCTCAAGAATGTCAGTGTCTGTAAGCAGTATATTTGGCAGCAACCTGGCGGCAGGAGTTGCCGGAAGGAGTTGCCATCCAGCCATCTTAGGGACTTCACTCCAGATTGGTATAGGGCAGGGGCATAGGCGCCGACTCCATGGGGCTTGAGGGGGCTTGAGCCCCCTCAAAAAAAATTTTGGGGGGGCTCAGCCCCCCCAATAATCTCGGGCGCCGCCGCCGTCCCCCGCCTCCTCCCCACCTGCTCCCTCGCCAGCCAGCCAGCCGCGCGCCCTAGCCGGAGAGCCCCGGCCGGGAATCCCCGGGGGCGGGGGCTCCTGCCTCTAGCCCCAGGTTTCCCGCATATCAGCTGTTCCGGAGCTGATAAATAGGCAGCAGCACGCTCTCCCCTATTCGCTCACGAGGGGGCGGCGCCACTTTATTTGCATATTCATGAGCTTATTTGCATATTCATGAGCTTATTTACATTTCACGAGCTTTCCCGGGCCCCCCCAATATTTTTTATAAGTCCGCGTCCCTGGGCAGGGGTCAGCAAACATTTTCAGCAGGGGGCTGGTCCATTGTCCCTCAGATCTTGTGGGGGCAGACTATATTTTTTTTTGGGGGGGAGAAGATTCAAGAGCACCACAAGCCCTGGTGGCTGCTTACCTCTGTCTTGCGAACGACAGGGGCTGGCGGCTGCTGTGGCGGAGGGACGATGAGCAGCGTATGAAAGGGCTCCGGAGAGTGGCTGCTTAAAATAGTGGATGCTGGAGCACTGCTGCTGCTGGCACCAACAAAGCCCAGCCCCCTTCCTCCTCTAGGCAGGGCGGGGAGAAGCCAGGAG
This sequence comes from Podarcis vaucheri, assembly GCF_965113315.1. NCBI lineage: Eukaryota > Metazoa > Chordata > Lepidosauria > Squamata > Lacertidae > Podarcis > Podarcis vaucheri. Next base: position 4,871,233 of record NC_138752.1, read on the forward strand.
GAGCGAGGGAGGAGGCACCGCCGCCACCGCCGTGTCAGGGGGAGGGAGGGAGGGAGGGAGGGAAGGATGGAGGGAGAGGGAAAGAACGTGCGCGCTGGTGATCCACGCGGCGATTCCCGGACTGTCCGTGGGCCGAATCCAGAAGGCAATTGGGCCTGATCTGGCCCGCGGACCTTAGTTTGCCTACCCATGGTGTAGGGTTTACTCCTGAGCCTTTTCTTCTCCCCAATATGTCCTGCAAGCAGTGGCGGAGGAACCCTCTCCGGCACTCGGGGCGGCGCAGCCCATACGGACTGCGCAGGTGCGGCATCCTGCAGGTGCGTGCTCCGTACGGAATGCCGCACATGCGCAGCACAATGACTGTACAGGCTGCCGCATGAGCGGCATCCCGTATGGACTGCGCATGTGCGTTAGCCCATACAATCGCCGTGCGAGAGGCAGCCCGTACAGACGCTGCGCGCCCTCGGCCGCTCTACAGCTGGGGGAAGGCAGGGGCTATCTTGTCACCCCTCCCAGAGTGGCACCCGGGGTGACCTGCCCCCTCCGCCTCCCCTTCCTACACCACTGCCTGCAAGACAGTGGGTATGGATTTTTCCTCTGAGCTTACTCCTAAAGCCTTTCTCTCAGATAAGTAGAGCCACAAAGTAGCAGAGGTCGAGGATCAGAGTTTTATTGCAGCAGTATGGGGCATCCCTACTTAGGGAAGCATCCTCGTTGTCTTTATACTTAGCTTGAAAGTAGTTTAAAATGATCAGGGGACGGCAGAACATTTGGGTGAAACAAGAGCTAAGCAACACTATGACAGTGGTAAGTGACTCCCTCCCCTGCTTTTTTGCCTACATTAAATTGAGCCGGTTGTATTCAATTACTGTATTTCAAGTGCAGAATGGTTTCAAATGCCATGCCCTTCTGAATGCTCAGTGCTTGCACCGTGTTCTGTAATTCATCATCAAAACAATTGCTGGTGTAACAGCACTCGCAGCAGGGATAATGGGAGCAAAGCAGGAGTTACACACTGCAGAGAAGGACGGCTCTCAGGCGTCCTGTCACCTATTATCATGACGCCAGGGGAAGCTAATTCATAGCAATGACAAGCGATCGCAAAGATGGGGGTGGTTTCCTTTAAGTCCTCAAGGTTGGAGCAAGTTTGTGCCTGGATGCAAATGTTTTCCTGGGGAAGAGGATCAGGCCACTGAAAAGAAAGTTCTGTGCAACGAGGGGGCCTGGAATGTGGAATCGATTCAAAACTAGCTGGCCTTGCTACTCTGTGATAATGGAGAAAGTTGTGCGTAATTTGAGATTTCAGCAAGGACTAGAACCTCCAGGCACTTTTTATATAATCTGGCATTTTTACATATACAATGGGCCATCAAGAGAACCTTTGTCACAAGCCTAGCAAATCTAGAACTACACTTTAAAATCAGATAACATCAATATTCATTACGTGGACTTTGTTATTTTAACCCACGTGGAACTGTACTCAGTCTACGTGCCTATTTTAGAGTTTTATTTTTTATCTTTTAATTTTCATCTATTGTTATAACTCTCTGTTTTATACACATTATAAAATGCAATTAAAATGTCTTTACCAAAAAACTAATTGGGAGTCAGCCTCCTGAGTTCAGTATTAAGAGGAAATAAAAGTGGAATTGGTGCAGTGTGTGTGTGTACACAAACACACACACACACACCCCTCCAGAAACGCAAGTCAGGACTGCAGAGCAGAGAAGGGAACCCAGGGAAGTGAAAAGGATGAGATTTAAATTATTGCAATGGTTCAATTTACCTAAGTAACATTACACAAGGAGAAAGTAATTAGTTCTATAACATTGTAAGAGGAAGGGAGGCAGAATAATTGTCTGCAGTTATCTTACATAATAATTATGTGCTAGTTCACATTGTGATTTTGGGAACTTACAGCCAATAATGAGGCTGGCTGGGGTGTGTGTGTGCAGGTGGGGGGGGCTACTCCTGATAATGCTACATATTTTATTCCTTTATGAAAAAAAAATTTTTTCCTGTTTCAAGAAAGCCCATTGAATTCTCTAGCACTGGATTTCCTAAACTTCAGGTCCTTCAGAGTACAGAAAGCTGCTTTGACCAAATCAGGCCATTGGTCTATCTCCCTTCCATCACCTGCTGCTACCCTATCCATTTTTTAACAGGAGATGCTCCTAAGGATTGAACCTGGGACCTTCAGAATGCAGGCGCTCCATCACCCGTCTACAGTGGTGCCTCTAGTTACGAACTTAATTCGTTCCAGAGGTCCGTTCTTAACCTGAAGCTGTTCTTAGCTAGAGGCATGCTTTTGCTAATGGGGCCTCTTGCTGCCGCTGCATCACCGGCACATGATTTCCGTTCTCATTCTGGGGGAAAGTTATGAACTCAAGGTAACTCTTCCAGGTTAGTGGAGTTTGTCACCTGAAGCGTTTGTAACCTGAGGCATTTGGAACTCAAGGTGCCACTGTACTGGCCTAAAAGGGGGGGGGGTGAGAGAGAGAGAGAGAGAGAGAGAGAGAGAGAGAGAGAGAATGCTCTCTTAGGAGCACAGGAAGGCACCTTGTATGAAGTCAGAGTACTGGTCCATTGACAGCTGGCAGTGGCTTTCCAGGATTGCAAGGAGGAGTCCTTTCCAGCCCTAACTGGAGAGGCCAGAGATTGCACCTGGGACCTTCAGCCTGCACAGCAAGGGACCAACCCCTGGAACACAGTTCTTTCTGAAATAAAACTTGGAGGCCTGCTTCACTCTTGCACACCAAAATATTCTGTATTCTGTGTGTAAGAGGAAGGCTTAACTCTATTTCTGAGGGGTTTCCCTACATGCCCAAATGGCTGCAACTGCCAGAGATTGAGTTACAGAGCAAGCAGACACAGCTACATTAGTCAAAAACAATGTTTTGTATACGTTATAAACATGCAACATGCAACATGCAACATGCAACACCAAATCGTGCCAGAGGACAAAAGAAATTTATATGCAATTTTTACATAGCATTTTTTTTCTTTTCTTATAACAATTTGATTCCTGACTTATTTATAGCAGGTTTCTTCCTGTGTGTAGATTCACCCAAGGAGACCATCTTGGCTGTGAGTCCTGAAAGGCCTGCTCCCTGGCTAACAGACCTTTCTCCACTTGGCCTGGGAAGGAGGGACCCGGACTGACTCCAGCTACAAAAGCTGAGTGCTGCTGAACAGAATCTTGGGTTGGGGTCTTGTTTAGGGGTTTTCGCTGGGGTGAGGAATTGTTGCAGTTACTGATTTTTTTATTTTAGTTCTTATGATTTATGCAAAAAATGATAAATTTGCTTGTGTACTTTTTGATGTTTTATTTATTTATGACTACTTTTGCTATGTTATGTTTGTAATCTTTTTCATGCTGTAAGCCGCCTTGAGCATGGTTGTTACTATGTAAAGGTAGCATAAAAATACAATGATGAAAAATGATGACATTGAGGGCTGGCCCTACCATGAGGCTGGGTGAGGCAGCTGCCCCAGGGAGCAGGTTTTGAGGAACAAGGAGTAGACAGAGCCTGTGTGCCAGTGTTCAACTGTTCATATGGTTGGCTTTTGAACATGAAATGTGGGAGACCTCACAAGGTATGAGAAGATTTTCTATTCTGTTTGCTTTGAAAAGCAAGCCTACCAACTTTACACTTTGCAACACTATACATGAACTGAAACACACCCAGCCTTCAAAATTCACACATATCAGAATTTTGAAGTGCAGTTTTCCTGCCAAGTAATATGTACAAAAATGCATATCCTGGGGTGCAATGCCTTAAAATGCCTATATCTGTAAAAATAGCATGCAAAAATGCATTGTATTAGGTAAGATTGCTTTGCAAAAATGTGTACATTAGACAGTATTGCATACAAGAATGTGTGTATAAGGAGAAATTTTCTCTAAGATGCTGGTGAATTTGCACAATGAATTAAAAATAATAATAATCACAAAGGGATGTAGAAATATAGAGAACAGAATGGAAGAGAACAAAAATGAGGAACTGAGAGAAAGCAGAACAGACAAATTGCCTGCCTCTATTGGGCACCATCTTGCCCACACCTGAGACTTCAAACTGCCTTGAACTGACCCTGCAGAGGAGGCTGAAGGGCACTCTGGGAAGGACAGGGGAAACACAGTCAGAGACAGGCTGGGGGTCAGGTCCCAGCTCAGCCAGGCAAGGGTGATGAGGGAAGGAAAGGCTTTCAGTCAGAGGAGTCACTCAGATGGAGGGGTTAGCTTTGGGCCAATCACAATCTTTCAGCCTCGGGTAGGTTCTCCTCAAATGAAGAGCAGGATAACAATGTGATGTGTTTAATTGCGGCGAGTGATTGACAGTCTTGAGGGAATGACAAGCACAGACTGAGTTAGTCAAACATTCATATGGCAGATGGATTTCCCATAGTAATCCACATGGGAAACAAAAATTCCTCTGGCAGACATCCGAAGACATCTCCTTTTTGCTGCTCTGTGCTGAGGCCTGAATGCCATACTGAGCATTATCCTTGACTTGGTCCTCCTAGGATGCTTTGCTATCCTTGTGTTAATCCCCAGGAAAATGAGTGTCCTCTGATCTCGCTTTCCAAACTGCGCTCTTCCCAAGCCAAGAGCTGCTGCTGCTGCTGCCTTGGTCCAGCTACCCCCGCCATCTGCCAGCCGCCTCCCAAGTTCTCTGTACCATCTGCCAGCCACTGGTCCACAGTAATCCCTGCATCCCAGCCAGATGGGCGGGGTATAAATAATAAATTAATAAATTATTATTATTATTATCATCATTATTGTTGTTGTTGTTGTTGTTGTTGTTACCATCATCATCATTATAAATTCTTATCCCAAGCCATTCATAGAATCATAGAATCATAGAATCTTAGAGTTGGAAGAGACCACAAGGGCCATCGAGTCCAACCCCCTGCCAAGCAGGAAACACCATCAGAGCACTCCTGACATATGGTTGTCAAGCCTCTGCTTAAAGACCTCCAAAGCATTCCATTCGTTGCTTTCCTTCTGCTTTTCAGTCTCCCACTTAAAAGACTTCTAGATGACTGCAGTGCTTTGTTCATGGGGCTGCCCTTGTCAGAAACAAAAGCTTCTGGAGGGTGCCCAGTGAGGTATGGCTGGTAGAGCTGCCATTCAGCTAGATGGACCACTGATCTGTGTCAGGAATTCAAGGCAGCTCCCTCTGTCCCTGAAGGCACACTGTTCCTCCATGGTCAAAATAAAAAATTCCTTCCAGTAGCACCTTAAAGACCAACTAAGTTAGTTCTTGGTATGAGCTTTCGTGTGCATGCACACTTCTTCAGATACCAAGAACTAACTTAGTTGGTCTTTAAGGTGCTACTGGAAGGAATTTTTTATTTTGACTATGGCAGACCAACACGGCTACCTATCTGTAACTGTTCCTCCATGGGTGAGTGTACATGATTTCCTCTTACCTGGTGCTCCCTCCCTCAAGTGCACTTCCAAGTTCCCATTCAGGACTGGGGGTGCAATGTTCTGCTTCCATCACATCTGCTCTCCACCCCACCTGGTGGTGACCAGAAGCAGTAAGTGTAGCTCTTCTGCTGATTCTGGTGGTGGGTAGTGTGATTGCTAATGTAGCAGTACCAGCCTAGGCTGGAGCACATCCAGAAAGAAGAACCGTACCTCAGTGGTTCTGCATTTGCTTTGCATAAAGAAGTTTCCAGGTTCCTGGCATCTCTAGATAAGGCTGAGAAAGAGACTCCTGTCTGAAATCCTCGAGAGCTGTTGCCAGTCAGGGTGGGGAATGCTGAACTAGATGGACTGTAAAATGTTTTTAAAATAAGAAGAAAGAAAGGATGGTGCAGTGGTCAGCAGTCCAACCTGGCAATGTTTACCCAGGTGCTGATACCAGACCTGCTTGCCACCACTGATGCACCATCTGCTACTTAGAGCCAGTGTGGTGTAGTGGTTAAGAGCAGTAGACTCGTGATCTGGTGAACCGGGTTTGCGTCTCCACTCCTCCACATGCAGCTGCTGGGTGACCTTGGGCCAGTCACACTTCTCTGAAGTCTCTCAGCCCCACTCACCTCACAGAGTGTTTGTTGTGGGGGAGGAAGGGAAAGGAGAATGTTAGCCGCTTTGAGACTCCCTTAGGGTAGTGATAAAGCAGGATATCAAATCCAGACTCCTCCTGCTTCCAGGGTGGTCATTAAGAGGAGGGCTTGGCCGAGGCCCTCGGTGTCTGCCCTAGTTCTATCAGTCACTGGGGCTACATCCTTTCACCATTTATGGAGTGCATCTTGAAGGCTGCTGAGATGTGAGGCTGAAAGTCCCTGGAATATTGTGTCCTGGGACCTGCCAAGATTTATTGAGTCTAAAACAGGAATGAGGAGCCTAATATTGCTGGACTACAACACCCCTCATTCCTGACCATTGGCCATGGTGACTGGGATGAAGGGAGTTGAAATCCAACACCATCTGGAGTGTCAATGATCCCTGATCTAGAAAAGAATTATCTGCACTTTCTAGAACCTAACACAGATTCTCTAGGGGTCTCAGATAAGGTAAGGTAACATGACCTTAGAAAGATTTAGCAAAGCAACCAAGAGCTTAAGGTGTCACCAGCACAAACACCTGATTAGCTCATTTCAAGCAAACAGAGGAAAGAAAGTACTAATTATCTTGAGAAGCACTAATTATCCAAGGTATTTAAACTACAAATATAGAAAGCTCTTTTACTTTTCTCTTTTACTTTGTCCACTGGGAAGCCTCCCATCCTTCTCTGCTCTCCAGCAGAAGGACCCAAGTTGGAAAAGAAGCTTAGGTGATTTCACAGCCTTCTTGGTGGAATTCACATTTCTGATTCCCATTTATTACTGTGCAAAATTTCATGATGTGAGTTGGCTGCAAAATCCTGGGCAATGCATCAAGAACAATCCAGGCTGAGCTGGATTTTGGATTTCTAAGGAGAGTAATTATGATCCTGAGGGAATGTGGAGTGGGAGGCAAGCTGTCCCCTCTTGGACCACCATCAGCTAATAACCTAGTACTTGCAGGTTGCTGGGATTATTGCAACGAATATGCTGGGCAAGAGGGACCTTGATCTGATCAAGCAAGTTGCTTTTCATGTTCTGAAGCTTGAATACAGAAAGTTACATTTGTCATTGCTGAAATTCATTTTGTTGGTTCACTAATCTGTTAAAATAATCTTTCATCTTGATTCCATTGTCTGAGGTATTAGCTGCCACTCCCAGTTTGGTGTCACCTGGAAGCACACACAGACACCAGCCCTGGAAGGCAAGAGGACAAGGATACCTTCCAGGCAGAAGCCCTGAAAGAGAGGGTGGAGCAGAGCTAGAGAGGGGTGTGGCCTGGCGGTGGCACAACATAAATGGTGGCCCTCCAGAACTTTATTATGTTGCGAACCTCTCTGAAGGGCAGAATACAAATTTAATAAATGAATAAAAATAAATTCAATTCAATTCTGAGGTACCCCACCCCTGGGTTTCTTTTGATGCAAAGTTCCTGTTGACTTCTCCCCCTTTTCCCAATTATGCTCCTTTCATCCAGATTCCCAGGATGGGGATCCATCTACAGCATCTACATGCCTTCTGAAAGCAACAGAATAAGTTGTCCTTGAAGGATTTTCCTCCAAAAGCAGGAAGTATCTGGGAAGGCTCATCGTCTTCCAGAGCATGGGTAGGCAAACTAAGGCCCAGGGACCGGATGCGGCCCAATCGCCTTCTAAATCCGGCCCATGGACGGTCAGGGAATCAGCATGTTTTTACATGAATAGAACGTGTCCTTTTCTTTAAAATGCATCTCTGGGTTATTTGTGGGGCATAGGAATTTGTTCATTATTTTTTCCCCAAAACATAGTCCGGCCCCCCATAAGGTCTGAGGGAGAGTGGACCAGCCCCCTGCTGAAAAAGTTTGCTGACCCCTGTTCCAGAGTATCCTCGTCCACTAGATAACTCCAGTTCATGAACAAATTATGTAGGAAGCTTTGTGTCCCATCTCTGGAAGAAGAGCACTCTAGTTAATAAAAGGCAATAATCAAGATCAACAGATGGCGGGAAGCTGTAGGTGCCTGAGGCAAGATGGATTGCCATGAATTTATGATATGGTAATTCAGTTACTCCAAGTCATGGTCATGTATCTGCATCTGAAGAAGAAAAAGATGCTCACTGTCCATGGCTCAGAACACTTGGCACATCGAAATTAAAAGCCATAACCCAGTGTAACAGATTTAAGGACCTGGAGGCCTGCACTTTCCTGTCACAAAAGGACTGTTCATCACCTTCAGCTTTTATAGTATATCTATACTATAAAACATTGTTGTTTCCCCAGGAGTGTCAGGCTCTGTTGTTTTCTAGTTAAAGTATTTGCTGCACCCATCTCTGTTCTATTGTTAGACTGTTTTCTCTCTATTATAAAAGGGAGGTTTGGATCCTGGTGTTCAGAAAGGTAAAGAATATTTATGTTTTAAATAAACTAAAAATGAATAAAACAGGCAAGCATTGCTGCTCCCTTGTTATGAAGCACCCCAATCTCTGAGCAGTGAGAGACCCCAGGAGTTCCAAGAGCTTACCTGGGGTTCAGTTTCCTCAGAATGAAGATGGGCTGCATAGGATGGAGGAGCTCACAGCATTAGCATGAATCTTGCTTCCCCAAATGTTTCCAAAGCCCAGCACAGAGCAAGACATGCCTCTGTGTATTCAGCTTCCAGCTTGCTTCCAGCTCACTCACTCCCAGCTCTGCCTATTGCTCTCCTATATAGCAGCTAGGTGAGGGGAAAGACCTGCCTATATGGTGTATATACCATAGAGCAACTTATTTGGATATGCTACACTGTGGTACTTACCTAGCCATCCAAAGCCACTATCTTGACAAATGAACTGGTTTGGCTATGCTTTCTCTTATGAATCCTATCTGCGCAGATACAAGATCCCAAGAACTGGAAGGGACCCATGGTATAATCCGACTGATGACTCCCCCCCCCGCCCCCCACAACTCATAACATCATGTGATGGATTGCAGAGTGTCGCTGAAAGAGTTAACTGCTTTCCAAAGGGTGCACGATAATGACCACAGATGAGTGAGCGGAGATTTGAACAACAGGCATTCAACTTGTCACTCATGTTCATGGTATGCCAACTGTCTTGACCTATACATTGAGGGACAAGACAAAAAAACCTTAATGAGAAAGGAGGGGGGGAGATTTTCATCTAAATAGCACTAATTGGTGGCCACAAACTGGTACACATTTTTTCCTGTTCAACAATAAAATGTTATTTGAAAATGGAGACTTGGGATTGGTTTGAAGCCCTGGTCAAACAGCGAGCATCTGCCAGGGTCCCTGGATCATCATCGCCATGCACCTCCCTCCCTGGCTCCCTGGCTCAAAAGATACAGTAAATAAGTGGAAAGACTTGCATGCTAAAGGCACCAGCCTCCCCCCCCCCAGCAGCTCTGGGGTGGGCTGAGAATGTCACCTGCTAGAAATCCTGGAGAGCCATTGACTGTGTAGCCATTGAGTGTAGACCCAGGGGTGGGGAATCTGTGGCTCTCTCTATGTTGTTGGACTCTAACTCCCATCATAACTCACCATGGGCTAATGGGAGTTGGAGTCCAGCCATACCTGGGGAATGAGAGAGGGTCATTTTGATGGGAAAGGACCATAGCTCAGCATCTGCTTTGCATGCAGAAGGTCCCAGTTTCAATCCTCGGCATCTCCAGGTAGCTCTGGGATAGATTCCCTGTCTGAAACACTGTGTAGACAATTCTGAGCTAGGTGGGCCCATGGTCTGATTCAGTATAATCTGCCTTCCAACATTGGTGGTAGGCTCAGTGGTAGAGCACATCTGTTGCTTGTGTGCCACAGGTTCCAGGTTCAATTTCCAGCAACTCCGGGTGTGGCTAGGAAAGACGCCTGGCCTGAAATCCTGAAGAGCTGCTGCAAAACAAGCCTAGATGGACCGATGGTGCAACTCAATAGAAGGCATATTCCTGCACATATGAACCAGCCCAGAGCAGTCTTCAAACTGATCCTCAACATCCAGACAATGTTATTTCTAAGGCTGTGTCATGGCAACATTAACCATTCTAAAGAAGAGAATTCTTGGCAAGCAGAATTGTCTCCGTATCCAGATACCTTGGTGAACCTCTCTCTCCGCACACTCAAAGCAGAGGAACTAACAGATGCTAAAGGAATAGCCAGATGCTTTAATTGAAGAGGAATTCAGGCATGATTTTATTTTTTCTGACAGTAAATCTATAGCTTGAGTGGGAAGTTACTGAGTGGAATTCTCTGTTCTCCACTCCGGGCTGAGGAAACGCATTCCCCTTAGAAGCTGTCAGAATCTGAACTGAGACGTTTTGATAACAATTCGATATGAGCCTCCCAGCTATCCCGTTTCTCAGGCGTAATTGGTGGCGGAAGCCAAGCGATTAAAGCTCTTAGTCTATCTGGAATGGGCTGAGAAGCTTTCAGTTCTCAACCGCAAAAGGGAATGTGCAAAAATCCCTCTTCCCTTTGCTCTAGAATGAAGACCCGGTTCAAATGGAAGCAGTGGATGGTCCACTGAGGGTGTCTTACTCAGGGGAACAGCAACATCAGGAGTCGGCGTCCTCTGGCGCATACCAAGGCCTCATCATAATCATCATCTGTTCTTATGTTACTCAGCCCTTCACCAGCAGGTCCCAGGGCACGTTACAACAATTGAAAATTCAGAATTAAAAACAGTTAAAACACACTGCTACCAACATCTACTTCAGTGAGCAGAAACGAAGAGTGAAAAGCAGGTGCTTCTGTATGTCTGCATAGGAAGCTGCTTTATCCCAGGTCAGACTTGTGGTCCAGTTAGCCTGGCACTGTCTGCTCCAGGGGTGGGGAACCTGTGGCTCTCCAGATGGTGTGGGACGTTCCTGTGAGCCCCAGCTAGCACAGCCATCAGTGAGGGATGATGGGAGTTGTAGTCCAGCAACATCTAGAGGGTCACACCAGCTCCTTACCCCGATCTACGCTGAGTAATGTAAGAACATCAGAAGAGCTTGGCTGCTGAATCAGACCAAAGAGGACCCATCTAGTCCAAGATCCTGTCCTTCCAGTGACCAGCCAGATACCAATTATGGAAAGTCCACAAGCAGGATCTGAACTCAGCACCTCTCTGGGGTTTCAGACCACGGCCTCCCCACCCACCCCCATTGTCTTCTCTGTGTTCCTTTTAACTAGAGATGGTGGGGAGAGAACCTGGGAAGTTCTGTCTGCAAAGTAGGTACCCTTCTGCTGAGCTACAGTATTTGATGCAGGGCTGGAGCCAAAGGTCAGCCTGGTTGGGCACCTGCCGAGGGTCCACAAACACACACCCAAAAGGGGACCACTGACAAAGAGCTCCTTACACCTGCTCCTCCTTTACACCATTGCAGCCTGCTTGTTCACCTGCATATTCACCTGCCTCTTTCCCTGTCACAGAAAATGTGAGCAAGCAAAGGACTTTGGCAACAACTGCCACTGACTGCTTGCTCATTGGCTGCCTGGCAATCAATAAGGCAGGAGCATAGAGGAAGCTGGAGGGGTGGAGCAACTAGAAGCGATGGAAGGGGGGGAGGGAAAGAAGGACCACTGAAGGCATCCTGCTCGGGGGGGGGGGGGGGCTTCTTAAAAACCTGGAGCCAGCACTGCATCAGGAAGAATCCAGAGCAGCTGGATTATTTATTTCTTTTTAAAGTTTTCTAAGTCACCTTCCAACCAAACAGATTCCAGGGCTGTAAACAGTGCTTTTTTCTGGGGGGATGCAGAAGTACACATACCCCTAAACATTTTGTGAATCTAACAGGAGAAGAAACTTAAAAAAAAAAAAGTTTCTTCTCTAGCACAGTTCCGTTCCTACCCCTGATGGCAGCCTCATTTCCACTCACGGTGTTTCCTGAGTCTCAGACGGAATGAGAGTACCTCTAAACATTTTTTAAGAAAAAAAGCACTGGCTGTATATAATCATTTTTTAAAAAGATATAGTAGCACAGTGCAACTTCTCTTCTACCACAACAAAACCAAGCAGTTAAACAAAATGAAATCTACGAAGCAGGCAGGGTCAGGATGAAGAGGTAAATTTTCTAGATAACTTACTGTAAATGATTATGCCCTAAAACAGCTGGTGTTGGAACTCACCAGAGAGGTAGCGATCCTGGACTTAGTCTAGAGTGGCGCCCAGGAACTCGTGTGAGATGTGTTGTTGAGCCAACTGGGAGCTGTGACCATAGTACTGTACTATTAAACTGAACACACATGTAAATGGCCAAGTTTTGCTTCTGGATGCCAGATGCTGGAAGCCACGGGAGAGGGAGAATGCTCTTCTGCTCAGGTCCTGTTTGCCATTTTCTCACAAGCACGTGGTAAGAACAAGATGCTGGACTACAGGGCCTGACCCAGCAGGCTTGTCTCTTTGCACCTTCAAAAAAAAGCTAATGCTATTCTAGGCTGCATCAACATATAGCGTCCAGATCCAGGAAATCATAGTACCACTTTATTCTGCCTTGGTCAGATCACACCTGGAGTCCTGTGTCCAGTTCTGGGCACCATAATCTAAGAAGGGTACTGACAAGCTGGAAGGTGTGTAGAGGAGGGCAACCAAGATGATAAAGGGTCTGGAAACCAAGCCTTATGAGGAACAGTTGTGGGAGCTGGATAAGAAGAGACTGATAAGAGATATGATAGTCATCTTGAAATATCTGAAGGGCTGTCAATTTTATATCCTTCTGTGATCAGGTGAGTTATTTTGTCATTTTTTACCCTTATATATTTACCCTTGTTCTAAACTAATAATTGTGCACTGTCTACATTTTACTACAACAGGTAATGTTGCATGAACACATTCTCTTCACATTTTATTTACCTCATGGAAATAGATGTTAACAGAAATCTTGTTTTACTTAATTTTGTTAGCTCGATGATTAAGCCCCTCTGGGGGAGGAAACATGATGTATACCGGAACTATGTTCAAGTGTTGAGCACCTGTTAATTTATGAGTAGATTCTTCTGCTATCAAGATTCAAATATATTAATGTTCATTAAGAAAAAGATTACTCCTGTTACTTTCATGGTTGTTGAGATTTCTAACTTTGTAACGGTTGCCCTGGTGATACTATCTTTTGTTACATTGCATTTTGCTATTTTATCACCACTCTCCCTGTTGTGTTGTTGAAGTACATGGAAGATGGAGCAAGGTTGTTTTCTGTAGGACCCAAACCAATGGATTCAAATTACATGAAAAAAGATTCTGAGTAAATATCAGGAAGAACTTTCTGACGATAAGAGCTGTTTGACAGTGGAACAGATTCCCTCAGAAGGGGATGGGTTCTCCTTCATAGAAGCAGAAGTTTGAAGCCCTCCTGTCAAGGATTCTTTAGCTGAGATTCCTCCTCTGCAGAGGTTTGGACCTTTGGGTCTCTTCCAACTGTACACTTGTATGATTCTTATGTGGGTGTGGATAGCTTTCCTTCTGATAACTCCCTGCCATTCACTTATCTTAGGATCCAAGCCACTATTAGCAGAAGGAAGTCAAAAGCAGCACATTGTCATTAAACCCAACAGGGACTCCATTACGTTGTCTCGCCAAGCTCCAGTGGCTGCACTCCTTTGTCCCCCATCTGTCTGGAATGTGGAGAGAAAATGGAACATCACTTTGAAAGTAAATTGATGCAAAACAAAATACTGGTTCTTATTTATTTCTAGATGGGTGGGGAGGGGAGCCCACAAAACAAAATTAAAGAACTTCACCAAGCCTAAAATACAAACCATGCAGAGCATTTCTTCATTTCCACAACACAGAGTGGGAAAGGTGGCTATGGAATGCTTTCAGTGCTCCAGGAGTAGGTGAAAGGACAAATTAAAGACACATTTTCCCACCGGGTCAGAGCAGTGCTCCTCAGAAAGCAAATTGAGAGAGTGATGTTTAAGGCAAGATCAGAGAGCGTATCAAACAAGTGCTTCTATTACCTAGAGGCCGATGCAAGCCCGCGATGCAGCATTTGACAGATGAAAGCGGATACACATGTAACGCTAAACAAGCCGGCAGCTCATACTCTGGTGCTGAATGAACAAACAGCTTCCAGGCCGGCCTGGATTAACCATTAGGTCAACAACCTGATCCTCCCTGGAAATGCCTGGTGCAATTGGCATGTGTGTGTCTCACAGATGCAGCTCCAGAAATAGATGCAAAGCATGTGCAGGGGAGCAGGAGCGCGAGGTACGTTTTGGGAAGGGAGCAGTGGAAGAGATCTGTAGTGTGGGTGCTAGTGCTAGCCTGAAGACATCTTTACAAAAAGTAATAATAATCACAAAGTGATGTGGAAATGTGATGCACTGACCTTAAGACCGGGAAAATGAGAAAGTGAGAAAAAATTGAAATGGACAGATTCCCTGTTGCAGAGTGGGATGGATCTGAAGGGATTCAACCAATTGCCTTTGAAGAGGAGTCTCAAGACTCCGAATCTGTTGAGCCACTAAATCATTCTCAGTGCATTTCTTCTTATCTTGGCCAAGGACTACCACCATTTGGCTTTTTCAGCTCCGTTATAAACAGCACCAAGAAAGTGCTCTTTCGCTCTGTGCTGTGGTCTTTGTCTCGTCCAGTTCCTAGAGTCATCCAACTCATGCATTTATTTCAGTCTTGCCCAGCCATGCCAAACACTCGTGCCGATTTGGCAAAGGGACGCCATCCTAGGAGCCAGTTTCCCCTCCACAGATGTATATCCCTGGCTGGAACTTCGGGAAAGAACAGGCAACAAAGCTTTTAATCTTTAGCTTTCGTTTTCTTCTGGTTTGGGACTCATCCAGTTAACAGCAACCACTGGATGAGTGCCAAAGACCATCGTTGCCTGATGGCTCATGCGCTAGGAGATACAGGGGGTCTCTCCACCCCACCCCCTCACCCAGGAATGGCATCTGTGCAGGCCCAAACACATCCCTGGCATCCAGATTTCAATCCTTGAAGCCGCAAAGGTCCCTCAAGTTGCAGAAGATGAAATGCCATTTTAGCCAAAAGAACAAGCCATTGGGACACAAGGCAGCCACTTCTTTTTGCCCCATTGTCACATTTCAACGGCTTGGCTTCTTCAGCATGCTGAGTGCGCCATGGTTCAAGGTGGCCAAAGAGATGGGGAAGGAAGGACCACACAATATAAAAAATTAACATATTGTTTCTTTACAAAACCAGAGTCGGTTAGAGAAAGAGAGAGAAGGGGGCTCATTAAGCCTTCACAATGGGGTATAGGAATATGCAAGGTTGCCTTCTACTGAGTCAGACCATTGATCCATCAAGTGCAGTATTGCTTGCTCTGACTGGCAGCCTCTCTCTTGGATTTCAGGCAGGGGTCTCTCTCCAGCCTTAACTGGAAATGCCAGAGGATGAACCTGGGAGCTTCTGCACACAAAGCAAAGGCTCTAGCACTGAGCTGTAGCACTTTCCCCAAAAGCAAAATAAAATTGCAATCCTAGTGGTTCTGATATTAAAAAAAAAAAATACAGAAAGCTGCTTTGTGCAAAGCTATACCAGCTGGTTCATCAAGCTCAACACTGCCTACATTGACTGGCAGCAGCTCTCCATGGTTTCAGACATCCTTGGAGATGCTGAGAATTGAACCTGGAAGCTTCTGCCTGCAAAGCCAAAGCTCTAACACCGAGCTATGACTCTTCCTCTGACTGGGAATGGAACAGGGACTTTGCCAGCTGTTTTCTGCTCTCTTAGCTGCCTCCTCAACCATTTGCTTCCCTCCTTCCTTTCAATCACTTGCTGTTTGGCTGACCAAATGGTATTCTGCAGCATGTATAATCAGGAGAGCAGAAAACTCCTCTGCTTTGGCAGCTTATTTCCCCTTCCCGGGTTGGGAAAGTCAGCTTTCCACCAGCCTCTTTTCTGCCAAGAAAGGTTACCTTCAAAACACACCTCGCATCCCCCAAAGATGACTGAGCCACTTTCTGCCTTGCTGAACATGTGTGTGTGTGTGTGTGTGTGTGTGAGAGAGAGAGAGAGAGAGAGAGAGAGAGAGAGGCTCCTTCCCTGACCATATTGCAGGAGTAGGGGAAGGGATGAATATTTCATGACAATAATTTTCATAATAAATAATTTTGCATAAAATGCTGCCACAGCCTGTTAGATTATCTGCAACATTCCTTGCTTGTTCACTGCCTCTTCCCTCTTTTAAAAGGCTGCCTGGAAAATGTGGATGTTTCAGAAAGTCTGAAAGAACTCCTCCTCCTGTGCCCATCCACAGCAGTCTTCAGAAAGTGCTCTATCACGTTGAAGAAGAAGGGCCAGGGCTGGCCTACCCATGAGGCAGCGTGGGGAGATAGCCTCAGGTGGCAGATCCCCCTGTTGGCAGTGGATCTCCATGCCCGTTTTCACTGCCGCATGCCCACATGCTGCCCACACCACCACCACACCACTACCATGGCAATCGCACACCTGCTTTTACTCCCCGGGCTGCCTCAAGCAGTGTACAGACATTTGGCATTTTTGGTTTTGCCTAAGGCAGCAAAATGTCCTGGTCTGGCTCCAACACGGACAGTCTGATGGCGGACAGAATGGTTTTGTTGGTGTAAATTTCTCCCCTTCCTTCACCTGAAGTAGCCATAAAGGAAAGGACGCAATATTTGTTTTTTGTTTATATATCCTGAAATGTATCTTTGTGTTTCATCTGTCCTAAGTAATGGTTCAATAATGGCTTACCTGTGGTGGGTTTCATGCTTAATATGATGTAACTCTATAACTAAGTTGTTACTGTAGGTTTGCCTTTTGTCAATGTTTATTTGCTTTTCTGTTGCTGGAAAACCATTCAGATTCATCGCTCTGGAGGTATGCACTACCAGGCATGTCCAAAGTCTGTTTCAGGGGCCTAATCCGGCCTGCCACTTGGTTTAATTTGGCCCCTGTGGCAGTTTATCTCCTGGGGTAAAATCCTAAAAAAAACCTCAACAACTTCAATCCTAAAAAAGGTTAAAAACTTTGGTCAGCCCTCACGGCCCTTCACTTCATCAAATCTGACCCTCTTTGAAAAAAATTTGGACACCTGATGCAGAACTTTTTCTTTGTCAATGACAAATCTTATTAGTAAAAGTATAATTTTTTTAAAAAAAGAAGAAGAAGGTGCTGTATCCCGTGGATATCCCTATTTAGGCCTCTCAGAGGCAGGCTGGGTTTCCTCAGAATGAAGGTCAGTGGAGATTGTGGTGTCTTTAGGATATATGGTTGTATTTACACATATACACAACCTGAGCATAGGATGGTGGCGCTCACAGCATTGACACTCCAACAGATCTTGCTTCCCTATTAATTTTCCAAGGAAGCCCCAAGTCACAGCTGTGGGGTCCTGCACAGATCAAGACATGTCTCTGTGTCTTCCAGCTTCCAGCCTCAGCCCCAAACTCACATGAACACAAAGCCCTCCTTGGTTGTGAGTGGGAAAATGCCTACCCATTTGTCTCTGTGGCAACAAAGCAATCTCTTTGGTCATGTAAATGTTCTTAACCAGCCAGCTCAGGCCATTGCCTTACAAAGAAATATTGTCTGACCAGTTTACCAGGTTTGTTCTTGTACAGTCTAACCCCATATTTACAGGACTGCAGGTTTGGAAGAGACCCATGGGTATCATTCAGACTGGCCCCCTCCTGCAAACTGATAACAATACATCTATTTTCATTGTTCCTTAGATCTGGCAGGTGTACATTTTCATCTGTCTAGCAGCACTTAATGAGTTTTGGCAGATTGTCTTATGTTGTACACCCTCTTGGTAACTTCTGGTTTCAAGGTGGAATATTAGAGAAATAAATAAAATTGCCGGCCCTGCCCACTCACAGGGACACCCCTCTGTCTGATCTATTTAATCTGACTTTAAATTGATATTTTAAATTGTGTTTGGCTGGATCTTCCACAGTGCCTTGCTTTAATGGAATACTGTAAAAAAAGAAAAATTTTGTCACCGCCAAACCTGCTCAGGAGGGCTCCTTGAAAATATGTGTTTGCTGAAACAATTATTTCTATTAATACATTCTTGACAGTTGGCTTCATGTTGAGATTGTTACATGCCGCCCCAATCTCAGAGCGGAGACAGACTCCAGGGTTTCCAAGCACCAGACCCAGGGTTTGGTTTCCTTGGAATGAAGGTCAGCAGAGATTTTGGTGTCTTTAGGCTACATGGTTTATTTACAGAGATATATATATAAAACCTGAGAACAGGGTGGAGGGGGCTCACCGTGACTGAGATCTAGGTGTCTGTCTGTCTTTCAGCAGCTTCTAGCATTCAGGCTATTGTTCCTCATCTCTCAGTTGTAGCCATTGTAAGTTATCCCATTCCTGACATGCTGATGAGGGCACTTAAGTGGCTGGCAAATGTCATTGCCTTACAAAGAAACTTGCCTGACTGGTTCAGCAACCTCTTCTGCTAGATTCTAACCCACTGGATACAGAATCACATGCCTGGAGGGGATCCAAGGATATCATCCAGAATGACCACCCCCAAACTCATAACACTATGCTCTCATGTTCTCTCCTCCCTCCCTCCTTCCAAATTTTCTATTTTTTCTAATTGTTCATTAAATTCATTTCCAGTCTCCATTTGAAATCTGTGTATCAACTGGCCCAGCCTCCAGAGGGTCTTAGACTGGTGGGCTCTCTAGTGTCTGGACAGAATTAAACCTGTGCTTCATCCATCACCACCCAACTCCGATTCATTTTTTTTTAAAAATTAAGAGTATATTCAGTTAAATTTTACGCACATACAATCCACTGAAGTCAATAAACACAACTAAATTAGGTCTATTAATTTCAGTAGCATTACTATCAGTAAAACTTGGTAGTATACAACTCTAAGGTGGAATCTACACACATATAAAAAATGCTGTGAATTTTGTTTTTAAAACATTTTGAAAAATACATTGAATTTTGCATAGCTCACTGTCACCATCTCGTGTCACATTTGCATATTGCACTTCACAACACATTTAAAACATTTTATTTGCAGCTGAGTCCTAAGTTTTCTTTTAAAAAAGGTTGGGAGCGCAGGAGATGTTGGGGTTAGTATCCTGAGTTTGCAAAATATATCAAGGCACAAACTGCATTACAAAGGATTTTGTATTTTCCTTCCTCCACTCAATCCCCCTTCAAGGAAGGCTGTGAGAATTACGTCCTAAACATGTGCACCAAACTGTGTTTAGTCGCGTTACTGCATCACAGCCCCACCCACAAAGCAACACAGCAAAACCTAGTTTAGCTAAAAGCCTAATTTAGAATGGCCAAATATGAATTTCATGGCCACAAATGTTTCAGGGTGTGGTAATATTATAATCTCCACTGCACACTCTCTCACATGCAACCCCACACCCGCTCACAGGGAAAGCCGGAAAGATTTGCGTAGCCGAAATACAAGAAGTCAGGCCCCTAATCATCCTCATCTCCTCTCCCACCCAGCTCCCATATCCATTTAGCATTAAGCCTGGAAAAAAGCCTCTTGAAATGGAATTTAAATAATTGTTTTCAGCACTCGTTATCATTCAGCCAATTACAGCATAACATTGCATATTTTAAAAGAATATTCATTAGATTCAAAGCTGCAATATGAATTGCCTAGTCTCCCTCCAAGATGCCTTGCTCTGGATGAGTGTGCCTTCCTTCTAGGAACAGCAAATCATGAATAATACTGTCGCCATGTGACACGTCTCCAAGATTTGCTTTGGGCTAAGTCTCTTCTCTGGAAGGAGAGTAATATGCTGAGGTTTGTAAATTTTGATGCTATTTATATAGAAATGATGGGGGGGGCACCCATCCTCCATCTTTCTTTTTTACTAAGAATATATCATGAATTAAGGTGTCTCTGAGAGCTTTCATCTCAACCCATATTGGGGTTTTTTTTTGCTGGGCAGGGGGTGGCTCCGGTCCTCCAAAGAAAGTTTTTCGTCCTCTCTCATAACACCAACTTGGATGGCTCTGAAAGAGGATTGGACAAATTCACAGAGATAATAGGCTACCAGTGGCTACTTAGCCACTCTGGCTATGGTCTCCACGGTTGGAGGCAGGTTGCCTCTAAATGACAGTTGCTGGGGACTGTGCTGCTGCACTCAGGTCCTTCTTGCAGTGGCATCCGTCTAAGGCAGTCATGCTTCTGAGTAGTAAACTCTGAAGTGGAATATTGTCTCAAGAATGGATTTTGAAAACCAGTGTGGGCTTCATTAATGTGTGACTCTGAAATTCTGGGTCCGCCCCCCCCAACTGATGCCAAAGTTCGGTGCTAGTTTTGTGGCATTCTGTGCTGCAAACCCTACACTTCGTGCTCCCCCCCCCAAGTAATTGACACTCAAACCTCAAAACCCAGCCTTGCCCGATTGGCTCCAAACTGGTGCCAAAGTGGTGTGCTGATTTGGTGCCATTTGTGCTGCAAGCCCTGCTTTCTGTGCTACCCCTGAAACTGAGTAATGGACACTCAAATGGGGGACCATGAGTACGCCCCCCCAACCCAGCCTTGTCCAATTGACTGCAAACTGCTGCCAACATTGTGTGCTGGTTTCAAACCCTTCTGCGCTTGTGTTGACTCTACTTATGGTCTCCATCCATGGTGCTCAGAAGCATGGCAAACATAAAGAAACAGATGCAGGAGAAAAACAGCCTAGCCTGTGCCTTATGCTACTGATGTATGGCCCTGTTGTTACAGTTATCTCCTTTGACCCGGCCTCCGATGAGAGGTGAGCCCTTCCCTCCAAGAATCCCGGGAATAAAAATTCACGGTAAGAATTGCTGTTTTCCCCCAGAGGTTCCTGGAGGGCAGACCTGGTATGGGAGATAGCAGGCTGTAGTATGTATGGGCAAGAGGGGAGAAGGGGCACGGACTGACTACCTGCCGAAGTACTTTTCTTCCAAAGCTTATGTTGGCCGAGGCCCATGAATCTATCTTACAGTGCTTGGCAAATGTGTGCATGGAGACCCACATGGCTGCCCTGCAAATTTCCACAATGGGGAAGCTTCCTTAAATATGGCAGAGGTGGCTGCTCCCCTGAGGGAGGGAGCAGTCAGCCCCCCTGAAGGGAACTTCCCCAAGGCTTGATAGGCTTGGGCGAGCCCCTTGGAAATGGTGGAGGTGGATACCTTCCACCCCACTGTGACACCCCCAAATTAAACAAATAAAGCTTCTGATTTCCAGAATGCTGCTGTTCTGTCTAGGTTGAAACAGAGAGCCCTTCATTCATCTAAGGTGTGACAATCCTCCTCCTCAGGTGTTTTAAGGTTGGGGTAAAAGGAGGGAGGAACCACCTCCTGGGCCCTGTGGAACCAAGAACTGATCTTGGGGACGAAGGTTGGATCTGGTCTGAGAACTAGCCTGTGCTGATGAAATGAGCCTAGGTGTGAATCGGAGGACAGGGCCTCCAGCTTCAATACCTGGCTTGGGGATGTGATTGCTACAAAAAGCACTGCCTTGAGCATGAGAAATTTTCTTTCACAAGTCACCATTGGTTAGAACAGGGGTCCCGTCAAGGCCAATAATAGATTTTTATTCCACCCACAGCCAATACATTGCCTTTATGCCGATTGTGGATAGCAGCCAATGTTGCAACTCCTTGTGTACACAGGGATGCTTCTGCAATTATCATGAAAATTTATCCTGGGATTCTGAAATTCCAGCCCATTGGAAGCTGCTTTACATCAAACCAGATGCTTGCTCTTTGGTTCTGACACCTGCTTTATTCTCTGACGTTGCCTCCTGCTGCCTTCAGATCCAGGTTACACTCAGCTCCTGGCTCCCAGCCCCTGACTCTCTCCATGGCGTTGCCCATGGCCTAGCCCTGGTGACACACGCTGATCAGCAGGCTTCTGGGAAATCTAAATGCTAGCCCCATCCCCAGGGGGTAAAAGCTGTAAAAGACCCCACTGAGATCCCACTGAGGAGCTGGAGCAGCTGTGCTGATGTTGGGCCTGCTCCCAGGGCAAGCAGTGAAATGGTTGCAAGTGTAACCTCCCCTGGAAGTGTGGCGTCTTTTGTTTGCAGTCCTAGGCTGGCCTGGTAGCTTTTTGCAGGAGAAAGGGTGGCTTGTGGCCACCTCATGAGAAGAGAAGACTCCCTGGAAAAGACTCTGATGTTGGGAAAGATGGAGGGCACAAGGAGAAGGGGACAACGGAGGACGAGATGGTTGGGCAGTGTTCTTGAAGCTACCAGCATGAGTTTGACTAAACTGCGGGAGGCAGTGGAGGACAGGAGTGTCTGGCGTGCTCTGGTCCAGGGGGTCACGAAGTGTCGGACAAGACTAAATGACTAAACAACAAAAACAACATGTACCACTACATTGCAAAACAAAAACAAACCCAAACCTCCAAGCAGTTTACAAAAAGAATAAAAACAATGAAATTATTAGTATAAACAATTAAAACATTCAGAAAATTAAAACCATCAGTGCAAAACTGCAAAATACATCAATGTTCTAAATATCTGGGTAGGCTTGTCGAAACAAAAATGTTTTTAGCAGGCACCAAAAAGAGTACAGTGATGGCACTTGCCTGATATCAATAGGCAGGGAGTTCCAACGTGTAGGTGCTGCCACACTAAAATATCAGCTTCTTAGAAATGTGGAATAGGTACAATGTGGCACTTGCAACAGCGCCAGTTCTGCAGATTGAGGCAGACAAGTAGATGTATGTAGAGTAAGGCAACCTCGCAGGTAAACTGTGTCCACATTGTTAGGGGCTTTGTATACGCAGAGTCACCCCTTGAAGTTGGCCCTGTGCAAATATCTGCATGTACAAACTCGACACACTTTCAGATAAGGTGGAAGCGCATTTGAAGAATGTCATTCCCCAAACCTCAGAAATCTCAACCAGCAGCCTTCCTCATGCATCCTGTGAAGATTTGCGCTTGTCATCCCTGAAAGAGTTACATCTATTAATGTAATCTAGAATACAGATAAGCCTCATTCGTAAGGAGCACTTGATGGCTGTGTTGTCAAACAAACGGCTGCATCTGTTTAAGCTGCCATTTCATATTTTTTTTTATAATAATTTTTATTGCATTTTTTCCAAATTACAGAGAGAACAAAAGAAAAAGCAGAATAAAAGAAAAAAAGAAAAAAGAACAGAGAATCACATCCATTTCAACAACTTATTTCAAATTTCCATTGGACTTCCCCACATCTCCCACATAATGCATTCTTGATAATAAAGTTATCAGCAAATTATACCCTTATTTCGTGTGTTTCTTTATATTTTTAGTTACAATTTAAGTTTAAATCTCTTATTCTCCATTTACTCTAAAGATATAACCTGATGTCATTTTTACCCATTTAAACTTTGATTCTTTCACAAATGTTATCAATTTCATAAATCATTAAATTTCATTGCTGGGGCTAACGTTCCAAATCATACGTCGTCTTATGTTTCATACAACTTATAATACTTTTGCAAATAGTCTTTAAATTTTTTCCAGTCCTCCTCCATTGCCTCTTCTCCCAAGTCTCGGATCCTTGCAGTCATCTCGGCCAGTTCCATGTAGTTCATCAATTGCGTCTGCCAATCCTCCAGTGTGGGCAAATCTTGGGTCTTCCAATGCTTGGCGATAAGAATTCTTGCTGCTGTTGTAGCATACATAAAAAAAGTTCTATCCTTTTTTAACACCTTCTGGCCGACAATGCCCAGAAGGAAGGCCTCTGGTTTCTTGGGGAAGGTGTACTTGAACACCTTTTTTAACTCGTTATAGATCATTTCCCAAAAGGCCTTCAATCTTGGACAAGTCCACCAGAGGTGAAAGAATGTCCCTTCAGCCTCCTTACATTTCCAACATTTATTGTCAGACAAATGGTATATCTTAGCGAGCTTGACTGGGGTCATGTACCACCTGTATACCATTTTCATAATATTTTCTTTCAAGGCATTACATGCCGTAAATTTCATACCGGTGGTCCATAACCTTTCCCAGTCCTCAGACATAATGTTGTAACCAATGTCTTGAGCCCATTTTATCATGGCTGATTTAACTGTCTCATCCTGAGTATTCCATTTAAGCAGCAAGTTGTACATTCTCGATAATACCTTGGTCTTTGGTTCTAACAACTCTGTCTCAAGTTTCGATTTTTCCACCTGGAATCCTATTTTTTTATCTAGCTTAAAAACCTCATTAATTTGGGCATAGTGTAGCCAATTTTGCACCTTGTCCTTTAATTTTTCAAAGCTCTGCAACCTCCAATTACCTCCAATGTTTTCTATTATTTCCCAATATTTCGGCCAATATGCCTCCATATTGGATGTTTTCCGAGCTTTGGCCTCTATTGGTGAAATCCACCTCGGAGTTTTACTTTCCAATAAGTCTTTGTATTTTTTCCAGACCATATATATTGCTTTTCTGACAATATGGTTTTTGAACATTCCATGTGTTTTCCCCTTGTCATACCACAAATACGCATGCCAACCTAACGAATTGTTGAAGCCTTCCAGATCTAGGACATCAGTGTTTTCCAATAAGATCCAATCTTTCATCCAGCAGAAGGCCGCAGCTTCATAATATAACCTTAAGTCCGGCAGGGCAAACCCCCCTCTCTCCTTTGCATCAGTTAGTATTTTAAACTTTATTCGGGGCTTTTTGCCCTGCCAAACAAACCTAGAAATATCCCTCTGCCACTTTCCGAAACATTCCACTCTGTCCACGACCTGCAAGGCTTGAAACAAAAACAACATTTTTGGCAAAACGTTCATTTTTATAGCTGCAATTCGGCCTAACAAGGATAATTTCAATCTTGACCAAATTTCTAGATCTTTTTTGACTTCTGACCAACATTTTTCATAATTATCTTTAAATAGATTCAAATTCTTAGAAGACAGATTGACCCCCAGGTATTTCACTTTTTTAACAATGTTTAGTTCTGTTTCCTTCTGAAACCCCTCTGTTTCAGTAACCGTCAAGTTTTTCCCTAACACCTTAGTTTTTTGTTTGTTCAGCTTAAAACCCGCCACCCGACCAAATTTCTGAATCAATTCCAAAACTCTTTTTGTACTAGGTTCTGGCTCCTGTAATGTTAAAACCAAGTCATCTGCAAATGCTTTCAGTTTATATTGTTTCGCTCCGACCCGTATTCCTTGTACCTGCCGATCCTCCCTTATCATATTCAGCAAAACCTCCAGGACTGAAATAAACAACAGAGGGGATAGGGGGCACCCCTGGCGTGTTCCTTTTTCAATATAAAGTTCTTCTGTCACCACATTGTTCACTATCAACTTAGCTTTTTGTTCTGAATAGATTGCCTCTATTCCATTCTCAAACCCCCTTCCCACTCCCATCCCTTCCAGGTTTTTCTTCATAAATTTCCAAGAGATGTTGTCAAAGGCCTTCTCCGCATCAATAAAAATTAACACTGCTTTGGTGTTAATATTTGTTTGTAAAAGTTCCAGAATGTCGATAATATTCCTGGTATTATCAAACAAATGTCTACCTGGGAGAAAGCCTGCTTGGTCCTTATGGATTACTTCATTTAGTACTTTTTTAAATCTATTAGCCAAAACATCCGCAAATATTTTGTAATCCACGTTTAGGAGTGAGATGGGGCGGTAGTTCTTAAGTTGAGTCTTTTCAGTTTCCACTTTAGGTATCAGTGTGATGAATGCTTCTTTCCACGTATCTGGTGCCCTCCCTCCCCCCATAATCTGGTTGCAAACCTCCGTTAATGGTTGTATCAAGTAGTCTTTTAACATCCTGTAGTACTTGGAGGTGAGTCCATCAGGGCCTGGAGATTTGCCTAGTTGCATATTCTGAATGGCATCCTCGATTTCCTGTTGTGTTATTTTACAATTCAAGATTGATCTCTTCTCTTGAGATAATTTTGGTAGGCCGTTGTCTTTCAAGAATTGTTCTATCTCAGTTGCTTCCTCGGGTTCTTGTGTATACAGTTTTTTAAAATATTTCTGGAAACACTTTCTAATTTCTCCCGGTTTCTGAATATTTTTCCCTTCAACTTCTAAGTTGGTGACATAATTTAATTTTTGTCTCTTTTTCAACTGCCAAGCAAGCAGTTTCCCACATTTGTTCGCAGATTCAAAAGATCTTTGTTTCATTTGTTTGATTTTCCATTCCACTTCTTGGTTAATCAATTTCGCATATTGTGACTGATGAAATTTGATTTCTCTTAAGGTCTCTTTTGATTTTGGATTCACTCTTAATTTTTTCTCTCCATCTCTTATCTTCTCCAATATCTTATCTTTTTTACTATTCCAAAAATTTTTCTTGATTGTATTCTGTTGTATCAGAAACCCTCTCATAACAGCTTTGCTTGCGTCCCAGATTATTCTTTTTTCCACCGAGGTATTCAAGTTAATTTCGAAATAATCCTTTAAAGCTTTTTGGGCCTGTTTAAGCTGCCATTTCAAATCGCTTTTAGGCATCTCAGTCCCTCACTGCTTCCTCCAAATTGATTTTGGGGTAGGGATTGATCTTATTCCCATTGTTGCAAAGTGCTGGTGTCGTGTGCAACTAGGACTAGGAAGGCCCTGTTCCAAAGCCCCTCTCAGCCATGAAGCTCACTGGGTAACCATAGAACCAGAGAGCTGGAAGGGCCCCTGAGGGTCATCTAGTCAAACCCCGATGCAGAAATCACAACTAAAGAAACCCTGACAGACAGCCATCCAACCTTTGCTTAAAAACCTCCTGTGAAAGAGACTAGTAGTGAGAAACGCCTTAGAGCCAGCGTGTGCCTGCCTCCTTGATCCTGCCGCCTGATTTCTCCTTTGGTCCTGACTGCTGGATCTCCAGTCCTGGCCAGCAGCTTGCCCTGCTGCTCCTGGCTCCCCTCCAACTGGTGCCCACAGCTCAGCTGACCCTGACCTGCTGTAAGGCATATTCAGATATTCCTTCCTAGGAAATGAGGGCAGGAAGAATGGTCCCTTTCCAGCTCAGCTGTATTGTTTCAGCAGAAAAGTGCCGCGGCAAGTTCCCTTCGTAGGTGATGCCAGCTTAATCAATCATCCCGAAGGCCCGGCAGGCATGATGCAGAGAAGGGCTCTTCTCCAGTGTGCATCCAGCCTGCCCCCAGCTCTCTCCAAAGGGGCCTCATTCATCACTCCCTTAACCACAGAGCCAAGGGCATGCATGGCGCACCAAGGCGCTCAGAGACACACACGTTTCCGGGTGGCGGCTGTTGGCAGTCCCCCCACCCTGTTTGAAAATCAGGAAAGGGGCAGACCATAACACTGGAGCAAAAACACACATGTCAACTTGCTTCTTAAGAGCTGGGCGCCCATGGCGGAGGAAACTTAGGTTTTGCTTGCAATATTTCATTCCTGAAAATGATGGAACGCTTAAAAAGATGAATTAATCCAGCTGTGGAAATAAACAGTTGCAGAGCACATGGCAGAGGTAGGATCTGAGCCTCCATTTCTTTTTACCTGGTTCTGTACATAAGAAGAGCCTGATGGACCATCTTTTTGGATATTTTATGTATTTCATATAATTTATACACCACTTGGTTACTTTAAAAGCCCTTAATGCATTTTACAAAAAGGATCAAGCAATAAAATTAACAATAAGAAAAATCAACACCTATAATCTAAGACTCTTGAAAAGTTATAACAATAGACTAAAAACAGATTAAATCTAGCCCAACATCCTGTTCTCATGGTGGCCAACCAGAGGCCTTTGAGAAATTTGTAAGCAGAACCTGAGCACAAGAGAAACACTCTCCCCCTATGTGGCTTCCAGCATTACTGCCTGCTGGTTACCTGCTATGGTCCGTGGACAGATGCAATCAAGATTATGCATTCATAAATAAGGGGCACTGGACAGTGGTGTTCTGAACCCATATATTCCCCGTAGTTTTCCAGGACTGGGGAGCTTGGATAGATGGTGTGGGCCACTAAAGAGAAGGTGAGCAAGTAAGAAGCCTTTTCCCTTTCTTGAGCACAAGATCCACTTCTCCATCACATCCATGGCTCTCT
This sequence comes from Podarcis vaucheri, assembly GCF_965113315.1. Lineage (NCBI taxonomy): Eukaryota > Metazoa > Chordata > Lepidosauria > Squamata > Lacertidae > Podarcis > Podarcis vaucheri. Next base: position 4,899,142 of record NC_138752.1, read on the forward strand.
TCTCCCACTGATCCTCCCTCATCCTTTAAATCCAGCCCCACATTTTGGCTGCTCCAGGGGACTGCAACACACAATATGAAAGACACGAGCAAATATCCTTTGTAATATAGAAGAGGACTTTGCATGCAGTCAAAGCTTTGGGAACCAGAATCCTCTCTGGCAACCAAATGAGGGTGGGGAAAGAGACAGATAACTCTTGGATCATATTGACTGGATATGGAGGTTCCATTTAGCTGTAATGGATTTCAGCCACATGACAAAACTTGCCTCCACTAATCCATCTAATCCCCATTGTGACACCATCTTGCTGCAGTGAATTTGAGAGGCAAATGATGAACACAAGAAAGTTTCATAGAGTGGAGAAGATCTCCAATTACCGCCTTCTTAGCTTTAAATCTGAGTTTGAAGCTGCCACATGTCAGTGCAGACACCATGGCACTGCATCACTGCCAGCCACCCCTTTCCACTTGGGGGGTGACTGTGCCACAGAAGCATCATGTAGGCAATATCTCGGAGGGGCGGACATACAGAGCCCCTTTGCTCCCCAATCCAGTGGAGCTCAAGTTCACACCTCCCAAGCTGACACCAGCTAAATTTAGCTAAGCACAATGGATCCGGCTGTGTTTTGTGGGAAATAAACAAAAAGCCTCATTAAGGCTGCTGCAGAAATGCTTCTTCATCTATATTTAATAAGATCTTTTTAAATAAAAAAAAATGTTTCCCAACCCTGTTCTCAGCAACAGAGTCTGAAAAAGCTCATGTGCAAAGCTTTAGAGAAGAATGAGGTTTGGAATTAAGAGTGCAGGCTCCTTGGGGGCAGAGACGTTGTTTCACATAAGGTACTCGGTCAAATGTCATCCATACAAGGAAGAAAGGACCTGCATCAACAACCGTTATTTGTATCACATGTTGTTAAATTCCATTTCAATTTATTCCATTTATTATTACTTCCCACTGCCATAAGAAGTCCCAAAGTGATTTACGGAAACAATAACATCCAAAATATACAATAAAAGTTCATTATATTGAAACAAATATATTAATTTTGTTCATCCAGAAAAATCACTCAACACCATAAAATAACCACCACACCCATATAAGAATGATCAGGGAAAATAAACAACCAAAAGCTAGACTATTGGCACCATCCAGATGCCTGGAAAATAAAAACACACTTACCTGATGCCAGAAAGATGGCAAAGCCTGTACTTTGTGAATTATTGTATTTTAATATTTTGCTGGAAGCCGCCCAGAGTGTCTGGGGAAACCCAGCCAGATGGGCAGGGTATAAACAATAAATTGTTGTTGTTGTTTCCCAAGGAAGAGCAATCCATAATTGGGGAGCCACCACAGAAAAAGTCTGTTCCTTCATTGCCACCCTCCAGACACTTCTCAGAAGGGGACCACAACAATCGCTTACAGCAGTTTTGCTGGCAAGGACCCAACAAACTTGCTATAAGCAAACACTTCCCTGAATGAGGACACAATTTTGTAGATTTTAATAGTGACCCACTATGGGAGCCAGTCTTGACTGGAAAAGGTAGGGTGTAAATAAATAAATGCTATGGGCACAGCTGTTTGCCTTCAAGTTGGCCTGCATCAGATGGGATCCATAGTGCGCTTTTTAACATTCACCCACCTCTTGACTTTGCAGCGCCCCACACAAACATGCTAAAAAACTCACTGGCCATATTTGCCCATCACTGGTAAACTAGAAACCACGACTCACATTTTATTTGCTCCTTCCCACTTCTGCCTACTCATGCTGGGTAGAAATAAACCATGAAGCCTGGCTGAGGATTGTATCTGCCCCAGGGTTTGTGGTTCATTTCGCTGCATGCAACCCCAACACAATATGAACTATGGTTTGCGCTTGGCCGGTTATTGGATGTATAGCTAAGCCAAGATTGCAGTTTGGTCCCTCTCTGCATGAGCTGGAAGGAGACAAACAGATCATGGCCTTCACAGCAAGCAATTAACTATGGGTTACCATGACGTGTGACTGGGACGCGGGTGGCGCTGCGGGTTAAACCACAGAGCCTAGGACTTGCCAATCAGAAGGTCAGTGGTTCGAATCCCTGCGACGGAGTGAGTTCCCATTGCTCGGTCCCTGCTCCTGCCAACCTAGCAGTTTGAAAACACGTCAAAGTGCAAGGAGATAAATAGGTACCGCTCCGGTGGGAAGGTAAACGGCATTTCCATGCGCTGCTCTGGTTCGCCAGAAGTGGCTTAGTCATGCTGGCCCCATGACCCGGAAGCTGTACGCCGGCTCCCTCGGCCAATAAAGAGAGATGAGTGCTGCAACCCCAGAGTCGGCCACAACTGGACCTAATGGTCAGGGGTCCCTTTACCCCTTTACCTTACCATGACGTGTAAACTGGGCCACTGTGGCACCTGTTCATGAGAAAAGAGAGCTCTGCTGGATCAGGTCAGAGGCCCATGGGTTTCTCACAATGCCCAGCCAGTTCCCAATGAGGCAGGGGTGCCAACTTGAATGAAATATTGTGGGGGGCCCTGGTAAGGCCTGCCCTGCTTAACTGATCACATGACACGGTGCGCACACACCATTTGAATGTGAATGCCCATCAACTGGGGGGGGCTTGCCCCCTGAAATATAGGAGTTGGCTCCTATGCAATGGGGTAACCACAAGCAAGGCCATGGGCACACTTATTGTCTCCCAATGGTGCTTACCAGAAGTATACTGACTCTGACTTAGGAGGCAGCACACAGCCATCATGACTAGTCGCCAGGGATCTCTTCCTCCTCCTCCAGTAACTTGCTGAATCCTCTTTTAAAGCCATCCTAGTTAGTGGCAGCAAATCCCATTGTTCACCCAGGCCATCTGCATACTGGCCTAAAGAGACTGGCCTTCCTTCCTATATGGCACCGTTCTGTGGGTTTCAGCTGCAGCCCACTTTGAGATCCAGTCTCAACTGGGGAAGCGGGCCACAAATTCAATACAGAAGTGCTGGATTCATGTCTCAGTGCTCATTTGAGCACTTATGTGTAGGTCACCTTCAGGCACTACTCACTGCATCAGCTTCCACTTGGGCCAGACCCCAAAGATTCACCTGCTCCCTCATGGCTGGAGCCTTTGTCCCTCCCCCACCCCCTTCTCCGTGTAGCTTACTTGGAGGATGTTGCATTGGGTATAATGTGGTTTGCATCCAAGCAGGCCGGCCTCAGACCGCATCAATCCCTTGCCTTCTCTCAGGCCAAAATGCAACAAAAGGCTGCAACTCTCTGGTGCACCTGTTCATTTGGGCTTATCTCCTTGAAGAGGCTGGTCCTTCTGAAATAGGATTTGCCTATTGGGCAAGATAATAACCGAGGGAGTCACAGCAGTGCCATCTATTGGCTGCTCACAATGCAGGACACTGAAGTGAAAGTCAAGTTATAGACCGTTGGACTAAGCACATGTTGTTGACTGAAGGAACAGACAGATAAAAATGAATGTTTGGTAATAATGCGGAGCTCTCCTGAGGCTGGCCCAACTTCTTATACTGCACAGATAAATAAAATGCAGCGGCTCATCTGCTCACTGGGACAGACTATTGTGGCCGTGTGATGCCACTGTTAACTGGGCTGAATTCAAGGCCTGGTGTACAAAGGCCTACAAAGGAAAATGGGTGGCGCTGTGGTCTAAACCACTGAGCCTCTTCAGCTTGCTGATCAGAAGGTTGGCGGTTCGAATCCATGCGACGGGGTGAGCTCCCATTGCACTGTCCCTGCTTCTGCCAACCTTGCAGTTCAAAAGCATACTAGTGTGAGTAAATAAACAGGTACTGCTGTGGCAGGAAGGGAAACGGTGTTTCCGTGCCCTCTGGCTTCCGTCATGGTGCTCCGTTGCACCAGAAGCAGTTTTGTAATGCTGGTCACATGATGCGGAAAGCTGACTGCGGACAAACGCTGGCTCCCTTGGCCTGAAAACGAGATGAGCGCCACACCCCATAGTCGCCTTTGACTGGACTTAACTGTCCAGGGGTCCTTTACCTTTACCTTACAAAGGCCTATACAGTCTGGGAGCGGGATACCTGATAGATCATCCCACTCCTTATATAGCGAGCAAAGGCAGCTGTGGCAGCTATGTACAGGCTGCAGTTCTCCCTTCAAACTCAGGCTGCCTGCCTGTTTTTATTTTTATTTTAACCAGCTTAATGTATTTTGCTTAATGTATGTAGGATTTTGTGTCAGCGTTGCTTGTGCAGGTTCTCTGCTGTTCACTTGTGTTTCTTTGGTGGTGAGAGAGGTTGGGGTTGGCCATGGGTGTGGTTGTTCATTTGTGGTTGGCTGTGGTGATCTTTGTTTTCGTGTGTGGGTGAGGTGGGTGGGTGTTTTGGATCAGGTTAGCCATATTGATTTGTATGCCATTGGTGGATTATTGTCATTGTCTTGTTGGGCTGTGTGTGTGATAAAGGGGAGCCATACTGGGGTGAAGGTGTCTTCTTCTGTTTGTCCCCGTGTCAGTTTCAGTTTATTGGTTGATTTTTCTAGTAGGGCTGTTTCCCATATTAACCAGCTACTTCTGTACCATGGCAGCTGCCGTAAAAATGAACAGTTCTGAAAAAGCGCCCCCTTATGACATCATGCCTGCTTGTGACATCAGCGTCGTTCTGAAAAACTGAATGCTGCAATTGCACTATGAATTCAGTCAGTTTGCTTAGCTGCTAACACCTAACCTTATGGCAAAATGAAATAATTTTATAACCTGGTTTGGAAATAATTGTTTCAAAAAAAAAAAAGCTTTTCTCTCTCTCTCTCTCTCTCTCTCTCTCTCTCTCTCTCTCACACACACACACACACACACACACCCTCTTTCAACCTCCCCCTGGCTTCAGTCATCCTTTTTTGCCAGGGCAATTTAGGCTACTGGGCACTGTGGCAACTGTCTATCTGAGAAGGGAGATCACATCTGTGCTGCCTGGCAGTACGGCTGGGCCATCTGTCATTTGGGGCTAGCCTAACGGGATCTGGCAAAGAGAGATGAGCTTCCGTAACCAGGTAGAAATCTTGGACGGCTGGCAATGGCCTCAAGGCACCCTCTAATGGGAGAAGCTGCACCTGTCAGATTTCATCCTGCTAGGTAGCTATTAAAAGCATTGGGCCCGGAGGTGGGTAGTTGGGGGTGCTTAAAAACAAATAGCATTCACATAGGCCCTGAATAAATGTCACACACATAAAATTAGCGCTGCAGGTTTTGGTCAGTTTAATCCATAGATCAATCAAATGTTAATTTATTGGGTGAGTCCACAATTGTTGAGGCTAGTTTGGATCTAATGATGTTACTAAAATAAAGCAAGCAAGCAAGCTGGGTTTTCCTTCTCAGTTGTGCATGAAGGCTTCTGCTTATATCTTCCACTTCTGTCAAGGTCTCAATAAGGTGTTTAACACTGAAGTTTGGAAAATAGAGAAATCCATTTGAATGCAGTAACAAAATCAAATAATTCTCTCTCTCTCTCTCTCTCTCTCTCTCACACACACACACACACACACACACATACACACATACACGAATAAAATGTTGTGTAGCAAAAAAGCCCATGTTCAAATCCCAAGATAGCCCTGAACTGACTCTGGTAGCCTTAGAATCATAGAATCATAGAATCATAGAGTTGGAAGTGACATCCTTTTATATATTTGAACATGGCTATCATATCACCCCTTAACCTCCTCTTTTCCAGGCTAAATATGCCCAGCTCCCTTAGCCGTTCCGCATAAGGCATCGTTTCCAGGCCTTTGACCATTTTGGTTGCCCTCCTCTGGACACGTTCCAGTTTATCAGTGTCCTTCTTGAACTGTGGTGCCCAGAACTGGACACAGTACTCCAGGTGAGGTCTGACCAGAGCAGAATACAGTGGCACTATTACTTCCCTTGATCTAGATGCTATACTCCTATTGATGAGGCCCAGAATTGCATTGGCTTTTTTAGCTGCTGCGTCACACTGTTGGCTCATGTCAAGTTTGTGGTCAACCAAGACTCCTAGATCCTTTTCACATGTACTGCTCTCAAGCCAGGTGTACCCCATCTTGTATTTGTGCCTCTCATTTTTTTTTGCCCAAGTGCAATACTTTACATTTCTCCCTGTTAAAATTAATCTTGTTTGTTTTGGCCCAGTTCTCTAATCTGTCAAGGTTGTTTTGAAGTGTGATCCTGTCCTCTGGGGTGTTAGCCACCCCTCCCAGTTTGGTGTCATCTGCAAATTTGATCAGGATGCCCTTGAGTCCATCATCCAAGTCGTTGATAAAGATGTTGAATAAGACCGGGCCCAAGACAGAACCCTGTGGCACCCCACTAGTCACTCTTCCATTGATGAGCACCCTTTGGGTTCGGTCAGTCAGCCAGTTACAAATCCACTGAGTGGTAGCATAGTCAAGACCGCATTTTACCAGCTTCTTTACAAGAATATCATGGGGCACCTTGTCAAATGCCTTGCTGAAATCAAGGTAGGCTACATCCACTGCGTTCCCTTCATCTACCAGGCTTGTAATTCTGTCAAAAAACGAGATCAGGTTAGTCTGACATGACTTATTTTTCAGAAATCCATGCTGACTATTGGTGATCACAGCATTCCTTTCTAGGTGCTCACAGACTGTTTGCTTAATGATCTGCTCCAGAATCTTCCCTGCTATTGATGTCAGACTGACTGGGCGGTAATTATTTGGGTCCTCTCTTTTCCCCTTTTTGAAAATAGGGACAACATTTGCCCTCCTCCAGTCTGCCGGGACTTCGCCTGTTCTCCAGGAATTCTCAAAGATGACTGCCAGTGGTTCTGAGATCACATCTGCCAGTTCTTTTAATACTCTTGGATGCAGTTCATCTGGCCCTGGAGACTTGAATACATCTAAACTAGCCAAATATTCTTGTACTATCTCCTTAGTTATTCTGGGCTGTGTTTCCTTTGCTGAATCATTTGCTCCAAATTCTTCAGGTCGGGCATTGTTTTCTTTATCGGAGAAGACTGAGGCAAAGAAGGCATTGAGGAGTTCAGCCCTTTCTGTGTCCCCTGTTTGCATTTCACCATCTTCTCCTCTGAGTGACCCCACTGTTTCTTTGTTCTTCCTTTTGCTACGAACATACCCATAAAAGCCTTTTTTGTTGCTTTTAACCTCTCTAGCAAGCCTGAGTTCATTCTGTGCTTTAGCTTTTCTGACTTTGTGTCTACACGTGCTGGCTATTTGTTTGAATTCCTCTTTGGTGGTTTCCCCCCTTTTCCATTTTTTGTACATTTTTAGAAAAGGCATTCCAGCCTCAGCAGGTGGCGTCCATTGCTAGTCCTTCTCAGATTAGACCAATTTAAGTTAATGGACATAACAATTTTTGGTGATGAAGATGATTTATAGCCCACCTTTTTTGCAGACTGGGACTCAAGGCAGCTTACAGATAAAACAGAAAAAACTAAAAACATAGAAAAGATGGTCATTAAAAAGTAATTGAACATTAAGAAAATTAAAACTATATTTAAATGTTCTATTAAAAAGATAGTAACAAAAGAAAAGAAAAAATATCACAACACTAGCCCTTTCCAGCTAGTTCCTAAAGGCCTTCTGGAATAAAAAGGTCTTCACCTGCCAGCAGAAGGACAACAAGGAGGGAGCCAGTCTAACTTCTCTAGGAAGGGAGCTCCAGAGTCCGGGAGCAGCCACCAAGAAGGCCCTATCCTGTGTCCCAGCCAAGCCTGCCTGTGAGGGGCCAGGACCAAGAGAAGGGCCTTCCTGAAGATCTCAGAGCCTGGGCAGGTTCGTATGAAATAATTTGGTCTTTCAGATAGCATTAATTTCAGGGTTTGGTTGGTTACAACTGGAAAATAGTAATAATGATTCGAATTTTGTGGTTCACAATATGGGGCAGCAGAGCACCAACAGAGAGGCCCCTGGTTCAAATCCTGACAGAAAACCCATTTCACAGAAACCTTTGCGTATCTGAGAGCTTTTTGGCCCAGTTTAAGCTCACTGCATATGCCTGTAACCCCCAACCAGCATGCAAGTCTGCAATAGTTCCCCAAAAGAGCAACATGTCAGCAAAATACACACTTTGCCTTTGATCCTGGTAGGGGGGAGACGTGAAAGACTGTGCCACATTGGGAAGACGTCTGAGTCGCCCCCTCCCCTTTTTAGAACAGGGATGGATCCTTCTCCCCCAAGCTGTGTTGCTCAGAGATTTCATGTTCTAAAACTTGGTCCGGTTCAAGTCAAAGAAAATCCTGAGCCAGCTCAGGCCAGTACTTTTAATAATATTAATAACAAGGTCCTGTCTCCACAAATCCGTGGAGTGTCTCCTTCCTTCGCTTTGCTTTTTAAGTGCTTGTGTGACTAATAAGGTGTGACATGGCAAAGATTTGCAAGCGTTCTTTTCCATAACATAAGTTATTCCGGCTGACCAAAGGGGGGGGGGCTAAATTTAGATACCTGGAGCAAACATGAGCCTTCTGAACAAACGGAGGCTTAGAGATTCAAATTGGTTCTGACATGTGCGTGTGCTGACAAACATAAGTCCACATAACCCCTGGTTCTCTGCCTCATTTGCAAAGTCAGAGGCTGCCTAGGCAAAAGCACCTTGCCAAATGCAATTCCCTCCCCTCCACCCTATTACTCGTTCCGATGGGCTGTAACCAGGACCCTGAACATGGAATGCCCAGCTTTTATTTATATAAAGCATTGGTACACTGCTCTTTGTCTTGTTTGGATTTCAAGGAAGCACATCCAAAAGACATATCGTGATATAAGAAACAGCAAGAATGGAATGCTAGACAAGAGGGGTCTTGGGTCTAATTCAACAGGGCTCTTGTGATTTATCTGTCTCTGACCCACCTTTCACCCTAAGGTCCCAGAGCAAAAGGACATCAAAAGAGCCTGCTGGATCAGGCCAGTTCTCCACCTGTCCAGCATCCTGTTCTCACAGGGGCCAGCTAAATGCCTGTAGGAAACTCACAGGCAGGATTCAAGCGCAAGAGTGCAAGCCCCCTCCCACTCAAGTGGTTTCCAGTTTCCAAGGTGGGTCTTAACATTCAAACACTATACAAAAACAGTTTAAAACGACTTACCATCAAAAAAAATAAGATAGGGTTGCCATATTTCAAAAAGTAAAAACCAGAAAACCACCAAAGTTGTCGAACTTTTTAAAGGAAAATCTGGACAAATGGCAGCCATAAAGTAAGACAGACCCTTAAAATATGCTCTTTTGGCAGCAAATACGTTATTTAAAAAGTGAAAGTGCTGGCAATTACAATGATTGATTTTGTCATGATCAGCCACTGTTGGAGATGGGATGTAGAACTAAATGGACCCTTTCTCTCATCTGGCACAGACAAATTCTATGTACTGAGTCATAGATGCACTGTCATAAACCTCTCACTAGGGAAAACCATAGAAACAATGGATTTTCCAGGTAGCCAGCAGGTCCATCACCAGCAGGCACTAATCCTGGCCCAAGCCATTTTCTGAGGTGAAGTGGCCTTATTTGTGGTGGCTTCCCATTTATGGCATATACTTCCCAAACATCTTTTTCCACTAGGAAAAAATTTGATAGTTCTCCCTCGCATTTGAAGATTTTTTTTTACTTGCAGTTGTTACTGTTTTATTATTGATGGATACATTATTTTCAATCCATCCAGATTTATTGCTTAAACTCAGATGTCTTAACAACAACAACAACAAATGGGGGGGTGGACAGAATACAACTGTGCAAGAAAGAAAACAGAATTAAACATAAGTCTATAGCAACTTAATTAAAACCAAGTCATCAACTCTTCAATGGCATAATTAGCAAGTCAAGCTCAGCCAGTTATTTTACCTAAATTTAAAACCCCATCATACCAATGTCTAACAACTGGCCAAATTGAAACATGCAAAAGTAAAATTGAAATAGTTGTGGCAATCAAGCTTTTCCAGTACAATCTCACATTTGCCTTGTAAGATTGGATTTGTGCCATTAAAAGGCAGCTACTTTTCTCAGTATCTTAATATCCTTGTGAAGAAAGCAGGAAGCCTGTCTTTTGACACATTGACTAATGTTATTAACATATCAGCAAGATATTTCTCACTAATGCCTATAAGAGGGTGTATAAGAGGCTGATGAACTAGACTGGGGTGGAGAACCTGTGGCTCTGGAGAAGTTGTTGGACTCCAGTTCCCGTCAGTCAGTGGCCACTGGCCATGCTGGTGGCAGGAGGAGTCGACACAACATCCGGGGGTAACTAAGTTGATGGCAGCTGGTTAGTTCAATCCCTGGCTAAACAAGCTGCACTTTCTGAGTCAAAGAACGTTGCCATTGCTGTCTTTGACATTTTCTCCTCTTGTTCCCAGTTTAGAAATTCTGCTTTTAATTAATAAACTATGTCTTCCCAGACAAAGAAGAAAGGAGCGCTTGAACACCTGCCACTCAAACATGGTCTTTGTTGTTTAATTACCCCGTTGCAGAGGAGCAGCTTAGGTGCCAAACGCAACGGTAGGCTGTTCTCCTACCACAAAGGGATTTCATCAGCGAAAACACAATGACACATAATTAACAGGGAGACAGAAGAATTCAGGATCAGCCAGTGGGTGCAGGGAGCTCATCAACAGACACACTGCACTTAAGTACTTTATATTGTTATCTGCTAGTTAGGCATGAGGCTGGAGTGCAAAGATTTGGCTGTGATAAGGCAAGCATCTGAATCTAGAGCTGGGTGTAAACAGCAAAGTGGCTAAGTGCTGGGACCCTGGCCTTGAGCTCAGAGTTGGAGGAAGAGGAGCTGGCTGAGCCCTGGCCTGCTGGCCCAACAGGTGGGGTACTGGACCAGGCTCCTGATTCTGTGGCTCAGAGCCCACAAAATCTGAGGTTGGTGGCTTGGAGCCCACAGAGCCCAAGGATGGTGATTTGCAGCCTGCAGACCTTGAAATGGGAGCATCCCAGATGCCTTGCCTTGAGCGTGACTTGCCAGGGCAAATCAAACACTTCCCAGAGCAGCTGGGGCAACCCATTCAGATGGGTGGGGTACAGATACATTGTTGTTGTTGTTGTTGTTGTTGTTCCCACACATGCCCAGTGGCATAGGGAGCATGCCAGTCAGGATGGTACAGGAAGGTGAAGAAGCATGGTGACTGGTCAGTTGCTGGGACTCGCAAGTGGGAACAGGGCTGCTGTTGCATTCAGGTCCTGCTTGTGGACTTCCCATAGGCATCTGGCTAGCCACCAGAAGAACTTGAAGATCCACAACCTTTAGACCAGGTGGATGGAGCTTAGAACATGTGGACTGGAGGAAGAGTCTCATAAAGTCTCAGCTCACCAGTCCAGCCCTTGTTGGAGCAAAGTGGTTCACTTAGAGCTCTCCGTGGTGGTGCTGCAGCTGCTGGCCTGCCTTGATGCCAGGACACTGATGAGAACCCAGTTATCCAGGATGGTAAAGTCCCAAGTGGATTGTGTATAGTTCTGGCTGCCCCCATCACAGACACTGTAGAGCCAGAACATGTACAGAAAAGGACACAGGAGGCAAGCGAAGATCACCTCAGAGTGACATTCAGCTGAACTTTTCTCTCCCTTGCCCCACAGGGCCATTGTACCACCAGCTGCCCTGTGAGAAGGATCCCAATGGCTTTTTAATAAGTTGGCATTGTTCAGGGTACCTTTCAGAAATGAAGCTGATTGTTTCTTGTAAGCCATCTTAGAAGGATGTTTCCTGAAAGGAGGGATATAAATAATTGTAATAAATAAACCAAGCTGAATGTAACTGATCTGTAGAATGGACTGAAAGCAGAGATGCTGTATATACTTTTGTTACCCAAGAAAAATCTTAATGAAAACATTTTAAATAAATAAATAAACCAAGAAATAGGAATCTGGAGCACCTTCCATATGAGGAGAGGCTAACATGAATAGAGATTTTTATTCAGTTCAGGGGAAGTGGTGACTATAGGAGCACCTGATACAGATTTGCATAGCAGAGAGAATTTTTCTCCCTCTCTTATCATACTAGAATTGGGAGTCAAACAGTGGAATGAACTGGCTGGGAAACTGTAATTTGTTTAGGGTGCTGGGAATTGTAGCTCTGTGAGGGGAACACTATGGTTCCCAGGATTCTTTGGCGGAAGTCATGTGCTTTAAATATATGGTTTGGATCTGCTCAGAGTCTCTTTCCAAGCATTGATGACTCTCGCCTGCTCCAAGGGTGCCTCTTCTCCTTCAGTCAGTGCACAGACCACAAATCCAGAAATGGTAGCCCAGATTCTCACTGGCACCCTGTATTTGCCACCCGTGGACAGCACCTGACACCACCTGGCTGTGCCACTTCAGGTATAAATGAAAGCCAACCCCATTTGAGCATCACTCCAACATATCTAAATGCAAATCAAGCCCTGTTGCGGGGAGGGGGTGATCTTATGAGGAGAGGGAGTGTTTTCTGAGACATCTGGAGGGAATATTTTACAAATTGCAGTATGTTCTCCCTTAGGGGACTATTTCATCATTTCATTTGATTATCCATGATGTTTTAACTACCATGTTTAAAGGTTTAGTTTTTTCTCGCAAGAATGAAATTTTGAGCAGAGCAGCTACAAAGTCCCAAAGGGAGAGAGTTGGGGGGGGGATTAGACTTAGGTAAGCCAACCATAAACGTAGAATTAAAATTGAAGTAGGGAAGATAGAGCAGATGATGCAAAGATGAAAAATGGTAGCTGGGAGGGGAGGGGAGGGAGGTAAGAGAAAGCAAGGATGGAGAAGAAATCTGTCACCTTTGTAGGAAGGTGCCACAATTCAGCTAAATAAGCAGCAAAAATAGAGAGAGGAAATATGATGGCACAAGAGGACAGGCTTAGAATCACAGAATTGTAGAGTTGGAAGGCACATTGCAGGTCATCTCGCCCAACCCCCTGCAAGGCAGGAATCTTTTGCCCAACGTGGGGCTCGGACTCACGTCCCTGAGATTTAGATTCTCACACTTTCTGACTGTGCTATCCCTTCCGTCTTGTGGCCTCTCAGGTCTCAGGTACCCACTTCTTTCTTCAGGTTTAGGAAGTTGGGGGGGGGGTTACTTCTATCCTGTGACTGGATCTTCCAAGGCACTTCCCTCCCAGCCTCCACTTCTCCCTTCCATTGTGAGGGTTGCTAACATTTCTTGCTCCATTCACATCATTCACTGAAAGCACTATGAGGGCACACCCAGGGCTGCCCCAAAATAGTTCTGGGGGCTGCAGTCTTTTAAGGGTGAAGAGAGTTGTTAGGAGACTTCACTATTCCCCTTGCAGACTTAAAATTCTCAGAATGGTTTAACAATCTCTCTTCACAGGGAAGTCAGGGAACTGTAGTTTTCTGAGGGGGCTAGGGGGACTCCTAGCAAGTCCATACACAGCTCTCCTCTGTCTTCTTGATCCCCTCCCACCCAGCAGATGCTGCTTGAGGCAGATGCCTCATTTTGCCCAATGATAGAACTATCCCTGCCCGCCTCCCTCACACTATTATCCATGCCAGAGAGTGGCCTATGCCAGAGAGATCAAGGAAGCCTGGATAGCCTGGCAGCAACTGTGCTCTTCCTTCTACCTAGCGAAGCTGCTGCAATAACACCAAAGGGGTGGAATGTTCCCACTCAAGGCTTCTCCCCAAAGGGCAGTGCTAAGATTTGCACAAGTCTAAGGGGAATTTCTAACAGTTCTGAATCAGTGGCCAGTAGGAGGGAAGGGCAAAACAAATGTCTTTATTCAACACACCTCTTTGCTGCTGTTCTTCCCGAAACCTTCCAAGCATCTTGGCTTCCCACTCGGGCTGAGAGTTCCTGCCAGCTTTGTACTTAGAAGAGCTGAGTTCACTCTAAAATTCCCAAGCATTCAATAAGCTCTGTTGGTGCTAGATAGGACCTTAATATAATGTTACAAGGAGCATTTGAGGTGGTGGGAAATATTTGTGGGGCAGAGAATATCTGCTATCTCTCACTCACTGGAGTCATCTGTATGGTTACCAGAAGCAGGGAGAGGCGGGTTAGACATAAAAGTGAGCAAAACACTCCACTTTATTCTCTCCTGCATCAGTGCTAAGACACTTTTGGTTTGGTTTGTTTTTTAAAATAATTTTTATTAACAAACCAATCAAATCACATTAGTTCCAAATTACAAAACCAAATTTTAAATTTTTGTTGGGGGTACCCATGCCTAGAGCTCAGAAAGGGGTCCAATCATCTCTTATTTCTGCTGCTTTGATGTTCACAGTTCTGTCCATTCATCTCTTTGTTGTTTTCCTTTACAAATCATCTTTCAATTTTCTTGTTATTGTATTTTTTTCCTTTCTTTATAACCTCTGAAAATCTCCACAAGCGAGTTGAAACAAACGTTGTTATAGTCCTGTGTGGATTTTCACATTAATCCAAAAGTCATATTCAAACGGCAGACGCCATTTCAGCACTTCCATAAAATACAGTCTCAGCGTCTGCTCATTAGCTTTCACAGACCTGTTGCTGCGACATCAATCTTTTCAGGGGGTTCTGCCAGATCAGACACAGAGTCAAATATGATAACAAAGCCATGGCTTCCTCCCCCTCTTGACCGTCAATCCTGCAACAGAGCCTGTCTTGTCTTGGCGGTTCTCTTTTAAAACTGTGTCATCCCAAAAGCCTTCCATTTCCTTTCCAGATCTTCCACAAAGCAAAGCCTTTAGTTAATGATTCATTTCCACACAGTTCATTATTCCGTCTCACTTGTTATCGGTTATTGCAACGGTTCTTCTTGGGGGGGGTTGTTAGGTAATCACATAGAGAAAAAAAGGAAAGTTCCCCCCCTTTCCGCCCCATTCCGACATACCGACATCTTTGATGTAGTCTTCTTTGATATATTTTCTTGTTCAGTCCAACCCGTCGCTCAGCTTCACAGAGGTCGCTTCAATTAGCAATCAATACTCCCTTTCTTCACTCGAAACATGTGCATTTGCTCCTCTCCAATTATTTATTTTGAGCTCCTGCGACTAGGTCGCGATCAGAAGTAGCGTCCGGGAGAGCGAAAAACTCACACAGGTGCTATCCATCTAGTGCCCACACCCCCTCCTTCTTTTGAACTCGGAGGTGATTTATAGGCAACCGCAGACGAGGCAGTGTTTTCCCATTCTCCCTGGGAAAACTCGGGAGGCTAATTACTCCCATATTAGCCTCTTAATTACCTCGTGTGAGACGGAGAGATGGTATTGTCGGCCATCTTCCAATGCGCCCCTAGTGGCCCCAAGACACTTATGGTTTTGTGGATTTTCTCCCACATTGCTTAGGCTTTAGGCAATGAAAGTATGTGTGGATAAAAGAAAAAAGAAACCAGTGTGTTTCTGTGGCACATGCTATCCCTGTATAGGGAAATTGTAACCTATTGCACAGCTCTAAGTTTTCCGGGTCACAAGATGCTCTCAATATGAGTGGTGCTTGGAACTGGGCTCAAAAGCCAATGTAGATTGGATGTAGATTAAATAATAAAGGAGCCACGTGACCTGAACAACTGGGCCTGGCAGACCATGAAACTCAGGGGGATCCACTTCTACCGGTTCTCTAGATCCACTCAATGTGTCCCCCACGAAGACTCCGCATAGGAAGCAAAACATCACAGAACTTGACCAACCTTCTCCCAGTTGCTGCCCTCCTGCTGTTTTGGACTACAACTCTCATCAGCCGCACACACAACTGGAGGGCATCAGGTGGGCGGAGGATGATCTTAACTGATGAAAACTGGGATGTTTTTAATGCCTTTCCTATAAACCACTTGGATAAAAGTTTTCTGCAAGTGATCCCTCCCATGTTTTTTTTTAATCACTTTTACCTCAGATTCATTTCAATGGGACTTCTGAGTCTTCCGTATTTTTGACATTTTCTGGTTATAGCATATATAGTTGCAGGGGGTGGGGGGACATTAAATTATTAGCTTGTGTACAACACACTGAGCTTAAATGCTATCCAGCCTGTCAAAAGAAATGTCTTAATTAGCTAGACGAGAGTCTTTTTTCTTGACACAGCTTGTCAGGCAAAACATCCTACTCTGAGGGAATTTAAGTGAATTCAGTTGTAGGAATTTAATAAGACCTGATTCCGCTTCCTGTGCAGGAGAAGGAACAGGAATTTCTCTCTTTGCTCAGGGGGCTCAGGGGATCCTCAGGGACCTGCGTCAGAAAGAACAGCCAGTTGATGGAGAAGCACAAACCTTCAGGAAGGCAGCGGGAGGAGGCTGGCTTCAAAGGTTTCACGAGAGAAGCTAAAACAAAAGAAGAGACACCCCCCCTTATTAAATAAAAGATGCAACTGGAAACATGGAAATGGAAATAATTAACAGATTGGATTTTGTTCATTGGGTGCTGGCAGCACTGGAATGTGGGGCCGATAGTTGCAAAAAAGTGAACAAAATTATCCCAATTATGCAACTTTGCCTATCGATGCAGCTACTACAGACCAAAGGAAAGATCACGGAGACATTATTGCAAGCAGTTTGAAAATGTCAACTCAATTGTTTTAAAAAGGCAAAAAGGGAAAGGGAGAGAGAAAATGTTGGGCTTGTATGGAAAGCGTGTGCAGATCATAATACCAGCACTCTCTCCCCCCCCTCCCCCGTGGATGCCAGCACGTAACAAGCTCTGAGGTTTCAGTGTGGCATGAAGACTCAGAATTTGCAGGTTTGCAAAATTATTTCTTGGAGGTCTTGACGCACTCCTGCATCCATATGACCCCTCTTCAGGGCCAGCCCAAGACATTTTGGCCCTTGAGGTGAGCCATAACGTGGCGCCTTCCTCCCCACCAGGGAAGAAAGGGTGGGAGAAGAGCTACATTGAGAGCAAGTGGGAGGATGAAAGAGCTAGCTGCCCCTCTGGATCCTGCCACCCGAGGCGGTCACCTAACCTTGCCTCATGGCTGGGTGGACCCTGCCCTCCTTTCCGCCCCCTATGCCCCACATGGCCCAGCCAAGCTGCTGAGACTCCAGACACAATGGGATGTGGGGCAGTAGCCTCTGGAGGGCAGCTTGCCTCTTTCAGGTAGCCTGTGAAGACGCAGAGAGCAAGAAGCGGCCATCTCCCCTTGCTGCTGTTCTCCAGCTCCGTTGGGCTACTCCTCCCTCCCCACAGTGAGCCAACTGTCCTGCGAGGAAGAGCAGAAAGAGTAGTGAGTCAACCTCTGTAAGAATGATGAGAACCCAGCAGATTCCAGCCTGGCCTCCTGGAAGGTCAGTGGCTTCTGGCTGCATTGCAGCCACTTTCAGGAAGGTCAGGCTACTTCTCAGGAGCCACCCCAAGCTGTTTCCAAACTGTAAGCACACCCATTTCTATTCAAGGTAAAGGTACCCCTGCCCGTCAGGGCCAGTCGTGACCGACTCTAGGGTTGTGCGCTCATCTCACTTAAGAGGCCGGGAGCCAGCGCCGTCCGAAGACACTTCCGGGTCACGTGGCCAGCGTGGCGAAGCTGCACTGGTGAGCCAGCACCAGTGCCGCACACGGAAACGCCGTTTACCTTCCCGCTAGAAAGCGGTACCTATTTATCTACTTGCACTTAAGGGTTCTTTCGAACTCCTAGGTAGGCAGGAGCTGGGACCGAACGACGGGAGCTCACCCCGCTGCGGGGATTTGAACCGCCGACCATGCAATCAGCAAGGTTTTACCCACAGCGCCACCCGCGTCCCTATTTCTATTCAAACTGTCTTTAAAGGAACCTTGTAATATTAAATATTTGGTATCTGGGCTTGTTTTTCCTCTTCCTCTTCCTCTTCCTCTCCCCCTCCCCATTTTCCTTTTGTGCCATGTCTTCTTAGACTGTGGGCCCAAGAGGAGGAGCTGTCTTATTTTTTATTGGCTTGTAAGCTGCTCTGCGTCTTGTGGGATGTGGGTGGCACTGTGGGTAAAACCTCAGTGCCTAGGACTTGTCGATCGCATGGTTGGCGGTTCGAATCCCCGCGGCGGGGTGAGCTCCCGTCTTTCGGTCCCAGCTCCTGCCCACCTAGCAGTTTGAAAGCACCCTTAAGTGCAAGTAGATAAATAGGTACCGCTTTATAGCGGGAAGGTAAACGGTGTTTCCATGTGCTGCGCTGGTGCTGGCTTGCCAGAGCAGCTTCGTCACGCTGGCCACGTGACCCGGAAGTGCCTGCAGACAGCGCTGGCTCCCAGCCTCTTAAGTGAGATGAGCGCACAACCCCAGAGTCGGACACGACTGGCCCGTACGGGCAGGGGTACCTTTACCTTTACCTAAGCTGCTCTGGGAGCTTTTCCAGCTAAAGAGCATGGCATAAATGCTTAGATTAAATGAACATTCTACACACAGCTTCTAGATTTCTTGTAGAGTACTGATTTAAACATATCAATCTTCAGGCAATAATTATAAAATTAAAACCGGGGGGGGGGGGGACAAGGAGATATTAGGAAAGGAGAGGAAGTAATGCAACATACAGTTCAAATACTAAACATGGCTCCAAAAACTCCAAAATTGGGAAGCGTAATTGGAAATTTGATCCAAATCAAGCTGCTCCACGCTGTGAGATTGGACAGGTTTGTTCCAGGTAAAACCAGAATCCAGTGTCATTGGGTTGCATAGCCAATGTTAATCTTACTATGCTAGTCCAACAATGTTGGTCTTACCCTGCGGAACAGGTCCACAGCTTCAGCAGACACCAGGAGAGCTCAGACTGCAGAGCATAAGACCCTTAATCGCAGGGTTTGGGTTTGAGCCCCACACTGGGCAAAAGATTCCTGCATTGTGGAGGGGTGTGTTGGCTTTTTGCAGTATGGTAGCGCTGCAGAGAGCTTGCTGGGGAGACCATGCATTAAAGGGACTCAAAAATAACTTAAAGGAGGTTTTAATAAGAAAAACAAAAACTCCATTTACACTAAATACATCAACAAACCAGACCCAACCACCAACCCATCCCCCAGGGTAATGGGAGAGCTAGGTGCTGCTCCTTATATACTCTACCCAGATGCTGACACACCTTAATCAAATACAACTCAGCAGCACCTGCTATGTTTCACAGCTGTAAAGCTGGGTCTCGTTAGTTTGCTCTGGCCCTTGCTCCGGCCCCTTAAAGACATACACATGGAGTGGAACAATGATGAACCTTTACATTTAAAGAAACCATTCAACATTTCCCCTGCGGTTCATCATTGTGGAACAAAAACATAAAGCATACTTTGTACATGTTTTTCATGTGTAACCTTTGGAAGTGCTTTTGTAAAAATGTCTGCAATTTGATTGTCACCTGGAACATATTTAAATACAACCATTTCATCAGCAATTAGTTTCTTTACAAATTCTAAACGTAATCTTAAGACTCTAGTGCACTGCGTATTGGTCTCTGAACACAGGATAGCAAGTCCACTCTGGGAATCTAGGTAAACTTTTACTGGTAGTGTTACTTGCATCTGTAGGTCTGCAAATACTTGCAGATACCATTCTACATCACGAGTGGCCTGAACGCATGCACATAATTCACTCTCTGTTGTGGAGAGACAAATAATGGTTTGTGTCTGGGACTTCCATTCAAATGGACAACTGTTATAACAAAACACCATACCAGACACACCCCTGCAATTATTTTGTTCTACTGCATGAGATGCATCGCAGAAAATTTCAAAACCTTTGTCAATACTTGATGTAAACTGCAACCTATAATGTTTGGTATGTTTAAGGTACATTACCACTCTCTTAAGAGCAGAGAAACATTGCATAGTGGGCTTTTCCACATTGTGATGCATCTTTTAACAAAAGCTTAACAGTTTCATATTTTACACTTGGTGAATAACACAAATCATAATCTTCTCCTGGAATTTGTTGAAAGCCCCTAGTCTTGCCTTGTACCTTACAACTTCATTTTTGTCATTCATTTTAACTCTGTAAACCAATTTTGAATCAATAAGTCTCATATCTGGGGTTTGTGGTGCAAGAGACCAAGTGTTATGCTCTTTTAAAGAAGCTATTTCAGAGTTCATAGCTTTATACCAATTTACAGCTTGGTGCTTAGGTAAATTCTGAACATCATTGTAGCTTTTTGGCTCAAAAACCGCCTTATTGGCATACACAGTATTAAAATGTTCATCTGCAAATCGTTGTGGTTTCTGTCTCTTTCTATCTGAACGTCTCAGTCCAGAAGGAGAGTCAGACTCCTCAGACTTAATGGGACTATGTGAACTACTAGTTTCAGGTTGTAAATCATCATTGTCAGACTGAAGAGATGCCTGTAGGCTAAGCTCACGGTCAGAAAACTCAAGAGAATCTAACCTCCCCTCAGGTGCCTGTGACTTTAAATTATCAAACAAATTATCCGATTCAACAGGCTTTTTGTCTTCTTCCATTAATTCAGAAGCACCATTTCTTGCTGCTGCTGCTCCTGCTTCCTCTTCTACCTCAGTATCATTTATACCATCAGTATCTTGGAAAACAGCAACTCCATTCCAATTTACAGTTTGCATCATGCTTCTGGTAATATGAAATTTGCCAGTTGCTGGTATGTAAATTCTGTACGCCCCCTGCTGGTAGCCCATTAATTTTCCCTGAACACTACGCTCACCCAATTTCTGCTTAGCGGGATAATGCATAATTACATCTGAACCCCAAATACGTAGGTATTTCAGATTAGGGCGTTTTTTAAACAGCTTCTCATAGGGGGTGACATCTAAACCAGAATGATAACTGCGATTTCTAACATAACAAAAGGCATTGAGTGCTTCAGCCCAAAAGACTTTGGGCAGATTAGCATCGTGCAGATAAGTTTTAACCCCAGCCTGCAAGTCACGCTGCACAACTTCAACAAGCCCATTTTGCCAGGGACTTCGGGGGCAAGATAACTCATGAGTAGTCCCCTGCGCTTCCAGGAATTTCTCAAAATCCTCAGAAACAAATTCCCCGCCCCGATCAGAAAACAGATTCTTAATAGGTTTGTTAAAGTGCGTTTTTACCCAGTTGCAAAAAACCTTGTACTTCTCAAATGCTTGGGACTTCTCAGCTATTGCATAAGTCCAACAATATCTACTATACTGGTCTATCAGGGTAAGCCAGTACTTTGAACCTCCTAATGATGGTGGGAGTGGCCCAACTAAATCACAATGTACACGCTCAAATGGCTCAGCTACTTTCCTATCTGAGCACCTACCCTTGCGTGCAACCTTAATCTTACTCTTGCAACAGGATAGACACTCCATAAAGAATTTACATGGTTTTAAGTTGAGACCATTGACAATATTCTTTGTCTTAATTACATCAGCAAAATTCAGATGTCCCAGAATTCTGTGCGCCTCGTGGACACACCCAGAATGTGGCCTTACATTCCTCAACCCCTGGCTTGACTGTGCTGCTCTGCAATTTATAGGCGATTGGAAGTAGGTGCGAAAATACAGTCTATATAAACCATCAGATTCCCGGGCATACAATAGACGTTTGTTCCCATCGAAAAACTCACACATTGACTTTAAGAAACGCACAGTTATGCCTTGACGAGCAAAGCACCTTACTGACAATAAATTGTCCACTGACGGGCAGTAAATGAAGTTCGCTATTGTAATATTTAAAGAGTCAAGTTTAACAGTACCCCTGCCAAGCGACTGCAGGACTTGTGAATTGGCTAAATGTACATTACCAATTTCCTCTTCGAAAGAAATAAACAAGCTTCGATTGTTGCAGACATGCTGAGATGCTCCTGAGTCAACAATAAAAGAATTCCACTTGGCACCTTTAATTCTTTTACGATCTGTAGTCCGAGCGTGAAAAGCTCGCAGCTCGTTTCTGTCTCTACGGTACGATGTCGGCTGCTGGGCTGACGACCGTGATTGACGAACAGAAACAGACTTGGGAGTCCTTTGCTTTCTTTTGGATCTGCAGTCCCTTGCAAAATGTCCTTGCTTATTGCAGAACCAACAACGCTTTGCAGCTTTAAATGCAGTTGTATCACCACAGGTTTGCATATGGCGTCCTCATTCTTTCTGGAAACAGGAGTGCTTATGGCACAAGCCTCCCTTCTATCCAACTCGCCCATTAATCTTGCCGTTACCCCTTCCACAGTTAATTGTGCTGGTGGAATGACAGATATCTGGCTAGCTATCCCATCAAAGTCCCCATTAAGGGAACAAAGGATGATAAAAACATACTGAATATCAGGTATCTCCATGTCCCTTTGAATTAATTCGCAGCGTATTGCCTCCAGACGCCTCAAGTGTGCTGCCAAATCACCACCAGGCTGCAACTTCGTCTGGTACAACTGCTTGAAAAACGTCAATGCAGACGCTGACTCTTTTCTAACATGTACTGCTGCAAGACTGTCCCACATTTCTTTGGCAGTTTTCTTATTTCTTATATAGACTACTTGCTGGTCGCTGACTGCCAAATTAATTATTGCCCTGGCTTTTGCATCTCCTTTCGACCAAGCATTAGTTACAGGGTCAGGAGGGTCATCAGTTACATAGGTCCATACTTCTCTAGAGGTCAAAAGCGCCTCCACCCGAAAAGACCATAAACTATAGTTCTCATCTGTCAGCTGTGGGGAGACCAGAGCCTTCTCAGCTTCAGGAACCCGGTCAACCATTCTGGAACTCTTCCAGATCCACAAAAACTACGCTAACAGGAGAAGGAGTTTTCAAACCTTTCTCAGAGTCCAAAAATATGCAGTCATCCACTCAGCAGCTGGGCCCATAACCAAAGATGTTGGCTTTTTGCAGTATGGTAGCGCTGCAGAGAGCTTGCTGGGGAGACCATGCATTAAAGGGACTCAAAAATAACTTAAAGAAGGTTTTAATAAGAAAAACAAAAACTCCATTTACACTAAATACATCAACAAACCAGACCCAACCACCAACCCATCCCCCAGGGTAATGGGAGAGCTAGGTGCTGCTCCTTATATACTCTACCCAGATGCTGACACACCTTAATCAAATACAACTCAGCAGCACCTGCTATGTTTCACAGCTGTAAAGCTGGGTCTCGTTAGTTTGCTCTGGCCCTTGCTCCGGCCCCTTAAAGACATACACATGGAGTGGAACAATGATGAACCTTTACATTTAAAGAAACCATTCAACAGGGTGGACTAGATGACTCTCTTAATGCTTTTATTAAATCCAACTCATTATACATTATCCATTTTACAACAAATCATATGCATTTTCGACTTCCTTCAACGTCGCTGACATTCTTTCATAGTTATTCTTTTAGTACACATTCCATTCTTCCATATTGCCATTTACACCTCCTTTCCTCCTATATTTCTATTAAACAATATTCATTAGTTCTTTACAAAGCCTCTTTAAACCCCACCAGCGTTGTATTTACACCATAGTTATTTTCCAGATAACACACAAATTTCTCCCAGTCTTTTATAAATTTTTGATCTTTTGTATATCTAATCTTCCCTGTTAATTTGTCCAATTCTGCGTATTCTATTAACTTTGCTCTCCATTCTTCTACCCTTGGAATTTCCTCCTGCTTCCACCTCTGAGCCAATACTATTCTGGCAGCTGTTACAGCGTACTGGAAAATTTTTTGGTCTTTTCTTCTGATGTCCTTCCTTACAATACCTAATAAAAAAGCCTCCGGTCTTTTCACAAAAGTGTACCTCAATATCTTTTTCATCTCGTTATAGATTTCTTCCCAGAAGCTTTTAACTTTCTTACACTCCCACCACTGGTGGAAGAATGTACCTTCTTTAAGTTTACATTTCCAGCATTTGTTATCTACTTTGTACATCTTTGCCAGTCTCACAGGTGACAGGTACCATCTGTAAAGCATCTTCATCATGTTTTCTTTCAATGTCATACAAGCTGTAAATTTTATATTCTCTTTCCACAACCTTTCCCAATCCCCCAGTTGAATATTGTATCCCAAATCCTTTGCCCATTGCACCATCACTGACTTCACCTCCTCATCCTTCGTGTGCCACTCTAACATTATTTTATACATTTTTGATAGGTTTTTAAATTCACTATTTATTATCTCTTTTTGAAAAATTGATTCCTTTTCTACATACCCCCTTTCCTTCAAATCTTTTTTAAACATTTCGTTTACTTGAAAGTAGTGCAACCAATCGTATGTTAATGCTTTAACTTGGTCATATGATTTCAATTTCCATTTCCCTCCTTCATTAATGACCATTTCTCCATATGTTCCCCACTTTCCTCTCATATTAATTTTCTTAACACACATAGTTTCTAACGGAGATAGCCAATGTGGGACTCTTGGTTCTAAAATGTTTTTATATCTATCCCAGACCTCTATTAATGCTCCTCTAAAAATATGATTTCCAAATCCCTTATGTAACCTCTTTTTATCACACCATAGGTACGCGTGCCACCCAAATTTGTTATTGAACCCCTCCAAATCTAATAGTTCTTTGTCTTCCAATTTTACCCAATCTTTCAGCCAACACAGGCACGCTGCCTCATAGTATAATCTCATGTCTGGGAGGCCGAAGCCTCCTCTCTCCTTTGCTTCTGTCAATAACTTGAATCTAATTCTGGGCTTCTTTCCTTCCCAGACATATCTTGATATTACCTTTTGCCATTCCCCAAAAATTTTTGTGCCTTTTAATATGGGTAAAGTTTGGAATAAAAATAATAACTTAGGGAGCACCATCATTTTTACCATTGATATTCTTCCCCATAGTGATAGTTTCAATCTATTCCAAACCTCCAGATCCTTCTTTATATCTTTCCACATAGGGATGTAATTGTATTGGTATAAATCTATATTCTTATCCGAGAGCCAAATTCCCAAATATTTGATCTTCTTGGCTACCTCAATTTCCGTTTGTTGTTTTAATACTTCAATTTTGTCTTGGTCCAAATTTTTCACTATCATTTTAGTCTTCCTCTTATTCAATCTAAATCCTGATAGTTTCCCAAATTGTTCCATCTCTTCCAGTACTTCTTTTATACTTTCTATCGGTTCTTCCAGAGTTACAACCACATCATCCGCAAAGGCCCTTACCTTATATTCATTAACACCTAATGTCACCCCTTTAATTTGCTTATTTTGTCTTATTGCATTTAATAAAACTTCCAGGACCACTATAAATAGTAATGGCGAAAGCGGGCAACCCTGCCTTGTTCCTTTAGATATTTTTATATCTTCCGTGATGATGTTATTTATAATCAACCTTGCCTTCTGTTCTGTATATATTGCCTCAATGCCATTAAAAAATTCTTGACCCACCTCCATAGCCTCCAAATTTCTCAACATAAATTCCCAGATCACGTTATCGAAGGCTTTCTCCGCATCTACGAATATTAAACTTGCTGGTTTGTTACACCTATCGGACAAGTATTCTATAACATTGACTATGTTTCTTATATTATTTCTTAATTGTCTGCCCGGTAGGAAACCTTCTTGGTCTCTATGTATAATTTTTACTAATATCTTTTTTAATCTCTTTGCTAGAATTCCTGTGAAGATTTTATAATCTGTGTTTAATAGCGATATGGGTCTATAGTTCTTAATTTGGGTCAAGTCCGAATCCTGTTTTGGTATTATTGTAATAAATGCCTCTTTCCATGTTCCTGGGATGTCCTTTTCTTTCAAGATGTTATTCATTACTTTGATTAACGGGGCCATCAACGTGTCTCTCATTTCTTTGTAATAACTTGAAGTAAACCCATCCGGGCCCGGTGCTTTCCCTCTTTTTAGTTCTTTTATGACTTCCTCTACTTCCTCTTTGCAAATTGGTGCGTTCAACTGTTCTTTTTGATCTATTGGGATCTTCCTCACCATCTTCTCTTTCAGATATCTTTCTATTTTCTTCTTATTATTCCTTTCTTTATTCCTATATAGTTGTTTATAAAAATCGACAAATCCTTTCCTAATTTCTTTTGGATTTGTTATTTCTTCTCCATTCACTTCAATTTTGTTGATTGTATTTTGTTCTTTTCTCTTCTTGACTTGCCAAGCAAGCCATTTTCCTGATTTATTAGCAAACTCGAAATTTTTTTGCCTTAACCTTTTAATATTCCATTCAACCTCTTTATTTATTAACATCGCAAACTGAGTTTGAAGAATCTTTATTTCCTGTATTATCTTCTCGTTGTTAGGTTTTTTAATCAGTTTTTGTTCCTTACTCATAATCTGTTCTAAGATCTCCTTTGTCTTTTTTTCCTTATTATTTCTTTTCCATACATTCTGCTGAATACAAAGGCCCCTCATCACCGCCTTACTCGCATCCCACACCACACTCATTTTTGTCCCTTTATCCATATTGTCTCTGAAGTAATTGGATAAATTTTTTTGTGCTTTTTCTACAAATTTTTGATCATCCCATATATTGTCATTCAGCCTCCACCTGAAAGTTCGCTCTTCAAAGCCTTTTAACTCCATTTCTATTGGGTTGTGGTCTGAAATCACCTTTGCCTGTATTTCTATTTTTTGAATTCTTGGAGTTAACTCATTTGATACCCATATTTGGTCTATTCTTGACATTGTTTGATTTGATTCTGAGTGGTATGTGAATTGCTTCTCCAGAGGGTGTCTGAGCCTCCAAATATCTACTAAATTACAATTCTTCGTCATTGCAAAGAACGTTTTAGGTAGTTTTCCTTCCTTATTTTTCGTTTTCCTCAATCTGTCCATTTCTAATGAAACCACCCCGTTCATATCTCCCATTATTATAATTTTTTGGTCCATGTATTCAAGTAGTTTCTCCTCCAGTAGTTTAAAGAACTCCTTCTTACTCCCATTTGGTGAGTAAATCCCAACAATTATCAACTTTTCACCTTGCCACTTAATTTGAACCATTATAATTCTACCTTCTTGATCCTTAAATAATTGATGAGATTCAATTTTATTTTTAATATATAATACAACACCTCTTTTTTTCTCTTTGTCCGAGGATACAAATTCATTTCCCAACCTTTTGTTTATTAGAATTTTTCTGTGTTTTTTAATCACGTGGGTTTCTTGTAAGCATATGATATCTAGATTTTTCTTTTTTAACATATGTTCAATCCTATTCCGTTTTCTCTTATCATTCATTCCGTTCACATTCCAGTTCCACAATTTTAACGCCATTCTTCTTGTCCCTACTTGAATTTAGGTTTACCTTATAGTCTTTCTATCTCTTCTCCTACCTCGTCCTCTTCCTCTTCTTCTGATTCTCTCTCAACCTGTTCTTCTTCTTCTCTTAATTCGAATTCCTCCCTTAAATTTAGTCCTCCTTCTGCCCCTTTGACCTCCTCCTCTTCTACTTGAAGCTCTTTGTATCTCCTTGTAAATTTCCCTATTTCCTCCGGGCTAATCAATCTTCTTTTTACCCCTTTGTAGAAAAACGAGACCCCTTCCGGAAACTCCCATCTAAAATCAATCTTATTTTTCTTAAGCAATTGCACCAATGGTTTATAAGATTCTCTTCGTTTCAACAGTCTTATTGGAATATCTTTGAATATAATTATATAATTCCCATCAATATATAATCTTTTCTCTCTGTTTCTTTATAAAATCTGATTTCTCATCTCTCTATCTTTAAATGTTATTAGGCAGTCACCTGGGAATTTTTTTGCTTTGCCTGATCTTATTTTCATTCTAAAAGCATTTTGTATTGTTTTCCCAACTTCTTCCTCCGATAACCCCATCCACTGCGCAATCTCTTTTATCAATCTTTCTTTTATATTTTCATTTTGCACTTCCGGTATCTGCCTCAGTCTCAAATTCACTTCTCTCTGTTTTAATTCATTCATTGCGATAGAGTCTTTTATTTCTTCCTGTATTTTGTTTAAATCTGCAATCTCATTTTTCATCTTTTCTTCTTCCCGTTTCATCTCTTTCATTTCGTGTTTTGTTTTTTTAAGACCCTCATCCACTCTCTTTGAGACCTCTTTAATTTGTCCCTTTAGTTCACTAACTGTCTCCTCAATCTTTTTGTCCATTTTTCCAATTTTGTTATCAACCTGTTCTAATTTTATCTCCAAATTCTTTTCACTCTGCTTGATTTCTGCAAACATCTTCAATATTTCTGTTTTAAACTCTGCTTCCTGTTTTGAAGCTCTTCTATCTGTTGGGGTCCCCCCCTCCGCCCCCTTTTTTTGTGTATGCGACATTCCCCCAAATATCGGGTATCAAATATCAAATACTAAATTAAGTTGTACAATTTCTAAACAATTCCTAAATAATTACAATTACAATTGTTATTATCCTTAAATGCTATTTAGAATATCCGTTGCAAGTTAGCACTACCAAACAGAGGGATAAATTATAATTTACAAATAACTTAGCAATTCCTCCTCAAGGGCTTATGTAAAATATTGTCCCGTCTTCCACTATGGTTTAGAGGAATTTATTTGTTAATCCGTGTTCTTCTTGCCCCCATTCGGGCTAATCCAATTAGAGTTTTAATTAATCCATTTCTAGTTTAAGGGTCCAAAGGCACTCCAAAGAAGAAGAAAACAATTTCCCTTCAGCTTGGTGGTCCAGAGATATTCCAGAAGGCAAAAGTAATAGAAACAAAATTCAGATTTCAGGGAGCAAAGATAGCAAATATAACAACCAACTATACTTCCAAATGAGTTCAAGTTCCAAATGTGTTCAGATATATTCCAATTTCAAATTCAGATTTCACATCCAAATTTCCAGGTATCTTTATGTCCCTTAGAGATAAATTTACCCCTTGGAAATAGGTTTCTAAAATAAATAGTTCCAGGAGGATTTTCCGTTCGGTGTTAGAGAAATTTTAAAGGTAATCTTCTTCTATTTCACAGTCTTAGATTGTTTCCACACAGGTTTTCTACTTTAAGTAGTAATACTTAGTTCAGACCCCTAGAGGGAGTCTGACTCTACCCAGTCTTGAAGAAAGTTCTGAGGAAAAGGAAAATCCTAAAATGGTTCCTTTGCTCCGGCAATTTCTTTTTAAAGTCCAATTTTCACCAATTTAGTGTCCCGAACAAAGACAGAAAATGGATACAAAAATTATTAGGCTAATCACCAAAGACCAGCCTTCTTTATCAAAAACAAAAAGCAAAGCAAATATCTTAGAAAGTTATTTAGTATAGCATCTAGATACCTCCTGAACTTAATATGGCGTCAGAGGTTTTCTTAGCATGAAGTTCACTCACAGTTTTTCAGTTATTGGCTATAATTAGTCACTCACAGAACTCACAGGGATGTATTTATACAGCTCTCTTTATCTTTCCGATGCTTCACCCACACTGGGAACCCTCTTCATTCACGAAAGTTTCTGCCCCCCTTTCTTCTTTTGGAGAGAGTTACTTCTCCTACCGTAGTCCACAAAGATAAATTGTTGCAGGGGAGACGAAGACGGTAACCGCTAGCGGCAACTTACTTTCATTTTTAGGCTCCGCATACAGCCTGTGTCTTTTAACGAAGGCAGACGACCGCTGAACTCGAGCTCCTCTCTTATTAATTCGAAGACTTCCTTGTTTTAACTGCTCATTCGTTCCAGCCAATTTAGATGTTTTGTGTCCGAATTTCTTTGTTTCGAGAGCGGAGCGCTATCCCCCCCAGGCTCGGGGCTTCGCTTATTAGCCGTTGCAATGGTCGCCCGATCGCCTACTGCTCGTTCCGCCGCGCTCTTCACCTCTTTTTACGGAGGCTACCTGACGGCCGAAACTGGCAGCTTCCAGGCACCGCCGGGAACCTGAACCTCTAGACACCCTCCAGAGGTAAAACCAGAGGTTTTTGCGCCCTAAAAACCTCTTTTTTCGGCTAAAAAAGCTAGGGCTCTCCCACCGGAAAAAACCCTCGCCTGTAGACTAGATGACTCTCAAGGTCCCCTCTAACTCTACAGTTCTTGACCTGGGTTCCCAGAGAGACCTTGTGAAAGCACGCTGAGGAGAGCACCCACCTGAATTGTTAACGGAATGAGGCCTAAAAATGCCAGTGACTGAGTCTTCTGCTGGTTTCCTCACTGCAAGGAGTGAAGTTACAGGGAATCAGGCAGAGGGCCTTCTCAGGAGTGGCACCCTCCCTGTGGCACACCCTCCCTTCAGATGCCAAGGAGATAAAGAACTATATAACTTTTAGAAGACATCTGAAGACAACCCTGTATTGGGAAGTTATTAATGCTTGATGTTTTTGTTTTTATATATGCTGTAAACTGCCCAGAGTGGCTGGGGAAACCCAGCCAGATGGGTGGAGTATAACAACAACAACAACAACAACAACAACAACAACAACAACATCAACATAAACTTCCAGAAATAATAGCTGAGTTTTGAATGTGCTTTTCAGGTTATTTGGGTACAATTGTTGGGAGGTCGGGGAGAGAGAGATACACAACACAAAGGCTTTTGCCTTGCTGAGCCTGATATGGGCAGAATAGATCTTGATGACTCATGCCCATAAATGTGCTAGCATCTTGGCACTCCTTAAAGCTTGCAAAAGGTGAGGCAGATGCGCCATTCGAGAAAGTGCGAGACTGAATACATCAATGATCCAAGTTAGAGCTATGAATTGATGCTAAATATAATAAGCAATGAGAAAACTTTCCAAATCATGTTTAAAGTACTTTCAACATGAAACTGTTAAAAGTGGCTCCAGACACAATTCTTAGGTATATGAGGCTACTGAATGCACTGGCCACTTTTCATTCACCTGCCTGGTATCTCTTGGCAGAATCCAAAGGGAGGGTGGAAGTTGCTGGTCCATCAGGCAACAGGAGATGGAGAGAGATGGGACTGCAGAGGTCTCCCATCCACTTCTGCTGAAACACGTAACATTCTGCTCCTCCTATTCTCCTTGAAATCTTTCCATTTCACCTGGTCATGATACGAACTAAGAACTAGTGCCTGAGTTGGTTTTCCTCCTCCCTCCCCAAAGCCTTTTCCTTTCATGTTGTGCCTTTTTATATTTTAAGGCTGAAGGTATTTATAAGTTACTCTGGGAGTCTTGGCTGAAAAGCAATATAAAAACATGTTAGATAGATAGATGGTAGGTAGATAGATAGATGATAGATAGATAGATAGATAGATAGATAGATAGATAGATAGATGATAGATAGAGATTGCAGCTGGAAATACTGATACAGCCCGTACAAGTTCCCCTTCCAACACTAAAAGAAACGGTGCCAACAACAAGCCAACATCTACAATTTTCAGGTGGGTACCAGGAGGGACCATAGTTTGGTGGTGGTGCACTTGCCTGGCATGTAGAAGGCCTCAGGTTCAAACCATTAAAAGGATCCGAGAGCAGGCAATGAGAAAGAGTTTTACTGAGACCTCCAGGAGTCACTGCCAGCAAAAGTAAACATGCTGGATGGACCTAGGTGGTCATGTGTTCAAATTTACAGAGGATGGTTTTCGTTTGGAAGTGTCCCATCTTTCAAGGAGTCCTCTAGTCAATGGATTTAAAGGTGGATAACCCAAAGAAAGGAGAGCAGAGGGCCCCTTGAAGTTGCCTCATCCACAGAGAGCAGTACCTGGACAGTAGACTGAGCAAGTACATGCAGGTAAACCTGGACACAGTCTCCCCTGATGGCAGGTGGCACAACTGCTCCTTGCAACGGTTAAGCTGCTAACTCTGGCCTGGCAAGTCAGACTGAGCTGTTTGGGGACTACCTATTCCCATGTACTTGCTTGTCAAGGGGCTGAGCTGTAGGGCAACAGATGGCTCCCTATCCCTTCTCAAAGGAGAAAGAGAGCCAGGGTCCAGAGGGTCTAGAGCCAAGGAAAGGGGCAGGTAAAGAAAGGGGCAGAGGGGCCAACTCTCAGCCCTGCATAGCCCTTCCTCTCTAGGAGGCCTAATGGCCAAACTGGAGCCTGAGCACACCCCAGGGCCCAGGAGCATGCTCCAAACTGCGAGTCTGATGGCTCACTCAGTGGGGCAGCTATTCACCACTAGAGCAAAGGGTCCTGATGGGTTTCATGGCAGCTTAGCCCCGCCACTGCTTGCCACCTGATGGCCAGCCCAACCCCCAGGCCAGGGTGCAGCAGGTCACAGCCTGAGCAACGAGGTTTGCGTGTCAAAGAGAGCAGAGAAACTGCTTAGTTAACAGCATAGCCTCCAGAATCCAATCTACACACTTCAGGGTGCTAAGTATGTAAAGAAGAAGAAGAAGGCGGGGGGGGACAGAATTGGGCAAGTGACTAAGCAGCAAGAAGCTGGGATGACACCTAGAAATAGATCTGCTGTGGCAGCATGATTATTCCAAGGGCAGGATCGCAAATGGCCCTGATGTGGAGCAAGGAGGGAGCATTTCAGGCACTGCTAAGGGCAGATCAGAACTGTAGTCACTGGAAAACTCTCTTTCAGGAGCCCAGTTTCATGGTATGTGGGATGGATTTTGACCCATGCACTAGAGGTCAGCAGTGGAGGCCCTGTTCATCATTCTGTCAAGACATAGTGACTTTAGGCAGGGACCTCTTGGTAGTGGCTCCCTGGTTATGGAACTTGTGGGATGTAAACACAGGAGCAGTCAATGACAACATTCCTAGAGTGTACATGTTACAACATGGGGAGGGATGTCTGTCCAGCAAGCAGGTAAACTTCCTGGGGACGGACTTCCTCCGCATGTGACCAGAGGTGGGTGTGGCCTCACCTGTGCAGGTAATGACAAAAGCACAGGGCAGGCAGCCATCTCTCTCTCTCTGCCATCACCTTTCGAAGAAGCAGGATGCCCTCTTGGCTCTCAGCCAAGAGAGGAGAGGGCTATCTTCCTATAAGATAGATTCTAAGTGTATTTTACCTTTTTAAGCCTGTCTGCCGTCTGGGATCATATTGTGAACAGATCGTGAGTAAACTCTTTTATACTTTTATAAAGACTGTGTTGTGTCTTATATTTTAAGAGGGAACAAAGGGGAAACTACCAGAGTAATTATTATAGAGGTTCTAGCGAACCTGTGCACACGTTACCGTTGCGAACTTAAAAGGGAATGTTTATAAACTCTGCTGATATTTTGGGAACTTGTTAGCACAAGTTGGATTAGGATATAACTAGTCAATATATCCTCTCCTGCACCCCAGAACATTCCCACATAACTTCCTCCCTGGAAAAGTGCAGTTGCCCCTCTCATGCTTTTGTTGTGGACAAAGTACTGGCCTCCTGAGCTTGCACGCTACGCTGTAAGGATTGACAACTGCATTACATGCACGCACTACCACTGGTTTTTATACAATTCCCTCTGTTATACTGGGCTCCCAGCACCATAATAAGGCAACGAAACCCCATTTTCTGAAGCATAGAAATTTAACAAAAATAGTCAAATAGATGGTTTTATTTAGTTCCAAAAGGTAATAATGGAAATGAGACCCAGGAAGAACAGAAAAAGGTGCCAAGGGATGCCTTCCTGACAAAGCGATATGTAAATACTCTCACTGACTTGTGTGAAGTGGGTACTTGAACCAGGCAGGATTGAAAGGGACATGTCTGGATCTCAGGTTTCTGTCTGACACCATACCTTTTCTGTGACATACCTGGGATGTTTTGATGGTGCTGTGTGAAATGTATTGTGGGAAATTTTGGGAACTCTTCAGAAGCCATGTGCCCTTTGTTCTGGGCTTCTTCTTCCTTGGTTTTTTTTTTTTTTGGGGGGGGGGGAGCTGAAACCTTGTTGCAACTGTAAAAGCAATCAAAGCTTCCTAGCTGCTGTTTTGCTTCAGTTTGCCTGGCTGTGGTCTCTTGCTTGAACCTGACTAGTTCAGAACCTGCAGGGCTGGATCCTAGGAAAGTTGGGAAACGGTTTAGGTACTGGACCCCAAGATTTTGTCCTTATCACTTTCAGTATTTAGACATCAATTACAGATGTTTTTGTTTGCCTGGCTCTGAGGACATGCATTTGTTCTAGGATTCATGGTTTTTAGTTTTGCACTTTTAGATGTTTTAAATTAACTATTGTATACAAACTGTCATTTTTTTTAAATTCTGAAGTGCACTAGGCCCTGCCTCCTTTGGGAAGCTGGGTGACATATAATACAATCTTTATTATTATTTCATCTCTCTTGAATCTGCCCTGGTCAGGAAGACGGAGGAAGGAAGGAACAATAAATCAGTCATTGAGGCTGCTCACTTGAACATCACCAATATCACTTTCTCTTACTTTGCCTCTTTATTTAGGAAGCAGGCAGTATCCCTGAGTAACAAGAAGTACTGCTAACTCCACCCTGCCCCCCACCCCGCATTAAGATTTTAAAAACCAAGTCCACAGTTCCAGGAGGAAGTGGAGTGCACCTGTGCCCTGTGACAAACAACCACAACTTGATATACCTTACTCATCAGTTGTGAAATACCACAGCCCAAGAAAGTGGAGGCTGAGAACGGAGGGAACAGAAATCATACAGTTCACCCAACACAACAATGGACTTTCCCCAAAGAGCAAATACAATTTGCACATCAGATAAATGTCACAGGAAGGACCTCCTGCCTGGAATTTCTTGGGTGATGGGAAGGGAGAGAGCACTGGAATCAAACTTATGGATTCCATTCACATATTATTATAACATCACTTCTTTTGGCGGATGAGGTAGTCAGAGAGACAAGGGCAGAGAAGGCGACTGGATGTGGCAGGCAACCGTGTGGCCTGAATTATCAAGCACAATATTTTTCTTGTTAAGCATAACTAATGAAAAGCACAGGCATTTATCAAGCAGACGCTTCCCTCTGGTCCTCGGCAGCCACCGTCTGCTCGCTCCTCCTGCCCAAAATGCAAAGAGACACAGAGGAAGAGCCGGATCTGCATTTTCAGGGAAAGGAGAGCTCAGGGCTGCAAACAAAACACCTCCTCAGCCACCTCAGGCACATCAAGGCACTTCCACTGGGTGGCGGGTGGCAGACTGGATTTTGAAAGGAACCTCAGAACTCTTATTGGCTGCAAGCGATGGCGCAGGGATGGGGAAGCCAAGGCCCTCCCAATGTTGCTGGGACTACAGCTCCCATCAGCTCCAGCCACCAGAGGTGCCAAGTTCCGCCCAACATTGGAGGGGTGTGTGAAATGTGTGCATGACATCAGGCACGTTGCGACACATCATTGGCGCAAGACCTGCCACCACGAGGCTCAGCCCCTCATGATTGGGGGGCTTCAGCCCCATCCCAATAGATTTTGGCAGGGCTATAGAATTGGCGCTTATGCCAGCCATCATGGCCAAATGCTTAGCTGTAAGACAGTTGCAGTCTGGTTCTCCATCCCTGTTATAGCGAAGTCTGATGAAAGTAAGGACCACTTTGCTGGACCACAGCAAAAGACTCCAGGAATGCCTGCACATACGCAGGGTTTGGTTTCCTTGGAATAAAGGTCAGTGCCACGGTGGCTGAGGTATCTTTAGGATATACAGTGGTGCCCCGCAAGACGAATGCCTCGCAAGACAAAAAACTCGCTAGACGAAAGGGTTTTGCGGTTTTTGAGCTGCTTCGCAAGACGAATTTCCCTATGGGCTTGCTTCGCAAGACGAAAACGTTTTGCTTTTTTTTCAAGTTTGTTTCCTTTTTCTTAACACCGTTAATACAGTTGTGACTTGACTTCGAGGAGCAACTCATAGAACGCGGTGTGGTTGCCTTTTTTGAGGTTTTTGGTGATTTTTGAAGCTTTTCCAAAACGTTTCCGACACCGTGCTTCACAAGACGAAAAATTCGCTAGACAAAAAAACTCGCGGAACGAATTAATTTTGTCTTGCGAGGCACCACTGTATGGATTTATTTACACATATACACAACTTTCCCCATTAGTCACAGCTTTGGATCCAGCACAGACCCAGCATGTCTCTGGGTCTCCAACTTCCAGCCTGCTTCCAAGCTCAGTTCCCACACACTGGCTATTCTTCTCCTACTTAACAGCTTGAGGGGGGGTGGAGGCCCACCCATTGGTTCTATGGTACAGAGCAACTTCTTTGGATATGGCAAATTGTGGTACTTAACTAGTCAGTGAAAGACAAAGGAGCTGGTTTGGCAAGCTCTTATACCCAACACATACACACACAGCGCAAAACATGTTTGGAAAGGGCACAGGAATCATCCAGACTGTGTCCCCCCCCCACACCCAATCTCATGACAAAATGCATTTTGTACACATAATTTGGTTGGAGAACTGCATGGCAAAATGGAGAGCAGTGCAAATTTTGAAGGATAGATGCGTTTCAGGAATCTGAATCCCAGCCCTTATGTAAGTTGCCTAACAGAAGGGCAGGCCATTCCGACAACCTTTCCTGCACCTCCAAGCATTGATTTGAAGTTCATGTAATTAAGCATAAAACAAACCTCTCTGTTTCTGTTGGCACTGATCCACAGACAGCAATGCGTCCCTGCTAACACATCAGTCTGCCTTTTGCTGAGGGATGAGGGGGGCTGAGGGGGGCTGCTTTCTTCCCCATTGTCAAGCACAAGTTGTGGTCTGTTTACATTTCCTGCGCCACAGGAGACCTGCTTAAATATTTAAATCTCCCAAATCCCCAATTTCATTTGTATCAGCAACAATTAATGAAGAGGAGGGGGGAAATGGCTTGCCAGTTAGATTTCAGAGTATTTGGGTAGGAGAGAGAAAGCAAATAAAAATTTATCACAGATTGATGTCTCTCTCGCCAACCCAGAATGCAATGCTCATGGCCTGTGTGTCACCCCCAACAAAAACAGTTTGGTAATGGAAATGCTGACAGAGCATTAAGCATCCCCAGCCCCTCGATAATAACACCTTTGCGAAAGCACACCTCAAATGGCTGGGTTCCAAGGATGGCGTTATAATGAGAGGCGCAGTAGGGGCCGTGCTGTGGGGGACATTGTTTTCAATCTCACAGCACAACTGGGTGCAGCGAACGGTGTGTGATCTGCCTTCGAAAGACGGACACTGCCAGCTTCTTGCAAAGTATCTTTGCTTGCAAGGTTAAGGGGGTGGGGGGGTGGAAGCGGCAAGGAGCCAAGCCTCGCATCACCAATGAAGAGGGAAATAAATTTACTTGGAGCAACAATGGCTTGTGGTCCTTGCTCATGTTAGGAGGCAGTGCACACTCTCCATATCAACTCAGGTTCCCCACCCCTCCCCAAAGAGAAGTGAGCAGGCACTAGCACCCAGGAGGAGGAATGCTGCTTCGACCTTCAAAGTTCAGAGGTCAGGACAAAAGGTGTTACTGGGCAGGACTCTCACAAACAAGAGCTCACCGCCATCAGCCGAATGTCACCAGCCTTGCCCTGGGCTCCCCAAATCTCCCTCACTGCCAACAAAAACCAACAAATGAATAGATGAAGAACCTACCCATGTGACGCTGTCACAACACCACCACCACCACCCCACACACACACTGTGTAAAAGAAAGAAAGTTTACTATCCCCCTTTCTTTCTCCCCTGCCCTCTCTCCCCACCTCTCTTCTCCCCCAACCTCACACTGCCTATGACAGTCGGGTCTCACATCAGATGTTACTGATCTGTAGAAAGGACTCCATGTATTGAAAACAGAGGTGCTGTATGTACTTTTGTTACCTCAAAAAAATCTTTTAGAATTAAGAAAAGAAAAGGGAATCCTAGAGAAGTGAAGGTGAAAGATCAGCTTACTGGAAGGAGACCCAGGAAACAAAAGGAAGGAAACATGTCTGCCCACATTGTTAGCCCGTGAAACTCATTGCCCCAAGATATATTGAATGGCCACAAGCTTAAATGACTCCCAAAGGGGATTAGACAAATTCGCAGCAACAAGAAAGTACAATAAATGCATTGTGGGGATTGGATTAGTTAACACTTTGGATCCCTTCCAACTCTACAGTTCTATGATTCTCACAATACTGTTCAATGAGGCCAACCAATTTAGCTGAATGGTGAAAAAGACAAGAAAGAGGAAGCCCGTCTGTGGAATTCACTGCCACAAGATGTAACAGTGGCTACCATCAGCTTTTGGCAGCTTTCAAAGTACAGACATATCTATGGAGGATGCGTCTATCAATGTCTACAAGTTGGGATGGCGATGCACTCGCTCCTTATTGGAGGCAGCCAGCTGCTCTGAGTGCCAGCTGCTGGGCATCAGGAGGGCGGAGACTGCCGTGGTGCTGAGGTCCTGCTGCAGGCTCCCCTGTGGGTCATCTGGCTGGCAGAACAGGATGTCTGAGCCAGAAAGGCTGTTCTTACCAGGGAGCCTGTCCAGGGTGTTTGAAATGCAGAATGGCAACCCCACTGGGTAGGATTAAGGAAGAATCTCCCTTGTGCTCCATTATATATCTATTCACAGACCGAGAGAGACAATAGGGCATTGTGGCAGTGATCAATGCTGCAACATCCCACACGAGGGCTTAGAGGAAAGGAAATGGATTAAAAAGGGGCAGCAGATTGATTTCAAAACAGAGACAAAGCCCAGTAAAATGGGGGCAATTCAAACACATTGATTGCAGCTCCCTTGACGAGTAATTGATACTGTGAGCAAACAATTTGAGAGGCTGGGGGAATATAATAAAGCAACAATAGGGACTCACCTCCTTTGAAGAATTACAAGGAGCTGAATTAGGGGTAGGGGCATTTCACCTGTGCCTGGGCATCTTGTACAGAAGTACTTCTTCACTACTTTGGCACAAGAGCTGCAGTATCCGAAGCAATGGATTCAAATAAAAAGAAAGGCGATTCCAACGAAACATTGGGAAGAACTTTCTGATCTATTCGACAGTGGAATGGACTGCCTGGTGGACTCTCCTTGTTGGAGGTTTCGAAACAGAGGTTGGATGGCTACCTGTCAAGGATTCCTTAGCTGTGATTCGTGCATTGTATTGGATTAGATCATGGGTAGGCAACGTAAGGCCCAGGGGCCAGATCTGACCCAATCGCCTTCTAAATCCAGCCTGCAGACGGCCTGGGAATCAGCGTGTAGAATGTGGGCTTTTATTTAAAATGCATCTCTGGGTTATTTGTGGGGCATAGGAATTCGTTCATCCCCCCAAAAAAAAGGCCAGCCCCCCCCCCGAAGGTCTGAGGGACAGTGGACCGTCCCCCTGCTGAAAAAGTTTGCTGACCCCTGGATTAGATGATCCTTTGGGTCCCTTCCAAGCTACAGTTCTGTGATTCTGATTACTGCCGCTGAGCTCTATATAGTCAAGTTTCTTGGGGTTTGTGAGAGTTGTCACTCTAAGCATCTGAAGGGCACCAGGCCGGGGAAGGCTGGCATGCAGGGATAGGTCTCCTTTCTGTGAACATCCTCCTAGCTCTTCTCCAACTCCAACATTTTATTAGGGGTGTGTGTACGTGTGTTGGCAAGCCAGCCTTCTCAACGTCTGGCCTGGTTGAAAGTCAGTTAAGAAATGTAATAGCAATACCCCCCCCTCGCCTCATGCATAGTGTATCCCTTCCCCCACCCCCTAAAATGAGCTCTGTACAAATTGCATTATGATTGCAGCCTCAGAAATAAACTGCGGTATTTAAGTTAATCATGCATCACATAACTCTACATTCCCGGGGGGGAACTATGTTTATAAACTAAGATGCATTCCTTAGGCAGGAGGCTGGCATTTATGCCTTCAGTTACAATACACTATCATATAACTAACTATCTGCTAGAGCATCGTAACTGAAGGCAAATGAGCAAAGGCACTGATGCTCAAGCCATTTAAGTTGTGTTTGAGCTCTTGCCCTATCAACATATTTGTGTTGCTCTGCCTCTTTTTCAATTGCATTTAAACATTAATAAATGAGGGGTTCTGTTTTGCAATAGGTTGACAGTACCTGCATGTTTACTGTATATTCACAGTTGTGAAAGAATCAGATACAACCAGTATGGAATTTCAAAACAAAGTGTTACTGAGTGGTGAGTAACTATAGGGATGCCTGTGCTTGCCCAGGGTTCAGGATTTTTTGGAATGAAGGCCAGCAGAGATTGTGGTGTCTTTGGGATATATGGTTTTATTTACATATCCGCAGCACGAACATAATAAGATGGAGGGGCTTTGGATTCAGCACAGAGCAAGCAGATCTCTGTGTCCACAGCTTTCCTATCTGCTTCCACTCAACTGGCACTCATCCCACTGACTATTGTTCTCCTGCCTAGCAGCAAAGTCAGGGCAGGGAGCCCCACCCATTTGCCTGGAGGGCACCATCACTGAGTTGTAGCTCTTGCAACCCAGCTCATTCCTTTGGGGTGCTGATGAGATCAGTTAAGCCACAACTTCTTCTATGAGATTCTAACCCCCCCCCCGGTGCAGGACCTCAAGAATTGGAATGGACACAGGGCATCATCCAGACTGACCCCCCCCCCACCCATAACAATATGCAAATGTTTATTTTGCCCTGACCCCAAAATAGGTTCTAGATAAAAGGGGGAACAGTGCAGCAGCCATAACAACAGGGAGAGGTTACAAGAGTGCACCCGTTTTTAATCAGTGAAATGCTTGCAAGTCTGGAGATTTTAATGTTGGTTCTCAGTGGCCCATTTACATTCACAGAAGCTTCTGAGCTGAAAAGAGTGGTCCACATCTACCAAAAGAATGCTGCAGCCTCGTCCAGTAAAAGGCGACGTCTGGCCAATTGTGAAAGGCGACTTCTTCCTTTGTAGACAAACAAGGCAACTTAATGAATCCCCCTCGTCGCACTCTGCAGGCGACGATTGTTCCTGCCCCTACACCTGCTGCAACTCACTCCAGAAGATCACATTGTGGTTGTGAAAAATAGTTTGCTATTTTGGAACCCCTGGCAGCCAGAGAAAAGCGCTAAAGGCCCAGCTCTCATTTATCTTGTGTCAGAACGGGAGCCAAATGGGTGCCATTTTGCCTGGCGGCTGGTGGAGGGAGAGAGGAAGGGAGGAAGGGAGGAAGGGAGGAAGGGAGGAGGCAGTGGCAGCAAAACATATACGTGTGGGTGTGTGCAAACACATGCACACACACTTATTTATTTATTATGGCACTTATTTCTCCACCTTTTTTTTCTCCAAGTGGGTTAAGGTGGCCTATATGATTCTCCCCGTCCTTATTTGACCCCACAACAGCCCTGTGAGGCAGATTAGACTGAGAGGCAGTGACTGGCCCAAGGTCACACCCCGCTGGGGATTTGAACCCTGGTCTCCCAGGTCCAACACTCTCACCACTACCCCATACTAGGTAAAGGTAAAGGGACCCCTGACCATTAGGTCCAGTCGTGACCGACTCTGGGGTTGCGACGCTCACCTCGCTTTACTGGCCGAGGGAGCCAGTGTACAGCTTCCGGGTCATGTGGCCAGCATGATTAAGCCACATCTGGCGAACCAGAGCAGCGCACAGAAATGCTGTTTACCTTCCCGCCAGAGCGGTACCTATTTATCTACTTGCACTTTGACGTGCTTTCAAAACTGCTAGGTTGGCAGGAGCAGGGCCCGAGCCACGGGAGCTCACCCCGTCGCGGGGATTCAAACCGCCGACCTTCTGATCGGCAAGCCCTAGGCTCTGTGGTTTAACCCACAGCGCCACCCACATCCCAACCCCATACTAGTTCTGTGTAATTAGCATGTAATTAGCATGCTAATAGAGAGGACAAGGGAAGATGTTAGGCTTGCAGTGGGATTTTCTTTCTTAAAAATGCCAGGACCTCCAACTCAGCGCCTACCCAGTGGAGCCAGGTTCTTTATCCCCTGACAGAATACCACAATTCTCACTTGGAGGGGGCATTCAGATGTGGGGAATTTTGTGTTACTTTTTCTGGTGATAATGCCACCACTCCTGCCCTATTCTCTAATATTCCTTTCACACTGCAGCCCCAGTTGTGCCAGGGTACTGTCGCTTTTTGACTGACAGGCTGGCACATCATGCAAAATTTCATTAACACTACTGGGTATGGTGTGACACAACAATGCACGTCATTGGACAACGCACCATTTCCGCACATGGCTGCTTCTGCTCCCCCATGAAAATGGTAGGGAAGAACTGCATGGTGGTAAAATGTGCCCCACATTTCACCACTGTACTCCCATGATCTTCTATGAATGGATTTCCCTCCCTGGAATCAGATAACAGGATAGGAGCCACCTCCTAGGGTCTGAGGGGTCTCTCCAATAAAATATTCGAGGGGGCCGCCCCCCCCCAAGTTGATGGGCATTGCCGTTCAAATGTGATCAATTATGCAGGGCAGGTTTTATCTTCCCCCCCCCAATATTTTGTTCAAATCGGCACCCCTGCCTGGAAATGAGCCCTAAACGTGCACTATATTCCATTATTTTTCCTGAAGCGGCTTTTACATTATGGGAAAGCTCAAATATAATGCAGAAATTAACACTTAGGGGGAATGCCAGGGGAATGAAACAAACTGAGGTGTGAATGCAACCTTGGGGCACATTCACCACCTGCAGCAGCAGCAGCAACAAAGGATTCTGAAAAACTGCAGCACAGGAGCAATAAAAAGTCAAGATGAAGAACTATAAATTAGAGTTTACAAATAAAACAAGCACAGCCACACTGGAGATGCCTCATGCCTGGAGAAATGGAACTCAAAATCCCAGCCAGATACCTCCACACACAGCTTTGATATATTTGCCTAACTAACCAAAT
The DNA here is from genome assembly GCF_965113315.1 of Podarcis vaucheri. Classification (NCBI taxonomy): domain Eukaryota; kingdom Metazoa; phylum Chordata; class Lepidosauria; order Squamata; family Lacertidae; genus Podarcis; species Podarcis vaucheri. The sequence continues at coordinate 4,941,422 of NC_138752.1, forward strand.
GGCTGCTTGTGTGTGTTTATAAAGTTATCCTTCATGAAAGCAAGGTGCAAATGAGATATTTATGACAAGATGAGCAAAATGCAACTTTATTCCTCATAACTCTGAAGTCCCTGGACTGGGCAATTCTCAGCAAGGCGACTTTGCTTGAGATGAAATGGGAGCCAATGCTGGTAGAAGCCCTGGATGGCAATTGGTGCAGGAGGGGAGTAGTTCAGTGGCAGAGCACTGAAGGTCCCAGGTTCAACCCCCCCTCCCCGCATCTTCAGGCAGGGCTAAGAATGACCCTGCCTGAAACCCTGGAGAGATGCTGCCAGTCAGTGCAGACTCTGTAGTCCTCTGGATGTGTCAGACTCCAACTCCCATCATCACTGATCACTGACCATGCTCACTAGGACTGATGGGAGTTCACAGAGGGTGCTTTTGCTGGGAAAGAAACAGCATCTGCTTTGCACACAGAAGGTCCCAGGTTCAATTCCTGGCATCTCCAAGTAGTTATGGGAGAGACGCTCTGTCTGAAGCCCTGGAGAAGCCCTGGGAGTCACTGCAGACCCAATGGCGGAGCTTCATGCTCCAGCACAGGGGGCAGAGAGCGGGGGGGCGTGGCTGGTGTGTGTCCAGGGGGCATGGTGCCAAGCATGGGTTGGGGGCAGCTGCGATGGCACCCCACCACAATCGCGCTGCCAGTGGTGGTGCGCTCCCGCCACACCCCTCTTCCTCCACCAGTGTGTAGACCAGACCCTTTTTGAGTCTGTGGCTCCCTTGACCAACTGCATTCTTTCTGTGGCACCACTGCAGGGCTCAGGAGCCCAGTTATGTCACCCCTTGCCTGCAGAGCTGGCAGCCCCTCACCCTTTTTCAAACACCCTTCCTTGTGGAGTGTTCCCTCAGTCTCCTCTCCTCTTGCCTCTCCTTGGGCAGCCACAGTTGCCCATCCCCCTGGTCTCTGAGCTGCCCCCCCCCCGCCACCCCAAAGAGAGGTGCCTCCTCACACTGCCCCACAGCAGCCTGGGAAGAGGATGCCCCTAGTCTTAACAGCCTGACAGAGTGTTAGGTACTGAGCTGAATCCTAGAACAATAGGATCCAGAATGCAGCAGTCTGATTGGTCCACAGGAGCCACCCCATCCAGCTCCAAGTGGAAGTGAATCAGCGACCTGATTGGCCTGCGGGAGCAGCCAATCAGGCTTCTGGAGGAGGTGAATCTGCAACCTGATTGGCCCACAGGAGCAGCCCGGAATTAGCCAATCACACTGGGCCCATTGTGTAAATAATATATACCGCATTTTTCGCTCTATAAGACGCACCAGACCACAAGACACTCCTAGTTTTTGGAGGAGGAAAACAAGAAAAAAAATATTCTGAATCTCAGAAGCCAGAACAGCTAGAGGGATCGCTGTGCAATGAAAGCAGCAATCCCCTTTGCTGTTCTGGCTTCTGTGATAGCTTCACCGCCTGCATTCGCCCCATAAGACGCACACACATTTCCCCTTACTTTTTAGGAGGGAAAAAGTTTGTCTTATAGAGCAAAAATACGGTATATATATATGTAGCTAGATGTTTTGGGGAAAGTTTCATTCATTGCTACTATGAGCTGAATAAAGAGCATGAAATTCACACTCGACTCTGAGTATATTTCACAGAGACTGGCCAAAGATGAACATGAGGCCAGCACCTTACCTTCGGAGGCAGCGGTGGGTGCTGCCAGGCCTAAAGGCGTGGTGTAAAGGCTCCCCTTCAGCACTGGGCACTCAGCTCCCAGGCAGGCCTTGCACACAGCAAGCACTGCCTGCCTGCCTACTTGCTGAGCTCCCTCACCCATTTGCTAGCTGGCAACCAGCACCCCCTGGCCAGCCCCAAAGGCACCATTTGACTGGGGAGCTTGTAGCCAGGGCTGCTGCAACAAAGAGTTGCACACCAGAGGCAGAGATGTGGGAGGGCATCTGAGGAAGAAGGGAAGGGAAGAGGGACAGACACCAGTATTGTCCGCGGCACCCCTGACCATGCTTCAAGGCACCCTAAGGTGCCACAGCACACAGGTTGAAAACCCCTGCAGTAGACAGTACTGAGCAAGATGAACTAAGTGTCGGACTCAAGATAATGGCAGCTTCCTATTTTCCTATATGTTCTTTCCCCCTCTCATATTCCATGCGCTTCATCTGCCCCTCACTCTCTACTTGTGGGTACCCCCGAAAAAGGCAGGCTGCATCTGGGTCCCTCTCTAGTACAAGTGTCAAATCCAGTGCCTGCTGCCAAAAATAGTATCCTGCATTTTAAAAAACTGAAATCAAGTGGCTGGACCACAAGATAAGCTTGGAAATATGGCTAGTCAGGTGAAAACAGGAGCGAGCTGGAGAAAAAGCCCCATGTCCAGTTTTTATACTGTGCATAACAATTGAATCCTCACATTCCTTGTCTGAAACTTCTGTCTTTTTAACAACACACAAGCAAAGCACACAATACCACAAAATGAGCCACCAGCTCTCTTTTAGATGAGGAGGACAAAGCCCAGAAGAGTCCCAGACAGGCTGCCTGGTTTGCCCTCTGAATTTTTTTTAAAAAAGAAAATAAAAGATACCGAGCATCTGTGCAAGCCGAGTGCTTTGCCAAACACCCATCAGTTCAGAGGCCCTCCCTTTTGAAACAGTGTTCTAATGATCGGAGACGTTTTTGAAGTTGGTTCCCCCTACCTCCTTCAGATTATTGGCAAACAGCTTTGCTGGAGAAATGTTAAGATGAAGGTTACCTTGAGTATCTCCTTAGAATTTTTGATGGTGCTCAAACTCCCGAGAAGTTTAAAGGAGCTCAGTTCTCATTTGTGGAAACTTTGCTTCTCAAGAGGGAGGGCTGGAGCCCAAAGCAGAAAATCTTCCTACTCCTCCCATTAGCTTGCCTGGATCACAATCCAACAAGAAGTCCCTTTGTACAAACCCCATTGAAATGAACATGAGCTGTGCAAGGGCATTCCGGCAGAGGGCAGCAGTCACCAGAGGAAAGCACCAGTTGGCCAGCACCTGTAACATCACCTACTACTGTGCTCTTATGCAGCCCTCCTTCATCTCAACAGCATTTGCGTTGGATAATTTCCCACTGGATTGTGTTCCCCGTGACTCAGAACTGAAAATGTATCACATTTATGATATGCCCTTCTTTTGATGAGCTTACAATCGTGTACCTGGGTTCCTCACAGTGAGCCTGGCCCAGGATCACTGCCAAGCTGTCCCTAATGCGGAGCAGGAAAATCCCCAAAATCTAGGTGGCCCCCTTCCCCAGCACTATAAAGAGAAACACATGCATAAAAGACAGATCTCTGCCCCAAAGAGCTTATGGGCTGGATGTTACTTCATCTAAAGTACTGTTGGCCAGGCCACCCTTTCTCTGTCCCCTGTCCCATCAGCAGTAAGGCCCAACACCTTTAACAGCTGTAGGAAAAGATTAGACCACAAAGCCCCATTACTTCTCCAATTTGTTTTTGGTTTTTTTTTAATAAAGCATGTGCAGTAGAAAAGAGGATAAACGAGAACAAGTCATACATCAAAGAAGTGGGTCAGCGTCTTTCTTGTGGCACTTGGAAATGTTGGGCGCATCAGCATTTTGTGTTAACAGTTGCACCTGGCTGGACCAAAAACAATACACATGAAAGTGACTTAATTTCTGCTTGTTGAAAGGCTCACAAATGTACTCACAGCAATTGTCTAGCAACTCTATTATGTGCCCTCAGGTTCAGGCAGAAATCTTTCAAGGCCCAAGGTTTAAAATACCCCTTGCACCTTCCCCTTTCCACAAAATGACATGGCCCACATACATGGCCGACCCAAAGTTATGTCACATGCTCCTCGCTCAAATGAGCTGTGGCCAGGTCTCAGCAAACACTGGGCTCCAGGTTCTGGAACTGGGCTGGAGGAAGCTGGGTGCTTATGCTAGCAGACAAGAAGTGGGTCTGCGGTCCAAGCAGGTGGGGGCAGAGTTCCAAAGCAATGGATAAGGATTGGAGGAGCCAAAGGCGATGCATGTGCAAAGACAAAGCCAGGCAGCAGGGTCAAGATCCTAGCAATATTCATTTATGCATTCATCTAAACTGTCCAATTTCAGCAAACAGGGGTGCCAACTTGAATAAAATATTGGGAGGGAGGTAAGCCCCACCCAACATGATTGATCACAAGACGTGGTGCACACATACCATTTGAATGGCAATGTCCATCAACTTGGGGGGGACAGCCCCCTCTAATATTTTATTGGGGGGGGGAGCAAAGCGACCTCAGCCCGTAGGACCACTATACCTAAGATGTCTTGTTGCCCCTTACATTTCTCTAAACTAGACATCCCCAGTTGTCATAAGCTTTACTTGTAGGGGAGTTTATTCCATCCACTTGATCATTTTCTGGTTGTCTTTTTCCAGCTTGACAACATCCTTTTTGAGGTGAGGTGACCAGGACTGTGCACACTATTCCAAGTGCAGTTGCACCGTTGATTTGTCTTATAATTGCATCATCATATTGGCAGTTTATAGATGTTGCATACAACTGTACTAACCTACTTACATATTAACACCCATAGACTTCTGCTACATGGGACTTGGCTCTTTTATACACATAATATACCTATTTTTCTGTATAATTTTGAAAGACAAAAACCCAACAATGAATTAGCAACTCAGATATTCATCATCATTCAATAGAAGAGACTGTTGGATGTGGGCAAAGTCTGAGCAGGTCAGAACCACCAGATCCCTGCCCTCTCTTGAGAAGGCTTTCCTCCTCCGTCCAGTGAGGGAGGAGAGAAGTGGAGGAAGGTTGTTCCAAGCTCAGTTCCAGTATTGCCAGTCTATTGTTCTCTTTCACACAGAGATGCTTTGATGACATCATCTCAAGTCAAGGAATTGGGGGGGGGGGAGAGAGATATGGCACCTATCAGTAGGCTCTCCAACTATTGCAGCTTCTTTGCCAATACATCACACTTACTTGGCCATCTCTTTCGTTAAGGCCTGGTCTCCCAGTACCTTGTAAACTGCTTTGAGAGTTGTTGTTTTACAGTCAAGTGGTGTATACATTTTATAAAACAAGCAAGCAAGCAAAAGGAAGTCTTGCCAGGCTAAGTTTGTCCACCTAGTCAGTCTGACCTCTTTAGCAGTCTCTTTTTGCAACCAGGGACCTGTAACAGCAGCAGCAGCAGCAGCAGCAATAACAATAATTTCAGCCACTCTGCATGTGCCCATTGTTTGCCACAACATGGTAAACCCAACTCAGGTAATTAGACACTTTTCATGCCATGCAATGAGGTAGAAATTCTGTCTCACATTCGCAAAAATACAGCCCAACCACAAAACTGGTAAGAACTAGGCTGCATCTGTTCTGGAAAACACTATTTTTTATATATAATAATGCTATTAAAAATTGCTCCCAATGCAATTTCCCTTTGGCAAAGATTGCTGCTCTACAGCACCCTCTGGTGTTACATTTTAGAACACTTCTTAATATTATTACTCACCAGTGTAGATTAGTCCCCAGTTTAGGAGATTGCAATACAACTTCAGATAAGATACAAGGAGGGCTCTGCACGTACAGTAGGAAAAATGGGTGGATTAAATCATTTCAAGGAGGGTGGTTGGATGAGAGATGGTGGAGCAATCAGGAAGCTGATCAGGGAGAGGATGAAGCAGCCAAGTTAATGTAATGTTTATTATGTTGTGTGTGTGTTAATGGAAAGCTCTCTGGACTCTGTCCTGTAATGCATTACTCAGTAAAGTCCAACGAATTGGAAACTTGGCATGAGCCTCTGTATTGAACCCCAAAGGGAAATTCCTACGGCAACCGTCCTCCTCACCAGCCTTTAAAACCCTTTGTTAGAAGCCTTCTGTTTAGCACTCACATTAACGAAAGATGCACGCAGGAACTTTGCGCGTTAATTCCTTACTCCCCTGCTATCCTTCCTTCCTCTTCTTCTTCCTCCCGCCCCCCCCCTTTCCCCTCCCACACTGCTCTGCTTTTTATATAGTCAACTCATGCAAACTTGACTGTGTATCTCCATATCAGGAGCTTCCTTGCTGGCATCAAGATTGAAAACCTAATTTTCCTTTCTTCTACTTGAATTGAATTGTTGTTATTATCCAGTTTTCCAGATGTGAAGATCTGTCAGGGACTGTCAGGCCCCACGTATCTAAATTTGTACGCCAAACGGGAGGCTGGGCTGGCGGGTCTGAAATCCCGCTGTGCTGCTAAAATGGGAGGGGGGGTGTAATTTCTTTCTCCCTGACAATCAATGTCCCATTGTTATGACTCCTGTCTTGCCTTCGGAAGGTGCCCCTGTTATTTCTTAATAATGTATGTAATGCATCTAATAGCCCAAGAGACCTGCCAGCACCACACTCCTCAATCGCAAAAAAACCTCTTTCTAAAAATTAGGCATTATTTGACATTGCAGGGCTAGGTTTTTGTTCATTTGTTTGTTTGTTTGTTTAGTGTAGCAGACGGAATAATCTGGAGTGAATTATTTCTTCAATAAAATATCCCTGCTTCACAACATGAAAGGGAGCCAGGGGAGAAGGGAATCCATCCTCCAATTATATGGCAAATAATGCCACTGAGCGAAGAAGTTGCCTTTTCAAGGAAACAAAATGCCCTCTCAGGGTGATGCTTTTGACTGGCAGCAGGGGTCTCCAGGGGCAGAGGCTGAAGGAGGGGCAGCAGGAAGGAGCTGGGGGAGGGCAAAGCTGTGGGGGCCATAAACTGGACTCCTGCCCTCAAGGGGAGTGCAGGATGCGGCCCCACTCAGAGGCTGCCAGTCGGATTACCTTTTGCCATCTTATTCTTTGCCTCAGGAAAATGACTTGGGCCAGAGAGCCAACGTGGAGTAGTGGTTAGAGTGCCAGACTTGGACCTGAGAGACGACGCAGCGCACTTGGAGCTCCTTGGAGGGAAGATGGGATATAAATGTAATTATATATACACACAGAGAGAGAGATAATTGTTATTCATCCTTGTGATCACTATGATTATTAGCATTTGAATGGAAGGCACATATAATTTCACAGTAATCCATAAAACAATCACAAAATGCCATAATGTTGCCGGGGGGGGGTGCTGCTGAGACAGAGAGAAGGCCTCCCCTTTCCATGCAGTCAATGTTAGGATTATTTTTTCATTTTTTCATTTTTATTATTATTAAAATTTGTATACCACCCTTCATTCAAAGATCACAGAGCAGTTCACAACATAAAAACAAAATGAGAATACAAAATATATAACTAAACTAAACTAAAGCAATAACCCCCTTCCCATAAACACATTATAAAAGCCATTGAATGTTGAAGAGAAACATTTTTGCTTGCCGCCTAAAAATATATAATGAAGGCACCAGGCAAGCTCCACTGGGGAGAGCATTTCACAAATGAAAAGCCACTGCATAAAAGGCTCATTGCAGGAGCGGACTTTGGTCTTTCAAATTCCACTGGGGCCTCGTGCAAGGCTAAATTCGGCACAGACACCCTGCTAGACTTGCCTTCCATTCTGCTCAGTTCACTATGTCATAGTTGCAATGCCCTGTGCACCCCTCCCCAGCTTAGCACCCCGGATGGTGGAACCAATCATGCTGCCCTAAATCTGCCCCTGGCTGGCACAATGAGGATGCACACTTTCACAAGACCATTTCTCCATCACACAAGGGAAGCAGGGAAGTTGTCAACCTTCAGGGGGTGCATACATTTTAAGATTTTTTTGTCTCTCAGGCATGGCAGCTGAAGGTTTTTCTGTCTTGCCACGACATCAAGTGATGGCTTGACTGACATTGTGCTGTTTCCATGGGCTTTTCTGTGTGAGGGAGGAGAGACAATGGCTGCCACCAGTGGCCTAATAATCCGTCCTTTGGTGGCAGCAGGGAAGAGGGGGGGAGTCTCTTTAGCTCATGTACACACAGCTCTGCTGCGCACACTCACCTGAGAAGCACTGAGGCACAGCAAGAGTACCTTGGACAGCTCCTTGCTTAGCTGAGGCTGGACTGGGCTCAGATGTTGTTTCAGCAGCAGCAGCAGCAGCAGCAGGCAAAGCCTTAAATAGTAGCTGCTGCTCTGTCTCAGCTGCAAGTTCCACCTTTGCTGGGAGGAGCGTCTTCATTTAAAGGGGCCCAGCCTGCTTTAGTACTTGTTGACTCTGATGGAGCCTGGAAGATGGTTGTTGCATTAAGAAACCTTGGGGGGCAACACAACAGCCCTAGGCATGTTAGATGCTTATGGGGCCAGCCCTCGGGGCAATCCCCTCTCCCACATTGACTCCCAGGCCCTAGGCCTCACCCTCTGAAGGAGTCTGACTCCAGGATCATGGCACCGGCCTTCAGCCCACTATTAGCCTGGCCAACTCTGGTTTTCAGAAGTCACAACAATTGTCAGAATGGAACCAAAAGGCCCTGCCCCAAACACAGCTCCACCACCACCCCACCCCCCGCAGGAAGTGTTCTGTATTATTTAGTCATGACAATTCAGAGTGGTGCTTCAGGGTTTTTGTGCTGCTTTGGGCAAAATGTTGTATTATAAATGATACCACATAAAGCTGAGTTTGACCTGCCTGTTGATGCAGAATAATCTGACTTAATTTGGAATATTAACGACATATTGTGGCCTAAAGGAGTTTTTTCCTTCTCTCTCTCTCTCCACTCACCCCTTTCTAGGTGTACCACTGAATTATACAAGAATCTCTCTCTCTCTGGTAAAACTAAAATATAAGTAAATCTCCGGTTTTTATACTAGCATACAAGATACATGAGCAGGAAGAATATATTGAATCTGAACTACACAGACTGTTGGGGGGGAATTGACAGCTGAATGGGATAATGCATGCATTTTTTAAAAAAGAGAGAAGTTCCCCCCCCTTGAATTAAGCATTTGAGGTGGTGGAGAAATCTAACAATAATAGTGATTAGTATTATCCAGTATTTCTGAGATGTCATTTACATAGTTACATAAGCCAAAGCAAAGAATAGAAAACTTACAGTACATTTGAATGCAGAAGGGCTTAGTCCGAGCAGGTAAATAGTAGTGCACCCCCAACCTTGAGTCTCCTGGGTGTATTGGACTATTATTTTATTTATTCATTATTTAGTAAATTTATATACCGCTCTATACCAAGGTCTCAGGGCAGTTCACAGAACAAAATCAACATAAAACGTCACGATATATATAATAAAAATAAAAACAACCACCCAGTAACACGCACCACAGGTCTCATTATCCTTGAGTAATTTCTGTGCTGGTTGAGGGTAATGGGAGTTGTATTCCAGGACCTGAGTTGGGCCCCAGGTTGGGGAAGAGGACTCCAAAATATGATTTGGAGTATTGTCTGAATGCAACCTCACCTTGTCCCCTAAAGACTGGGGAGACCTCCCCTTTAGAAGCAATATCTCTGAAAAAACTGGATATGAGAAGTAATTGGCTGACATATAGAGAGCTGTTAACCAAAGCAGAACATCAGGTGAAACTAAAAGACTATGAGAAGGGATTTATTCACAGATTAGTTACAGTTTCACCAACTAAATGACATTTTTAAAACAGATAAAAAGAAAGGTTTTAGTTGTGAGATATCACAATTTCAAAAAGTCTGTTAGAAAACAACACCAAATTATTGTCAAAAATGTACAGTTTGCTCTTAGAACAGCATACAAAAGATGAACAGGTCAAGTTGGTAATGATTCACTGGGCAAAGGATTTGGGATATAATATTCAGATGGCAGATTGGGAAAGGCTATGGAAAACAGACTTGAAATTTATGCCATGTTGTACACGGAAAGAAAATTACATGAAAATGATGTACCAGTGGTATCTGACTCCTAGTATGTTAGCAAAAATGTATAGGACAAGTACAAATACCTGCTGGAAAGGTAAAGAAAAAGAAGGTACCTTTTATCATATGTGGTGGATTGTAAGGTAATAAATGAAATGTAATAAAACCATGCTATCCGGCGCCGTGGTGCAAAGCTCCCTCTGCCCTGCCCCACCCCCCGTTTCCCAGAGTTTTTTTAAGGAGGACAGCTCAGGCAGCGGGGCTGGAGGAGGCGGGCAGTGGCTGGAGGGCAGCTCCTCCAGTGGGCAAGAGGCGGAGGCTGGACACGATGCCTCCTGGCTCAGCTGGCCGCTTCGTGCCGCAGTGGCCATGGCAGACAGAGGCTCTGGGTGCAGCGCTGCTTTGGTGCGACATGGCAAGGGCTGGGAGCTGATGCTGGGAGGTGCCACATCCAGCCTCTGCCTCTTCCCTGGCGCCCTCCAGAACTTGGCGTTCTGGTGCCCCACACCACTAGCCTCTATGGGTAAGATGCCCCTGGCTAGGAGCCAGATCTGGCACTGATGGGAAAGCAATGCTCGTTTTTTTCCTTTGGCGTCAGGGTTTCCCTGAGGGGTGTGTGCACCTACCCCCACCAGTCTAAAGTCCTGTCACAGTTTGGGGTAATTTTACTGCTTCATTTTGCATACTTAGACTCTTCCTAGTCTCTGTGTAAAACACTAGAAGTGGATTGAAAGACTAGAAAGAAGACGCTTAAGGGTAAGCATTTTCTGAGCAAATATTTTCACTGTCTGCTGAACCACACTCCAGATTTCAAGAAGAGACCATTTTTACCAGTCAGCCTTGATCAGCTGCTCTCTTATAAAGCACTGCCCATTCATTTCAGCCTCCTGCTTCTTGTTCCTTAACTGATCCAGACGAAGACCTCTCATCACTGCTGTGCTTACTCAGGAGTCTTTGGTGAGGTACCGTGTCAAAAACTTTCTAAAGAACACAACGTCTTGCAAAAATCATGCTGGTTCTTCTTCTCAGATGGATGCTATCTAGACCCAGTGATTTGTCCATTTCTAATTCATAAATAAGGCCTAGAAATTTGTCTCTTGTCTCTATTATTGACTCAGCTCATCCTCAGACTCTGTCCTTCTCCAGGAAAGTTACTTCAGCTGTGGGGATCTGTCCTACATCTCCTGCTGTGAAGGTGCTTGTCTTTGAGATCATTGTGAGGAAAGAGAGAGAGATGGGGGGGGGGATATGGCCCCACCCACTTTGCATACGGACCCACCTGCCCCATCACACGGCCCTCAAAATGTTGCCTATGTGGAAATGTGGCTCTGAGGCTAAGATCCCCCACCCCAATTCAGAGCCTTGCTATGTTTGCTTCTGCCCTGAAACTCTTACCTGTGCTCTCTTAAACAAAAAAGATCAGTGGCTAAAATGGGTCATAAAGGAAACTTGGCATATGCCACCTTGAAAACAAAGAAATCAGAGGCCATTTCAATGTTTGTTACTCTCTTGCCTCATACAGTCTCCATTCTAAGGGCTTCACTGCATATCTTTTAAATGCTGCAAAGGCATATATGTGTGTTTTTAAAGATGTGGCAAGCTCTTCCAAGCGTGTCATCATCACCCACTGGGCACTGGCATGGATCACAGGGAAATTATCTGAGGAATCCACTTTTCAGATCACTAGTGCTCAGATTTTTGGCCTGACTTATGCTGCATCCTAAAGCCAAGCATGAGAGTCCATCATCCTGGCCAGATTAGTTGTGCTCTGGGAAGCACATGAGAGCTTCACATCCTCCTCTTTTGAGTCAGAAATTCATTGCAGGGCATGGGAGAGCTGATAATAAATTGTGAATGGCTCCCGTTTAGATAAATATGTAATAACAACTTCTACTACTGTCACAACTCATTTGACATGTAAAGAGGCTAAAACTGTCTGATTTTAAGATTATTCCCTGATCACCTGCTCACAGTCTCACATTTGCAAGGCCAAGACAAAAGGAAAAGGGCCTGGTGAGGGAAGAGGAAAGGTTAGAAAAGCTCACTAAACTAAGTCACTATACAAACGTATTTGGTATCTTGGTCACAATAAACATGCCCCTGTCATCTAGCAGCAAACACTCCATCAGGCTACTTGACTGGCATAATCAAATTTCAGCTGGATGTTATGAGAACTATAACTCTAAGAACTGGTACCTGAGCTTGCATTTTTCCTCTCTCCTCCTCCCTCCCAATCCCTTTTTCCTTGTGTGCAAAGTCTTTTATAGCACAAACCTGAGGGCTGCAATTGTCATAGTACTGCTCCAGCTAACCCCTTTTAGCTAAGAAAGGGATGGAAGAACACCTTTAAAATAAATAAAACAGCTTGCATAAAATTAGGTTTACATAGTGATTCATTTAAAAAAAGCATAGACTATTTTCAAACAAAATGTTTACAAAAATATTCACAAATAGATTTTGCCTTCTGCTAGCCACCTATGTCTGAGCCGTCAACAGCAAGACACCCTTGTCCACCCCCAAATGTGTGACCCTGCAGTCCTTGGGACTGTCTTCCTGCAAACAAAAGAAGGTGACTCAGTCCCTCAGAATCCACCCATTGCAAGAAGCTCCGCGCTCTCAGGCTGCGCAGGCACCTCCTCACCAAATTTGGATGAAGGATGATCTTCAACCATCTGGTCCCTATTTAAATTTTTAACCACCTCTCACTTGGAATATTTTCCCGTCTTTCTTTATACTCGTTTTGTCTTAACAAATTGGCCATAAGCTAAACGGCACCATCTGTGGCTCCCAGTAAATACAACTGTTGTTAATGAAATTACCCAGCTCCATCATTTTGATTTAAGTGCCTTGCCAGCTCCGCCAGCGACCTTTTCACTGCTTGCCATCAAATCACAGGTTTTGCAAATTTAGAGATATGGCCATGTAGGTCAGGCGTCAGGAAATTGGTCTTGGTGCCAAGTTTGCTCAGCGGGCCGGCAAGCAAGGCGCTGCTAAGAAATCACGGTGCCAGCGGTGCCAGCGAAAGACCGGGCCAGCTGCCCCTTGTGCTAGGCTCCAGGGCAGGGGACCCCCACCTGGCCACCAATTGCTCTCTGTGCCCCCCTCTTCTTACCCTCCATTTGTTAGGGCAAGAATACGAATGACGTGATATATCCATCCTCACCCCTTTGGGGCTACGACCACTGATACTTTCAATTATCAAGTTAATTTGACTCAGCTGAAATTTAAAAGGGAAGGCGGAGTTACAGGTTAGGGATGCAAAGCTCAGGGAAGGGCAGAGGCCCTGTGGGGGAAAGCACTGCTTTTTATTGCTGAAGTTCTGTTGCTTTTCTGTTTTATGGATCATTGTAATGGTTTTATTCAAATAAGTTATGAGTTTGGGAGGGTCAGTCTGGATGATGCCCTGAGCCCCCACAAATTCTTGGGATCCTGCACTTCTTCATGCAGTGCATAATTAAGCTATGGAACTCATGGCAGTAAATGCTTTTGAATACCAGTTCTTTTATTAAGGTAATGACTTTGGCTAGATAGTTGGCATAATCATGATTGGCATAACCAAATATGTTGTTCTGTGCCTTAGAGCACATGGGTGGGCATTTCCCTGCCCAGCTAGCTGCTAGGTAGGAGAACAATAGCTAGAGTTGTGTGGGCAAAGCTGGAAACAGGATGGAAACTGGAGACCCAGAGGCATGCTTGCTCTATACTGGATTTGGGGGCTGGCCTGGCCACCAAATGGGAAAGCAAGATCAGTTGGAGGGTTAATGCTGCAAGACCCTCCATCCTATGCTCAGGTTGTACATATGTATTAATAAAACCATATATCCTAAAGAAGCCACAGTTTCTGATGGAAACTGAGCCCTGGGTAAGTGCTGGAACCCCTAGAGTCTCTCACTGCTCAGAGACTGGCACGGCACCTAACATTATTATTGTGGCCTTTTAAGTTACGATATTGGCCTTTGGTTTTCTCATACTCTTTTGGAGAGAGCAACTAATAAGTCAAAGCAGCATCAAACACTAACAGGAAGATAGGATAGCACAGGGCAGGAGAGGATAGGGATTGAGGAAGATGCCTTCTGAGTCAGACCATTGGGTCCATCCAGCTAATGTCTGCACTGGCTGGCAGTGCCTCTCCAGGGAGTCTCTCCTATATGGGGACCAAGCCTGATACCTTCTGTGTGCAAGGCAGATGCTCTACTGCTGAGCTAAATCCCTTCTCACCAATGATAGATTATTTTAAAAAGCTGAACAAGAGGATTACAGCTGCCTTGAGTCCCAGCCTGGGGAAAAGGTGGGATATAAATAAATACAACTAGCAAACACAAACCCTCCAAGTGCCCCATTTTCCCAGGGACAGTCTTGGGATTATGAAAGCCACCCCAGCTTCTGATTTGATCCTGTCATGTCTCCATTTCCCCTGCCAGTGCTGCTGTCTCCGAGCTCGAGGAGGAGGCTGAGCCAGCGCTTGCCCCGAGTGGCATCAGGGGAGCATCCCATTGCCTCTCCATCGTGGCCTCTCCATGGCTGCCTCTGCCGGCCTCCTCCCTTGGGCATAGCAGCTGGAGGAGAGCGGGTGATGAAGAGGGGCTGCCACCACCAAGGCCCAGTCCCACGTGACATGACAGCTCTGAGGTGCAGAGGGCAAGGCTGCCCTGGGTAGAAAGAAGGGGGGAGCAAAGTGGAGTGCAAGGAGTTTTGATTTTTTAAAAAAAAAATGCTTTGTGCATCTAATCTTAAAGGTAAAGGTACTCCTGGCCATGGTTGGTCATCGCTGCCTCCTGTGGGAGTAGTTCCATAGTTTTACTATGCACTGCATGTGTAGAGATGGGGTTTCTGATATACCGTATGTTTCGCTCTATAAGATGTATGTTCTGCTCCATAAGACGCACCCAACCATAAGACGCACCTAGTTTTAGAGGAGGAGAACAAGAAAAAAAATGTTCTCTCCCTCTCTGCTCAGTGCCTCACCAGCAAAGCAGGGAGAGAAACGGAAGGGGCTCTGATCTCTCTTGCTCTCCTGGCTTCAGCGAAAGCAATGTGAAGCCTCCTTAGTGCAGCAAGAGTGCTCCCACTGTGCTCAGGAGGATTTGGGCAGCTATCCCTGAAGCTAGGAGAGCAAGAGAGATCGGTGCTGTCAGAGCTGCTACCAGGTCCCAGCTCACATAGGACCACGCCACACAGCGTCCACTTTAAAAGAGTCTTTATTGAGTTACAGGTTTCATTTCCGAACTGCAGCGTGCAGCTCTACACCTTCTGCTCTAGGTCGGCGAAGACCCGTCTGAGTCCCCGCCTCTTGCACACCAGCTTAATACCCTAGCCTTGCTCCACCTCCTTCGCCTCTCCCTACGTCTCTGGGTCCTTCTGCCCCCCTGGGCCTCCTCCCTTCTACTCTCCTCTGACGCTGACCCCCCTGATCCTTCTGCCTCCTTGCGGCGGGCTTTAGGACCTGGCTCACTCTCCGGGCTGCTTACTGCTCCAGCTTCCGCTGCATTTGAACTTGGCGCGCGCGCCCAACTCTCTACTTTCCTCTTAACCGTTGCCTCGCTCTCTGAGGAGGGCGTGACCACCCCTGACTCGTGCCCTCCCTCCTGCTGACAGCCTCCGGAACCCGATGCCTGGCTACCTTCCTCCCTGCTGCTCTCAGTCTTGAGCGTGGGTCCCGACTTCCAGCTGCTGCCGCCCTCAGTTATGAGCGTGGGTCCCGACTTCCAGCTGCTGCTCTCTGAATCTCCTCTGTTCCCTTCCTCCTGGGGTGTCCCCCCGGATCCCCCCCTTGCTCTGCTCACTGGGGCTCCCTTTTGGGAGTCCTCTGACTCACTGCTTAGGCTTGGAGATCTCGGGTCGTCATCATCACTCATTCTCCCTTCGGCTTCCTCCCCCTCGCTCTCTGTTTCCACCCTTCTCTGCGTCTCTGCTTCTGAACCCCTGACATCCATCCCCCCCTCGAAGCCCCCCCTTCCCCCCTCCCCGCTGTCAGGTGTGGGTGCTGGGCGCTCCATCATCATGGGAGGGAATGCTGGATACAGGTCGCTCCCCGTGGGTGGCCGCCAACTGAAGACCTCCGAGTCTTCCCCCTCGCGGTCGTCGACGTTGACTTGTTGCTCTTCCATCTCTGTACCGCCGTGCTCGAACCCGAGGTCCTCCCCGAACACGTCCATGTCAGTCTCTGCGTCGGTCGCTCGACCTGGCATCTCCAGCCACTTCCTGCGCCATCGCTCCTCTGGTCGATCGTCCCACCAATACGAGTTGCCTGATGCCGAACCTGCCGGTGAACCTTCTGGGGAACGGGTGCTCCGTGCGGGTTCCCCTTCTGAGTCGAATCCATGGAACGTGCTGGAAGAAAGTGTGGGTGTGAACAACCAGTCGTCGAAGAAGCTCGCTGGCATGGGTTTGTGTGGGAAGAGGGCATGAAACTCGTCCTTGAGCAGGGGTTCCTCCAAAGCGTAGTCTGGTACCCAGCTATTGGCGCTGGCCCGGGTGCCCTCTCTGGCTAAGAGGTATTCGACTCCCTCTTCCCCCCATCTGGAGTCCAAAATCTCCGTGACCTCGTTGATGTGGTCCTGGTGCTTCACCTCCCGCGTCTCCGTCCGTTCCCGGAGCGGACTTGGCGCCGTCCCTGGCTCCTGGAACCTGTGAGGTGCCTTGTAGGGAGTGAGCACCGACCTGTGGAACACCGGATGCATTCTGGAACCCTCCGGCAGCGCCAGTCGGAAGGCTACCGGGTTGATCTGCGCTTCGACTTGGTACGGACCGATCTGCTTGTGCCCCAACTTCTTCTTGGCAAGCGACCTGGTCGGCACTGCGTGGGCTGCCAACCAGACCCAGTCTCCCACTTGGATCACTTCGCCAACCCGCCTGTGCTTGTCAGCTTGCACCTTGTAGGCGTGCTTAGCTAGCTCCAGCTGCCGTCTGAGTTGATCGTGGACCGCCTGCAGCTCTGACGCGAACGCGTCCGCCGTCTGTGGTTCTCCTTCCCCCACTCTCTCCAGTCCCGGGAAGGTTCTGGGATTCCTCCCATTGTTGGCAAAGAACGGCGTCACTCCTGTGGACACGTGCTTCGTGTTGTTGTAAGCGAACTCGGCTAGCGGCAGGTAATCCACCCACGTCGCAGGCTGTTGATTGGCATAGCATCTCAGGTACTGCTGCATGATGGCATTGACCCTCTCTGCTTGCCCGTTGGTCTGCGGGTGTCTTGCTGATGCCAGATTGACCTTGACATTTAGAAAACCCATCAGCTTCTGCCAGAAAGACGAGATGAACTGGCGTCCGCGGTCGGACAGGATAGACCGTGGCAGGCCATGCACTTTGAACACGTGATCTATGAACAGTTTGGCGGTTTGTTCCGCCGTGGCCACCTTCGCACACGGAATGAAATGTGCCATCTTGGTGAACAAGTCCACCACCACTAGCACAGCTGTCTTGCCTCTCGAGTTGGGTAAATCCGTCACAAAGTCCAGGGCCACCCTCTCCCACGGTTCAAACGGTGTTTGCAGCGGTTCTAACAGTCCCGCCGGTGGTCTGTGTACCGGCTTGGCCCTCTGGCAGGTGTCGCACCTCGCGACGTAGTCCGCGACCTCTCCTCTCAGCCTGGGCCACCAGAAGTCTCTCGCGACTAATTCCATCGTTTTCTCTGTGCCAAAGTGACCGGCCGTGGGTGCGTCGTGCAACTGTTGCAGTACCTTGGCGCGAAGGTCGTCTCCTGGTACATAGACAGCCCCTTTGCGTAGGAGCAAGCCGTCCCGCACCTGGAACTCGTCCGTGGTAGCCGTGCCTCTGAGCAGTTCCGCCATCTTGTCTTGCGCGAATGAGTCGTCCCGCAATGCACGTCGCACCGCATCCAGGTCTACTGTAGCTGAGGCACACGCCCACGCCGTCGGTGCGAAGATGTGCATGGCCGCCGCTGGCGTCACCTCTTCTAGGTATTGCGGTTTTCGGGACAGTGCATCCGCCATGATGTTGGTGTCGCCTGGGACGTACTCTATTCGGAAATTGAAGTCAGCAAAGAACTCCGCCCAACGTATCTGCCTCTGGTTCAGGAACTGAGCCGTGCGCCAGTGCTCCAGATTCTTGTGGTCCGTGCAGACCTGCACCGTGTGCTTGGCGCCGATTAGGAAGTGCCTCCACGCCTTGAAAGCTGCATGAATGGCCAGCAACTCCCTGTCCCAGATGGTGTAGTTCTGCTCCGACTTGCTGAGCTTTCTGGAGTAGAACGCTCCCGGCCGCCATACCCCCTGCGGGTCTCGCTGCAGCAGGACAGCTCCCACGGCTCTGTCTGACGCGTCTGTCTCTACCCTCAACGGTTTACTGGGGTCGATATGCAGCAGTTGCTTCTCCGATGCGAAGAGATGCTTGAGCGCTTGAAAGGACTGTTCCGCCTGCTCCGTCCAGATGAATTTCTTTTTTTTGGAGCTGAGCGTGTCCGTAATTGCTGCCGTCTGCATCGCGAACCCCTTGATAAACTTGCGATAGAAGTTGGCGAAGCCGACAAACCGCTGGACCTCCTTCCGGTTGCGCGGGCTTTTCCAATCCAATACCGCACGAACCTTGGTGCTGTCCATGGCTATCCCCTTGTCCGACAACTTGTACCCCAGGAAATCCACCTCCGTCGTGTCGAACTGGCACTTCTCCAGCTTGGCGTACAGTCTATGTTGTTGCAACCTGCTGAGCACCTCCCTCACGTCTCGGTCGTGAGCTTGCTGCGAGTCAGAGAAAATCAGGATGTCATCCAGGAAGCAGACGCATGTCTTGTAGAGGAGTCCCTCCAACACGTGATGCATAAAAGCTTGAAAACAGTGAGAGCCATTTTGTAATCCAAAGGGCATAACTCTGTATTCGTAGGTGCCCAGCGGTGTGAACATGGCCGTCTTCCACTCATCGCCCTCCCGCATGCGGATGAGATTGTACGCCCCTCGCAGGTCCAACTTGGTGAACACGCGTCCCTTGCGCACCGTCGCGAGGAGGTCGTCAATCCTGGGCATGGGGTAATCAGACGGTTTGGTCATCTGGTTCAAAAGGCGGTAGTCCACAACTAGTCTTTTTTGGGGCGTGTCTTTCTTTTTCACGAAGAAAACGGGACTGCCCCCCACTGCCTTGGACTCTCTGATGAAGCCACGCTCCAGATTATGCTCGATGAACTGTTTGAGTTCCTGCATTTCATCTTCAGACATGGAGTATAGCCGCCCCTTCGGCAGCGTCGCCCCCGGTAGGAGGTCAATCTTGCAGTCATATGGCCGGTGAGGGGGTAGCTTGTCCGCCTCCTTCTCGCAGAAGACCTCCAAAAAGCTCGCGTATTTGTGGGGGACCGCTTGCAACGTTCCCAACTGCAGTTGTGATTCCTCCTCCTCTCCCTCCCGTCGGGGCAGGATGCAGTGTTCTGCGCAATAAGAGGAGCCGAAGATCAGTTGTCTCTGGTACCAAGCCAGTGTCGGACTGTGCCTGTCCAGCCAACTCATGCCCAACACAATGGGCGTGTCCGACAGTTGGGTGACATTAAAACTGATGACTTCCCTGTGGTTGCCAAGGCGCATCACCATCGGTGGCGTCTGCTTCACCACCTGCCCCCCTAGCAACTCTCTGCCATCCACTGTGACGACTTGCAGGGGCAGAGTGGCAGGCAATAGCTGTATAGCGTGCTGCTCCACAAAGCTCTGCGCTATAAAGTCTGCGTTGCTTCCAGAATCCACAGAAAGCGGCACTTCGATAGTGACGCCGTCGGGTAGCTGGAGAGATGCTGTGAGCTGCACTACTGGTTTGGGTGGGAGGGGATCCGTGGGTTGCAAGATTGCTGGGGACTGCTTCACAGATGCGTCTGGCTGGGCCCCAGTGCCTCCGTCTCCAGCCAGACATCGTCGTTTCCCTGCTGTGGTTCTCCTTGCTGCGTTGCTGCAGTCACCATTGCTGAGGCTGCAGTGTGCTTGTGGAGCCTCCGGGGACACTCCTTCGCCAAATGGCCTGGATCCTCGCAGATGTAACACTTCCTGTTCCCTCTAGGAGGCTTCGCTTTCACTGCTGCCGGTGCTAGGGCTCTGGCTGCTGACTGAGCCCTTGCACCTCCAACCTCCATCGGTTCCCCTCCCCCTCCTGGCGGAGGTGTGGATTGCGCACGCGCTGCTTCCCTCGGAACGAAAGAGAAACTTCTCGCTGCTTCGCGCCCTCCACGTCCTTCATCTCTGCACCATGGACGTTCTTCCAGCCTCACCCCCACAGTCAGCGCCCTTTGGACCACCTCCTGCGTGCTTCGGGGCCTCTCCCCCCTTGCAATTTCATCCTTAACCGCTGAACTTAGACCCTCCCAGAAGAGGTCTCTGACAGGGGGCGAATCCCGATCCCATTCTAAAGCACTGACCAGCGCAAAAAATCGGGCGTGATACTGCCGGACGCTCGCCCTCCCTTGTTTTAGTCCATGAATCTCCCGTCTGGCAAGATCCACATCAATAGTAGACAAAAAACACGCATCCATCGCTTTGATAAAGGCATCTGCATTCTGAAGCGCCGGATCTTTATCCCTCCACAAATTGCGCAGCCAGGCTTTGGCATCCCCATGCAAATGGGACAATATGAACCCCACCTTCTCTTCCTCATCTCTAAAGTCTTTTGCCAGCAGTTGCAGTGCGCACATTACGTCTGCTCTAAAATTAGGGTACTGTTGCAAAGTCCCATCGAAGTGAGCCACAAGCCCTCCTGCTCTCCGTGCCAATCCCACGCCCTCCGGTCTGGGTCCCGGTTGCCCTTGCTTAACAAGCATTTCAAACCTGGCGTGTAGGTCTCTGTAGGCGGCTGTAGTCTCCTCCTCCCGTTTCTTGGAAGCCAATACCTCTGAGGACAACTGGGTCACTGCCTCTTGCAGCGCGGAGATCCTCTGTTCTTCCGTCATCTTGCTAACCTTTGTGAGCTCGCTTACAGACACCCCTCTTCCTCCCCTAGCGGCTTCTGCTCCCGCTGCGAGGTTTCAGGTTTCTGAAGCTTTGAAGAGACGGGTCTTACTGTCAGAGCTGCTACCAGGTCCCAGCTCACATAGGACCACGCCACACAGCGTCCACTTTAAAAGAGTCTTTATTGAGTTACAGGTTTCATTTCCGAACTGCAGCGTGCAGCTCTACACCTTCTGCTCTAGGTCGGCGAAGACCCGTCTGAGTCCCCGCCTCTTGCACACCAGCTTAATACCCTAGCCTTGCTCCACCTCCTTCGCCTCTCCCTACGTCTCTGGGTCCTTCTGCCCCCCTGGGCCTCCTCCCTTCTACTCTCCTCTGACGCTGACCCCCCTGATCCTTCTGCCTCCTTGCGGCGGGCTTTAGGACCTGGCTCACTCTCCGGGCTGCTTACTGCTCCAGCTTCCGCTGCATTTGAACTTGGCGCGCGCGCCCAACTCTCTACTTTCCTCTTAACCGTTGCCTCGCTCTCTGAGGAGGGCGTGACCACCCCTGACTCGTGCCCTCCCTCCTGCTGACAGCCTCCGGAACCCGATGCCTGGCTACCTTCCTCCCTGCTGCTCTCAGTCTTGAGCGTGGGTCCCGACTTCCAGCTGCTGCCGCCCTCAGTTATGAGCGTGGGTCCCGACTTCCAGCTGCTGCTCTCTGAATCTCCTCTGTTCCCTTCCTCCTGGGGTGTCCCCCCGGATCCCCCCCTTGCTCTGCTCACTGGGGCTCCCTTTTGGGAGTCCTCTGACTCACTGCTTAGGCTTGGAGATCTCGGGTCGTCATCATCACTCATTCTCCCTTCGGCTTCCTCCCCCTCGCTCTCTGTTTCCACCCTTCTCTGCGTCTCTGCTTCTGAACCCCTGACAGGTGCGCACCAATCCCTCTTGCTCTCCTGGCTTCAGCAAAAGCTGCGCAGCCTGCATTCACTCCGTAAGACGCACACACATTTCCCCTTATTTTTAGGAGGGGAAAAGTGCGTCTTATAGAGCGAAAAATATGGTATGTGCCATAAGGGACACCTCTCTGAAGCACATATGCGCACGCACGCACACACACAAGCTCACAAGCTGTCCCAAAGTCCCCTTTTCCCCTTAACTGGAAGGAGAAAAGTTTCTATCATGAGAGGGTGTGTGTAAAAAAGTGAAGTCTGTTAAGCAACCGTCTTACACTACCAAGGTATAGAGAAACCTGCTGGAGTGGTTCATCCTTCCCTTTGCACAATGCAACTGCATGTCCCAGGAGACACCTGTTCATCAACAAGCTGTCGTGTTTTTTAAGAAATGAACAAACCCTGAAACAATTGCAGCTAGCGAAGGCAAGGAACGCTGGCTAGAGGTTATATATTGCTCAAGGCGGGCGCAGGTGGATGGGACTGCAAGCCAGGTCAGAAACAGAACAAAGCCAGAGGGGGGAGGTTTATGTTTTGCGGACAGGAAAAGGGCAGAAAAAGAATGACCCATCAGAGGCGACTGCCCCTAAGTGAACGGAGCAGCTGCTCATACTGGGACGAGATGGTCAGTAAGGCTGTCTGGAAAGAAAAAGCACAGGGCCATCTGCCGACATGGGACTTTGCACCTTCTGGGTACAGCAGAGAGTCTGTCCAGTAAAGTCATGACAAGGGGAGGAAAATGAAATCAAGTTTGTCCATGCCAATCAAAATAATGTTCAGTTCTGTTGAATCAGCTATAAGGGGCAAATTCTGCAGCCTAGGACTTCCTAATGCTTGGCACCATCAGTAGATGACCCTAACAAGGATTAAACTCACAACACGGGGAAGGAAGGGCTTCAATCCAGCATGCCCCACCATGGTGCAATCCAAGTCCAACATTTTTATCAACTTGGCAAAGCCAGCTCTCATTTGCTAAATTCAGTTTAGGAGTCTCAGATGCAAAGTTTAGTTGGCTACAGATTCTGAAACATCCGTAGGCTAAACGTCATTAGGTGGACAGTCTTTAGCTAGGGGCAAAGCCAGGGGCACTTGGAAATGCTGATAGCGCTAGGGAGAGAAAAGCATGTGGTTCTCCGCTTTGGAGAGGGACACTTGGTGGAAAGGATGTGCAGCAGATGCTTCCTAGCCTTATTGCATTTTAAGTTATGTTCACTCACCTGACATCACTTAAATTAGTTATCCCTTCATTCTCTTCCCATGTTCATCATGTATACAATCACTTTTTTGGCATCCTGGAGAAAATTCACATTCTCTTGTTATATGTTGAAAAGTAGTATATGATATATATATTATAATCAATCAATTAATTTAAGAATGACATGTTTTCTGATTTTAGATAACACCAAACCACTTTGAATACAAACTATGACAGCAAGATGTCAAGTGGTTAAGAGAATAAATTCATCATCAACAAAAACAACTGTTCCCACCCTAAATATGAGTCCTTTTTTCTTCCAACTGAGCTCTGATACTGGAATAAAGGCTTTGGCATAGAAGGTAGAAGAGGTGGCTGCAGAGCTTCAAATCCTTTGCAGAATAGGGAGACATAGCCTTCTGTTAGGGATGGAGTCAGAAGCAAGTCAGCAGTAAAGGAAGCAGACCTCCATTGTCAGTGAAGTTAATTCTTTATTCAAGGAATTGAACATACAATTCAGCCTGGTGGTCTCAGCAACATTCCCCAGTAGATCTTGCCCTTATGGAGCAACTGCCAGGACTGAAGGTCCCAACAATTCCTGGATGTTTCCCAAGCAGTCTCAAACTGCATCTGTGCACCGCTGACCTCTGCTCTGCTAATTACTCTGTGCATTCTTGGAGACCAGAGGAGAGGGGAATTTGTTGCAGCAGGAGAGGGAGACTCTAGGGATTCTCCAGCAGCCTCGGAGTCTGAACTGCTCCCTGCCACTGGCTCTTCCTGCTCACTAAACCCTGTTGCCCCTTCAGCACCCAGCATCTCCTCCCAATCTTCTCCCTCTGACTGCTCCTCGACATCCCACCACTAATCCCCTGGCTCTGAGCCCTCCTCTTCTGAGGTTACCCAGCTGTTCCCTCTCACCAAGGCCAAATGTGTACTTAACGATTTGCTAATTAACTAATGGTCCACAAAAGACCACTGTCTCCAAGTGGCAGCCGATGAGTCAATGGTCATTATGGAGATAGACTGTCACTTAAAGACACAGGCTTTCAAGCTGTCATGGGTAATAATAATAATAATAATAATAATAATAATAATAATAATAATAATTTATTATTTATACCCCACCCATCTGGCTGGGCTTCCCCAGCCACTCTGGGCGGCTTCCAAAAAAATATTAAAATACTGTAATACATCAAACATTAAAAGCTTCCCTAAACAGGGCTGCCTTCAGATGTCTTCTAAAACTCTGGTAGTTGTTCTTCTCTTTGACATCTGGTGGGAGGGCGTTCCACAGGGAGGGCGCCACTGCCAAGAAGACCCTCTGCCTGGTTCCCTGTAACTTGGCCTCTCACAGTGAGGGAACCGCCAGAAGGCCCTCGGTGCTGGACCTCAGCGTCCGGGCAGAACGATGGGGGTGGAGACGCTCCTTCAGATATACTGGACCGAGGCTGTTTAGGGCTTTAAAGGTCAGCACCAACACTTTGAATTGTGCTCAGAAACGTACTGGGAGCCAATGTAGGTCTTTCAATGTAGTTTGGCCCTACAACAGGCTTAACCAATACCAGGGCTGGCCCAAGCCATTTCACTGCTCGAGACAAAGGAGGGGATGGTGCCCTTTGACCCCTCCCAATGCAACCAGACTGGCAGTTGAAGCTTCCTTCAACAGTGGGAAAAACACCCTCCACCACCCTGACAGCAGCTGGCTAGCTTTGGGGCCTCAAATGGAATTGCGGGAAGCTGCTTCCACTCCCAGCATTAGCTCCCTGAGGCACCTGTATCACTCCACCTAATATGATGGCTGGCCCTAACCAATGGCATAGCATGAGGGGGCACAGGGGCAGTTGACCTGGGCACAAGTTTAT
Organism: Podarcis vaucheri; assembly: GCF_965113315.1. NCBI lineage: Eukaryota > Metazoa > Chordata > Lepidosauria > Squamata > Lacertidae > Podarcis > Podarcis vaucheri. Next base: position 4,966,043 of record NC_138752.1, read on the forward strand.
TAGGGGTGCAACATTTCAACACCTAGTGCTGCCTCAGTTCCTGAGTACAGCTGTGTGCTTCTGTTGCTGGGCTCCGTTGAAAACTGCTTCTCCAGGCAAACCAGAAAGTGACCTCTCCAGACAATGGAACAACTCTTATCTCTGTGGCTGCAATCTCCTGGGTGATGCAGACACCATTGAATGTGCAAGCGTACTCCATTTCCCTCCCTCTGCATGACCCTGGGCGATGGCAACCCACACTACACCACTGGCCCTAAGGGATCCCTCTCCCCCAGATGTAAAGCAAACGGAGGAAAGGAGGTAAAAAAGCCACAACACACCTCCCCGAGCTTCTTCCTTCAAGGGAAGCATCACTGATTACTTAATACCCCAGCAAAGTGTCTTGGCCCTCTTAAAGCAAAGGTCACAGAAGTTAATTTGCCAGCCAGGGATGGATGCAGGGATGGCCGTGTTTTGATTTGAACCCTTCGGCCTGAAGGAGACCCAGCATTTCAAAGTGGCTATGCCGTTTATTAAACTCTCCTCTCTGGATTAAGCAATGGCTTGCAGCTCCAAAACTGCCAAGCCATCACATTTCCCAGGCAATTCACTGTTTGAAGAGAAAATGTAAAAATAAAGTCCGCAGAAAGCAGCCTCTCTCTCCTCTGCGAGGGAAATTCACATAAGGAGCTTAGCTGCGTTTCTCAGCTTGGGGAGCTTACACCGGGCCCTCCACTCTCCCCTGACAGCAACACAAAGTATCCAGCTGGAGAGATTTACTGACGATGCCAAGCGACACAACAGGTCTCGCAAGTCATCCCCACCATCTCCCCACCCCACCCCACCCCACAATTTTCCATTGCAAAGAAGGAAAAGGACAGGCTGGCACATCAAGCCGAGAGAGCAAAGAGGGGACAGCAGGTGCAACACGCTCAGAGGGGCTGAGCGTACAGAGCAATCTTGGCTGAGCAGCCTTCGCCAACCTGGTGCCCCCTGGATGCTTTGGACTGCAGCTCTCAGCCCCCCGAGTCTGCAAAGCAGAGGCGCTGCCACATCCGAAGCCCTCCCATCCAAGCTCACTGGCACCTTTCAGAGGCCCCATTAGCTAAAGTGGTGCTTCAGGTTAAGAACAGTTTCAGGTTAAGTACGGACCTCCAGAATGAATTAAGTGGTAACCTGAGGTACCACTGTAGGGGTACCGTATTTTTCGCTCTATAACACGCAGATTTTTTCTCCTAAAAAGGAAGGGGAAATGTCTGTGCGTGTTATGCAGCGAATGTGTGGTCCCTGGAGCCGAAAAATCGGGCAAAAATCAAACCGCGCTTCAGGGAGATGGGAAACCTGAAAGGGAAACCTGAAAAGAGGAAGTGGGTGCATTCCTGCATTCTGCCTCAGGGTCTTACTGCCCACCCTCTCTGTTTCCTTACTGTGTTTGCTCAAACGGAACAAAGAGCAGGGAAAGCCCCTCCCCTCCAGGAAAGAAGAGGGGAAAGCAGAGTGTCGTTCCTTCCTCTCTGTGCTCCGTTCCTTCCTCTCTGTGCTCCGGTGCTGCTGAAAACATGCAGGTGGGAGAGAGAGAAAGAGAAAGAGAGAGAGAGAGAGAGAGAGAGAGAGAGAGAGAGAGAGCGCTGGCTGGCTTGGGTGGGTGCGTGGGGGAAACTTTTGCCTTCCTTTTCTCTCTCCCGTTATACCCCACTCCTGCATTCTTAGCCCTTCTGTGTTTTTCCTTCCCTCCCCACTTAAAATGTGGTTAAAAAGCATGGATCCACATGGATCCTCAGGATTTTTGCACTGGGTCACCCCAAATTCACCATCAGAGCACATAGCATGTCCATGGCTACAGCCTGCCCCCCCCCAAAATCATGCACCCACTGTTGCCTGGGGCTGCAATGGTGCAAAAATGTGGTTAAAAAGCATGGATCCACATGGATCTTTGCATTGGGTCACCCCCAAATTCACCACCAGAGAACATAGCATGTCCATGGCTACAGCCTGCCCCCCCCCCAAATCATGCACCCACTGTTGTCTGGGGCTGCAATGGTGCAAAAACGTGGTTACATAGCATGGATCCACATGGATCTTTGCATTGGGTCACCCCCCCAAATTCACCATCAGAGCACATAGCATGTCCATGGCTACAGCCTGCCCCCCAAAAATCATGCACCCACTGTTGCCTGGGGCTGCAATGGTGCAAAAATGTGGTTAAAAAGCATGGATCCACATGGATCCTCAGGATCTTTGCATTGGGTCACCCCCAAATTCACCACCAGAGAACATAGCATGTCCATGGCTACAGCCTGCCCCCCCAAATCACGCACCCACTGTTGTCTGGGGCTGCAATGGTGCAAAAACGTGGTTACAAAGCATGGATCCACATGGATCCTCAGGATCTTTGCATTGGGTCAGCCCAAATTCACCATCAGATCACATGTCTGTGGCCACAGCATGAAGCACAAAAATGATACATCCACTGTTTCATTCAGAATGTTTTTTCCCTTGTTTTCCTCCTCTAAAAATGATGTGCGTGTTATGGTCAGGTGCGTGTTATAGAGCGAAAAATACGGTATTTAAAATGAGAGTCGTCATAGGGCACCTCTTTTTTGCTCTTCAAAACATGGCAGCCCTAGACTTTACCTCAGGCAGCAAAATGCATGAACCAAAAGACAGCTACCCTTCAAAATTTGCAGTTCTCCAACCAAAAGAATGTGCACCAAAATGTGGAGGGGGGTGCCTAAAAGTGTGCATATTGTTGAGAACATCCAAAATCACATTACTATATTGGGGGAAACTGCTTGCAGAAATGAGCATCATAGCCAAAACTGGCATACAATATTTGCACATTAGAACTAAAAATGCATTTTTGGGGGAGGACTTAAAACCAAAAAAACAAAAACAAAATGCAAATGCAGCGAACTGCACTTAAGAGTGGGAAAATGAGAAATGGAAGAAATTGGCCGATTTCTCCATCCCTCCTTGAGACACACACCTACAGCACAGGCATCTATCATGGTTAGGAAAACTGGTGATCTTTAGTATCAGCCTTTGGCAGCAGCCAGGAACGTGGCTACTTCCCGCCTTTAAAACCCTCCATCCCTTTATTAATAGAAGCATCAGCTCATTAGGCTGTCTCTACAAGTCAGGGAACATCTGAATCTTATTTAAAACTTTATTGGCTTCCCATTCCCTGCTTCAGCATTTGCTCCATGGGTCTTCCAGGCAGGCCTGATGCGGTGCTACTTTCACGGCTCCTGTTTGCTCACAAGGGGGCATTTCTGGGTGCTTACAAGGATCAAGCCATGGACAGTTGACACACACCTGCATAAATTTTGCAGCTGTTAATTTATTTGCATCTGCACAAATGTAGGGTGCTTTTCAGAGAGGAAAAACGAACTCATTCTGCTTGCTGTTGTTGGGGCTTCCTCTGAGCTACAGGGAGCCAAGAGGCTCCTCTGAGCCCAGGACAATGCGCATGGACCAGGCCCCTACTTGCTCTTCCCCCACCCCAAACAAATTAAGATGCTGGGCATGTGAGGAGTGAACTGTGCAACGTTCCCAGCTTCCATGGGATCAAAGTGAAAACTAAATCCCATAAACACATAATTTTTAAAAGGGAGACCCAGGACCCCTGCTCTTTGCCCATCTCCCAAGTTTGCAAAAGGAAACACATGTGCGCATGAGTTGCTCTGGTGGTGACTTGGCCACTGGCCTGCAAAGCTGCAAAAGTCCCATGCTGGAAGCAGGAGGGCACTTTTTACCACTCCCCAAATATATGTCCCTCACCATTCACAGCTCTTATGGGTGGAGCTTCGGAAGCTGACTCACCAAGTCATGCTGCTATTATTATTACTGTTATTACACATATACAGTGCACATGCGGGTTGCAATTCAGCGCTTCTGCGCATGTGCAAAGCACGATTTAGCGCTTCTGCACATGTGCGACTGCCGAAACCCAGGAGTAACCCATTCCAGTACTTCCGGGTTTTGGCGGTCCGCAACCCGAAAAATGCAGCCTGAAGTGTCTGTAACCCAAGGTATGAGGAGCTCAAGGTGGAACACACGATTCTGCCTCTACCCATTTTATGTTCATGACTGAGAGACAGTAACTGGCCCAAGGCCACCCACTGAGTTTGCATTTTATGGCAAAGTGAAGATCTGGTCCATAGAAAACACCATATAATCTCTTATCATTAGGGAGGTCACTATTTCCACCAGGAATACACACTAGTTCCTCACCTGACAAGGAGCATAAAATCTTTTCCTGAGGAAGGGGCCAAAAGGCTGGAAAGAATGAGCAAAGGAAGAAAGGAATAAACCTGTAGCAATTTAAAGCACTCCCCCCCACACACATGATATGCTCCTCCAGAATACAGATAATGTTCTGCAGACTCTTAAAAATCTGGGGATGCAATTTATCCCCATGAAGTCTTCAATATGACTAATAAAAACACATTGTCCTCTAAGTCATGGATTAAAGCTGAGATGAGCCCCTGGCAGGACGCTCTGCCTTCCTGCCTCCCCTTCGCTGGTTCTGGCTTTGCTGATCTCCACACACACTGATTGGTCGAACAAACAATAGCAAATGCCATCTGCCATTGATCATCTGCTGCTGGGTGAGAATAGATCTTTAATCACTGTCTCCCTGGGAAGAATACAAAAATCGAGATGGATACGAAGGTGTCACAGTTGGAAAGACAATTGCAACACTTTCATTAAAAATTTTGGGACTCCAGCAGACCAAAGGCTGGCCCACTTTTAAAAAGAAAAACTATTTAATGCACTTTCTTCCAGCTGTCGGGAAGGCCCAGAAACTGATTTCAAATCACAATTGTGATACATGGACGTAGACAGGCTTTATGTTGGGGGGGTATGTTTGGGGGGGGGGAGAACATAATTTAGTTAAACATTTTCATTGAGTTGCTTGATTTGGGGGGGGGCATCTGCCCCCTGCCTAAGTTGTGATGTACTGATATATTTAATGTAGGGAGCCTCAGGCCACACACAGAGACCCTGACAGAGGTATCAGCATTTTCCAGGTACTTCTGAACTGATGGGAAGTTGAAAATTGGTAGCTCAACAGTGAAATCAGGACATGGACCTTTTGCCACATGTCCCCTTCCTTTGTGGTCAGGTATATGGCTGCCAAGGAAGAGAGGCCTTTTTAGTGGTGGTGTCCCAATGGCAGCCATTTGTGCGCATGTGCCTGTCACCATCTCTCACCTCTAGACACTAGGTAAAGTCCATCCTGTTGCCCAGAGCTTTTGATATCACCCTATTTCCTTTCATCTGCTTTGTATGTGCTTGTTTCTTACTAGGTGGATTTTTTTATTTTAAAAAAACCACACTTTTATAATCTGGTACTGATCCCACTGTTATGGTTTGCCTGGTGCCTTGAGTGTTTTTGAATAGAAAGGCAAGGCACAATTTTTTTTAAATAAAATATATTCCGTTGCAGAGTTCACATGAAAACATGGACTTGCAATGAAAATCTGACACAGCTTGAATTATAAAAGTCCCCCCTACTTGCAAATATACCCCCTCCATTTGGACGGGGAGGGGGAGCACTGACCTGGAAGACAACACCTCAATTTTATATGCAATAAAAAGCATACATAATGAATTACGCCACCACTTATCCTTTGATCTCCACCTGGATATTTATGGATGGCACACACACTCTGTAAGTGGAAGAGGCATGAAGAACAGCTGCTTGGGCTGCTTGTGTGTGTTTTAATGTAACAAAAAGTGTTGTGGCACCTGAAAGGCTCAACAAATTTATTATAGCATAAGCTTCCACAGTCTTTTGGAATTTTTTTTGTTTTAATAAATTTGTTAGTCTTCCATGTGCTACAAGACTCTTTGTTCTAAGGCAGCTTCCCCGCTGGAAAATGTAGGGTGTCTGTGTGCAAGACAGAAAACAGACCTTGCACTTCCAGGGTTGTCAAGCGGACAGCACTCAGTTTCAAGGGCGACCTGGATCAAGTCCCGTTTCAGGTAAAGGGGGAGGCAAAGCCAGAGGTTGTGAAGCTGCCCATCCACAGTTCCTGGACAGCAGCTGGACAGTCACTGATCGTCCCCACTGTGGACAGATGTATTCTAGTTCTATTTAAATTGGTTAGATCTAAATTTGCATGTGTACATCTAATTAGCAGGTGCAAGTGTATGCTAATTTCTGCCCTTTTGCACCCTAGAAAGTTGTGTGTTTTGTTTCTTCGCTGTTATATGCCTATAGAAATATTTCAGAACTTCAGACAATCATCACCACCACCCTCCCAACTCCACCTGCATGCTGTGCTGCCGTCCTCCTTGTGTTAAGTAGAAATCTGTTTCTGGGTCCTATGGAAACGCAAGTAAAAGTCTCACGGCTGCTGCACAGTTCAGACACCTCCTTTTTGAGAGACCCGGTCTCTCATGCCACCTCCTTTACATATCGATGAACTTAAGGCAGGGCAAAACTAGGCTTTATTTCACCTGGGTCAAAGACTCAGTTTGGCGTGTGTGCGCGAACACACACACACACACACACACACACACAGGCTGGGAAGTTCAATGGCGCCCGTCTGGAAGCTTCACCTGGGGCACAAAACCCTGGCTGATGGGGTCCAAAAGAAAGTAGAGCAATATGTTTGGCGCCAGCTTGGCTGCGGGAGTTGCCGGAAGGAGGCGTACAAGGTGCCATCCAACCATCTTAGGGACTCCACTTCGGATTTGTGCAGTTTACTCTTTAGTCTTTTCTTCTCCTGCAGATTTCCTGCAAAACAGGTAAGGTTTAGGCTAAGAGTTTTCACTCTCCTAGACGGACTAACTTCCCAGGTTGATGAGTCAGCTGAATACCTTTGGGAACTCACAAGCATGGGATGGAGATGGCTATCCCATATTCTTTTGTTGTCAGCATCCAGCTTTGACAGGTGTATTTGCTTTAACTTATTGATGGATGCATTCATGGAGGATAGGCCTATTTTGTATAAATATGATATCCAAATTAGTTTTATGATTTTTTCCTCCTATCTTTTTAAAGCTATCACTTTTATAAAAACACTTGTTAATCCAGCCTGTCATTTTCATCAGGCTGCTCCCAGCTTGTGAAATAGAAGTCTTTCTCTAGTTTGTTACACAGAGATCTTTGTTCTACTTTACAAGGAATTATTTCTCAAAAAGCATGCCTTTTTGTTGCAAAAAGTCAGGTTGGTCCAGTCATGTTATGTACACTATTCTGCAGCCTATGAAAAACTGCCTTTGAGCTTTTGAAATAACAGGCTACCTGGGGTGAAAGTGGATAATGATACAATATTATTGCTAAGTATGCCCTATTGCTTTCACTTTTTCTTCCTTGGGTCTAGTAACATAATCCACAAACCACGCTCTTTAGACAACCAGTTGTTTAAAAAGAAAAGTTTGCAAATTCTTCTCACTGCACTCTGAGTTATGTACTGTTATGAGTTATTTTGGGGGCGGGGCATCAGTTTTGATAATACACACGGGCTCCTTTCCCAACCTATGATCACGTTTGTGGGCATTCCTTTGTTGAGGTAATGGCTTTGGCTGGCCAGCAAAGTGCCTAAGCAGCATCTCCAAGAATGTGCTTGGTTGCAACAGCTACAGCAAAGTGATGCTGCTGTCCAGGGAGAGAGAGGTGGGCATTCACCTGGATGGAGGCCATGTGGTCCTAGCAAGAAGACAAGAGCCAGAGTTGTTGTGTGTGGAAGCTGGCAGGCACAGAGGCATGTCTTGCTCTGTGCTAGATGGTGGGGCTCCCCTGGAAACTGATTGGGAAAGCAAAATCTATGGGGGTGTTTATGCTGTGATGTCCTCTGTCCTATGTTCTGGTTGTATATATGTGTAAATGAAGCCACATACAGTCTCTGCTGACCTTCATTCCAAGGAAACTGAGCCCTGGGGAAGCAGAGGCAGCTCTGCAGTTTCTCACCACCCAGAGTTTGGGGTGACATGTAACAGTATGCATACATGCACAAACACACATGCACAGTACATAACTAACACACATGGCGGAGCATTTTGTTCTGTTTAGAAAATATTTATGCAGATGGCAAAGGCATCTTCCTAACCAGATTTGAAGTTAAAGTGAGGTTTGAGTGGCCATGTTACCCTTTTCTTCACTGTTTCCCTGCACAGATTAACTTTTACTAATAATTACAATGTTTGACTTCCTGAAGATGCAGAGATAATGCACATTCTGTTCAAACTGTTCAAACTGTTCAAACTCTCAGACCTTGTTCTAACAATCCTACAGAAAAACCCTGCTGCAATAGTGTGGAAAGACTACCACCTTGTGGAAAGCAACAGGAAAGTTTGTGAGAAAATGGGGAAAGTCTGAAGTAAGCCCTAACCATGGCTCTTTGTGGGACAGATCATAGAATCTTATAGTTAGAAGGGACCCCGCGGGTATTCCAATCCAACCCCCTGCAACGCAGGAATCTCAGCTAAAGCATCCATGACAGATGGCCATCCAACCTCTATTTAAAAACCTCCAAGGAAGGAGAGTCCACCACCTCTTGTGGGAGTCTGTTCCACTGTTGAACAGCTCTTACTGTCAGAAAGTTTTTCTAAATGTTTACTCGGAATCTCCTTTTTTGCAACTTGAAGCCATTGGTTCGAGTCCTGCCCTCCAGAGCAGGAGAAAAGAAGCATGCTTCCTCCTCCATGTGACAGCCCTTAAAATATTTGAAGGTGGCTATCCTATCTCTTTTCAGTCTCCTCTTTTCCAGGCTAAACATGCCCAGCTCCTTCAAGTGCTCCTCATACGGCTTAGTTTCCAGGCCCTTGATCATCTTGGCTGCCCTCCCCTGCACACTTTCCAGCTTGTCAACATCCTGCTTAAATTGTGGTGCCCAGAATTGGACACAGTATTCCAGGTGTGGTCTGACCAAGGCATAAGAGAGTGGTACTATTACTTCCCTTGATCTGGACACTCTACTTCTGTTGATGCAGCCTAGAATATCATTAGCTTTTTTTGCTCTGCATCACACTGTTGACTCCTAGACCCCTAGATACATTTCACATGTACTACTAGTAAGCCAGGTGTCCCCCATCCTATATTTGTGCATCTGGTTCTTCCTGCCAAAGTGCAGAACCTTACATTTGTCCCTATTGAAATTCATTTTGTTAACTTGTGCCCAGTTCTCCAATCTGTTAAAGTCATTTTAAATTCTGATTCTGTCTTCTGTGGCATTAGCTATCCCTCTCAGTTTGATGTCATCTGCAAATTGTATGAGCATCCCCTCAGTTCCTTCATCCAAGTAACTTATAAAGATGTTAAACAACAACGAGCCTAGGAAAGAACCTTGCAGCACCCCACTTGTCACTTGATTTCCCAGGATGATGAGGAACCATTAGTGAGTACTCTTTGGGTTTGGTCAGTCAACCAGCTACAAACCCACCTAACAGTCACCTCATTCAGCTCACGTTTTATCAGCTTCCTCACGATAATATCATGTGGAACTTTGTCAAAAGCCTTACTGAAATCAAGATATCCACAGCATTTCCCCAATCCACCAAGTTTGTAATTCCATAAAATGAGGTTCATCTGGCATGACTTAATTTTTGAGAAACCTATCCTGGGTCTCTACTGGACTGGACCTAACCGTCAGGGGCCCCTTTACTCTTATCCTGGGTCTTAGTAATGGTATCGATGCCAAGCTCACTGGTTGGTAATTAACTGGGTCTTCCTTTCCCCCTTTTTGAAGATGGGGGGGACAATATTTGCCCACCTCCAGTCTGTAGGGACCTCACCTGTTCTCCAAGAATTCTCAAAGATAATAGACAAAGGGTCTGAAATTACATCCGCAAGCTCCTTTAGTACCCTTGGATGCAGCTCATCAGGCTTTGAATTCAAGATTTGAATACATTGAAAGTAGCTAGGTGTTTCCTTCCTACCTCTTTTCCTATCTTGGACTGCAGCTCCGCCCTTACATCATTTATTCTGTTATCACCAGGTTGGGCATCACTTTCCTTTTGGGTGAAGACAGAGGGAAAGTAGGTGTTGAATAGTTCTGCCTTCTCTCTGTCACCTAATAGCATTTCTCCGTGTTCCCCATGCAGAGGACCTACCACTTGCTTGTTCTTCCTCTCACTTTGGACACAGCCAAAGAAACCTTTATTATTATTATTATTATTATTATTATTATTATTATTATTACCCTCTCTTGCAAGCCTGAGCTCATTCTGACCTCCCAGTTGAACGACGTGGCCCAGGGAGAGAGGGGAAAATAGTGGAAGTGAACAGCTGGCTTCGCAAATGGTGTAAACAGGAACGGTTTGGATTCTTAGATCACGGACTGCAGTTTCTTGAAGATGGACTTCTGGCAAGTGATGGGCTGCACCTCACAACGGTTGGGAGAAATGTTTTTGCCAAAAATCTCAGAAACCTCATCAGGAGGGCTTTAAACTGACTAATGTGGGGGAGGGAGACAGTGCTCCTGAAGGTAGGAGTCTATCAATTAATGAAGATGATCATCCAAATGTCATAGACCAAATGGAGCAAACAGCACGCGGACCTAGTGGTGGGAGGAAAAAATCCTTAAATAAGAGACACGGGGGAATGATTAATGGACTTCAATGTCTGTATACTAATGCGCAAAGCATGGGAAATAAACAAGATGAGCTTGAGCTCTTGGTACAGCAAACTAAATATGACATAATAGGCATCACTGAAACCTGGTGGGATAAGTCCCACGATTGGAATGTAATAATGGGGGGATACAATCTATTTCAGAGAAACAGACCAGACAAGAAAGGAGGAGGAGTGGCATTATATGTCAGGGATGTGTATACCTGTGAAGAGATCCAAGATTTAGAACCTCAAAGCCAAAGTGAGAGCATTTGGGTCAAAATTAAGGGAGAGAAGAATAACAGAGACCTCATTGTGGGAGTTTACTATAGATCCCCAAGCCAAACGGAGGACATAGATGATGCCTTCCTGGAACAGATGGCCAAGCATGCAAAAGGAAGGGAGATAGTAGTAATGGGGGACTTCAATTACCCGGATATTTGTTGGACGTCAAACTCAGCCAAGAGCATAAGGTCAAACAGATTCCTCACTGGCCTTGCAGACAACTTCATTGTCCAGAAAGTGGGAGAAGCAACAAGAGGAACAGCCATTTTAGATCTGGTCCTAACCAATGTTGATGACCTGGTTAGTGGGGTAGATGTGGAAGGATCATTAGGCGCGAGTGATCATGCTCTTCTGAAGTTTACTATACAGCGGAAAGGAGCAGCCAAGCATACTAGGACTCAATTTCTTGACTTTAAGAAAGCCGACTTCATAAAACTTAGGGAAGTGCTGGGTGAGATCCCATGGATAGCAATACTAAAAGGAAAGGGAGTTCATGATGGCTGGGAGTTTGTTAAGAGGGAGATAGTAAAAGCACAATGTCAGGCAATACCAATGAGACGGAAACATGGAAGGTGCCTAAAGAAGCCAGGGTGGCTATCTAAAGAACTTTTAAGTGAATTAAGATTAAAAAAGGATGTGTACAAAAAATGGAAAAGGGGGGAAACCACCAAAGAGGAATTCAAACAAATAGCCAGCACGTGTAGACACAAAGTCAGAAAAGCTAAAGCACAGAATGAACTCAGGCTTGCTAGAGAGGTTAAAAGCAACAAAAAAGGCTTCTATGGGTATGTTCGTAGCAAAAGGAAGAACAAAGAAACAGTGGGGTCACTCAGAGGAGAAGATGGTGAAATGCAAACAGGGGACACAGAAAGGGCTGAACTCCTCAATGCCTTCTTTGCCTCAGTCTTCTCCGATAAAGAAAACAATGCCCGACCTGAAGAATTTGGAGCAAATGATTCAGCAAAGGAAACACAGCCCAGAATAACTAAGGAGATAGTACAAGAATATTTGGCTAGTTTAGATGTATTCAAGTCTCCAGGGCCAGATGAACTGCATCCAAGAGTATTAAAAGAACTGGCAGATGTGATCTCAGAACCACTGGCAGTCATCTTTGAGAATTCCTGGAGAACAGGCGAAGTCCCGGCAGACTGGAGGAGGGCAAATGTTGTCCCTATTTTCAAAAAGGGGAAAAGAGAGGACCCAAATAATTACCGCCCAGTCAGTCTGACATCAATAGCAGGGAAGATTCTGGAGCAGATCATTAAGCAAACAGTCTGTGAGCACCTAGAAAGGAATGCTGTGATCACCAATAGTCAGCATGGATTTCTGAAAAATAAGTCATGTCAGACTAACCTGATTTCGTTTTTTGACAGAATTACAAGCCTGGTAGATGAAGGGAACGCAGTGGATGTAGCCTACCTTGATTTCAGCAAGGCATTTGACAAGGTGCCCCATGATATTCTTGTAAAGAAGCTGGTAAAATGCGGTCTTGACTATGCTACCACTCAGTGGATTTGTAACTGGCTGACTGACCGAACCCAAAGGGTGCTCATCAATGGTTCCTCTTCATCCTGGAGAAGAGTGACTAGTGGGGTGCCACAGGGTTCTGTCTTGGGCCCGGTCTTATTCAACATCTTTATCAACGACTTGGATGATGGACTCAAGGGCATCCTGATCAAATTTGCAGATGACACCAAACTGGGAGGGGTGGCTAACACCCCAGAGGACAGGATCACACTTCAAAACGACCTTGACAGATTAGAGAACTGGGCCAAAACAAACAAGATGAACTTTAACAGGGAGAAATGTAAAGTACTGCACTTGGGCAAAAAAAATGAGAGGCACAAATACAAGATGGGTGACACCTGGCTTGAGAGCAGTACATGTGAAAAGGATCTAGGAGTCTTGGTTGACCACAAACTTGACATGAGCCAACAGTGTGACGCGGCAGCTAAAAAAGCCAATGCAATTCTGGGCTGCATCAATAGGAGTATAGCATCTAGATCAAGGGAAGTAATAGTGCCACTGTATTGTGCTCTGGTCAGACCACACCTGGAGTACTGTGTCCAGTTCTGGGCACCACAATTCAAGAAGGACACTGGCAAACTGGAATGTGTCCAGAGGAGGGCAACCAAAATGGTCAAAGGCCTGGAAACGATGCCTTATGAGGAACGGCTAAGGGAGCTGGGCATGTTTAGCCTGGAGAAGAGGAGGTTAAGGGGTGATATGATAGCCATGTTCAAATATATAAAAGGATGTCACATAGAGGAGGGAGAAAGGTTGTTTTCTGCTGCTCCAGAGAAGCGGACACGGAGCAATGGATCCAAACTACAAGAAAGAAGATTCCACCTAAACATTAGGAAGAACTTCCTGACAGTAAGAGCTGTTGGACAGTGGAATTTGCTGCCAAGGAGTGTGGTGGAGTCTCCTACAGTGGTGCCCCGCAAGACGAATGCCTCGCAATACAAAAAACTCGCTAGACGAAAGTTTTTTCCGTTCGCGATTTGCCTCGCAAGACGAATTTCCCCTATGGGCTTGCTTCGCAAGACGAGAATGTCTCGCGACTTTTTTTCTTTGACTAAAAACAAAGACATGTTTTGTTTATAAAGTTAATTTATTTTCCCTTAAATTTTTGAACTGCTCTTTACAGTATGTGTGACTTTAAAGAGCAGTTAATAAGCTGTTGTTGTACCAAATTTGGCTTTGTTTGGACTTTTTTTGACCATAGGAACGCATTAATTGATTTTCAATGCATTCCTATGGGATTTCGTGCTTCGCAAGACGAAAAATTCGCTAGACGACAAAAATTGCGGAACGAATTAATTTCGTCTTGCGGGGCACCACTGTACTTTGGAGGTCTTTAAGCAGAGGCTTGACAACCATATGTCAGGAGTGCTCTGATGGTGTTTCCTGCTTGGCAGGGGGTTGGACTCGATGGCCCTTGTGGTCTATTCCAACTCTAGGATTCTAGGATTCTATGATTTTATGATTCTATGAGCTTTAGCCAGCCTGACTTTCCCCCTGCAACTGTTGGCTACTTATATATACTCCTCCTTTGTGATTTCTCCTTTCCTCCATTTCTTATACATGCCCTTCTTAATCTCAGCTCAACTGTAAGCTCCTTATGCAGCCGCACCGGTTTCCTTAGATGTCTCCCACTTTTCTTTCTTGTTGGTTTTGTCTGCATTTGGGCCTTCAATATTTCTCCTTTTAGGAACTCCCATCCTTCTTGGACTCCCTTCTCATTGAATATTTCTCACCACAGGATCACACCCAGTAGCTCCTTAAGCTTCTTGAAACTGGCCTTCTTAAAGTCCAGAGTGTGTGTTCGACTACACTCAGTTTTCCCTTGCCTCTGTATCCTGAAAGCCAGGAGAACATGATCACTTCCTCCCAAGTTTCCAAGCTCTTCCACTTCATCAATCAGTTCCTCCCAATTGGTGAGGACCAGGTCCAAGATAGATGATCCCCTTGTTGGTTCTTCCACCTTCTGGGAAATGAAACTGCCAGTGATGCAGTAGAGGAATTTGTCAGACCTTACATTCTTGGCAGAGTTTGAGTCCCAACAGATATCATGGAAGTTGAAGTTCCCCATGATTACTATTTCTCTCCTTTTTGAATGTTTGGTAATCTGCTCTACTGGGGCATCATCTTAGTCTTCAGTCTGGCTTGGCGGTCTATAGCAGACACCCACAGTAAGGTTACGGTTGTTTCTCTCTCCTACAATTTTTACCCATATACTCTCTATCTGCTTTTCATGCTTCAGGTCATGGATTTCTTCACAAGTGTACACATCCTTTATATTCAATGAAGCTATTATCCCCATTTCCAGGCGCTCCTTTGTCATTCATATTGTTTTCTCCCTCCCCCTCAAGATCTAGTGTAAAGTTCTCCTGATCAGATTTTAAAGACTCTTGCCAAACACATTCTTGCCAACTGCTGTGAGGTGCAACCCATCTCTCGCCAGAAGTCCTTCCTCAAGGAAGCGGAGACCATGTTCCAGGAAGCCAAATCGTTCCTGACGACACCACCTGCACAGCCAGTAGTTTACCTCAAGTATTTTCCTCTCTCTTCTTGGACCACGACCTTCAACCGGAAGGAGTGATGAAAAAAGTGTGTTTTTTAAAGTTCACAGTGCAATTTATTTCAATATTATTTGGCTGCCTATTGATTTGGTTATTTAATATCATCAACCGCTTGTCATGAAAGCCACAATGAGCTGCATATAAAATATTTTTATTTGGCAATATTATATACACATAACGACAGAAATAAAGAGCAGACAAACAGTACCATTTAGATGACCCTTGAGCCAAGGCACACTTACTGAGCCAGGTAAGGCTTTTATCTGCTAGCAAATGAGCCAGTCATAAACTGAGCAATGCTATGTAAGAATTTGCCCAAGGAAGACAATTACCCCCTACAAAAGTGTTTCCCACAAAATGCAGTATTTGGCAGTGTACTACTTTTCCCCATGATATGGACTCACATACAGCACCTGATTTATGATCAAGGCAGACACACGTTAAATCTGAATTGTTTTGCTTAAAATCCTTAATCATTAATTGCTGACCTATAATTCCAGAACAATAAATCATAATTCCGCATACTACAAATGTTAGCATTAGTGTGGCCAAAAATGGCCAAGTACATGAACAACTAACCAAAAGTGAAGCAAATGAGCATTAAGAGGGGAACGTAAAACAAAATGCTCCCAAAGGCAAAATATGTGACTTAATGTTACAGAAAAACAAATGGACAGACTGAAAAAGTACTGAATTTTAGATAGCAAAATCCTTCATTTGTAAATAAAATAAAAAATGGCAGTAGAAGTACTTGATTTACTTATGTAGTCTGCAAACAAGACTTGCTTACCAAGAACAGTACCCCAGCTGCAAAAGTGCACACAAGCTCCTGTAAACAGAGAACTCTTAATGCGTTAGCACATGTGCCTTCTTGAAGAGCAGCCCAGAATTCAGCTCAGGATGTTTCCAACAATTATATAGTTTGCTGTATGAAGCTCACCATGTTCCTAAACCCATTTGTTCATTTACACATAATCATTTTGCTGAATGTGTGATAGTCTGAACATACATTAACTTGTGCCAATCATCTCAGCCGAAACAGTGATCTATTTTAAAACCTAAATATATGCAATGTTAAAGGTAATGAGAGGCTGTTCATTAGCTAACATAAATAAAGGTGTCATTACTAATACAGGTATGAGCCCTACAGTGCAACTCACTTAAGGGCCAGTCAGAAATGGGTTTGAAATCCTGAATCAAAAGAACTCCTGTATTATACTGCCTACAAAACAGCTGAACGCCAAACAAAATGTTCCTGAGTCATTTCTGGATGTTTTCATTACAAACAACATGAATAATTTTTGAATAAACATAGAAAATATACTCTGAATAGAAAACACATTGCCTTCTGTTAAAAGAAAGAATCTGTATTACTATCACAAGCATTTCCCAACATCAAAAATTTATCTCAATACACCAAGTAAATTTGAGAAGAGGATGGAGTAGTTAATTTGCTCAAACAAATGTTCATTTAAGATTCATATTAAGCAGACCTTAATAATTTTGGTCAACTAAAGTGAAAGGAATGATTCAATATAATTCTATTTATCTTTGGAAAAGAAATTACGACATTTAAATATTGCAATTATGGCTACATTCAAATATGTCAAAATAATATTTTTTTGAGTGGCCAGTCTAGGCAGCTCAACCGCCATCTCCCACCACAAACTGAGCATCACCAGGCATGAATGTATCCACACAGTTTCCATAAAATTCATTCTCTGAAAGGCCACATGAATGAAAGATGTTACTGTTATTAAGATGGCTCCTGTGGTCTGCTTAATTTTAAAGATGCTTGTTTCACCAACTTCTGCTGATGTCTTGTTGCTTGAGCTTCATCAATAGCACGACAGATCCTCTGGGAAGCAAACAGATTATTATTAGCCACCAAACCTCACAAAAGACTTCACGGAAAAACTGAATGAATATTTCTTGGAGAGATGCAAAAACCTGAACTTGGCTAAGCTAATAGCAACCAGAAATAAAAATTAAAAGAGCCTGAGAGAGGCATGGAAACAAGAGTCTGTAAGAGAAACTGCCTAAATCAACTCATTGAGATGCCCTAGTGCAGGGATTCTCAACCTCCAGAGCCCACTTGAAACAGCTGAAAATTACCAAATCCCACAGTCACAAAATTAGTAGTGAAATGGCAAACCCAGTCACAAAATAGTGGCAGATGGAGACAGAATTGGGCACAATTACCTGGCAATTGCTGACATTACTTTCCAAAGATAACCCATTTTTGGAAATTGCTACTTTCTTTGCCACAATGTTTTCCTTGTGGAAAGGCATTCCATAGCTCCGATTTCTTCAAGCTTAAGTACAGATGTTTGCACTGGTGGTATTGTGATTCACTCTCCCTATTTTAGGCAGAATTTGCTGATCCAGAGGTGCAAAGTGCAGAAGGCTTCTTCTTCTACATTTGTTCCTCCTTACCCTGAAAACTGATTCTTACCCGTTTCTTGTAATTTATTCTCCCATTTGCCTTTAACACTCACATTGCACCTTGTTCTTTTTCAATTAATATTCCAGAAGGAACTGAAGGATGGGGTGGCTGTTTGGCAAGATTAATAATTCCACCACCACTGAAAAGGCAAGTCCAGTAGTTTCAAGGTGTGGTCAGACAGGCACAACTGCTACTGGGACTGACAACCAAGGAAGAGCACATGGCCCTATTTATTGAGCATGATACTCCCCAGTGTCCTCAACCACACAGGGGAATATGGGATTTTTAAAAAAATACTGACAAAAGGAGGCAAGCACTCCATTCTCCAAGACCAGTATTCAAGCATCAGACTGAAAAAGAGCTCTTCCCTTCTTTCAATTTCTTGAGGAAAGAACTTCAAGGGTGAGGGAACGCTAACCTGAAGACCACTGAAGAAGGTGGAGATTTATTAATCTAGGTGCCAACTGCAGTTATCGTGCCTTGCGGTGAAAAGCACTGCACCAAGACAAACCTGCCCCAGGGCACTGGTGGAAATGCAGTGACGTTCAAATCAAGAGCACCTGAGTGGTGAAGACCAGCGGTCTGCCCTATGTTTACACTGGAAGTGTAGTACTAGTTCCAGTATCATAATTACCCTTGCTGAAGCTGAATTCTTGAGCTGGATTTTCTTTACGGATTCTTGTCCTGAGTTCTCTCTCTTGTGAAATGTTAACAGCCCTTGGTCCTATTAGAAAACCCAGAACAATTTAAAATAACTGTGAAAATGTTATTACATTCCACTATTAAAAAGAGCATAATCAGATCAGCCATGGTCACAATTTTATTATAAAAGAAAATTAGACATAAAGTTATTCCCTGTTCTATTTTGTGTTTGTGAGATTACACCCAACACCAAAGTATTCACTTATTGTTTCTAGAACAAGTGTGAATCTGTTCCTCTTACCTTAACAAAGATCTGCAGTGTGTTTTCATCCACAACTGGTGGTCGTGTGAAGTCTTCATATGAATAATCCCAATCTGTTGTTATGTGCCCTAAAATCTCCACCTCCTTTATGAACATAACTCTCCTAGATGAAGACAGAAACATGTCAATATTTTCTCTTTAGTAAACACTTGAGTGTTCGGCACACTCACAAAACCCAAGACCACTCAGTACAGAAATATCCACTTTTGCAGACCATGCACGTGACACAAGATACATTTTAACTTCAGCATATTAGAAGTTAAACACCTTTGGCCACAAAATTGTTCAAATTATGACTGGACTTAAATTGGCAGATGAAATAAGCCCTTTTGCACCAGTGTTACAAAATAGTGTGGAGAGAAGTGTCATCAATATCAGCAGATATTTCATTGAGAAAACCTTTGCCGAAAAGCAAAGTGATGGGTTCCCTGAGTGGGCTTTCAACAAAAGATAATGAAGGCATGTGACCAAGGAGGAACACACATTAATATCCAAGCTGGAAAAGAGCTCTGTGGGAAAGCAGCTTTTTATGTAGGAGGTTCCAGATTCAATCCTGGATAACATCTCTATTTAAAGGCACAGGTTGCTGGTAACGTGAAAGATCCCTGGAAGGACCCTGGACACAAAAAAGAGAACAGTACTAGTCTTCATGGACCATATATGAACAGAAAGGGAGATTTTATTCATCATGAGATGAATAAAATTCATATTAGTCATATTAGACCTGGCCTTAGTACAGCAGAATCTGCATCTCAAGTAGAAATCAGCAACCGGAGGCCCCAGAACCTAATGCAGTTCTTGAGTACCACCATCTGATCTCTAGGTGCTCATAGGCAAAGGAGGGGGGGTGGCTGAGGCAAGACCATGTTAAGAAAAGAAGCAGCCTAACCCATCACCATCCATGGCCTCAACAGAAAAACCAGAATCCTGGACATTCTACCACTGAGATGTGCTTCCTCCTACATATACCGGTAATTCAATTTAATTTGCAAGCAAAGAGGAAAGAGGAAATTCCCCCAGAGGCCTTCAATATAATCCTAGTTCAATATTAACTCTCCACAGAGCGGCAGTGTTTGCCTTTTGACTAGGTGAGGATTGGTTTGACCAAAGGAAATACCCCCAGAACACTGGCTGAATTCCTCTGGTTTAGTCAGCACAATAATACCTGTTGGTTACTACAATGTGCGCCTTTCTGCCCCCTGGAACAGCACAGTGGTACTGGAAGCTTTCTCCAGCCAGCTTCTTGATATGAGAATTCTGCAGCAGGATGAGGGTGAAAAAACAAAAGACACGTTTCTAGTCTCAGTTAGAATTTCAAACCCACACGAGGTAACAATTACAAGGCTTGGACTGAATTCTAGAAAAGGGAGTTCTCCCCGTGGATCATGCCCCCCCCCACTCCCCAAGAAAGCATATTTAGTGTTGGGGGGAGATAGTCAATTTGCATAGTGCTTTAGAGTCCAGAACTGAATCCCATATTCGTTAACAATGAAGATTTCCCCCCTTAAATTTAGCAATCTGTGTAATAATCCATTTGCCAAATTGCTGGCATTCTTTCCTGTGCAAAACTTGAGTGCATAAAATATCCAAAGTGACAAAAAGGAAAATACATTAAACGTTGTTGTTGTTGTTGTTGTTGTTGTTGTTGTTGTTGTTTTTAAAGAGAAGTCCACAGGGCACAGCCTGCTACCCCAAAGTAGGGGGGGCACTTTAAGAGGAAGAATGTAGTAATTCTGTATTTTGCAACATCAATTCACACTGGCTTCAGCTTTCATGTCATAATTTTATTTCCATGTCATAATTTTATTTCCACCAGTCTAGAAGCACTTCTTTCAATCATAGAAAAAAGATTATATCATTATAACATACAGGTTATAAAATCTCTGAAAAGTTGCAACAAGGAAAATGGGGGGAGGGGGGAGAGTTCACACATTCAATTGCAAATCTAAAATAGGAAATAGCAGCACTTGTTTGATCAAAACCAGAAGTCCCAGCTGACTAAACATGCTATACAGAGTTGTTTTTTATGAACTCCAGATGCCAGCGCAGCATGCAGAGGCATAGTTGTGCCCACAGAGGTCTCCCCTGGCACTGGCAGGGTCCCCTTCTCTGAATGAAACGAGGCTTGGAAGAAGCCCTGGGACCAAAAAAAGGTCAGCAATCCTTGAATTAACTGTAACTACGTTTTACAATTCTTAAAAAACAAAAGAAGGCAAAGATACAAGATAATAAGAACGCACATTAAGATAATACAATGGCAAAGTACACATTTATGAATGAATGCCTGATTCTGTAACAGAATCTGCTATTATTCAAAGAAACCACTGATTTTCCTTAAAGCAATTCTTTTTCTTCCTTTTGTAATCTAATATTCATCTTGCGACATGCAGCCCTATGAGTTGCATAAAACTCTTGCCTTCCACCACTCACCACTTCCACCCCCTCCTTCCATAAGAAGGATCAGACCTGCAGGATCAGGCCAACGGCCTATCAGTCCAGCATCCTGTTCTCACTGTGGCTATCAGATGCCTCAGTAGGAAACCGAAAGCAGGACCAGAACACAGGAGCACTCTCCCCTCCTGTGGCTTGTAGCAACTGGAATTCAGAACGATTACTGCCTTCGATTGTGGAGGCAGAGCTGAGGCATCATGGCTAGTAACCACCAAGAGCCGTCTCCTCCATGAATCTGTCCAATATTCGTTTAAAGCCACCCATGTTGGTGGCCATCACTGCCTCCCCTGGGAGCGAGTGCCAGTGTTTTCTATGTCCTGCGTGAAGACATCCTTTCCACCTTAGACCTCAATTCATTTGTCAACCCAATTCAGGATTGCAAGGGACTTCAGGACTAAACTGATCTCTTCCCCCGCCCTTTAAAGAGAGGCATTGAGCAGCTTATGCACTATGGAAATTTTAGCTAGATCAAAAACAGGTATCCACTAACTCAGGGACGGGGCAAGAAACAGCTACCTACCAATGCAGGGCTGGCAGGAGAAAAAGGGGGGAGACCATAATGAAGCTCAGAATGCTAACAGCAGAGAATGGTCAAGGGTGCTGCTTGTTTTGGGACTCCTTCCCTCTCAAGCAAGGAAGCACCCCGACCAGGTGTCCTCCAGATGGTTTGGACTACAACTCCCATCAGTCCAACCCAGCGCAGAAGGGGAGGGGTAAGGCTGCTCTAAAGCCACAGGACACACACACACACACACACAGGCGAATACACTTAAAGAAATGTTCTCTGATGTTAAGCCCAAAATCCTTGCCAAAAAAAGTGTGCATGGCATTATATTTGCACAAAGATTCGGTGATAATTACAAAATACATTTGAGAAAATAAATTACTCAAAACATTTGAGCACCAATATTAAATCTCACATTTAATACTGCTTTTTATTTTTTATTG
Source organism: Podarcis vaucheri (assembly GCF_965113315.1). NCBI lineage: Eukaryota > Metazoa > Chordata > Lepidosauria > Squamata > Lacertidae > Podarcis > Podarcis vaucheri. Next base: position 4,987,765 of record NC_138752.1, read on the forward strand.
AAAATATTTCTCAGAAAAGAGAAGGCTCTCTCATGAGTTGCCACATGAGAGCAAATCAGAAGTACATAAACAGGCAAAAATTTTTTTTTTTTAAGGAGCACAATTATTTTTATATTTGTTGCTAAAGCATATGGGACATTTCTTAATCTAATTTAACAAAATCTAGCAGGCACCTACAGTTCAAGAAGAAAATGCATGCCTATAATAATTTTTTTTTCCACAGCATGTTTCAACACACTAAAGTTACACTGTCTCCAAACATATCTTATTACCTCTAATCAATATATTTAGGGAAATATTTATATTGAACAGCATCACCCCAAAAATCCTAAAAGAAAATACAGATAAAAACAAATGGCTGCTTTTGAGCATCAAGGCATCAACATCAATTTTCAACAATCTGAGTAGAATTTTTTAAAACTGGTGTTTCTACACAACTTTCACACAGGGTTCTGATTTAGAGATTGATGAAATATGTCACTCTTAGCTTGACCCTCACTCCTCTCCTCCTGTCAGAGTTGCTGATGCTGGAAGAGAAAGGTGTGTTTTTTTCAGGCTGGGTGTAGGAGAGGAGTGATGGCTGCCATCAGACCAATGGGACTACCATCTTCCCACTCACTGAGGTCTATGTGTGCCGAGTAGAAAAGCAGAAAGTCGCTTAACATCCTACATCCAACCTCTTTTGTATGAATAAGGAAACATGAAAACTAGCCCATATTCATGAATTTGCAATGGCTAGCTACACATGAACAAAATTATTTTACTATTTACATATATGCCAATATACAACGCTGACAATTCAACTAGCCAATGCTACACTGTCACTGATCTCTCTTTGCTTTTAATTATAGAAAAGCATCAAGCAATAATTGGCACATTAAAAAATATAGATGTAAACTCTTTTCCACTCCTGTTAACCATCACCACCAACCGAAGGACAATTTTCATGGTGTGCAGCTAACCTCAGGGATAAAAATAAATACATTCCTATCATTTGAAGTAGGCAGTACCAGTGAAAGAGGCTCTGTGGGAAGATATAGAATGCAATGGATTCTTGTTGAATCATGCCCTAAATTTTAAGATAGAGCAAAGCAGACAAATATGATTAAATATAGAAAAAGATAATGGAAACCGTAGACTCCATTATTCCAGTTGTTGCTGCGTAAGCATAGTGGGAGAGAGGAAGAAAGAAGAAATACATTAGAAACTGATCAGATGCTGGAAGTAACGAATAGGAAGGCAACAGACAAAAAGGAAAAGAACAGAACTTTCAGTTTATGGGTACCTATTTTGAATGGAATTTCACTTCTGGCTTAGAAGAGATTGCGAATAAATAATTCAAGATAAATGCCCCTTAAGTAATAGGTTTCTGTATTATTGTTCTCAATGTATATCTCACCTCTCCAAATATCAACAAGAGATATGCTTCCTGTTAATGCATAAATAATTGCATGTATTTAAAGGAAATAAAAACATCACCCTATAATACTCAGCAAAAACAACAGGCAAATTAATAAAATGAAAAATGCTTCTACATCATTTCTGAATTCCAATGTTCTTTCTCCAAGCCCAGAAGGGCGCATGTAAAGTTATCCAGTGCTATTTTCCTGTGGGGACGCAGACCCCTAAACATTTTGTGAATCTTTGTACTTTTGCCCATTTACTGTATTTATTTTCCCTGATTTGAAATATAAAATGGTGATTATCTTGAGTCAAAATGAGAGCACCCAAACATTTTTAATGTTTTAAAAAAGCACTGAAGTTATCCCATGAATCAGACTAGGATGGGCTTGCCGATAAGAAGGGCTTGCCGAAAGCCACCCAAATTTTTTTGTGGCTGAGCAAGAACTTGAACCCAGGTCTCCCCACTCCAAATCCAACACATCTATTCTGTGACTATGCCACATTGGTCTTGGGTTGTAAAAAGCAATCTCCTTGGTGACTAAACACCTTCCAATAAACCAACAGTGTGTGAAAAATGAAGTATCAGGTTAGGCTGGGCTGCAGTTTGCATAGATTTGTTTCCCAGGCACAAATATATGACAGTTATCGTGTTCTTAGGTGTCATGATGCAGATAGCAAGTCAGCTCCCAACAATAAACTAAGCAAGAAAAAGTCTAGCCTAAATATAGCTACATTCTGAATCCTTTGTGGGATGCAAGGTTTTAACTCTCAAGACAATGGTGCAGAATTTGGAAATGTATTCTGCCACACATATAGACCCCTTCATGAATAGTCAAGCTCTAAAGTAAAGAACCATCAGAAATGGATCACACCTGGGAACATTATAGACAAAATCCACAGGCAGAAGCAATGATGCAGATGTGGAGTATTTTTCACATAAAAACTTTGTGGGTGAAATTTCTGCCACTAATATTTGGATACTTTAAATACATTTATTCTATTTTTTTACTGTTAAAGCTGGGATATATGACAAAGCATACCTCAAATAAGTCATACCCCTCAGCTTCACCCCTGTCATAGGGCCGAATGATGCCATCTTCACGAATGAGACGTGGAGGACGGAGATTTGATACTTCTTCAGTTGATTCCGCTACCCTGTCAAGTAACATTGTGAACAATGCAGATTTCCATTTTCTATGTCGTAAATTCATTTTATTTTTTTATAATTTCAGGATTAAACAGAGTCTTTGCATACTTTCCCCATGCAAGTTGACTATTACAAGAATCAGTTCAAGCTTTCAAGACAATGAAAATACTAAACAAGAAGTTGTTATTCCGATACTGAATTATCGTAAGCAACTGAGTTTTCATAAAGAAAAAAAGGGTGGCACACGTAGTGCCCTAATAATAATGCAATTCAAAGTGCTAGTTAAGCCCTGAAATGACTTGGAACCAGATTATCTAAAATATCACATTCTCTTATACAAGTCAGTACCGGTTTAAAAATTTTCAGCAGATGCTCTTCTTTCTGTCCCACCAACACCTGAACCACATATGATGGAAACTGGAAAGATGGCTTCTCAATGGTTGTTCCCAGTCCAACCCCCTGTCCCTCTTACCTCTGGATCCCCTGGAATGTGCTGCTTGCCATGTCTATGACACCTCCTGTTGGACGGGCCACAACACCAACAAGACCCTTCCCGATCCCTTTGAAGAAGCCAGCAGCACCTTCCTTTTTGGCACCTTCCAGCATAAGAATATAAAACAGAATTGCATCTTCTTGCAACAAGCTAGGTTTCAAGACTCAAAGTATACAATTCTGCTAGTTACATAATTCCTCCATAAGGAGTGTTGGTTCTCTACTTAAAATATCACTTTTTATAGAGTAATAGAATTATAGAGTTGGAAGGGACCCTGAGGGTTATTAGTCCAACTGTTTAATACTGTTAGAACTATAGTAGGTTTTATTTGAATAAAATGGCATTAAAAAATTTTACTTAGCAATTCTGAAACTATGAAATTCCCAAGTCAGAATATCAGAGCTCACCTTCTACAGGTTTCGTGACTACCCCAGTCACTCCATCGAAAACCCCCTTAAAGGAAATAGAGAGAACAGCAAGTCAAAATCAAAAAGTTACAAATTAATTTCATCCACCGTCCTCTACGTTTTATACTTTCAGTCTTTGGACCTCAGTATTCAAAACAGTCTCTCTTGGGGCAAGTTCACAAACTTGCCCAACCAGGGGTATCACGGTGATGAAATGGGCACACGCAGCCCAACATTCACAATTTACTGTTATATATTTTTAAGACATTGTCCATGATTCACACAGAAATTAATAAACACTGAAACAATATTTTCAAAGGTCAGTTGATATAGTTGACAAAGACCTATTAAGGCATAAGCACAAGTCACAAAAGGGCTCAGAAGGCCACTTATGATGTCCTAACCTTGCTGCAAGGAGGGTACTCAAAGGTTAGCTCACCCCAGACCAACTCAGGCACCACAGATAACAGATGCACTAAAACAAGAAGCCAAACACAGCACTAAATGGCAGATGATGATCAAGCAACTATGCAGCGGGAGAGTACTCCATGTCAGACCACCTACAGTAGTCTAGTTTTCTAGTCTTTGTTGTAAGCAGCTGTCTAGCTCAGCAAGAGCGGCTACACAGGTGCTTACTCATACATTTACCAAACCTTTACTGCTGCTGCTGGGTCCAAGGGCAAGAATTTGTGTCATCAAATAGCATCTACACACAGGCTAAATTGGAGGTCTGGCTAAGTTTTCAAGAGCATTGATGTCCACCATGTCTGATTCCTTGGTGAAAAATAACCCAAAGCTTCCAATTCTTTCACACTGAATATTATCAAAAAACAAGATGCACGGTATGGCTCTGATCAATAAGGCAGTTGTATTTACCCCCGTCGAAGAAGTGGAGAGGAAATTGCACTAATGCCTACAGTATGCCTCCTTGGAAAGTCTAACCAAATATTATGAGGAAGATGGAACTACTGCTGCTGCTCTCTCTTTTCCTTGACACATATCGTTGAACAAAATGTGTCATGTGATGCTATCCTTATGATGCCCAGCTCTCACCTCACTGACTGATGGAAGCAGGGAAGCAAAATTACTTCATGTCATCTTTAACAAGATGCCACAAAAAAGGTTGTGGGAACATGGATCAGAAACAGCTCTGCCTCTCAAACTTCCACTTGGAGCCCAAGTCCCTAGTATGGCTTCACACATACCCAAGCGCTGGGATGTTTAGGAACTTTTTGTCCCACATTATGAAGCCTGGCCAATAGATCAGTACCCTTCAGTGTTCAAAGCCAAATGCAACTGCATAAAATTAATACTTCAGTTTTTGCTGCTAGGGTTGGCTGCCAAAAAAAAATTTCCACTAACTAGTGTTGGAAACACAAACAACTTTGGGGAGGGGAGCCCAATGTGCATATTTCACATGGATTAGGCTCAATTTAATAGACAGAAAAAATGTATTTCAGATTTATCTATCCATTTTTACTCTCACACAGAAGTCCAGAAAATATCTAAGCATCATACTCGTAGAAAGCCTTTCCCTCCTTTGGCAAGACTGTCTCCAAAATCTTTAGGCTGACGACCCATTTCCTCTCTTCTCTTCTGCTGGTACTCTTTATCCATAGTGATAGCAGCCAGACCCTTCCCAACAGAACCAGTTATTCGAGAGACCATGCCTGCTGCTCCGCCTATCAGACAAGTAGAAGAACGTTATGGGGTTCCAAGTCCATTGCAGAAAAAGGTTGAGAACAAGATAGATGCACTGTTATGGTGATCCATTGCAATTTAAATGGTGGCTGAGTGTTGAGACCAAATCTTGAATGGGCCAATAATTTTTTTACACAGTCAGCTCTTGCATGGACATTTAGGTTGTGCATGTATAATATACTGAAAATTGTGAAGTGTTCAACATACCCACGGTGTGGCCAAGCAGACTTCTTACACCAATCACAAAACCTTCAGCAAACTCTTCAGGTCCTTGAACAGCTCCCTAATGAAGGATGAAAAAGACATTTGAGGGTTTTTTGTTTTGTTTTACACATCCACACCACTTCCACACTCCCATCATTTGTGGCTTTATGCAGCTCCAAAATGATCTTTATGACAAATACTGGACTTTTGAAAGAAGTCATGTCTGACAAAAACCATGATCACTTAAATTAGCTGCATGCCTCCTAGCTGGAATATGTGTACAGAAGCTAGATAAGGAAACATGCATTCCCACCACCCTTCTGAGTAATACCCCTCCCCACCTTCTCACTATATAGAAGGATCTGGCAACTTCTGTTTCAGTGTATCTGAAGAAGTGTGCATGCACACGAAAGCTCATACCAAGAACTAACTTAGTTGGTCTTTAAGGTGCTACTGGAAGGAATTTTTTTTATTTTGACTATGGCAGACCAACACGGCTACCTATCTGTAGATGGATGCTGTGTTCGTGATTTCTGCCTTGTCAAGCTCTACTGACACAACCCTTCCAAAAAACTGAAGTGGCCCTCATCTGCTGGTCAGGAGCAGCAGCAAAGGACTGGATTCAGTTTTACCAGGCTACACACACAGAGAGAGACACAAAATATAGTTACTGAAGCCAGTATACATATTGTTCTTTTTTCCTAACATAGTTATATTCAACACACAGGTTTTTGAAGTCGTCAGTTTACAAATCCTTTGCTACAGATCAAAATAAAAGATCAGAATGTTTCAGAAAGAAATCCAGTGAAACCAACAACCTGCAACTCCAGTGGCACAGTGACATCATACCTGGAAAGGCTCATAGAAGAAAGCTTCCACACCTTCTGACAGACCTCTGATTAAGCCAAAAGGATTACCCAGGACATCTAAACCCAGCACAAGAACATACACCTGCTTCAAGAACTAAGGTAAAAAATAAACAAACACAGAAACACAAAATAGAAATAATTAGTATTCAGCTTTTTTATAAAAAATGGATGAGAATCTATGCACGTCAAAAACAAACAATATTTAATGGTAGCTTTAACAGCAGTACTATAGTGTGAGAGTGTGGTGTGGATAGGAGGGGGTGGGTAGGAGGGGGTGTGCACACACACACAATGCAAAGAGTATGTCCTTGCTTAGGAACTACAATTTCACACTGCAATATTAATGCCTCCTGGGCAAAGAGAGTTGAGCTTCAGGCCTTATGAATGCATGTGGAAATGATGTGCTAAATCCAAAGTTCAGTTAGAAATACAGCGGAGAAAATGATGCAGAGGGCAAACAACTTACTTGATCTCTGTAATGCCCGATGACTTTCCACATTAATTCATCTCTTTTGTAAAACTGATACTTGATTTCAAAGAAAGCAAGCCTGAAAAGAAGCATCAAATCAGCATCTGAAGAATGATGTTTTCCCATTGCTAAGAATGTCTAAAACTTCTAAATACTTACAGTGTATTTTCTTCTCGTACATCATTTCATCTATAGAATAACCCTGTAAAGCTCATTGGCATTATCCCCATGTAAAAAATGCAGAGCTGAAGTTAAGAGAATGCAAGCTGCCTATGGCAGCAAATTCAAGCCTGAGATGTGACTGAGCAGGCAACACCACAGCAGGTTCTCTTAGCCACTTTTATGAGTATCCATTCTCCATTCATAAAGCCCTCTTTCTGTGGTTACTCAATACTGTTCTAATAAGTTTCCAGAAGCATGAACATGTGTAGTGACAGGGTGGTTAAAAATAATTAGTACTGCAAATGCCGAACAAGAACCCAGAAAGAGAATTTAAGAGATAAACACTTGCTTCATCCACTTACTTGAATATTAGATCATCTACATCGGTAAGAGTGGCCCCAATGCTCTTCAGTAGTAGATTCACAGAATGGATCGCTATCATTTCTCCTCTGCCCTTATCAGATGCTTCCCCACCAGAGCCCAAAGAAAGGCTCAAATGCAACTAACAAGATAGAAGTGGATATGAATTAACATTTTGGGTACCTGCTTGTCAGGTTTTACTAAATATATAGACATATGGAAGTGGCAAACATGTAGAAGTTTGAAAAATGCTTCAGAAAAAGAGCTACTAGATCTGTGACGATGTTTGTGACAACATTTTTAAGTGCTCAGTTATATTGCTAATCATTCTGTCAATCATGCTTTCTTTTCAGAAAAGAGTGTTCACAGTATACAAGAAATGTTTTATATTAAATTAGACCCACAGTTAATTTTCAGCTTGAACCACCTTCTAGATATGATGAGATAAAAAGGAGACATTTCTATGTAAATTTAGAACATTTTGAATACTCTAAATAGTCTTTATATACATGATTGACAGACGGAAAATTGGAAATCCTCTTTATTTCTTTTGCTTATCTCTCTCTCTTTTATGATTTCTAGCTCCTGTCCTCTATTCTGGGTTAATGAGGATACAAGAAGGTGATGGATGGCTCATAGATTTGTGTGGCAAGGCATCCCCCCTCCTCTTCGGTTCCTCTCAATACCAAGAATAAGACGCACTGCATTTTTGGGTGAAATCAGGCCGCAACTTTAATGCCAGCAGATATAAGAGGATTGGCATTGGGTAGATCCCATCCCTTCCGGTCCACCTGCTGGAAGATCTTGCATTTTGGGATCAACTGGAAAGGAGGGAGTCCCTGACCTACATCAAAGGGCAACTTCCCCATTGGATTGCACCTGGGGGCTGCTGTGGCCCCTCGCCCCTGCCCGGGCGTCCGAAAAGAAGCATCTCCCCTGGGTCCCTTTAACGGGAAAGCCCATTTCAGGGGAGGGGGTCAGGCCTCTCCTCCAACCAAAACTAGACCTATCTAATGCTTAAAGCACCAAATTGCTACGAAGATGGCAAAAACCAGAGGGCTGGAGCCAATTTGCCAACTGAAAAAATTCCAGCCTGGCCCCAAATATGGGAACCAGCTATGCCATAGTGGGAGGGTGGGAGATCCCAAAAATATGGCTGGAGAACAAACCACATGCCCACATAATATACTGGAGCCTGCCCCCTGGTGGGTCCCATGCTCGGTTGTGATTTGCTGATTAGGCAAATGGGACTTCCTTTGCTGCCTGGGAAACAGTCCCTAGGACTTCCCACTTTGCATCCTGGCGTGAGGGGGAATGCCAGCCCGCAATGGCACCCACCAGAGAGGATGAGCGGACATTTCATTTTCACCTGATAAAAATAAACTGCACTAGTCTGCCTGGGAACTATTAAACCTGCTTTGACCTATCAGTTGTGGGCACTTCATTTTTGTTTGGGGGGGGCTGAGCCAAGTGGAGCGGAAAGGAGCAATGCACACTGGAAAGACAAATGGAAGACAAGATTGTGCTATGCACCGATGCCTATAGTCAAATACTTAAGCTACAGTACTGTATCAACTTCCTGACAAGAAAGCCCCATTGACATTTGAGTAAATAGGATTCTGCTTAGTGTCATGGGTGCTGGTCATAAGAAAGACCCTAAGCAAGAACATTTTAAAGATATTCCCTCTACAGGTAAAGCATGCAAAGTATCTGCAGAGTGACTAAAGAGATGCATGGCTTTGTTGCAAGAATGAGTCAAAAGTATAAATAATATCGTAGTCCTAAATTAATGTGGTTTAGTGGGCAAGTTTGCACCATAGGTTAAGAAACTTAAGAAGTAGCATCAGTGAGAAACATGATTTAAGCCAGCCTTTTCTCTTCACTGATTTAAATAAATAAATAAACCCAAAACCATCACTATCACTTAAGGCAGGTTCCACATATTACTTTGAAGGAACCCAAGAGCATTTTTCTTCCATCTACTTAGCTAGTTAATGAAGAGAGAAATTAAAATTTGTCACAGATGGAAACACAGCAAGACTGCACCCAAGATGCTGTGCCGTCCTCTCGCTACTGAGCAAGCTGTGAGGCTGCCAATCTGTGAAATGAGAATGGCGATAATAAGCACAAGCTTCAGTGAGGACTGTTCTGTCAGGCGGTGCCCATTGAATACAATATTTACACTACTGTTAGTCAGCAAATGTACAAAATAACAAATATTGCGGTCATGTGACTTGAGTATATATTGCAGTATCACTTTATCCAACACCATTTTATTCTTAACCTTATCCTAATATTACATAATACAGTGGTGCCTCGCAAGACGAAATTAATTCGTTCCGCAAGTCTCTTCGTCTTGCGAGTTTTTCGTCTTGCGATGCACGGTTTCCCATAGGAATGCATTGAAAATCAATTAATGCGTTCCTAGGGAAACCGCCTTCAGACCAGTTCCGGGGACAGTCTGTCCCCGGACCTCTTCTGAAGGCTGGGGGGGGGACAAGGGCTTTTCTTCCCATCCCCAGCATTTTAAAAAACCCCGGGACAGCGGAGGACTTCTCCGCTGTCCGGGCGATCTTAAAATGCTGGCGGGCGGCATTTTAAAATCGCCCCGGGACAGCGGAGGACTTCTCCACTGTCCGGGGCGATTTAAAAGCCCCTGGGAAGGCAGGCAGGGGGGACAAAGACTTTTGCCCCCCGCCAGCCTTCAGAAGAGGTCCTGGACCTCTTCTGAAGGCGGGCAGGGGGCGAAAGTCTTTGCTCCCCCCCGCCTGCCTTCAAAAGCCCTCCGGGACAGGCAGGCAGGGGGGAGCAAAGACTTTTGCCCCCTGCCCGCCTTCAGAAGGTGTTCCCGCCCCGCCGCCCGGCTTCGGAGCATCGTTCCGAAGCCGGGCGGCGGGGGCAGGCTTCTCCCCGCCGCCCCTTGCTTCAAAAGAGGTCCGGGGACAGCGGGAAGCTTCCCGCTGTCCCCGGACCTGGGGCTGCAGGGAGAAGATCGCTTCTTCCCCGCTGTCCCCGGACTTCTTTTGAAGCAAGGGGCGGCGTGGAGAAGCGATCTCCGCGCAGCCCCTTGCTTCAAAAGAAGTCCGGGGACAGCGGGGGGGGGGGGGGAGATCGCTTCTTCCCCGCTGTCCCCGGACTTCTTTTGAAGCAAGGGGCGGCGTGGAGAAGCGATCTCCGCGCAGCCCCCTGCTTCAAAAGAAGTCCGGGGACAGCGGGGGGAGAAGATCGCTTCTTCCCCGCTGTCCCCGGACCTCTTTTGAAGCAAGGGGCGGCGTGGAGAAGCGATCTCCCCGCAGCCCCTTGCTTCAAAAGAAGTCCGGGGACAGCGGGGGGAGAAGATCGCTTCTTCCCCGCTGTCCCCGGACCTCTTTTGAAGCAAGGGGCGGCGTGGAGAAGCGATCTCCGCGCAGTCCCTTGCTTCAAAAGAAGTCCGGGGACAGCGGGGGGAGAAGATCGCTTCTTCCCCGCTGTCCCCGGACCTCTTTTGAAGCAAGGGGCGGCGTGGAGAAGCGATCTCCGCGCAGCCCCCTGCTTCAAAAGAAGTCCGGGGACAGCGGGGGGAGAAGATCGCTTCTTCCCCGCTGTCCCCGGACCTCTTTTGAAGCAAGGGGCGGCGTGGAGAAGCGATCTCCCCGCAGCCCCTTGCTTCAAAAGAAGTCCGGGGACAGCGGGGGGAGAAGATCGCTTCTTCCCCGCTGTCCCCGGACCTCTTTTGAAGCAAGGGGCGGCGTGGAGAAGCGATCTCCACGCAGCCCCTTGCTTCAAAAGAAGTCCGGGGACAGCGGGGGGAGAAGATCGCTTCTTCCCCGCTGTCCCCAGACCTCTTTTGAAGCAAGGGGCTGCGGGGAGATCGCTTCTCCACGCCGCCCCTTGCTTCAAAAGAGGTCCGGGGACAGCGGGAAGACCCGCTGTCCCCGGAGCTTGCGGGGCAAGCTTCGTTTTGCGAAGCAAGCCCATAGGGAAATTCGTCTTGCGAGGCAACTCGAAAACGAAAAAACCTTTCGTTTTGTGAGTTTTTCGTCTCGCGAGGCGTTCGTCTTGCGGGGTACCACTGTATAACAATCTTGATTTTTGTGTTGCCAAGCCACAGTCCTTTCAAACATACCTTCAGAGGAGAAATATGGAAGTGCTCAAAGAAGCTGAGGGTGGATATATCAGTCAAGGATGACTCCATCAACTGTGTGTTAAGAGCATCAATATCCTTTTGTATCAACTTTGTCTGTTAAAATAGCAATAATTTTAATTGAAATCCTCAATTAGGTTCAGACTTGAACAGCAGGCGCTACACAAACTGATGAAACATTTCTATATTTGGGGTGCCTCGAGACTCTGTCCTCCCCCCCCCCCGTATGAAACTGCTGGGAGGTATGAATCAGGGGGTTTGAGCTGGGTGTTCCCCAGTATGCGGCTGATGCCCAGCTCTACCTCTTGTTTAAATCAGAGCCAGTGAAGGTGGTGAATGTCCTGTGTGAGTGGTTCTGTCTGGAGGTGGTTGGGGGTGAATGGTGGCTAACGGACTGAGATTGAATCCAACAAGACAGAAGTACTGTTTAAGGTGGGCAGGTGTGGGGGATTCGCTGGTCCTGAATGAGGTAACTGTGCCCTTAAAGGATCAGGTGAACAGCCTGGGAGTCATTTTGGACTCACAGCAGTCCCTGGAGGCACAAGTCACTTCTGTGTCCAGGGCAGCTGTCTACCAGCTCCATCTGGTACGTATGCTGAGACCCTATCTGCCTGCGGACTGTCTCGCCAGAGTGGTGCATGCTCTAGTTATCTCCCGCTTGGACTACTGCAATGCGCTCTACGTGGGGCTACCTTTGAAGATGACTTGGAAACTACAACTAACCCAGAACACAGCTGCCAGACTATGTAACACCAGTCCTGAAAGACCTACATTGGCTCTCAGTACGTTTCCAAGCACAATTCAAAGTGCTGGTGCTGACCTTTAAAGCCCTAAATGGCCTTGGTGTCTCCATCCCCATCATTCAGCCCAGACACTGAGATCCAGCTCCAAGGGCCTTCTGCTGGTTCCCTCACTGAAAAAAGTGTCGTTGCAAGGAACCAAGGAGAGGCCCTTCGCAGTAGTTTTGTGTGGAGTGCCCTACCTGGGTGGATGGAGCAGCCAAGTAATTTCGTTGTCCCCGAGAGGGGGCAATGACAATAAAGATATTATTATTATTATTATTATTATTATTATTATTATTATTATTATTAGTTGTGCCCGCCCATCAGATGTCAAGGAAATAATCAACTATCTTACTTTTAGAAGGCATCAGAAGGCAGTCCTGTTCAGGGAAGTTTTTAATGTTTGATGCTGTATTGTGTTTTAATTTGCTGGAAGCTGCCCTGAGTGGCTGGGGTAACCCAGTCAGATGGGCAGCATATTATTATATTATATTATATTATATTATATTATATTATATTATATTATAATTATATATTATATTATATTATAATTATATTATTACATTATATGCTTGTCTTGATACAATTTGTTCTCATTTCAAGTAACATTACCTATCACAGGAAATTACAGTATTTGTTCCAATTACCTCCTTTAAAAACTGCCTTCTACGCATTTTTCAATACACTGGTTTGAAAATATTATTTCGATGAAAATTCAGCAAGTAGACGCTCAACTCTCTGCAATAATTAAAAAATTGCAGCCCCATTCGAACATCATTATTACTATTAATATTTATTAAATTTATGGCCTGCCCGTCTGCTGGACTGCTCAGCTGGTTAGAGCATGGTGCTGATAATGCCAGGGTTGCAGGTTCAATCCCTGTAAGGGACAGCTGCATAGTCCTGCTTGCAGGGGGTTGGACTAGATGATCCTCAGGGTCCCTTCCAACTCTATGATTCTATGGAAACATTCTCTATACCCTTAGGAGCCCAGGATGGCATCACGGTAAACAACAGTTAATCGTTTACTGTGACCAGAACTTTCAGGGCTGTTTGTCACATTATCATAGCAACAGGCCACCCATATGCCAAATCCATGACACACCAAGATCAGCTTGTAAGAACATTTTTCTGGGACAGCACTTAAAAGCCACAGGCAACTTTTGGAAATCTGATGCCTAGTAAACTCATCCCAAACTTGTTTTGTGTACTAACACTATACACAAAACAGAGTTTCCAGAAATTACTAAAAATATTACACAGTTGTCCAGATCTTGTTTAGTTATATTCCCCCCCCCCCATGTTGCTAATTACTGTCTTGAAAATAAATAATTTTCTCTAGTCATTTCTATGGTCAGATCTAGCATTAGTATTCTTCTGTGCTTTCATAGACTGGCATGTTTTAAAAAACAGATTTTCAGCTCAACATATGAGATGTCCCAAGCAGACCTTACCCTTTGTTTTTCAGCTTCTGGGTCTGTAGATGGAGTGAAGAGTCCAATAACAGCTCCTAAGAATCCCTGATCTATTTTCAAAGCCATTTCCTGGATTAGAACCATGAAATACCTGAGGAAAAGGAAAATACAAGTAACTGACAACACAGCTTCCGTGAGGCTAACTGCCCTTTTTGTGGTTAATATTTAATTTCAAAGCAAGTTAAATACTGGACCATTTCTGCTTATGCAGCTACCTGTGATGCACCTGCAATGCCAGAGTTCCTTGAAGAGTAAACAATAAAGTGGTGGAAAACTTGTGGGTAATTCCACAGGCTTGTGGTTGGCTCCTCTCAACAGATTTGGCCCAAACCCACAGATGGTCCATGCCATGCCATATACCATTTCATTCAAAGTACTTTTATTGAAACCATTCACAGTCCCAATGAAGATGGGGCTAGACTAAAATATTTTATTAAGCAATTCCAGTTTAAATAATCTGTGGGTTTGACTGTATATGCAGAAAGCTTCTACCCTCAATTAAAGCTAAATGTTTTGGGCCATTCTAGTCCTCTAGAGGAAATTTTGCATGTGGGAAATATATTTTTTGAAACATGAAATCACTCTAGTTCAGAGGTGGGGAACTAGCTGTGGCCAACTGGCCTAATCCTAGGCTCTTCCTATCGTCACGGGCCTGTCAGTCACCTGGCATCACTATGACAACAGGTGATCCATTTTTCCTTTATAGCACAGCGAATCCAAGCCATGTGAGACTTGAATTTACTGCTCATCAGCTGATAGGCAGGGACTTGGAAACCAGCTTTGAGTTCCCCACTGATAATTTTGTAGCACAGAGGGTCCCAACAGGCTTGCTCTCACCGCCAATCAGCTAACCAGTAGTGACAGCAAACCTCCCCTGCCAATGAAAAATAAGAAGCATGCTTTCAGGCTCCCAGTTTTGCATGGGCATTTGCATCTCTTCCTGCCCCAGACCTGCCCCTCAGATGTGACATCAGGTGTGAAGCAGGTGGGCACGGCTTGGGGGAAGGGGTCTTGCAGGCCAAGCTGGACCTAATTAAGACTGTGGGCCAGAGGTTTCCAACCCCTGCTCTAGCTTAATTTGGTCCTTTCTCCGATCCTTAAGAATTAAGAATTTATTTAGGAGTGAGATTCACATGGCTTATGTTTCAAAAACCTTTAAGTATATTTTACTTACTTGAACTGCAACACTTTACTGTACTCATTAAATCTAATGATGATACTAACATCAATGAATGGCCGTGGTTCTAAGGAAAAATAAGAGGTGAAATGAATACCTGTTTAATAAGTGGCTGACTCTTGCTGCATCTAGAATGTTAAAAATATTATTACCTGAATCCAATGCGATGGATTTTGGAGGAGCTACAGGATGAAATACAACAGGGAACATTGAACCAGGCAACTGGTTATCGACCTTCAAGGGAGTAACAAACCAATATATAAGAAGCCAATATATGATAAACATTAATCAAGACTATTATTTTAGCAGAGTACAGACAGATTTAATGTTATGTGCGGGTTATATTCCTGGCTACTGCACATATATTGTTTTTTCTTATTTTTTCAAGCTTTTAGAAATATAGCTTTTTTTAAAAAAAACCTCTCTGCAACCTCCTCCACTCTCTCCACACTCCACCGACTCTCCAAACACACTCTAATACACTTCCAATGGCTGATGTGATTGTCTGTCATTCTTTCCTGCTCTTCCACCCCATTTTTTCTCCCCACTCTGCATTTATTTATTTTCTGACGATCCGCATGACACTACAATCATGTAGGTCAAATCAACATAAAATGCAATCTACCTGTAATCATACAATGTCTACTCAGAAATGTGCCCCATTAAGTTCAATGGGGCTTCCTCCCAGGTAAGTTGGCACAGGATTTCACTTTCAAGCTCCTTTAGCTTAGCTACACACACAAAAACAAAGTCAGCACCTAAAAAATCTTATCTTTGCTAAATAAAATAATAATTAAGAACTAAGATTATTGTTGCAGGGTTTTGGCTCTTAATTTTTACAAAACGTACAGAATGTTTTGTGCTTAAACGAAGTATAGTTTTAAAATTCTTGTGAATAATTAACTAGATGACGAATCATTTAGTGACCCACAGTCTTTCCAAGAACAACTGTGGTTCCAGAGAACCGTTATACAGTCCATGACTACCATCTTTAAGATTCCAGTTTCCTTGACCAGAGTTACTGCTATCCCTCATAACACCAAGGTTTTCTAAATAAATAAATAAATAAATCAAAGATTTGTACCTGAAGCCAGTATAACTGGGCCCGTAAGCTTTGTTGGTGAGGTGACTGTTTGAATTCAATCTGTATGCCGGATAAGAAATCTCGCTTTATGCTACATTTGATTGGAAGGCGCATTTCCATTGGCATCTTGTTGAAGTTAACCTGAAAAACACGCATATACATTTAACCCCCGTTCTTTACAACCCCTCAATTTCACGCTGTTGGGATGGAGAGGTATTTCGTCTAGGATCCTAGATGCCTTTTTGGGATGGGTTTGGCCCAGTAAGAGCCCCTTTGAACAGCAGAGTGTTTCCAGACCCTTATGCAGGGAAGGGCAGAACATTATTTCAGTGACCTTACAGACCACCAAATTGTTTGGGATAGGCAAGGACTGTTGTCACGTTCAAGGTGCTTGGCAGCTTTCAAAACTGTCACCAGCAGGTTAGTAGCAAACATGCTAGTTCCTAAGTTGTTTCTCATTCCCCTCCCCAAGCCCAACTGTGCAGCTTTCACCCAGGCCTGGGGCTTACACGTTCAAACTTAATAGCCTGCCTTGGCAGCAGCTGCTATTAATCTCATCCCTCTCTATCTCCTCTCTTTGGCAATAAACCCAGCTCAAGCAAAGAAATATCATGTAGTTGGACCACTAAAAACTGTTGTCAGTTGCTGCCATTTTTGCCTAGGGAGGCTAGTCAAGTGGAAGCATGGAAGATTTCCAGACTTGGCTGAGACCCAACCTCCAACTCCTCTAAGTTGCTCCTGACAAACCTATTCAGGCAAGAACAGCAAGGGTGGGCAGCAGCCATTAGGGGCTGCCCTGAGGAGTGCAGACCACTGAGGTGACAGAGGAAATATCCCTGGATCTCCCCTGCAATCTTTCCCAGCTTCATGATCTACTTAACCCAAGCCGACATGAGGGAAGACCTAGGTGTCACGAGGAGCATGGAGGGCAGCAGCTCCCAGAGGACACTGCAGATATTCCATGAGAAGGTTCTGGAATGCCTTCTGGGTGATTAAAAAAAGATATGGCAAGAAACTTTTGTTACCCACTTGACTCACCAAATGGGAAAGTGACAGTGGATGGAGCAAGACATTGGTTCAGCTACCAAGGAGCTGGGTAACACTGACAGGACAGTGGCAGCTGCCTTTCTACCTCAACAGGAGGCTCTCAAGGAGACGCCCCTTGTTTTGCTCATTAAGTCTGTTTGTCTCATGCTTTTCCCATAACTAGAGTCACTTGGCTACGCTATGCTGAACAGTGTTACATCTGCCTTTGCTTGCTTGTCCATACTGTATCCAGTGGTGGAGGAAGCCGTTACAGCACCCAGAGTGGCAGGGTGATCGACGCAATCCTTGGGGGGGGGGTCCAATCGCAGTGCAGCGGTGCGATCCTCCCAGCGGGGGCCAATCACAGTGCGGTGGTGTGATCCTCCCGGCAGGGCCAATCACAGCATGGCAGCGTGATCCTCCTGGCAGGGGCCGATCGCAGCGTGGTGGTGGTGTGATCTTCCAGGTGGGGGCGGATTGCGGTGTGGCGGCGCGATCCACCCAGGGAGGATTTTGTCTCCCCTCCTGGGATGGCACCCGGAGCGTACTGCTCCCCCCGCACCCCCCTTCCTACTCCCCTGACTGTATCTCCTCTATTTTGCCGTGCTCAGATACCTTGTGTTTCTCTGCATACACATGCAGGATAGTTCTTAAGCATTATGGCTTCCTAGGTCTATATACAAGAAAGTAAGGAGCAATGGTGCCAGTCTGCATTCTCAAAATTATCTGACAGGGATTCAGAGATCAGCTTTTTGTTGAGTTGTTCAAAGCCTCGATATTCTCCAACTAACATTTATGAACAGAAGACTTTTGCAAAATGTCTTATTGTGCTCAGTAGCATAAATGCAACATGTACGTGATACCACAGCATACCTCAAAATTGTTGTCTATTTTAATCCAATCAGAAGCTTCCACACCTCGCACAGAAATATGTTTCTGATATGCCTGTTCCAAGAGGCGTATTTGCTTTTGGTTAAATGGTTTCCACCTCTGCTTTGGTTTTAATTCCCAGACAATGCCTGAACTGAAAAATAAATACATTGGTGATTAAGTTAAACCTTTACTTTTAAAAAACTAGAAACAATCCACAGCACTGTATTTTAACTAATCCAAATTTCTTAAGCTTTACATGGTTGAAGGAGCAGTGCTTAGACGAATATTTGTTTTAGGAAAATGAGAAGCGATTTTGCTCTGATTTTCAAAACAGAACTTCTGTGAATTAACAGGCAGCCAGCTATTATTTATGAACAGTACCTGGTGATTCCTATGTAAGAAATTTCCTGTTTGTTTTCGTTGTTGACTAGTGAAAGCCCAACACTGTGAAGAGCAACATTTATTTCTTGATCCGGTTGCTCCATCTCCTCTGCTTGCCGGGCTTTAGAAACCAAGGCAACATCATCTGTGAAAAGCAGCACCCTTTGGCGTCCATCCAAGAAAGAGACCCAATGGATCTGGGTATTGG
Organism: Podarcis vaucheri; assembly: GCF_965113315.1. Taxonomy (NCBI): domain Eukaryota; kingdom Metazoa; phylum Chordata; class Lepidosauria; order Squamata; family Lacertidae; genus Podarcis; species Podarcis vaucheri. The sequence continues at coordinate 5,006,110 of NC_138752.1, forward strand.
AGTTGTAAGGAAACTGACCACACTCATCCTGGATTGGCAGGAAGGAAAAGAAGAGGCTGTATAACACAAAATGAACCTACTAATGTAACACTGGGCACACCTTTGTCATTTTTAAAGCAAAATTAATTTGTATTAGCTTGTAGCAAGTGCAAGCAATGCAAACAAAATGAACACTGCTGTGTTGTGTTATAAATGGTATGTGAAGTGCAAGCCTTCTACAAGCTAGGGTTGTCTACATAATTACATTGACTTTAAAATTTGAAAGTTAAAGAAGAAACAGAATTGTCATAATATATTGAAAGGTACCAATGATGCATAGAAGTGCAGAAACAGTTTTGAGTTGAGGGGCATTATTGATTGTTATAGAAATGGTTTCCCATGGAGTTCAGACTTGACCGATTTTTCTTTCGACACCAAATACCTTAAGAAGATCATGTTCTCCGGAGTTTTGTGCATACACCCAAGTTAATTTTCTTATTCCAGTGGGATCTGCCCAGGCAAACAGCCTCATTCCCCTTGGCTTCAGTTCCATCTCTTCCTGTAAACCACTGCACGGATAAAATAGAAACACAACGTTAGTTATGGATGAACAAAAGTGCAACTGAATTCAGATTAAAAATATTATACATCCTATAGCAAAGCACCTCTCTCAAAAGATGGAAGAAAGCTCTTTCACATACCTCTGCTTGTATTTAAGAGAAGCCCATGGAGTATGATTTATGATCAAAGCAGGTGCCGCTCCCTCATGATAATCTGAGAAGTTAATAACTGTAGAATGATCAGACACGTTCACGTCTACCAGGATCCCTGAGCTCTGTTGAAAATAAAATACAGTAGTACCTTGGGTTAAGTACTTAATTCGTTTCGGAGGTCCGTACTTAACCTGAAACTGTTCTTAACCTGAAGCACCACTTTAGCTAATGGGGCCTCCTGCTGCCACTGCGCCGCCGGAGCACGATTTCTGTTCTCATCCTGAAGCAAAGTTCTTAACCTGAAGCACTATTTCTGGGTTAACAGAGTCTGTTACCTGAAGCGTATGTAACCCCAGGTACCACTGTAAATGGATATGGTACTAAAAGCTATGGTTTGATATCCACATAGCCTAATTCAAGCTTCACCGTACCTTTTAGCCTTTATACTTCTAGCAAGTAGTTCACAGTAGCAACAAACAGCTGCTGGTCAACCAGACAACTCTGGCTCTTACAATGGGGCTCACACGAGAGTCCAGATGAGGTAACCCAAAATGAATGGAGCGTGAGAGTTCTGTCTCTTCCCTTCTCAAAGCTGCTAGCAGCTTCTTGCCGGTAGTCCAAGCTGGAAGCTACACTTCTAATGCATCCAATTTTAGCTTTACCACATTTGATCCAGCAACCAATATTATTCCTGCTCCTGGGAATAACCAGAAACCACGCAGCACCAATGGCTATAAACTTTAACCTCCCTTTTTACTAGCTAACCATAACATCATGGCTGCTTTATCCAAAGGAACCTGAGATTTACAGAACAGGCCCTGAACATGGATCTTGTAGCTTCTGGAAATTAAACTGTGTGGCTATGTAGAGTGAGGTCATCTCAGTAATAGCATTATAGCTTCAAACAAGTTATGCAGGAAAGCCCACCAAGGTACCAATTTTAAGTCGCTTGTGAAAACATTTCTGTTCTTTTAAACGTTTAGATAGCACCAGGTGGGTGGATCAACTACTTTTGTGGTCTTTAAGCATTTAGATCAGCCTTGCATTTTAAAACCTTCATGGTAGCCATGTGATAAGGAATTTCATGCAGGCGAGTGGCCAGGCAGAAGAGGGCCAGGCAGAAGAGGGATAAAGTGCTTCATCCCATCTCTGCTCGCAGCATAGAAATGCAGTGGGGGCTGCTAGAAGAGAGACAAAGCTCTCTGTGCCTCCTGTCACTCCAACCCTGATCCCCAGCAGACTAGTAAAGATAGTTTCAAGCTAGTAGCTTTTGTGCGTTTATTTGCAAGTTTGGTTTATATGTCTTTTTAAAAACAAATATTGTTCATGACCATGTTTTAAAGTAAGCACAACAGGGAATAAAAAAATGCCATATTCTCACCAGTTCTTCTAGACTCAACAGAGTCCCATTGTCCTGTCTGCTGAAAAAGAATGGTTTGGTCACACGGTCGCAGCCAATCACTCTGATGCACAGTTTTCCAGACAAATTTTCTGGCCAGAATGGAAGACACTAGTGGGCAAAATAAAAGGTTTCTGCTTAAATTCGGCAATATGTCCAACAAAAGACATCTAAAACAGAAGTACAGCAACCATTTTAAAGGAACCATTACTGATGAGATTTGCAACCAGTGTTAGAAACTGAGATCTGAAAGCTAGGAGCTAAATGGCACCTTAAACCCAGGTTATGGGCACAACAATGGAATGTCTAGGCACACTTTTTAAATAACAAAAATACAAAGCTAAAAATGAATGAACTGCAGCTAAAATATTATGTTCATTTTTCACATGATCTACTCCTTCCCCTGCCCACCCCCTAATATTCTTCCTTTTATTTGTTATTATTTTACCAAAGTAATAATAATAAACAAATAAAAATAAATAAATATGTATACCCCACCCCCAAGACTCTTCCATTGTAACTATCTATTTTAACAGCCTCGGCCTTGTATACCTGAAGGAGCGTGTCCACCCCCGTTGTTCGGCCCGGACACTGAGGTCCAGCGTCGAGGGCTTCTCGTGGTTCCCTCAAGGCGAGAAGCTAAGCTACAGGGAACCAGGCAGAGGGCCTTCTCAGCAGTGGAATGCCCTCCCATCAGATGTCAGAGATAAACAACTACTTGACATTTAGAAGACATCTGAAGGCAGCCCTGTTTAGGGAAGCTTTTAATGTGTGACATTTTAATGTATTTTTAATCTTTGTTGGAAGCTGTCCACAGTGGCTGGGGAAACCCAGCCAGATGGGTGGGGTACAAATAATATATTATTATTATTATTATTATTATTATTATTATTATTATTATTATTATTATTATTATTATTATTATCCAACCTCCCAAAACTTCAACACCTCTTGCAATGGTCTGATCCCTTTCCATTCTAACAGTAGAAATTCCACAAATACCTTCCATATCTGCTCAAAATCCCACACCTCTTTATATCGTTCTTCCATTTTATATTCACCTTGCCCCTTCCACTTCCTAACTATAATAATTTGTGTAGCCATCAATAATTTTGTGAGCAAGTCCTTCATAGCCTGCAAACCTTCCACCCCCTCGTAAATTGATAAGAATGCTACCTCTGGTCACCTTTAACCCAGTGATTTCTGTTATCTCCTTAAACACCCTTTGCCAAAAAATTGTACATATTTACACCCCCACCACATGTGAACATAAGTCCCAGTTTCCTGGCATCTCCTCCAACATAACACTGAATATTCCTTATTTGATTTAATCTAACTGGTGTTAAATACCGTCTCCATACTAACTTATAATGTATTTTATCCTTATAAACAAGATTTTCAAAGTGTGTTTCTCCTGTATTTATCTGCCCTGTTGTGTCCTTTTCCCGCACCTCTTTTAACTGATCTTGTTGATCCTCCATTTCTACTAATATTTTATAAATTTCACTGGTTTCCCCTTTTATAACTATATTTTCTTCTTTATCTCTCCTTTTTATAATCATTTTTTTGAATTTTGTATATTCTTTGCATTTCTTGTTTTCCCTTAACCACTTCTTACTAATAAAAACTATTATAAAAAAAAACACTTCTTTGTCCATTGCTCCAGTTGTATCCAGTTAAACCAAGTTATTTTGCTTCCTGTTAGAGGTTCTCTTATTTGTTATTTGCTTCTCATTTTCTCCACACAATCCTTTATTTTAAATATTGTCTTCTCTTTCTTTTTTTCTTTTTAAATTTTCCTTTTTGAAATTTACTGGGAAGTCTTCTATCATCACCACTGGTTAGTGGAGAATTGACTGGTATCAATTTTCTTTATATTTTGCCCATATCTCAGTGATGATTCTCCTTGTTCTGTTATCCCGTTTAAGATACATCTTAACTGATTTGCTATATAATATATGTTGGAGAGGCCCAATCCACCTGTTTTCTGGGGTTTACACCATCATCTTTTCTTAATTCTAGGTTTCTTATCTCCATTACAAAATTTATTAATCATACTTTACCAACCCTTTATCTGTCTCCAATATTTTAACTGGTAAGATTCTAAATAATAAAAAATTCTAGACAAAAACTTCATTTTAATTATTGCTATTCTTCCAAATCATGAAAGCTTAAATTTCTTATATTCCTCCAGCTTTTCCTTAATTTCCCTCTTTAATTTGTTAAGATTCTCTTGTTCTAAATTTTCTAAAGTTCTTGTTGTATTTATTCCCAAGTACTTTATTACATTTCTTAATTTTATATCTTTTTTCCTTCAAAAAATTCCCCTTTTCATCTTCATCATAGTTAAATATCATAATCTCTTATTTAGACCAATTAATTTGCAACCCTGTTGTTTCTCCAATTTTTTTCAAATGTGCCTCTATTACCCCCCTAATATTCTTAAGTCTCTTCTCTAGTCTTCGGAGCAGCTTGAAGTGGGGAAGGAGAAAAAGGCCCTCCTTTCCTTCTACTCTACAGTTTTAATCTGAAATCTTAGGTACAGTACTGCACCCAGAGATCAGAAACAGCTCGTGCTAATGAAATTCCATCTCACAAAATGCAATGGGAGTTTTGAACACTGTTTACAACATAAATAGATCATGATAGTTCCATGTAACAGCACAGTATTAAGATTGTCATTAACAGGAATTGTTCGCATTATTATATCAGAGTAAAAATTATTATTCCTGAAGAGAAGAGTGAAATCCTGGTGGGTAGGATTATTGCTCATTTATCTGTTGCCATTTTCTTATGGTCCCAGCAAGACTCCTTTTAGGTCTAGAGGCTCTAGCATTCAGATCAAATAAAAACAAAATGTGCTTCGGAAATTTTCAGTGATGTGAGAGTGAGAAGCATTGCTTTAAAAATTACCTCTGAAGATGAGAAATAACTCCATTTATTAGTAGGAAGTGAACCATCAGCTCCCACTTCTCCCACTTCCAACTCGAAAGATGTTTTGTTTGCTATGGTGTAGAATGGAGTCAAAGTAACTATCCGAGTGAGATTGAAACTGCTCATTTTAATGCTAACGCCAACCTGCAAAAATGATATTATTAAACATACTAATATAAGCACCATACAGTGTTTAAAAAACTTTTTCCCTTCCCTGACTGCTCAACTCTTCAGGTTTAAATGAGAGGCAAGGAACAAATATAGATTACTTATCTAAAAAGTGAAGAAGCCATGTAGTTGCTCATTTGGGTTTGAGAATAATCTGGTTATGGTGCTCAAGGGCTCAAGAGTTTAACTGCAAGGAATATCTCTCTAGCTCACTTACAGCACACAAACATAGAAACACTCCTTTGTTCCTCACAAGCACACTGTGGATGTGTAAACTGAAATTATAAAGATCAGAATGTGATGGCTTTTGCCTGCATTTCCTAGCACATAAGTAATATAAACCAGCCTAGAGTAGGAAAGTTCACTACAGTGGTGCCTCGCAAGACGAAATTAATTCGTTCCGCGAGTTTTTTCGTCTAGCGAATTTTTCGTCTTGCGAAGCACGGTGTCGGAAAAGTTTTGGAAAAGCTTCAAAAATCACCAAAAACCTCAAAAAAGGCTACCACACCGCGTTCTATGAGTTGCTCCTCGAAGTCAAGTCGCAACTGTATTAACGGTGTTAAGAAAAAGGAAACAAACTTGCAAGACGTTTTCGTCTTGCGAAGCAAGTCCATAGGGAAATTCGTCTTGCGAAGCAGCTCAAAAACCGCAAAACCCTTTCATCTAGCGAGTTTTTCGTCTTGCGAGGCATTCGTCTTGCGGGGCACCACTGTATTGTCGTGGTCTTCTACTGCCACATGGTCTATAAAGGCTTGGTTTGGGTGGTCTTTTAATCCCTGTCAACTTCCTTTCAAAGATGTAACATCACTCTCTGCTTTTGGACAGGCATCATAGTCTGTGCTATGTTCCATATATCAAACTGCACAGGGGACACCAAGGAGAGCAAAAGAAGTATCAGAAAGATGGCCTCGTGCACCCTAAATTATTACTGAAATTCAAGATGGATTTTGTTCTATGCATCTGGAATGAACAGTAATTAGTATAAGAAGTACAGAACCCAGATATTACCAGAAAATCCATAAGGTTAGCTGGGCACTTTACACATCCGTAACTTCCTACTGTATCCAGAGAGAAACTATTAGACCACGTGCTAGTGGAGATGCTTAACTGGATCTACATCAGGAGGAGAGGAAAAAAACCATATTATTAGATGCCAAAATCAGAGGACACTCATCTGCTTCACAGGCTTTGTGATGAGTTAATGGCTATTCCAGGGATCACAGGAAAACAAACATGCTTCATGTGCAGAGACAACTCACTTGGAAGCCTTTCATTTCTGGCTTCCTTGACCCCACTTGCCCCAGTCCTCCCTCTCAGCTGCAACACGTACATATCCCGTCCCCCTTCTAGATTACTCAGGACCTTGCCTCATACAGGTATCACACAGAGACAACTTTCACCTTCTCCCTTCAAAGAACCCCTTTTAATCCTCGCTACCCTTCCAATTCAAGCAGCACTCTCTCTCTCCCTCTAATGCATAGGGGGCTACCCACTTCCTTCCTGTATGTGTCCCTTTACCAATTCTCTTGCCCCCACTCCACCCCCTCACTCCCACTCCCTCCCAGGAATCCCAGATTGGGTACCACACAGATCATCACTCTTGCCTGTCCTAGATTAACCTTCCTCCCTCCCCTCACTCCTCCAAATGCCCCCTTTAAGCCCAGTCACTTTCACATGCCCAACCCATAATTCCTCCAAATCAGGCCACAGAGCGTGTCTGGGTTGCAGGCCCTCACCACCTGGGTGAAGCTGCCAGGGGTCATCGCCCACCAGTAGGCAATGGCCCCATGGCAGGACCTCAGATGCTGCCTCCTCAATGCTGACCTCTGCACCTACTCCAGTAGCATATGCAGCTCCTCAACAGTCTCACTTCCCTTGGCACTGCTGATACTCAGGGCCACTATCAGGGTGTGCTGCTGTAGCCCACTTCTCCTGGGAACTCCCCCCGGCTCCCGCCATGATAGCAACCTGCAACCTCCCTCAGCGAGAGCAGCTGCTGCGGGTAGTAGAATTTACCAGCTCTTGCTAAGCACCCCTCTTCACCCTCTTGGCTCCATTTCCTCTTGTAGCAGCAACTCTTGCAATAGCCAGGAAAGCCAGCACCCAAGGTAAGAAGCCTACCCCTTAAAGGCCAGCATATGTGAACTTGGCATCATACCTTATTTTTACTGAAAATGTTCCTTTTCTTGAAGGAGAACAAGATAATGTCCCTAAAATCCGCTGGGTGTTTTACATGCACATCTTCAGCACGGTACTGTAGAACACGGGAGGTTTTATTGATGATCCAGTAAGGACTGTACACAGACAGAACCATCCGGCTGCCGACTTTCCTAATGTGAATGTATATATCAACTGTTGTCGTGTCTGCAGAATTTGATGTGAAGCACACAGGAAAGAACTCTGGCAGCGAGTCACTGAGTCGAAAGTGTCCGTTCCAGTTTTTACCTTGATATTTTATCAGGACTAGTTCCATTATTTCACCACTGATTCTCGAATGAAGAACATCAGCAGTGCTCCCTTCTGGCAGTTCATGGGCCTCTGCTGTTCCCTAAAAGTAACCAGCAAAAATTATAGAATATTTTTTGGAAAATAGAGTATCTACACTCAAGGACATCTGCACATCTTTCTTATTATAAAGAAAGAAATATAAGCAATATCGATCAGAAAACTGGCACAAGGACATCATAAGCCACAACCTATTTTTAACACAATTGAAAATGATGTAGAAAAGAAACAGCTTTAGGAATATTGCAATAAACACACAGTATTCTAATCATCTCAGCTTAAGACCCCAGGAGTCTATGACAACCTTCCCCAATCTGGTGCCCTCCAGCTGTTTTGGACAATTCTCATCTGCTTCTACTGGCACAGCTGTAATGGCTGGCACTAGCAGAAGTTGTAGTCCAATACATCTGGAGGGCAGCAGGTGGGCAAACACTAGTCTATGACATAGTTGCAAGTCGTGCAGTAACCTTCTTCCTCCTTCTGTTCACCCAACCAGGTCCTGCTAGAAGAAACAGTAGCAAAATTGGGAATTTTTTAAAAAATGAGCCACTTATACCTCCAAGTCTTCAGAACTGCAATAATCCAATCATATGCAAAAATCATAAGGCTGTTCACTTCACAGACAAAGACACACTTAATGCAAAGTGGTTTTAAAATTACAACAGGCAATTGGAATTAAGATTTATGAGCAAGGTTTTTCAAGGCATACCAAACTTAAAATATGTTACACAAGACGGAAGCAACTCTATGAAGGATCAAATCATCCCTGGCATTTTCAAGTCACCGTATTTTTCGCCCTATAGGACGCACTTTTCCCCCTCCAAAAATGAAGGGGAAATCTGTGTGTGCCCTATGGGGCGAATGCAGGCTTTCACTGAAGCTTGGAGAGCGAGAGGGGTCGGTGCGCACGGACCCCTCTCGCTCTCCAGGCTTCAGGATGCTATCAGCAAGCCTGGGGAGCCCGCGGGAGTTCCCGCAGGGCTCCCTAGGCTGCGGATAGCAGCCTGCTGCCCGGAGCACTGGGCGCTCTGGAGCAGAATGCCCCACACTTCGGGCAGATATCCGCAGCCTAGGGAGCCCTGCAGGAGTTCCCGCAAGGCTCCCTAGGCTGCGGATAGCAGCCTGCCGCCCGGAGCGCTGGGCGCTCTGAAGCAGAACGCCCCGTGCTTCGGGAAGATATCCTTTTCTCCTCTAAAAACTACAGTAGGTGCGTTTTTAAAAGCTCGGGCTTCCCCCGCGGCTGTGGGGGGGGAATAATTTTTTTCCCTTTATTTCCCACCCCCCCCCAAAAAAATTAGGTGCATCCTATAGGGCGGAAAATACGGTATGTTATATCCAGTCCTGAGATGGTATACCTCAAGCAGATATCGTAAAGAGTAGGGCAGAAGATTCCGCAAAGTGAGTGTTGGATAGAGATGAATAATGTAGGCTGGATCCCAGCTCTCCCCATGGGATGCAATGAAGTTTAACTCATCAGGCACAGCAGCAGTATTCACTATTAGAGGCAGAAAATTGACTTCAGTTGATGGACACTGTAGCATACACTTGACTTCGTTGCTCCTATGAAGCTCTTCTCTCCAGGATATGTAGGTTGTGGAAGGATTATACTGACCATCTAAGATCCCAGCTGGCTGAACAAATAGCTGACACCTAAGCTCAAGTACAAGAAGGGAAGGAGGGAGAAATCAAATCCTTGTTAAATTTTGGGGTTCTTTATTAAAAAAGTAAAACTGCTTAAGAAATCTGAAGCAAATGAAAAAAATACCTATATGAATCTAATGGAACATGGAATTCCTCTTCAGGCTTAGACACACCTATAGGCTCCAACAGTTTAACATTCTTAACAAATTTGTAAATTGTAAATGGGACAGAGAAGTGGTTCTTAATCTGAAATTAAAACACAGCATATTTTACCAGTATGTATAAAGAAAGTGGTAAGCAGCATTTGATAGCATTGTAAACAATAAAGGAGCCAGCAAACAATGTTGATGTACCCCTCCTAGAAGCTAAGATACTATTTGACAATACTCTACCCAAACTTTGACCGAAGTTTAGCCTTGCAATTAAATGCAGCGATCTGCCATTTATATTTCTTTGGGGCATCTTTTCCGCCCGCCCACCCAAATCTAAAGCAGCCTTCAAATCAACCACAGTAATTTAACACAAGCATTTTAGAACACAATAATCATGCTTTTAACATACAACATGATCATTTACCTGAAGCGGAGAGCGTATGGTAATAACTTTATTTCCTTCTGCTGCATCTATCTGCACTACAACAGAATCTGAGTGATCACTCTGAGGATTTCTTACATTGTGAAGTCTTCTTCCTGGTTTTGCTATGGGAATATTTGCCACCTCTGTGTATCCTTTAGGTCCTGTTTTTACAACAACAAAGCAACAACTAAATAAAAAACCCACCCCTTTTATTTAAATATATACAAGCAGTAATATCTCAGTCCCAAAGACTTACAAGTTACATGACATTTTCAGTTTAAAAAGGATCAGCAAGTGTCAGTCTACTCTTCCTGTGACTGTATCTCTTCATACAACGATGATATCAGAAAACACAGTCAAATATCTCCTTCCTTTGGAAAGCAAAGTTTTCCAGGAGGAATGCAGAAGACTGAGGTGGAACCTGAGTTGCTTCTTTTCTAGCAGCAGAGGGGATCAGTTTTGTTTTATGGCTGTTATGTGCAAAAACACCTAATTGCTTGTACTTCTGAAGTAGTCCAGTAAAAGGAGGGGTGCATCTTGTGCTTTTTCTGAATGCATGGGAAACACTTAACTTGAAAATCAATCTAACATTGCTCATTACAACTATTCTTACTCAGAATTGATTCTAACTTAAGCACAGGCATTTCTAGAATTGTGAACAGTTCATGTACTTAGTCTTGAGTAGCTTACTCCCTACCAGAGTTGTTTGCCTTGTCCCCCTCCCTCCCCAGATTAACCCTCCTAAACACACGCAGCATTCTTTACATCTTACCAATGCTCAAAGTGAATAGAGAACTTTCCAGGCGATACATTGCAGATAACTTTCCTCTGTGTGGGGTATCCACTGTAGAGTATTCAAATTCCAAGTTCTGATCAATTGCTATATCATGAATATCTTCTTTTGCAGCTAATCCAACAACCTGGAGATTTCTGCATGTATGAACTTTGAGGGGAACACCCAGAGCATTTCTCACAGTAAAAGGAGCCTTGTCTTTTAATGCATAGTCATACGTAGAGGCAGTTCCTTCTGAAAATCCCTAAGATGAAGCAAACAATTTAAAGTATACATGGACTATAAATGTTCTTGGGCTACTCAATATTCAAAGCTATCAGAGATTAAAGTTGACCATTAACAGCAGAAGAATGAAAATGAAGTATAAGAAAGAAATAAGCTGAATAAGATGGGGGAATGGTAACAAAGAACTAGATTGAGAAGTTTTAAGGGAGCTCAAGCGCTCATAGACTGAATTTGATGAAGGCGGGAAGCAACCCAGAGCATCAAGGAAGCAGCATTCTACTATCAAAGCATTTGTTCCTGCCTGTAACCTTTAATGCTTTTCTTCCCCAACTATTCTATATTATTTCATTTATTTAAATATTTTCTAGACCTTTTAACTTTAAAATACAACAAAGCGGAGCACAATATACAACATAAAAGCAGCATAGTATAAATAATTATACACATCATAAAAATATTGTCAGAGCTGCTTGAAGATCCTAGCTCACAGAGGATCACGCTAGCCAGCGATCATTTAGTAAAAGTCTTTATTGAATTACAGTTTCCATTCTCACGCTGCTGCGCGCAACTCTACGTCTAGTAGCTAGATCGACGAAGCTCCGTCTGAGTCTCCGCCCCGTGCGCACCAACTTAATATCCTAGCCCTGCTCCACCTTTTCCGCCTGACTGTCCTCCTCTGGGTCCCTCTACCCCCCGGGGCTTCTTCCTTCCGGGATTCTTCTGACGCTGACCCGGACCCTCCTGCCTCCTTGCGCCGGGCTTTAGGACCTGGCTCCCTTTCCGGGCTGCTTACTGCGCCGCCTTCCTCTGCATTTGAACTTGGCGCGCGCGCCCAACCTTCCACTTTCCTCTTAACCGTTTCTTCGCTCCCCGATGGAGGTGTGGCCACTCCTGACTCATGCCCTCCCTCCTGTGGTGAGCTGCCAGCGCTTGCCCCCTGGCTCCCTTCCTCTTCCCTGCTCTCTGGCGGTGACGCTGGTCCCGATTTCCAACTGCTCTCCTCTGAGTCCCCTCTGGCTCTATCTTCCTGGGGTGCCCCCCTAGACTCCCCCCTTGCCCTGGCCACTGGTGCTCCTTTCTGTGAATCCTCTGATTCACTGGAAAGACTCGGAGATCTCGGGTCGTCGTCATCACTCATCTTTTCTTCTGCCTCCTCCCCTTCGCTCTCTGTTTCCTCCCTTGCCCTTGCCTCTGCTCCTAAACCCCTGACATCCATCCCCCCCTCGAAGCCCCCCATTCCCCCCTCCCCTCCTTCCGGTGCTGGAGCTGGGGTGTGCTGTTGCAAAGGGACGAACGTCGGATATCGTTCGCTTCCCGTGGCGGGCCTCCATCTGAAGTCTCGCGGGTCTTCCTCCCTGCTCTCGTCGACGGCGGTCACCTCCGCTTCCATCTCTGTGCCGCCGTGCTCGAAACCAGGGTCGTCCCCGAAAACGTCCATGTCCGTCTCTCCCTCACTTCCTCCTGGCGGCGTTGCTCGTCCTGGGCCTTCCAGCCACCTTCTGCGGAACTGCTCCTCTGGTCTATCGTCCCACCAATACGAGGGTTCTGATGCAGATCCCGAGGGTGACCCCTCCGGGGAACGGACGTCTTGTGTCGGGTCCTCGTCCGAGTCGAACCCCCGGAAAGTGCTGGCCGAAAGCGTGGGCGTGAAAAGCCAGTCGTCGAAAAAGTCTGCTGGCATAGGTCTATGTGGGAAGAGGGCATGAAACTCGTCTTTGAGTAGAGGTTCGTCCAAGGCGTAGCCCGGCACCCAGCTGTTCGCACTGGCCAGGGTGCCCTCCTTGGCGAGAAAGTATTCTACCCCCTCTTCCCCCCATCTGGAGTCCAAAATCTCCGTGACGTCATTGATGCGCTCCTTCTGTGCCACTCCCGCGTGCCCCGTTCTGTCTCTGACCGGACTCGGCGCCGTTCCGGGTTCCTGGAACCTGTGCGGTGCCTTGTAGGGAGTGAGCACCGATCTGTGGAACACCGGATGCATTCTGGAACCCTCCGGAAGTGCCAGTCTGAAAGCTACCGGGTTGACCTGCTCTTCGACTTGGTAGGGTCCCAGTTGTTTATGCCCTAGTTTCTTCTTGGCCAACGACCTGGCCGGCACTGCGTGGGCTGCTAACCAGACCCAGTCTCCCACGTGGAGCTCTTCGCCAACCCTTCTGTGCCTGTCCGCTTGTACCTTGTATGCGTGTTTGGCCAGCTCCAGGTGGCGCCTCAGCTGATCGTGGACTTCCTGCAGCTCCGACGCGAACGCATCTGCTGTCTGCGGCTCCCCCTCCCCCATTCTTTCCAGTCCCGGGAAGGTTCTGGGGTGCCTCCCGTTGTTGGCGAAGAACGGCGTGACCCCCGTGGACACGTGCTTCGTGTTGTTGTAGGCGAACTCGGCAAGCGGCAGGTAATCCACCCACGTTGCAGGCTGTTGATTCGCATAGCATCTCAGGTACTGCTGCATGATGGCATTGACCCGCTCCGCTTGCCCGTTGGTCTGCGGGTGTCTCGCCGACGCCAGGTTGATCTTGACGTTTAGGAAGCCCATCAGCTTCTGCCAGAAATTCGAGATGAACTGCCGCCCGCGGTCGGACAGAATAGACCGTGGCAGACCGTGAACCTTGAACACGTGGTCTATGAACAGTTTGGCGGTTTGCTCCGCCGTGGCCACCTTCGCACACGGAATGAAATGTGCCATCTTGGAAAACAGGTCCACCACCACCAGCACTGCCGTCTTGCCCCTCGAGCTGGGCAGATCTGTGACAAAGTCCAGAGCCACCCTTTCCCAAGGTTCGACCGGAGTTTGCAGCGGTTCCAACAGTCCTGCCGGCGGTCTGTGCACTGGTTTGGCCCTCTGGCAGGTGTCACACCTCGCCACGTAGTCTGCGACCTCCCCTCTCATTCCAGGCCACCAGAAATCTCTGGCTACTAATTCCACCGTCTTCTCCTTGCCAAAGTGCCCGGCCGTGGGCGCGTCGTGCAGCTGCTGCAGCACCTTGGCGCGAAGGTCGTCTCCCGGCACGTAGATGGCCCCTTTACGGATGAGCAATCCATCTCGTAGCTGGAAACCGTCGGCCGCAGCCTTGCCCCTTTGCACCTCTGCCATCTTTGCTTGCGCGAAGGAGTCATCCTGCAACGCTCGTCGCACCGCCTCCAGGTCCACGGTGGCCGCGGCGCACGCCCATACTGTTGGTGCGAAGATGTGCATGGCGGCCGCTGGCGTTGCGTCCTCCAGATACTGTGGCTTACGGGAGAGGGCGTCCGCCATGATGTTAGTGTCCCCCGGGACATACTCTATGCGGAAGTCGAAGTTCGCAAAAAACTCAGCCCAACGTATCTGCCTCTGGTTCAGGAACTGCGCCGTGCGCCAGTGCTCCAGATTCTTGTGGTCCGTGCAAACCTGCACCGTGTGCTTGGCGCCGATCAGGAAGTGCCTCCACGCTTTGAACGCTGCATGAATGGCCAGCAACTCCCTGTCCCAGATGGTGTAGTTCTGCTCGGACTTGCTGAGCTTCCTGGAGTAAAACGCTCCTGGCCGCCACACCCCCTGCTGGTCCTTTTGCAGCAGGACCGCCCCCACGGCTCTGTCCGAGGCGTCTGTCTCCACCCTCATCGGCCTGCTGGGGTTGACGTGAAGCAGCTGCTCTTCCGACGCGAAGAGACGCTTGAGTGCCTGAAAGGACTGCTCCGCCTCCTCTGTCCAAACGAACTTCTTTTTCTTGGAGCTAAGCGTGTCTGTGATGGCCGCTGTCTGCATAGCGAAGCCCTTGATAAACTTGCGATAGAAGTTCGCAAAGCCGACAAACCTTTGGACCTCTTTTCGGTTGCGTGGACTCTTCCAATCCAATACCTCTCGAACCTTGGCGCTGTCCATGGCGAGCCCCTTGTCAGACAACTTGTAGCCCAGAAAATCCACCTCCGTCACGTCAAATTGGCACTTCTCCAGCTTGGCGTAGAGCCTATGTTGCTTTAGTCTGGTCAGCACTTCCTTGACGTGTCTGTCATGCTCCTGCTGCGATTCCGAAAAGATCAGGATGTCATCTAAGAAACAGACGCACGTCTTGTAGAGAAGTCCCGCCAACACGTGATGCATGAAAGCTTGAAAAACGTGGGAGCCATTTTGCAATCCAAAAGGCATAACTCTGTATTCGTAGGTACCCAGTGGCGTGAACATGGCCGTCTTCCACTCATCTCCCTCCCGCATGCGAATGAGGTTGTACGCCCCTCGCAGGTCTAACTTGGTGAACACTTTTCCCTTCCGCACCTTCGCCAGGAGGTCGTCGATTCGTGGCATGGGGAAGTCCGACGGCTTGGTCCCATTGTTTAAAATGCGATAGTCCACGACCAGTCTTTTTTGGGGCGTGTCTCGCTTTTTAACAAAGAATACAGGACTGCCCCCCGCTGCCTTGGACTCTCGGATGAAACCGCGCTCCAAATTATGATCTAAGAACTCTTTGAGTTCCTGCAGCTCGTCCTCTGACATGGAATACAGCTTCCCTTTGGGCAGCGCCGCCCCCGGCAGCAGGTCAATTTTGCAGTCATATGGTCTGTGAGGGGGTAGCCTGTCCGCCTCCTTCTCGCAGAAAACTTCCAAAAATTCTGCGTACTTGTGGGGAATCGCTTGCAGCGTGCCTAGCTGCAGCTGTGACTCCTCTTGCTCCCCTTCCTGCTGGGGCATGATGCAGTGTTCAGCACAAAAGGAAGAGCCGAAGGTCAGCTGCCTCTGGTACCAAGCCAGCGCCGGGCTGTGCTTGTCCAGCCAACTCATGCCCAATACAATGGGCGTGTCCGATAGCTGAGTGACGTTGAAGCTGATGATTTCCCTGTGATTCCCAAGTCGCATCACCATTGGCGGCGTCTGCTTCACCACTTGCCCCCCTAGCAACTCCCTTCCATCCACTGTGACAACCTGCAGGGGCAGCGTGGCAGGCAGCAACTGTATAGCGTGCTTGTCGACAAACTCCTGCCCTATAAAGTCCGCGTTGCTGCCCGAGTCGATGGTAATTGGCACGTCCATGGTGATTCCATTGGGCAGCTGGAGAGATGCGGTGAGCCTCACCACTGGTTTGGGCGGGAGGGGGTTCACGGGCTGTAAAATCTCTGGGGACTGCTTCACTGACACGTCTGGCTGGGCCCCAGTGCCTCTTCCTCCAGCCAGACATCGTCGTTTCCCTGCTGTGGTTCTCCTTGCTGCGTTGCTGCAGTCACCATTGCTGAGGCTGCAGTGAGCTTGTGGAGCCTCTGGGGACACTCTTTCGCCATATGCCCTGGCTCCTCACAGACGTAACACTTCCTGTTCCCTCTAGGAGGCTTCGCTTTCACTGCTGCCGGTGCTAGGGCTCTGGTTGCTGACTGAGCCCTTGCACCTCCAACCTCCATAGGTTCGGCTCCTCCTCCTGGCGGAGGCGTGGATTGCGCCCGCGCTGCTTCTCTGGGAAGGAAGGAGGGGCCCCTGGCTGATTCGCGCCCTCCACGCCCTTCGTCCCTGCTCCACGGACGTTCTTCCAGCCTCACCCCCACTGCCAGTGCCCTCTGAACGACCTCCTGGGTGGTTCGGGGTCTCTCCCCCCTCGCGATCTCATCTTTAATCAAGCTGTGCAACCCCTCCCAAAAGAGGTCTCTTACAGGGGCCGAATCTCTGTCCCATTCCAGGGCACTGACCAAGGCGAAAAAGCGTGCATGATACTGTCTGACGCTGGCCCTCCCTTGTCTTAGCCCATGCACCTCCTTCCGGGCAAGATCCACGTCAATACTTGATAAAAAACACCCATCCATCGCTTTAATAAAGGCATCTGCATTCTGGAGCGCCGGATCCTTATCCCTCCATAAATTGCGTAGCCATGCTTTAGCATCCCCATGCAAATGGGCCATGATGAATCCCACTCTCTCTTGCTCATCTCTAAAGTCTTTATGCAGCAGTTGCAGTGCGCACAGTACGTCTGCTCTAAAGTTGGGATACTGTTGCAGGTTCCCATCGAAGTGAGAGACCAGACCGCCTGTTCGTCTCGCCAACCCAATTCCCTCCTGCCGGGGTGTCTGCTTCGTCAGCACGTCTAACCTGATCTGGAGATCCCTGCAGGCGGCAGCTGCCTCCTCCTCTCTCTTCCTGGATGCGAGAGCCTCGGCATTCAGTTGTGCCACTGCTTTTCTGAGTTCCTCTATCTGCTGCTCAGCCGTCATGTCGTCTGCTGTTCGTGAGCTCACTAGTAGGCACCTGTTTCTCTCCCCTCCTCGGGGCTGTAGATGCCCACAATTTGGAGACGGAGCTTACTGTCAGAGCTGCTTGAAGATCCTAGCTCACAGAGGATCACGCTAGCCAGCGATCATTTAGTAAAAGTCTTTATTGAATTACAGTTTCCATTCTCACGCTGCTGCGCGCAACTCTACGTCTAGTAGCTAGATCGACGAAGCTCCGTCTGAGTCTCCGCCCCGTGCGCACCAACTTAATATCCTAGCCCTGCTCCACCTTTTCCGCCTGACTGTCCTCCTCTGGGTCCCTCTACCCCCCGGGGCTTCTTCCTTCCGGGATTCTTCTGACGCTGACCCGGACCCTCCTGCCTCCTTGCGCCGGGCTTTAGGACCTGGCTCCCTTTCCGGGCTGCTTACTGCGCCGCCTTCCTCTGCATTTGAACTTGGCGCGCGCGCCCAACCTTCCACTTTCCTCTTAACCGTTTCTTCGCTCCCCGATGGAGGTGTGGCCACTCCTGACTCATGCCCTCCCTCCTGTGGTGAGCTGCCAGCGCTTGCCCCCTGGCTCCCTTCCTCTTCCCTGCTCTCTGGCGGTGACGCTGGTCCCGATTTCCAACTGCTCTCCTCTGAGTCCCCTCTGGCTCTATCTTCCTGGGGTGCCCCCCTAGACTCCCCCCTTGCCCTGGCCACTGGTGCTCCTTTCTGTGAATCCTCTGATTCACTGGAAAGACTCGGAGATCTCGGGTCGTCGTCATCACTCATCTTTTCTTCTGCCTCCTCCCCTTCGCTCTCTGTTTCCTCCCTTGCCCTTGCCTCTGCTCCTAAACCCCTGACAAATATGAACAGCCAAATATAGCAAAATAAGTTATAAGCAGTAAAATAGAGCAAAAGAAATCCAGGAAAGGCCTGGGCAAAAAAATATGTTTTTCAGGAGCTGCTTAAAAAAATATTGTTTTCCCTGTTATGTTGATAAAGGGAAATAGCTCTCCTTGACATGGTTAACCAAGGATCTGAATCAATGCCTTCTCTTCCACCTTCCCCCCCTCAATGACATCAATTTGCAGCATGTTCAGTATAAAGGAAAACATTGCTCCCTTAAACAGTCAGTAGCTAAACTGAAACAGAAAGAGAAAAATGCCACCCCATAATATGTAATCAATAATTATCTTCTCCCGCAAGTTAATCAAATTACCACTTGAAAGGGCTTGATTACAAATAACCTCACCACAATTCATATGAAATTACCTTAGCTAGATTGCTAAAGACAGTAAGACAGCATTTGGATATTGTTACATTCATGGTATCCTTTGAAGATATATTGATGACACTTTGAGGTTCTGGTAGAACTATGAAGTCATCTCCTGGCAACAAACTTTTATCTTGTAAGGGGTTAGTCTTCATCTAAAATAAATAGCATCATTATTAAATTATTGCCCATTTGAAACTTTGGAAATTGAACTGCGGAGGCACAATTTTAAATTATGCTAACATTTAGGTTTGCAATTTTGCTTTAGACCAAGAATAATCTTTCTGTTTGGTCAATGGAAATATACAATAATACAAGTAATACAAGGAAGACTTGGCAAACATGGAATTAAATTTCAAATTAATTTTTAGAAACTTCTAATTCAACAGCTGCTTATAAACAGTCCATGTTTCAGAATCTAAACATGGAGTACAGAAGGGTATATATTCAACAGAGCATTTGAATAGTCAGAGAAAGTTGAACTAAATATTTTTTTAACTTGAAATATGATAGTTTAATAATTTGTGCAATGTAAGATTTTAATTATCTTTTGGTGTGTGTTACTGCCATTTATGCTGTAAGCAGCCCTGAAAGCCTGTTGGGTTGTGTGGCTGGTTAGAATTTGAAGCAAAGACAGAATGAGACTATGCCACTACAAAACCAAGTCCAGGATGAGCAACTGCTAGCATCCTTAAATGAAGTCTTCCACCAGCTAGCATCCTTAAATGAAGCCTTCCACCAACCTACCAGGGACTGATGGACTGATCTGGAGGGCCCCTAATTGGAGGAAGGTTGCCTAAAATTCATGGCAAAATACACTTTGCTTTTCAGCTGGCAAAAAGAATTTGCAATATCCAGACAGGAATAACAGTTTGAATTTTCATTAATTAATGGTGTTTATATTTATATATCTGTATTTATAAAAGGTTGCTTACTTCTAACTTTAAGTCCCATTGACGTCTTTCATTATCAACTCGCTCAATAAGTGGTTCCCAAACTGAATTTGTTTCATTGTAATAGTGAACCTGGGATACAATATTGAGAACATAAGAGCTAAAATTATTTAACATTAGGCTTCATTTCAATCTACCACACCTAAGTCAAGCATAATAAAAACTTAAGAAACAAAATTCTACATGCACATGGAACAAGTACCTAAAAATAATTTACAGATGTAACTCAAATTATCACTAGACCTAGCAATGGCAGACCATGCCTCAAATATAAAGCATCAATCACTTCTTATATTTACATACCTCCAGTGTCATGTCGGCTGTGGCCGCCATGAGAGAAGACCAGTTTTTCACTGATCCTGAAAATGTTGATTCTGCTAACAGTAAGGGAACAGTGGAATGCCCCAAACCACACTCCAGAGTGATCTGAACAGCTTTCACCTCAACAACCAGGTTCTCCTTCTTCACACACTGCTCGTTAGCACTGAATGTTTCGGTTGCTTCTGTGGCCATGTCAACACCAAGAAACCAATAGTGACACTGGTCAACAGACTTGATACCCCAGAGGTCCACCGTATTGCAGGCAGTCTCATCAGATCCTTCATCCTTCAGGTTTGATTTCATGGCAGCCATGATAGTAATTACAGTATTGAGAATTATTGGTGAAATCTTTAAAAGGGAAAAAAGCTGAATTAACAAGTTTCAATGTTTTATATGCACAACATGTAACAATGTGTCTTTTATGGCGCCACAGTGGTGTTCCGTAAAGCATCTACCAACTGCCTTGTGCAAGGAAATTACTTTTAAACACTGGCCGTTTCCCCTAAAGGGGCCTTCTCTGACAAAATATGTGAGGCACACGGTGCGTTTGTCACTTCTCAAGTTTAGTCCATGAAGGGAACTTACAATTTACTTTGCAGGCACCTCCTCTCTTGCCACTCTTTAGTCTTCATTCATGGCAGAGGACCCAGATCCTTAAGAAGTCCGAAGGGTGTCCTCGCTTTTATAGCCACTCAACTCTGCTGCCCTTCTTCCCTATCCTGACCTATTCCAGGGTTAGTTTCCTGAACAAGAACAGGCACCACAGGCACAGTCTCTGGTGGTGGTGAAAATGACTGACAAGAGGAAGAGTCTCTTGGTATACACTGTACAATGCTCTCTTAGGAGCGTTAACCAGATGAGGAGTCTGAAATTTTAAAAGTGTTGCTGTTCTGGTCTACATTTGGAGTTTTTGCTTTTCTTCTTTTTGTCTTTTTGGTTTTCTTGTGGGAGGGGACTCCAAGGAGGTGGTGGAATAAGCCCTGTTGCATTCTTTTACTTTTGTGCTTTGTACTTCCATCCTGATGCCTTGGCTAAATAGCCCATTAAGGCTTATTGTATTCTAGTAATAATGCATTTTTCCAGTTGTTCCTGTGGAAAATTGTGGGGCAAGCTGCTGGTCTAGGTAGAAGCACATATTTAGGAATGGACTATAAAGATGCACACTCATGCTGTCCTGCGAGGACCTCTGGCAGCTGGTCTCAGCATTGTTGCCCATGTCCCACAATGAGAAAGATCTTTCCTCCAAACACAGGAGTAGAGTCAGGGGAGAGAGAACAACTCTGGGTGAGGTGTCCCTCTTTCATTTGGGCCCCCTGAGGATGAACCACTTGGTGAATGTATTTATTTTAGAACATTTTAACCCATTTAATTAAAAAAACACACAATCTAAGTGGTGTAATATAATAAATTATTTATTTATTTATTTATTTATACCCCGCCCATCTGGCTGGGTTTGCCCAGCCGCTCTGGGCGGCTTCCAACAGAATATTAAAATACAATAGACTATTAAACATTAAAAGCTTCCCTAAACAGGCCTGCCTTCAGATGTCTTCTAAAAGTCTGGCAGTTGTTTTTCTCTTTGACATCTGGTGGGAGGGCGTTCCACAGGGCGGGTGCCACTACAGAGAAGGCCCTCTGCCTGGTTCCCTGTAACGTGGCTTCTTGCAGCGAGGGAACTGCCAGAACTCAGCATACAATAATAATAATAAAAATTACAGTAACAGATAAAATAGAGGATGAGAATAGCAAAATATATGGTCTAAGTTCAGTAACCAAGTTCAGTGGAAAGGCTGGCATCTAAAACAAATAATAAAGGGACCATCCCATATTATTGAAGGAAGGGTGGCGTCAGAAAAAGGCACACTTCAGAGTCACCACAAAACAGCAGTCTATAAAGTGACATGTATTTTAAAACCAGCGCTAGGCCTTTCTGGAAATACAGGGGGAAATTGTCATTACAATACCATTTACTAACCTTTACAATAAATTCTTCTACTATCACTGTCACACTCTGCATTTCTGAAGTACGCATCACAGCTTCCATAGTCAGACAGCAAGGTTGTACAATCTTAGAGAATACAAGCATACTGTTAGAAATGCCCTCAAACTTAAAACAGCATGAAAGTTATTTGATTTCATTCTAATTAAGATAAAAATTAATGCTTTGCTGAAGTATCCTATTTTGCAATAAGGGGGAGGGAGTACTGAGAGGAAATCAGTAACTAAAAAGTATACTCTCCCACAAGGAGAATAGGACCTGGGTAATAAAGCGACAATGCATTAGTATAAGCACAACTGTGATGAACAGGGAGCAATAAGGAGCAAGCATGTTTACTGAATGGAACTAAATGCCAGGAAAACCATATGTAAAGGTCTCAGCCATCCAGAAGGTTATTCCCAGATAATACTGCACTATATTCAATTGTGTAGAACCACCTTTTTCATTCCAGAACCAGCCAGTTGCAGAAATGCAGTGCCTCAGAAGTGCTACACGGCTTGTGAGTGAAAGGAGTTATTCTCTCCAGCTATAAAAGATAAACTACAGCACAGAACTTACTGTTGTAATATTCTTCTCTTCTTTCTTTCGGAGGAAAGGGCAGGCCAGCACTTTCAAGTCATGCACTTGAGCATTCATACATCGATCAAGAGGGCTAGTTGACAAACTGAAATCACATTGGAATGAAGCTACTAAGGCAGGAGCATCAGCCTTTGATAAGTTGGCAACGAACACAATTTCTGGTTCTATGATCCGTGTCAATACTGTCATGTTGGGCTGCGGGGATCCACCTAGAAAAGTTTAAAATTTAGTTCAGTCTTGATTTAGCAGCCAGTCACCACAACAGAATGAAAAACATACCTCCACGGCACCACCATAAAATACAATTTTTACAATAGCGTAGTTCAGAAAATTTGCCCTAGTAGTTGCATCCAGGATGCATAAATGTGACTGTACTGTTGGCATTATTGTGCTCCTTGCTATTAATAACTGTTTCAAATTTTATTTCACGATTTGAACATCCTGATAAGTCAGTTTTCTCTGGTTTCATAATAGAAAAGTCTAGTGTTTCAGCTGTATGTGACATGTGCATTTTCTGTTGATAGGGGATCCACTTATACAGGTATACCGATGCAGGAAAGCATAATAGAAATACTTGCATGATCCACCCATTTACTTTTCAAAAAGTTGTCTGATTATTTTGGTTAGGTTGAACTAAACCAAGCACTGATTCACCACCCAAAGAAAAAAAATGCAAGCAATGTTATCTCCAAACAATGGAAAACAAAATAAATGGTTTGTTCACTGCAGTGCTCATAAAAGGTAAAGGTAAAGGTAAAGGTACCCCTGCCCGTACGGGCCAGTCTTGCCAGACTCTAGGGTTGTGCGCCCATCTCACTCAAGAGGCCGGGGGCCAGCGCTGTCCGAAGACACTTCCGGGTCACGTGGCCAGCGTGACATCGCTGCTCTGGCGAACCAGAGCCGCACACGGAAACGCCGTTTACCTTCCCGCTTGTAAGCTGTCCCTATTTATCTACTTGCACCCGGGGGTGCTTTCGAACTGCTAGGTTGGCAGGCGCTGGGACCGAACGACGGGAGCGCACCCCGCCACAGGGATTCGAACCGCCGACCTTTCGATCGGCAAGCCCTAGGCGCTGAGGCTTTTACCCACAGCGCCACCTGCGTCCCCCTGCTCATAAAAGGTACCTAAGACCAAATGACATTTGGTGGTGAACAGGGACACAGTTGACAAGGAACTCTTTTTTGCTTGCTTCAGAAAGATAGGAAATTCTCTTCCCAATATGGGGGTCCTTTGTTAATCTAACCCAACTGGAGGTAATCCAAAACTAACTGCTAAGAAGGTTGCTAAAACTACCCAGGTGTGTAGACAATACAGCTATACGACTCGAACTAAATGTGACATCTCTAGAAACCACACTATGGAAATGCATCCTCTGTTACTGGTTGGCATTATGGCATAAACTCCCAAATCTCCACCTGATACAGTGTCTCTGGAGAGATGACTCCCCTAGCCCTTGGGCAAAAATAATACATGGGAAACTTGTGTCCTTAGGACTATTCCCATCTGAACTACTAAAATTGGATTTAATTTCTGCCAAGAGAATTATAACTCACAGATTAGAGGAGATCGATTTACAATTTAATATTGCGACAGGTGGTGGCACCTGTTCGCCGATAAACCTTGGCTTAACACCACCAACAAAACTCCCATCTTACTTAACTACCTTATTTGTGGTGATGCACAGGTATGCCTTTATAAAGGCTAGATTCAATGCTTTCCCATCAAATGTGTTGGGTAACAGACTCTCCAACGGACAGATCTCACTCCTCTGTGACTGTAAAAGTGGATCTATAGAATCGTTATATCATATAATCTTCTGTTGTCCATTACATTTGGCTTCACGGTCTAAGTTTCTGGCCCCATATTTATCGAGAATTGCTGACAGACCTCAGGAAGCCCAAATAATATACTTATTAAACGACGAAGACTCAAGTAGATCCCTTGCAGTCGCTAGATACCTGATTAATGTCTTATTTCATAAGAGGAGAAATGGATCACTGTATGACTCTGACAGCTTAGCCAAACTTAAGAACCATCAATAAGTGCCAGAACTAAGACGCATATCCCCGAGGGATTTGAATTACGGTTGACATAGAGGGAGCTTATTGTATATAGTGTTTACTTAATTGAAGTAAAATTGGTTTTATATGGGTGTTTTAACTTGGAACTGTTTAAATTGTTTGTTTATGGATAAATCTTGATGTATTGTTTTAGATATGGGCCAATGGCCGTAATAAATCAAATCAATCAATCAATCAATAGGAAATTCTCTAAATTTAAACTATATATAATGGGTGGGTAAAAGGCAAAGGTAATGGACCCCTGGACAGTTAAGTCCAGTCAAACTTGACTATGGGGTGTGGTGCTCATCTCACTTCAGGCCAAGGGAGCTGCTGTTTGTTCACAGGCAGCTTTCCAGGTCATGTGGCCAGTAGGACTAAACCGCTTCTGGGTCAACGGGATACCATGATGTAAACAAAAACACATGGAAACAAGGTTTCCCTTCCTGCCACAGAAGTACCTATTTGTCTACTCACATTGGTATG
This sequence comes from Podarcis vaucheri, assembly GCF_965113315.1. Lineage (NCBI taxonomy): Eukaryota > Metazoa > Chordata > Lepidosauria > Squamata > Lacertidae > Podarcis > Podarcis vaucheri. The sequence goes on from NC_138752.1 coordinate 5,030,856, forward strand.
CTTTCAAACTGCTAGGTTGGCAAGAGCCGGGACAAAGCAACGGAAGCTCACCCCGCTGCATGGATTCAAACCACCAATCTTCCAGTCAGCAAACCCAAGAGTCTCAGCGGTTTAGACCACAGCGCCACCCGCTCCATAATGGGTAGGGTACAAAAGCTGTGGGAGCAGAAGACTGCCTAGACAAAGCTATTCCTCTCCACTATAGCCCACTGAAAATAACGCTGTCACACAAACTGTTTAGTTGCCCAGAAACATTATTGAAAAGTGCCAATATTTCATATTAGCTTTTACTACCTTAATACACATTCACACCCTGGTTAAAATTTTAACTGATGTCAGTGGGCTTAAGCATGCTCAGCTCTGCACCAAGTACTCATTGTTATGGTTTTATTATTTCAGATGTGGAAACTATGTCAACTGAGAGAGTTCTTTTGCTGACCTTTATCTGGTCTAGGTTTGCCATGAGTGGTATATTTTAACTGAATCTGGGTAGATCCTTCCGTCGACGCTGTTGGCATTGATTTAACAAAGAAATCTGCTACTGTCAATAGAAACTCCACACTGGCACACAAATACAGTTTGTCGAAAACAGATACGATTTCACTCCCATTTTTATCTTGCTTGTAGCTGAGGTCAATCATGACACTATCATCTGTGCCATCTTTCTTATCTATCATTCTGAAAAATAAAAAAATAATAAAACCAGAACAAAGCTGAAGAACTGCTTTCCTGAAAGGATTTATAGTTTAGTACGCTTCCTTGGGATGAAGGGCAGGGTATGAATTTAACCAATAATAGAAGAAGAAGAGTTTGGATTTGATATCCCGCCTTTCACTCCCTTTAAGGAGTCCCAAAGCGGCTAACATTCTCCTTTCCCTTCCTCCCCCACAACAAACACTCTGTGAGGTGAGTGGGGCTGAGAGACTTCAGAGAAGTGTGACTGGCCCAAGGTCACCCAGCAGCTGCATGTGGAGGAGCGGAGACACGAACCCGGTTCCCCAGATTACGAGACTACCGCTCTTAATCACTACACCACACTGGCTCTCAAATTTCTTACACATTTACATGAGCAGATTTCACAATGCTACAGTGGTGCCCCGCAAGACGAATGCCTCGCAAGATGAAAAACTCGCTAGACGAAAGGGTTTTGCGGTTTTTGAGCTGCTTCGCAAGACGAATTTCCCTATGGACTTGCTTCGCAAGACGAAAACGTCTTGCGTTTTTTGCAAGTTTGTTTCCTTTTTCTTAACACCGTTAATACAGTTGCGACTTGACTTTGAGGAGCAACTCATAGAACGCGGTGTGGTAGCCTTTTTTGAGGTTTTTGGTGATTTTTGAAGCTTTTCCAAAACTTTTCCGACACCGTGCTTCGCAAAACGAAAAATTCGCTAGACGAAAAAACTCGTGGAACGAATTAATTTCGTCTTGCGAGGCACCACTGTACTAGGAAAAATATACACATTAACAAATTTACACTAATGCACATATTGCTGAATTGCAACAAAAGATGATGCTACTTATAATGCGACTACATTGTAACTGAAGCCAATTGTCAGTTTTCAGCATTTTCCTAGTTTGGATACAGCTTTCTTTGTTCACCCAGGCCCACCTAGCCCAGTCATTAGCCAAAAGGAACACTACAATAAAGGGAGTTTTCTTTCTCCACCCACCCACCAACATTTCCAGAGAACTCAGCTACCACTTCCCTTCCCTTGCATCGTGGCTCTTAAATAAGCTATAAAGCCTAAAGCAGAGTTTGCACTTTATTTCATGTGCAACACCAAGTTACTTACTACAGGAGCTCTAGAAATATTAATAATGACATCAGAGTCTAACCTTGAGGTTGCTTTCTGAATCCCTTTTCTGAGATCATCCAATGTACATGTTTTCAACTTGGTATTAATATCCATAGAACCATTTGAAAATATCTGTCCTGATGATGTCATAAGATGCAGTCTGAGTTCTCCAAGACACAAGCTGTTATCATGAAGTGAAAGCTGAGATTTCTACAATATATAGAAATAACCAAGGTAAAAGAATTATATGCAGAACCTAGAAGACTGAAAGTGCATACAGCCTGGGCTTTTACAATCTACTTGAGGACAGAAGCACATGAGGGCACAATTGCTATTAATGCTTTATTAATTTAAATGCTGGCAAAGGAGAAAAAAATCTATATGAAGATTTTAATATTTCAAAGCTTGCCACAAATGGAGGACACTAAAATGAGATAGGCAAACTGGATTTAGTGCGCTGGGTATATCATTCCCTCTACTGCTGATATTCAGGATGAGTAGTGTAGCCAAAACACCACCACCTGCTCACAAGAGAAGTATCATCAGGCTTGGTGGAGCCCAGAGGCTTGCAGAAGTACAAAAATGGTGGGGAGAACACAAAAGAAGGCCAACTTCCCCCCTACCCCCAAAGGCTAACAAATTGTGCATGCTTACAACATATGCCTGCCTCACCCAGGTATGATGTGATGAAAAAGAGGGGTCAGAACCAGAGTTTCTGTGGCAGACATTGTAAAGCCATCATGCAAGATCTTAATTGAGTGTGCTGGGGAAAGGACTCAAAGTGAAGAATGGTGTTGTGGGGAGGTAAAGAAACAGTCCAAGGGCTCGTCTAGACTTCCTTTTGCGCTGCACTTTCCAGTCATAGATCTTCACTTTAAAGCTCAGTGTTCGAGCAGTTGTTTTGTTCTTTGTTGTGGTGCTTTCCCCGGGAAAACTCATGTATTACAGCTGAATCGGGGCAAACTGCAATCCGCAGAAACCCCAATTGCCATTTGCTCCAATTTAGCAGCAAAATGTGGGTATTCCCAGGAAAAGCAGAAGGCCAAAAAAGAACCACTTGGACGCAGAGATTTAAAGTGTGAACCTGTGCCTAGAAACACGGCACAAAAGGAAGTCTGGATGAGCCTACAGAGGCTGAAGATGGAGGAGACTGGAGCAAGAAGTGTCATTGAAAGCAGAAATGCACCAGAGGAAAGGGGCGAACAAATGAGTGAAACTAAGAAACAATGAGGAAGAGATGAGAACAACCTGTGAACCTGGGCAGAGAATGGAGCTGGAGATGAGCAGAACTGACAGCAAAGAGGTGACAAATGGAAGGGAAAGTGGGCAGAGAGGAAGGAGGAGGACACTGTGGGAAGGGAAGTAAGAGGCATCAAAACATGGGATTGTATTTAACACTGAGCTCATTAATTATGGCACAGACAATATGTTAACTTATAATGTTCTTTTTCTTTAAACGGTATGATTTTATCCAACATTATCTTTTCTTAATTCATATTTACTCCAAAGGATTTTTTTTTTTCATGTTGAGGTGAAACAAACCTGCTCAACATCAGAATTGTAGAGAACAATGGAAAGTGATTCAAAATTGAATTCAAACTTAAGGGTCACACTCTCCTTAGGCTGTGTTTCATGAAGATCTCTTTCTCCTGAAGTGATGAGACTACCTGAAACATTTTAGAGATAAAAAAGTAACACTTGAATCTGCAGCATTTTGAAGATCAATGCACATCAACTGTGCTAAGATTTAAAAATTAGCTGCCAACTCTTCTTTGATCCCATAAACAAAATACCTTGCTTAAGACCAAATACAGTATCTTATCATAATTACTATATACAACTTAGCTCAACTTATCACCTTCATGGAGATCAGCATCAGTTGGGCTTTTGCTTTGTTTGAGCATCTGAGCTTCTGGTAATGTTGACTGTATAGCCCTGCTAGGCACAGCAGCTTCACCAAGATTTTCCAGCAAAATTTTCATGAGCAGGGTCAAATCATCTTGGCTGAGAGAGATCTGTAAATAAATCAAACCATTTCCCCCTTCAATAAAACCATTTTTAAAAAGCTTTGTATTTAAAAAATACCTTGCAACTCCCATTTTCAATCAACACCTGTCTTAGACTCAAGATTGCACTGTAGTTTCTTGAAGCTGAGCATTACACTCTCCAACTGTCAGGTAACAGAATTGGGGGACTTTACTCATGCATAGTGCCCCCACAGCCTATTATAATAAAAAATGCAAGCAGTCCTTGCTCTCCGTAATGTTAGTCACATGAACAATGTTATGAAAGTAAAAACCAATATAATATCCAGTAGAAAATCCTGGAATCCCAGCAACCATGAAAATTATGTTTGGTTGAATCAGTTATCACCTACTTCATATTGTAAATATTTGCCCATGCAAAAACATGTCAAAGAACTGTCAGGAATACTTCTATGTTTAGCAAACAGTATTATGTCAAACAAGCTTCACTGTTAAGTAGAGATAAACCTAGCTACCAGAACATATTACTGGGCTCAGTAAACTCTTTTCATGGCAAAAACAGCAAGTGATTAGGTCAATGACTATTAAGTCCTGAGTTATAATTATTATCTCAAAATATTTGCAATAGGTTTATCTCCATCTAGAACATGGAATTATCAAGACTTCCCATGGCCTTACCTGCATGGGCTTCAAGTCTCCTTTAACTGTAATCCCTGGGATTTGTAGGTACCAAGCTGCTGCTAAATTCCTCTGGACTGACAACAACAGATTTACTGGCTGCAAAATTTCAATATCTGGCTGAGAACCACTGCCTATTGTGGTCCTACAAAACAAGGGTTGAAACATTAGGGCACACAAGATATCTGCAGTCTCTCCATCCATTGCTGAAACAAAACACATGGATTATTTGGTCAGCTCTATGAACTATCACCTTGTGTGCTAAAAGCAGCCCTTGTCCTGTGACTGTTTCTAGTCAAGAACAAGAACCACCTGGTCATCTGTCAGGGTTTCTGTAGTTGTGATTCCTGCATTGCAGGGGTTTGGACTAGATGACAGTTGGATTCCCTTCCAATTTTACAATTATTAGAAATGAAGATTCCATTATACTCAATGAAGCTTTCACCCTATCAAGTGTAGTACCATATACTCTTGACTGGCAGCAATTATCCAAGTTTAACTCAGGCAGTATTTCCCCAGCCCTGAAACAACACTTTAAATGGAGAAGCCAGAATGGGTGGGGAACCTGTAGCGCTCCAGAGTATACTGGAATACAACACTCCTTCATCCCTGACCATTAGAAGAGACTAATGGAAGTTGGAGTCTAACAGTATCTGGAAGGCCACATGTTCCCAACTCTTGATGGGAATATATCTCCACAGTGGAGCATCTGTTTCCTCTTCAAGGTCTGTTAATGTGCAACTGTGCCAGCTTTACATTACGGAGAAACCATGCATCTACAGGTATATGAAACAAGTCTTATCACATGCATCAAATATCACACACACTTAAATCAAATTTCTCTCTCTCTCTCTCTCTCTATCTCTAATGTTAAAGTCACACCAGGAAGATTTCAGCAAAACCACAGTCCAATTAACCACCACAGTTAATTACTTCCGTTGGAGGGTGGTTTGTCCGACCAGTTGGGTGATGCTCAACCTGCTTTGGGTTGGGTTGCCCTCCTCCTGTAGGGACAGGCTTGCAGTGTGGGGGTGCTCTTAGATCTAGCACTATGGCTCAGATGGCCTTGGTTTGACTGATCTATCAACTATGACCCTATCTGGACAAAGATAGCCTTGTGGCATGTTATCCATGCTCTAGTAATTGTATTATTGGATTATTGCAATGTGTTACACTTGGGGCTGTACTTGAAAACTCTGTGGATACTACAATTGGTCCAGAACGATGGTCAGATTATTAAGATAGATAAATATAATCACATTATGCAAGTGATTTGTCATCTCCGATGGTTTCCAATCCATTTTCAGGCCCAATTTAAAGGATTACTTTTTATCTTTAAAACCCTAAATGTAGCAATCTTTGCTTCTGACCCAGCCCCTTGTCAGAGTAAGCAAACACTGCTCTTCAGTCACCTTGAGCTGCAACCTTCTTTAGGTAAGGGGATGAAGGAAGCTCTACCTCTTACAGCACAGTAGTGACATTCCGCAGTTCTACACATCCACAACAGCTGACTCACTGCCCAAGATCCCTACTGACTTTATCCTTGAAAATCTTATCATATGGAAATATTTTCTCATTAGATGTATTGTCAACTCACAGCCCACCAGGAGAAACTATTGTTGGCATTTACATAATTGATATCCTATGATCAAGAGTTAATCTTGAGTTAAATAGGGGACAGGGGCAGAATATTCATACCTTGATATCTTTAAATGTGTTAGTTGTATATCCATTTTGTCAATCACTGGAGGATTAGAAGACTCTTCTCCAGGAACCAGGCTAAATTCATTCTCAACTCTGATTAAGCCAAGATCTGCTACCAATACATTCTGAGAGATGGATGACTGAGGAATTACTATAACTGGAGCTTTGAGATTGATGTCCATTGAAAGTCGGAAGCTCTTTTTAGCAAAATCCTTCACACTCAAAGCAGCCATTTCAGCAGCTTGAACTGTGGCAGCACTCAGGGCATCTTTTGCAGTTTGGAAGTGATTTAGGAAGTTCTGTGAAAAGGTATAATTATGCAGCACAATAGCTAGTTTATAATGCTAACAGCAACCGAATAAACCAAGACAAGAATAGACACATCAACTCAGGATGTGGACAGCACAACCAATAGGGTGTTGCAAACAGAACTGTGGTGAAAATTGTTGAAAGTAATAACCTGTTCCCTATTTTCTTTTTTATGGCCAATGTGACTTGAATCAAAACAGCAAGTCTGAATTCAGACTCCAGATCTTGTCACAGTCATGACATCATCATCATCACTATGATCCAATGGAAAAAGCAGGACTGGGAACAATCATAATGCTGGGATACAAAAGAATGGTGCAAATTCTGCACACCTGGAAGTTCGTTTCGGAAGTGTCTTTAAAAAATACTTTAAAATTAAAATGCAATAATGAAAAATAAGTTCATCTCTTACCAGTAGTGACATGAAGAATTTATGCAGATAAACGATTTGAATGCAGCCCACTTTCAGTGACATTTTACCATCTACCTTGGACATATCTGTATAGGCTTCTTCTTCTGTAGCATCTGGATAAAGTGACATTGCAAACCGAAAGACTTCATCTCCCACTATTGAGACAGTCTGCAAAGATAATATTCATTCAGCACAATCACATTCTTGTAGATTTCTATAGGAACATTTTACACCTTTCTCAGTGTTTATTTTTCAAGAATTTTTTTTCATCCAATTAGCACAACAGCTACATTTTTAAAAAACATGCATTTATCCCCTATGGAGTTTCAAGCAACATTATGAAAGATAAATAGCAAGTCCCTAAATCCGTGGCTATAATAAGGACTCTGTCTGATCAAGCCAAATTTATTAATATACCTCTTTTCTCTGCACTTGCTGCATTCAAACTGTGTTCACAACAGATACAATAATAATCACTACATTATTCATAATGTACACCACATATGGATTTTTGAATGAAAGCAATCATAGGCATATTACAACTATTTGAGACCATTTATACCTTTTGTTTAGCCAGAGAAAGAATCAAGCACCATTTTTAAAAATTAGCATACAGTAGAGGACATATTCCTAGTTTAAGCAAGGTATGTCATGCTAAAAGAAGTTTTGTCACTAAAGTTCACATTTTAAAGCAAACTGTGCTGCTCTTCAGTTTGTCAGAGATGGGAGAAAACTCCCATCATCTTCTGTTTCTTCCACGCTCAATGCTTTGTTTCCTCACCACCCACCCAGCAAAAGAAGTATTCCAAACTGCCTCAAAATGCATACCCTTTTGACTTTTTCGGCCCTCATTTCATTTACCAGCACAGTTTCTAAAACTGGCAGGCATAAGGCAAGACCAAGTCTGAAAATCTGTTCCTACCAATTTTCTTGAACCTTCCTGTGAAGCACACATGGCTCCCAGCTTAACAACCTCACTTCTCATATTCACCTTTTTATGAACTGTATTAGGATCAACATTTGTTATTATGAAGTCACGAAGCCTGGCAAACATTTCTGTCTGTTTCGTCATTGTAAAAACGGAGGCCTCCATACCTGGCAGGGGGGAAAAACCAAAGGAAAATGTTCAGCTTTCAATTCAAAACAGTAGTGTGATAAAAGAGGATTTCTTAGAGAGTGGTTAGTTATTCATATCAGTATTATGGAATAACTAAATCCTATGGCAGTGATATAGCGCTGTGGATCTGCTCTGAGGCTGGATAGGAAGATGATGGAGGCCACTCTGCACTTGCTACAGAGGACCATGATCTAAATACATCAAAGAAAGAGAGTCCAGAGCTTGCTTCCATGCTATGGACACAAGAACATAGGAAGAGCTCTGATGGACCTGGCCAATGGCCCATCTTGTTCTCACAGTGGCCAATCAGATGCCTGTGGGAAACCTTCCAATAGGACCTGAGCACAACAGCACTCCTGCCCCTTCCCTTTGGCTTCCAGCAACTGGTATTCAGAAGCATATATACATTGAACTCAACAAGTAAAAAAAAACCTATTAAGCAAACTGTTAGTTGCCCCACATTTAATTAAGGATATATTTCTATGATTCACACACATCTTCATATGCTCAAAATGGATATTTTACAAAAAAAAATTAATAAAATGTCTATGCAATTTCAAATTACAGAAATTCATTTACCTTGTATTCGGATATCAGCAATGTCACCTTTCTGATCACAGACTAAAATGTTGAAGGCACTCAATTTGGCAATGAGCTTCAGGTCAAACCCACCATCGTGGGTCACAAGAGCAGAAACTGCACCACAGAAAGACACATTAAACAACTACTATTAAACAATAGTTTTCCAGTTCAATTGTTAATGGGAAACTGGTTTTAAGGAATGCCTCCCTGTATATGAACTGACCTGGACTGTGCAATAATCATCTGAGGCCCTTCTTCATGCATCCCCTACATGAGAGGTCTGGAGGGTGGGAATACAAGAATGGGCCTTTTCTGCAGTGGCTCCTCATTTGTGAAATGCTCTCCCTATGGAGCATAGGTAGGCAAACTAAGGCCCGGGGGCCGGATCCGGCCCAATTGCCTTCTAAATCCGGGCCACAGACGGTCCGGGAATCAGGATGTTTTTACATGAGTAGAATGTGTGCTTTTATTTAAAACGCATCTCTGGGTTATTTGTGGGGCATAGGAATTCATTCTTTTTTTCTCTCCCCAAAATACAGTCCGGCCCCCCCCCACGCGGTCTGAGGGACACTGGACCAGCCCCCTGCCAAACGTTTGCTCCCCCCCCCCAGGCTATGGAGGCTTGACTGGCACCATCATTATTTATCTTCAGGCAACAGGCAACTTTTCTCTATCTCCGGGCCTTTGGCCTTTAACTATCTGTGTCCTTTTCGAAGTGGGTGGGGTGTTTTTAATGCACTTCCTTTCCCCTTTGGTTGTAATGCATCAATATGGGGTGTTGGGTTAGCTGGAAAGATCGGGATAGAAGTACCAAAGGTAAGTGTAAACTTTAAAGGTAAGTGTAAGGTGTAAATTGAGGAAGGTAACAACAAGTACACAGGTTGCTTCTTTAAGGTGTTAGTTATGCATGAACTAACTGAACCAGAGTTGACTAAAGCATTATTGTTGGCACTACACATCAGCTGTACACCATGATAATCACAATTATAACAAATAAAGGCTTGACATATCTCGCTTTGCATGTCGTGAGTCTATCTCATATATTAGTTTCGCCTTTTAAGTTGAATTACTGAAATAAATGAAGTTTTCCATGATATTCTAATTTTTCGAGTTTCACCTGTAGTAACAAACAAAAACAATGAACTCCTCCATACACACTTTAAAAGGCCATAGATTGTTTAATTAACGAAAGGTCTGGAAGAAGGAGGAGGAGGAGTTTGGATTTGATATCCCGCCTTTCACTCCCCTTCAGGAGTCTTAAAGCGGCTAACGTTCTCCTTTCCCTTCCTCCCCCACAAGAAACACTCTGTGAGGTGAGTGGGGCTGAGAGACTTCAAAGAAGTGTGACTAGCCCAAGGTCACCCAGCAGCTGGGGAATGTTTGTGCCTGGCACTTAAAGATATGTAATGAAGGTGCCATATGAGCCTCCCTGGCATAAAAGTAGCCAAGGGGAACAGCTGTAGAGGAAGAGTTCTGCCTGCTGTTCCCCTCTCCCTACAATCTCTCTCACACTTAATATTTCTTCTTCATGCAATGCCATGGCTTGCTCTTTTGGTCTCCTTCATAGCATTAATGTCCATTTTTACTCTTCTTTTGTCCCCTCCTCATATTATGTCTTATACTAAATCAAATAAAGCACTCGGTAAAATGTAAAGGTAAAGGGACCCCTGACCATTAGGTCCAGTCGTGGCCGACTCTGGGCTTGCAGCGCTCATCTCGCTTTATTGGCCGAGGGAGCCGGCGTACAGCTTCCAGGTCATGTGGTCAGCATGACTAAGCCGTTTCTGGCGAACCAGAGCAGCACACGGAAACGCCGTTTACCTTCCCACCAGAGTGGTACCAAGAGTGGGACCAAGCAATGGGAGCTCACCCCATCACGGGGATTCGAACCGCCAACCTCCTGATCGGCAAGTCCTAGGCTCTGTGGTTTAACCCTCAGCGCCACCCGCATAAAATGTAAAGTAGTATGTAAATTAACACACCACTACCATCCTTGGTTATAATGAAGGATATAGTGATATTCTACATCACAATACCTGGTTTTGCAAGAACAGTTTTGGGCTCCTCTGAAAGCAGCTTTCGATCAGTTTTCTTATCAGCAGGTGTAAGTTCACTTGTGGCATATGTGAAAAAATTCATGATTGACAGCAAGGCTTCGGTGTGTAGCAACATGTCCAATGAAGAAAAGGAGACCTAAGAAAGAGAAGGTATGTCACAGAGGATCACTGGCATCTTGCCTAAGAGCAAGGCCTTGGATATCTGATTGTTTTTTTTAAAAAACTGCCCTTTAGCTTATGTATAATCAATTGAACTCATGCCATTTTAATTTTAAGAACATAAAAACAGCCTTGCCAGAGCAGACCAAAAGCCCCCCTAGCCCAGCACCCTGTTTTCTCAGTTGTCAAACATTTGCCCACGGGAAGCCCACAAGTGAGATATGAGTCCAAGCAAGTGGTATTCAGAGGCATAGGACCTCCAACGCTAGAGGTAACAGACCCTCCGTGTCTTGATAGCCTTATCCCCTTGTGAATCTGTCCATTCCCCTTTTAAGGCTTTCCAAGTTGGCAGCCATCACTACATCATGCGGTAGCAAGATCATATTGTTTAAGTCACATTGTATATTGCCCTAGGATAAACATTATAAACTGTGGTATATGGATATCATAAATAAAATTTAACTTCATTTGCATTCATTTCTCACACAAGCTTGTGAAGAGCATGTCGATCCAATAAACTTGATCCCCAAACCCTCTGACTAAGTTAACAATTGTTACCAAAAAAATACACCAAACACACCATACTATATAGCAGTTGACTTGCCAAGACATTTCAGTACTTACATTTAGTGCTTGCTTTGTACTTTTGTAAATTGTTTCAAAATGTGCTCCATCTGCATCAGCCTAAGAAAAGAATTGAAGCTTCAGATCATTATATAAAGGGAAGCAACATCCAGAGGGTTCCTCTGACCTAACATCTGCATGTGCCTGCCCTAAAGCAGCCCCACCCTGTCCCAAAGTGTCACTCAGATGACTGAGCTGTGTTTCACAACTTCCTAGACCACAGGGCAAGAAGGGTTGAGGAAGAAAGAGTTTCTTTCATCTCAGATGAGGGCAATTAATTGCCTTCAGGGAAAATCAGATCCTTGCATATTTATTCAATCTTCATCACCTAAAGTCATTTCCCAGTTTCTGCCATCTCTCAATCTCCCCTACCCCTCACCTGTCACTCATACAAAAATTACACCTTGCTGAATGAGACCAGAATAGCACTGACCAACCAGATGATCAGCTAAGGGACTTAGCCTTAATACAATGCTCAATTAAGGTAACCATAACATTTAATTCCCAGTTATTTCACTTTGCTGTTCCACATCACTGAGCATAAAAAGTCCTAATTTCGTTTCTTCAACACTGACTCATAAGATCCCACAATGATCTTTAGTTAAAAACAAACAAACCTTTATATATTTCATTTTTAAAAGATGCTCGCCAGATTCATCTGAAGAACTAATGATGTTCAGAGGATCTCCTTTGGAATCTGTGGGTAAAGTAAGAAGCACGTTTACAGAGCTCTGATTCATATAGTATTCATTTTGCACAGTAAAGTAATCAATGCAGTAAATGTGTTAATGTTTCAATGATACAATGTTTTTTGAAGAAATGGTGTATAGCAGCAGAGGGGAACCCCTGGCCTATGGGCCTAATTAGGTCCACCAGGCAGTTCTGGCGAAGCCAAGCCCACCCGCCCTACAATGGACATCATTTCTGACAACAGTGGTAGGGCAAGCAAATATTAGGCTGGGCCAAAAAGGGGTGTGTGCCTGCAAAGCCCCAACAATCAGCTGAATGTCAGGGCTTGCATAGCACCATGAATGGCTCTTTGCAAGCCCCTCTGATGCCTCGACTATCTGAACATTGGGGCTTGAAGTTTGCATGCCCTGACAATCAGCTGGTCATGAATGTAGGTGATAGGCAAGTGGGTGGACCTGTGAGTGGCCCTGCCCACCTGTCAAACTTGGCTCACAGGCGGTGGGTGAGATAGGGATCTGGTCTGCCAGCTGGAATTTAAGCAACTCGGAACAAGACAAAGGACGAGTAAAGAGGTTTATTAAGTGATATGAGCTACTCTTCTACAAACAAATGTAAAAGTGCTTGTTTCCAGCATTAGAGATTCGCTTCTTGGAAGAAATTATTTCAGCAACTATTGAATTTTCATCATAGCAACTCATTCCTTTTCCTCCTCCTTATAACCAGAAAGCTGCTTTGGAAAAGTGTGTGTGTGAGAGAGAGAGAGAGAGACTCCTCCTTAAATTATTTGTAGCAAGTACCAGGTTCAGCCCTTAAATTAAATATGTGACATTTAACAGGATACACTGCAAATGAGAGGGAAGACTGGCCACGTTAGGAAAATCTGAAGGGAAAAAAATTAAAATGTGAAAGTTCTGTGAGAAACCTCCACCCACCAACTACAATCTTACAAGTGTAAGAACTACACTATTTATACATTTCTATTTTTCATCACAGGTTTTCTCAAAAACCTATAAACACACATAAACACTCAATTACAATAAACAAAAAGTTGAGTAAAACTTATGGCACAGAGGCAGCCAATGAAGGTCCTGAGAAACTACCTTTAACATTCAAAAGCAGAGGGTTCCAACTCTACAGCTCTATGATTCTATGTAAATCATAGATGGACACAGAATCAGACATTAAAGAACACAAATTGAACATGTAGGAAAACAATCTGTAAATTTAATATTGCCACATGAAGAACTGTTTGCACCACCTGAATTACATTATTTTGTCAAATTCTAAGTTAACCTTGACTTACCAGTGAATTCAAGGCACTTCATGTGGATTTTTTTAAGATATGCTGTAGCAGTCATGGAATGTGTTTTAATTCTGCTTTCAGTTCCAAGCTGCAACACTGTTAATGTGTGCAAAGGGCAGCTTTTCTTGTCTATCTGTTTCATTAATGTTACTACAACCTAAAAGAAAAATACAGGACATTTCAAAAATTGCAACAGAATGCATTTGAAGACTCAAAAGTCAACCATATATAGTTGAAATCAACACCACTTACATGGTTTCTGCCAACACTAGTTTCCAACTCCCAAGTGAAAAGAGCAGATCATCATGAATACTGTTCAGCATTTACTATAGATACCTGCTAGTTACCCACGACTTTTGAACTCAGTGGGCTATGTTTCATTGAAACTATGATTTGAGAAGGAGCCTTGATCAAAACTTCTTTTGTTCTCAGTAGCCATAGGTTAATCAAACCAAGTTTCCCTGAGTTCAGACAAACAAGGAACTGTGGTTTCTTTAAAAGCAAAAACTTTAAAACTTTTCCTTGGAGAGGGGACATGATATTAGCATGAGAAGCCAAGACTCATCACAGCTCATTCATGCAATGGGAAGCTAGGCCTTAGTCTGTACCAGAAAATGAGAGAAGTGGCATATTTTACACTGCTAACAACACAGATTTATGGGCCTATCTTAGAGGCTTTCATGTGTCAAGTAATTGTCTCTAGCACAGATAAATAAAACAAACTTCAACATTTAGGCTTAAAGAGACAAACAAGCTGTCATACCTCTTTGATTTCAAAGTTTAGCAGCATATTGGTAATATCCTCCTGCAGGACTTCTTTTGATGTGCCCAGTAAGTTATCTTCTAACATAATTTCTTTCTCAGCTACCAGTGTTTTTGTCTTTTGTTTTCCATTTCCTGCTGATACGAAAGACAGGTTAGTTCCACTTGTAAAACAGCATTTTTATGGTTATTCCTCCCAAAAAAGGAACAATGGTTCTCACCTGGAGACTGTTTCTCAGAGATATTGAACACGTGGCATTGTGAGTTTTGCTGCCCTCTTATGCTTCAAGACGGGAAACCAGGAAAGGTCTTTGCCCGCTATGCCATGCGTTCATCACCTCTGAAGAAACAGAACCCTATACTAATTCCAAAAGCCACACTGGCTGGCATGGATTGATCCAGACAAAATTCACAAAAGGAGAACAAAGGGGGATGGGAGACCAAAACAAGCAACCTAAAAGACCAAACTATTTACAAAGTTTTAAAAAATAAACAGCTAAGATAGGAAAAGGCCACTCACTGTTCAATATAATCCATTTGAATATAGTTTTCTTAAGGGACTTCAACTACTTTCTGCATTAATTTTCACGTATGCTTTGATTACACAGCTCCCAAAAATAATAACTAAGCAGGAAGCAGTTTTCACCATCTGCTATACAGTGGTGCCTCGCAAGACGAAAAGAATCCGTTCCGCGAGTCTCTTCGTCTTGCGGTTTTTTCGTCTTGCGAAGCAAGCCCATTAGCGGCTTAGTGCTATTAGCGGCTTAGCGGGCTTAGCAGATCAGCTGATAAGCGGCTTAGCGGATCAGCTGTTAAGCGGCTTAGCGGCTTAGGATCAGCTGATAAGCGGCTTAGCGGCTTGGGAAAAAGGGGGGAGGGGGGGAACCCGCAGGAACTCGCAAGACATTTTCGTCTTGCGAAGCAAGCCCATAGGAAATTCGTTTTGCGAAGCACCTCCAAAACGGAAAACCCTTTCGTCTAGCGGGTTTTCCGTCTTGTGAGGCATTCGTCTTGCGGGGCACCACTGTAGTTACCAAGGGAAAGGAAAAACCAAAAATTCCTGCTCAATAGCTTAAGCAGTCCTTATTTCTCGTTTATTTTTTTGGCACTGCATAAATTAATCAGACTCAAGCCCACACCTAAGAAGAAAATTACTTCCAGTCCTCTTTTCATGATATTTTATTCAAGAGAGAAGAATATGTCTGGTGAACCTGAGAAATGCTTCTTCTCCTATGATCCTAACTTTTAAAACTAATCCAAGCCTCAGCAATATGAAGCATTCCAAATGAAAATCTACTAAGGAAAGGGAAAACACATACACATTTTACAATGAAGACTGACTTACCTTCAGTTTTTGCTAGTGGCTTTGTGGTTTGATCTGCTTCAGCAAGGTTCTCTGTCACTACTTTAAGCAGAACATTCAAATCCTCTTGACTTAGAATGATCTAAACAGTGGCATATAAAGTCAAATTATCTGTCTCTGAATTTGAGAACTTCTATCAAATGTTCAACTGCTGGTAAATGCCAGGGATTTTTCTTATATTGACCAATTACAGGCAGATACTTGCTGCCTATTGCCCATCATATTGTGGGTAATAGGAAGCAAGTATCTGACAAGCCAAAGAGACCTGCAGTATTGGATTCATTCTTGCATCCACAGCAGTTTAATCACGGGGTTCCAATTCCTCAGTACAACCTGCTTTCCAGCAATGCTTCAAAGCAAAAGTCACCAGAGATATAATGCTTTCTTTCTTGCCCCCACTCTAATCATAACCTAATTAGTTACATTTTTTGAGTGGCTAACTAAAAACTTCTACTTATGATCTCTATATAAAAGTTTTCTTATGCTCTTGCTATTGTCTGTTGTATAATAAAATAATTATCCATTTAAAAAGTCCCTTTATGATCAATTTAATATTTTCCGGCTCTCCAGTTCTTTCTCCACACAACTCTCTCTTCAACTAGAGTTGAAACTCTGGAGGCAGCACAGAATAGTGGCTGCTGCTGTACTACCATGCATGTCAGCTGCTAAGCAGGGAGGCTAAGCAACTCTCTCCTGCCATTCCCTGGTTTGACTCTATTTATTTATTTATTTATTTACCCATTCATTCATTCATTTCCTAGCAGTGAGCATATACACAGCTTCACATAGTTGAAGTTTTGCCACATTTTAAATGTTTTGGCATGTTTCTCTGCAGCATTGCATTAGTCTTAACATTTTCTGAAGATATCTGTCATAATAAAAAGAACTATGCAAGCATACCTTTGAAAACAAAAATTAACTTACATTCATTGCATCTAGATGCCCTTTGATTTCCACCATTGGTATTTTGTGATACCATTCTCCAGCCAGGTTGCGATTCACAGAAAGGTTCAGATTAATAGGATGTAGAATTTGGATGTCAGTTTGAGAGAAACCTGGTTGCAGGATTGTCCTAAGTAACAACAAACAACATGACTGTTTTGGAATAACATGACGGACCAGCCCCAAACAGCATTCTGACTATCCTGATTCAACAGCACATGGATAAGAAAAGTTTAATTCACCTTGACAACTTAAGTTGTGTCAATAATACATCCATTTTATCCATGACTGGGGGGAGTGAACAGTCCTCAGCCAGCACCAAACTGAATTTGTTTTGTATCTTGATCAATCCCAGGTCTATCACAATAGCATTAGATGAAACTGAAGACTGAGGGATGAGTATAACTGGAGCCTTTAGATTAATATCCATGGAAAGACGAAAGCTCCTCTGAGCCAAACCCCTCACACTTGTGGCAGCCTTCTCTGCAGCCTGCACCGTAGCAGCACTCAAGGCTTCTTTGGCAATTTGGAAGTTGTTCAGAAAATTCTGCAAGAGGAAAAAAGCAGTGATGATTTCTTCAGTGGCACTTTCATTTTATTGAATATCCCTTGTATTAATACATCATAAACTTTCCCCTATAACAGTTGCAGCTGTTCAGGAAAGATTTCAGATTCTCAGACCCAGATCTTTACTTAACATGTAGGTCCATCCTTCTTCATGAAAGATGGCATAGTGATGACTTTAGCAAGACAAGTTCATGACAAAGCAGGAGCAGTAACTGATGGCAAAGCAACTAATTAATCCAAATCAAAGTCTGACTTCCTTTCGTGCCCAGCAAGAGGCAACTAGTCTGGTAAAATGGAACTAAGAGCTTCAAATCTGTAAGAAGTTTATATAATTTCATACGGAACTTTTGCTTCTCTAGGAGACTGAATCAGGCTGAATCCAATGAATATGAGAGCCTATTTTATTTGGAAGAGGAAAGAAAACCTAAATAAATTCCCAAAAGTATATTTCCAAAACACTCTCATACAATTACCAAACTGTATCATCTTGCATGGTAATGCAAAGGCTTCCTATTAATTCTATACGTGGCATTATAATGCAAATTCACTTGATTGTTGGGTCTTACCAGGAGTGACATGAGGAATTTATGTAGGTATATAATCTGAATGCAGCCCACTTTGAGAGACATTATCCCATCCACTTTGGACATATCTCTGTAGGCTTCTCCCTCAGTAGCTTCTGGATACAATGCCAAATTGAAACTGAAGACTTCATCACCAACTATAGAAACAGCCTAAAACGGGAAGGGGGGGCAGAAAGTACATATAGTTTTCAGTTTCTAGATCAGTGTACACACACACAGGTATTTAAGCAGTTCAAATTATCTTAGGTGCATGTGAGTTTTATCTCCATTTCTAGGAATGAAGTTCTGAAGATTAGCATTATCTCAATGAGTAGATTTATCAGCTCAGATTGGATTTACAGGTCAGTCTATTCAGTCCATTTCAGAGACAGAATTCCCTGTATGTGATTGTCTCATAAAATATTTTCAAAGCAAGGAAGCTTTTTAGCTAACCCAAGGAAAATGTCCTATCCCACCAGCCACTGTTATTATTTATTGTTAGGTGGTTATTTATTCATTCCCCATCTCTTGCACTAGACGGTGGTTATTCCTGTCTTCCCAAAATAAAAAGTAAATATTTGAGATGCTTCAGGACATAGAAAACATCCATGATGCCTCTTGCCTTATCAATCCTACAAAGACAATTTGTAAAACTGGCTTCCATAAGAAGAAGAAAATCTTGCTTCAGTCTCCCCCTGCCCAACAGCTTTCAGTCACAATGCAGGGTATGGAATGCTTCCTCCTCTGCAGCCAGCCTCACAAACCACATTTGCATTCATCACGTGAGCCACTAAGAAGTCAAAAGAAGTGCTCAGTTCCTTCCTAACAGCTCCCATGGGTGGAGACCGATTCCTAACCAAGTAGCCATTTATTCTGCATACCTGTCCACTGGAACCTAAGCATTTTTTTTCTATCCAGTTTTGCAGCTTGTAATTCAGCTCACTGAATCTTTTTTAAAAATAATAATAATAATAGTCCTAGTGAAACACCATTATATGAATTATTTAACAACATTCAATTTTAGTATATTATACCTTTTTATGAATTGTCCTTGAATCAACATCAGTAACAATTATATCTTTCAGCCGTGCAAAGAGAATGGTTTGACTGGACTGAAGAAACAAAGATGAATCAAGACCTGAGAGAGAAGAATTGGTACATGCAATTTCAAACCTTTCAAAATTATCTTTCTTGCCAACTTCTTAAAGTTGTGCATTTATTTATTACACATTGTGAACCTTGACGATACAGTGAACCAAAAATATGAACATAAGAAATCAGCCATGAATCCTCAAAGAAATTAAATCAAGGTCTTCAGCTATATTACAAGTTTTGGATACAAGTTTTGGAAACAAGTTCTTAAAAGGTCCCCCCCACACACACCCCTTACCTTGAATTTTGATTTCAGCAATATTGTTCTTTGCATCACAAATGTTTAAACAGAAGGCATCCAACTTTGCAAACACTTTGAAATCAAACACATCCTTTTCTTTGTGTGGTTTTGTCACTGTGAGGAAGAGATTTTTTGCTGAGATGTGAGCCAATTCATGGAATATTTTCAGATAAGCTACACTGAAATGAGAAATTCACCATACCTTTCTTCAAATTAGCCTCTTTGTTCTGTTTGCCTTCCTGTATCTGCAATGACCCTGTACTCTGACCCCTTGACGGGACAACAGCCATGAGGTAATTGAGAGACGAGAGAAGGGCCTGCGTGTGTAGCAGCAGGTTTAATGATGAGAAGGACACCTAGTTGGGGAGGGAGAAGAGTCACAGATAGTGGGAGTTCCTTATTCACATAGTATGTGTTTACTATAATAGATTACATTCTGTCACTTGGGGAAAAATACAGAAGCCTTATATGAATGAAGAAGTCATTCTTTCCGCAGGGCCTGTAAGACAGAGTTGTTCCGCCTGGCCTTTGGCTTGGAGCCAATTTGATTCCCTCCCCCTCTTTCTTTTTTCTTTTCCTTTCTCCTCCTGCGATGAGGCTACATTTTAATATTTTAACGTTTCAATATTTTAATGTTGTATTTTAATTTTGTTTTTAAGCTGTATTCATTCAATTTGTTTTTATTATTGCTTGTTAGCCGCCCTGAGCCCGGCCTTGGCTGGGGTATAAATAATTTATTATTATTATTATTATTATTATTATTATTATTATTATTATTATTATTATTATTATTATTTTTAGGGTGTTCTTTCCATTTAACTAGCTGGAAATATTTGGGGAAAATGCAAGCCAAACAGTAACTGCAGTACCATGAAGCACACCTTGCTTAGCGATGGGCATAAGAAAAAGAAAAGAAAGCCCTTTGGCCTTCAGTCTCATTACTTGGGCACAATGTTTTGGAAAGACACACCACACGTGGCCACAGGAGACAAGGGCAGCCTCTCTTCAGATGCAGACATATTATGTGGGGCATGAACAACCATGGGTCCCATCATAATTTCAAAGTTAGCTCTTGGCAGACAGCTCATCTTAGCAAGCTAATGAAACTGCAACAGGATTTATTTTTTAAAAAAATATCCTAAAGCTAGGAGGAAGCAACCCAGAGGGAGAATGAGACAAAAGTGACAATATTACAAGTTTAAGAAATGCAACAATCGAACTCCTATCCATACCATTTCCCTCACACACACCTGCCCCCGCTACCTGCAAAGTGATAAGCTACAGAGCAACCTGAAGAATCATGATTCAGGCCAGTACTAGATTTTGTCCTAGATGTTGCTTACCCGAACTGTTTGTTCAGTGTTATCAAAAACTGTCTGAAATCCTGGACCATTTTGATCGGCCTAAAGGAAATATCAAACGTGATAGTTAAGAGACTAAACTAAACACCATCCACATACACGCAGGTTCCAATTTTATATTTACTCAGCTTTAAAAAAAATAGTTATTAAAAAAACCCCAAACCCTTACCTTGATGTATTCTACTTTCAGGAGATCTAACCCGGGTTTATCTGAAGAGCTAATTAAATGAAGTTGCTTTTCTTTACCTGCAAATACAACATAGAACTTTATTTAAGAGTTTTTCACAAAAATTGGCATCAGCTTTAAAATCTACAACAGGTATCGGGCACAGCATTTTCTAGAACTATGGTCCAAACACCTTTAAATAGGAGTCACAAAAAGACAAAAGTCACTTCCAAAGAAATTCAAATTGCAAGTAGAAAGTACAATTGGTACTTACTTGGAGTGTAGATTTATGAGGGTGTCATGCAGGAATAACCCACCCCAGTGCCTGCATGACACCAGGAATAAATTGCTAATCAGCCAAAGGACTGGTTATGGAGAAATGTTTTCGCCTGGCACCTAAAGATATGTAAGATAAGGTGCTAGGCAAGCCTCCCTGGGGAGAGCATTCCACAAGCAGGAGCCACAAAAAGGTTCATTCTCATGCTGCCACCTTCCATACCTCTTGTGCATGAGGCACGCAAAGAGCCTCAGATGATGATTACAGGGTCCAGGTCGGTTCATATGGTGTGTGGGGGGGAGGCTGTGGTCCTAGAGGTATCGTGGTCCTGAGCCATTTAAGGCTTTCTAGGTCAAAACCAGCACTTTGAATTGGGCCTGGTAACTAATTAGTAGCCACTGCAGTCAGGCCAGGATTGGTGCAGTATGCTCAAACTGGCTTGCCCCAGAGAGCTACCTAGCCACCAAAGTTTCCGAACCATCTTCAGAGGCAGCCCTATGTATAACGTGTTGTAGTAGACAACAGACCTTAGGCTATTCCTGTCCAGATAAGGGTGCAGCTGGGCCACCAACCAATAGCTGATGGAAGGCACTCTGCACCACCAAGGCCACCAGAGCCTCAAGCAAAAGCAAGGGATCCAAAAGTACCCCCAGTTTATGTACATGCTGGACTGAGCTTCTTTTGTTGTCTCTCTTTCAGTCCATTACCGAGGCAAGACAACGGTCCAGCACATCCACTGCCAAACTTGCAGATGTAAAGCAGTAGAGCTCTCATTGGCATACTGCTGACAACATACTCTGAAGCTCTGGATAATCTCACTCAGTGGTTTCATGTATATGTTAGGTAGGGAACTGCACACTGAAGATTCTACAGGGCTGAAGGACGCTCCTCAAGTAACACCCTCTAGAAACGTCCATTCAAGTAGGGCCAGAACCACTGTAAAAGGAGTGCCACCCACCGCCAACCATAGGCGCCGACTCCATGGGGCCTGAGGGGGCCCGAGCCCCCTCAAAAATTCGTTTGGAGGGCTCTGCCCCCCCCCAATAATTTAAGATAATTATTAGGCACCTTGCCAAAAACCGTGCAGGGGACTCCGGCGCGCGCCTCCCAAAGTGACCGGGAGCTCCTGAGAAGGGGCGGGCAGGTCGGTCAGTCAGAGGAAGACCCCCAGCGGCGGGACTTTAGAAAGGAATGGAGCCGCGGGGCCGAGGAACGGCGTATTCGTCGCCGGCGAAGGACCGGGGTGAGGGGAGAATGGAGGGGACGGGAGTTCCCGCCGCCGGAGCGGGGCTTTTTTTCTGGGTTCGGCTAAGGTGACGTGGTAGGAGGGGGTGGCCGCCTCCCGGCGCGAAGCCTGGGGAGGGCAGGCCGGTTCTTGCATGCAAAAGCACCACTGCCATCCTGCCGCCAGTATGGACCCCGGTATGGCCCCCCCCAATATTTTTTATAAGTCGGCGCCCCTGCCGCCAACTCAGACAGCTGCTCCAGAAGGAAACTATAGCTCATTGTATCAAGAGCTACTTGAGAGGCTGAGGTGAATTAAAAGGGGCATATTTCCCTTGTCTCTCTCCTGACAGGGCGGCCAAAGCAGTTTCTGTGCCAACACCACTGCTTAAGCCCTGACTAAAATGGATCTGGAAAATCAGTTTATTCTAAAAAGTGCCTGGATCTGGTCTGCAACTACCTGCTCAAGAACCTTGTCTTAGAAGGGGTGCAATAGGAGCCACCCCTTTTCTCCCTGACTCCTCTCATCCCAGGCACATCTTACATCCCTTAAATTAAAAAATAACGAAAACCACAAATTTTTAAAAACCACAAGTTAAAAAGCAGCCAAAAACAATTTAAAACATTATAAGCAATTAGGACAATAATAGCAATAAATCAGTACGTTCTATCACACAAGTACACACGTCCTTATTTAATCTATTAAGCTACCTTGAATTTCATGATAATCCAGGCTAATTTTCCTCAAATAAGATACAGCTCTCAAGTGATAAGTTTTGTCAGTTGCTTCCATTCCAAGCTGCTTCACATTAAATACAAGGATTGTTTCTTCTCTCTGTAGTTGCTTAGTGAGCTCCAAAACCACCTAAGTAAAGCATCAGGATAAGTATTATATAACTTCTTTCAAACCCAGTGTTGTCCCTTCCTACATTTCTTCCATACCATACAAGAGGAGAAAACAACTACTTACAATGACAAGTGACTGGTGCCATCCTAGAAGAGGATATATATGACAGTAGGAAGAATGCCTTTTCTAACATTGTCCATGTAAACACCTCATTTTAAAAAAAGTAAATTCGGGGGGGATGTTTTTATTCATCTGCCAAGTTGATATAATAAATTCACCAAGGCTAGAATCCTGACCCTACTTTACCTGTGAGCAAGTCCCACTGAATTCAATAGGACTCAGAGGAGAAATGCTCAGTATTATGCTGAGTCATAGGAACACAGGAAGCTGCCTTATACCAATTCAGATCACTAGTCGATCTTGATCAGTATTGTCTACACTGACTGGCAGCAGCTCTCCAAGGCTTCAGGCAAGGGTTTCTCTCAACCCTCCCTGGAGATGCTGGGGATTGAATTTAGGACCTTCCACATGCAAGACAGAGCAATGGCCCTTCATCTTTAACTGAGTGGCAATTACAGTGTTGAAAGGCATCTTTGATACTAGTCCAACAGATTAGGTCATCACAGCACAGGAGTGGGGAGGAAACAACTTTCTACCTGCTTCCCAGTTTAACTTTTTCAGTTGAAAAGGAACACTAAGGAGAGTTATGCCCTGCAGGGGAGCATCCAGCTGATGTAGTAATTCTGCTTTAACTGATCAGGCTGTGTACCACTGCCAACTCTCCACCAATATCAGATGAAGTCAGGTTGGTTACAGCAGAATGCCCATGCTCCATTTCAACAAGAGATGTCAATGCCAACTGCAGCAGCCCATTTGTTTTGAAAATATATTACAGTGGTGCCCCGCAAGACGAATGCCTCGCAAGACGGAAAACTCGCTAGATGAAAGAGTTTTCCATTTTGGAGGTGCTTCGCAAAACGAATCTCCTATGGGCTTGCTTCGCAAGACGAGAATGTCTTGCGAGTTCCTGCGGGGTTTTTTTCCCTCCCCCCCCTTTTTCTAAGCCGCTAAGCCGCTTATCAGCTGATCCAATAAGCCGATAAGCCGCTAAAAGCCGCTAATACGTCAATGGGCTTGCTTCGCAAGATGAAAAAACCGCTAGACGAAGAGAATCACAGAACGGATTCTTTTCGTCTTGCGAGGCACCACTGTATTCAACTTTTATCATTTGAATTAGTCTTCGGGGCGGGGGGAGAAACACTTGCCTCCCTAATTTCAAACTTCAGTTGAAGATTTGTGAGCTCTTCCTGAACAGTCACAAGCTCAGTCTTTAGTTCCTTTCTCTTGGGGAAAGTTCTTTCTCCAGATATAGTAGAGTCATCGGCATCAAAATACTCATCATCAGATTCTAAGGAACAAATGATATTTTTTTAAAAAAAAGTTATCTGAGTAGAAATAGACTACATAAAAACATTGCCCCAATGGTGGACTGATCAGCCTCAAATATGTCAGTAAACAGAAACAACCTGATCACTTCTTTTATTTTTGTTACCAAGAGCTCTCTGCTTCTAACCTGTTTCATATTTTTAAGGATGTTAACTAAAAGTCCTAATACATTATCCAAGTCAAAAGAATCACCTTTTAATTATTCTGAGTATGCTCAAATTCAAAGCATGGCTCACCAAGGCTTCCCTATCATTCTACTACATTGATAAATGTATCTTTTTTTTTATAATTTTTATTAGAGTTTCAAAAAAAGAAAATATCATATACAGGAAAAAAAGAGAAAATAACAATAAAAGTAAAACCATATGTACAACAAATCATTTTCCTTTTGGACTTCCATCAGCGTTGCTGACATCGTTCATAGTTAAGCTTTTAATACACATTCCATCTTTTTTGTTCCTATTGCCAGTTATTCCATCCTTCCTCATAATCTCTACTAAACAATATTTATTTATATTTTACAAAGCCTCTTTAAATCCCACTAGCGTTATTTTTGCCCCATAATTATTTTCCAAATAACACACAAATTTCTCCCAGTCCTTTATAAATTTCTGGTCCTTAGTATATCTGATTTTCCCTGTCAATTTATCCAATTCAGCATATTCTGTCAGTTTTGTTCTCCACTCTTCCACCGTTGGAACTCCTTCCTGCTTCCACTTCTGGGCTAACACAATTCTGGCAGCTGTCACCGCGTACTGGAAAAGTCTACAGTCCTTTCTTTTGACATCCTTCCCTACGATACCTAATAGAAATGCTTCTGGTTTTTTCACGAAAGTATATTTTAGCATCTTTTTCATCTCGTTATATATCTCTTCCCAAAAGCTTTTAACTTTCTTACACTCCCACCACTGATGGAAGAAAGTCCCTTCTTTATGTCTACATTTCCAGCACTTGTTGTCCACCTTATAGATCTTTGCCAATTTGGCAGGTGACAGGTACCATCTGTAGAGCATTTTCATCATGTTTTCCCTCAGTGAAATGCAAGCCGTAAATTTAATGTTCTCTTTCCACAACCTTTCCCAATCCTCTAGTTGAATATTATAGCCTAGGTCCCTTGCCCATTGTACCATCACCGCTTTCACTTCCTCATCCTTCATATGCCACTCCAGTAGTATTTTATACATTTTTGACAGGATTTTATGTTCGTTATCTATTATCTCTTTTTGGTAAGTTGACTCTTTTTCTACGTAATTTCTTTCCTTCAACTCCTTTTTAAACATTTCGTTTATCTGAAAGTAATGCAGCCAATCGTGTGTTAACTCCTTAACTTGATCATAGGGTTTTAATTTCCACTTCCCTCCTTCCTTGGTAACCATTTCTCCATAGTTTCCCCATTTCCCTCTCATATTAACTTTTTTTACAGACATCATTTCTAACGGGGATAACCAGTGCGGGATTTTTGGTTCCAATATGTTTTTGTATCTGTTCCATACCTCTATTAGAGCACCTCTAAAAATATGATTCGTAAATCCTTTATCTGCCTTCTTTTTGTCACTCCACAAATACATATGCCACCCGGCTTTGTTGTTGAACCCTTCAAGATCTAATAATTCCTTATTCTCCAACTTTACCCATTCTTTAATCCAGCACAGACATGCTGCCTCATAGTAAAGTTTCATGTCTGGTAGGGCGAAGCCACCTCTTTCTTTTGTGTCTGTTAGTAATTTAAATTTAATCCTGGGCTTCTTCCCTTCCCATACATATCTTGAAATCGCCTTTTGCCACTCTTTAAATATTTTTATGTCTTTAATTATGGGTATAGTTTGGAATAGGAATAGCAACTTAGGAAGAACCATCATTTTTACCATCGATATTCTTCCCCAGAATGATAATTTCATTCTGGCCCAACTCTCTAAATCTCTTCTTATGCCTTTCCATACTGGGATATAGTTAAGTTGATATAAATCTATGTTCCTATCGGAAAGCCATATTCCTAAGTATTTAATCTTTTTCACGACCTCAATTTCCGTTCTTTGTTGTAATAATTTGATCTTATCGCCATCCATATTTTTTACTATCATTTTAGTCTTTTTCTTATTCAGCCTAAATCCTGCCATTTTTCCGAATTGTTCCATCTCCTCTAATATCTCTTTTATACTTTCTATGGGTTCTTCCACCGTCAAAACCACGTCATCCGCGAAGGCCTTGATTTTGTATTCATTTACTCCTAATGTCACCCCTTTAATTTGGCTATTTTGTCTAATTGCATTTAGAAGGACTTCCAAAACTACAATGAATAGTAGAGGCGAAAGTGGGCAGCCCTGCCTTGTACCTTTACATATCTTTATTTCTTCTGTGATAGAGTTGTTTACTATCAATCTTGCTTTCTGGTCCGTATATATTGCTTCAATGCCGTTAAAAAAGTCTTGACCCACCTCCATAAGCTCCAAGTTCTTCAACATAAATTCCCAAACCACATTATCGAAGGCTTTCTCCGCATCTACGAATATTAGGCTTGCTGGTTTATCGCATCTATCAGATAGATATTCAATAACGTTCACTATGCTTCTTATATTATTTCTTATTTGTCTACCGGGTAGAAAGCCTTCTTGATCTTTATGTATAATCTTTACTAGTATCTTTTTTAATCTCTTAGCTAGAATTCCTGCGAAAATCTTATAGTCTATATTTAATAACGAGATGGGTCTATAGTTCTTGACTTGTGTGGGGTCCGAATCTTGTTTTGGTATTATTGTAATAAATGCGTCTTTCCATGTTCCAGGGATATCTTTTTCTTTTAAGATGTTGTTCATTACTTTAATCAACGGAACCATTAATATGTCTTTCATTTCTTTGTAGTAGCTGCAAGTGAATCCATCCGGTCCTGGTGCTTTCCCTCTTTTTAACTCTTTTATAACTTCTTCTACCTCTTCCTTGCATATTGGTGCATTCAGCTGTTCTTTTTGATCTACCGGGATCTTCCATACCATTTTTTCTTTCAAGTATCTTTCTATTTTTCTTTTGTTATTTCTATCTTTATTTCTGTATAGTTGCTTATAAAAATCCGTAAACGCTCTCCTAATTTCCTTCGGTTCTGATGTTTCTTCTCCATTCAACTCAATTTTATGAATTGTGTTTTGTTCTTTTTTTTTCTTAACCTGCCAGGCGAGCCATTTTCCTGATTTATTGGCGAACTCGAAGTTTATCTGTCTTAATCTTTTCACGTTCCATTCAACCTCTTTATTAACTAACATTGCAAATTGGGTTTGGAGAATCTTTATTTCCTGTTTTATCTTCACGTTGTTGGGTTTTTTAATCAACTTTTGTTCATTGTTCATAATCTGTCTCAGAATCTCTTTTGTCGCTCTTTCTTTGTTGTTCCTTTTCCATACATTCTGTTGGATGCAGAGGCCCCTCATCACTGCCTTACTCGCGTCCCACACCACACTCGTTTTTGTCCCTTTATCCATATTATTCATGAAGAATTCAATTAGATTTCTTTGTACTTTTTCAACAAACTTTTGGTCATTCCATAAATTGTCGTTTAGTCTCCACCTAAAAGATCGTTCTTCCAAACTTTTTAACTCCATTACTATTGGATTGTGATCGGAGATCACCCTCGCTTGTATTTCAATTCTTTGTATTCTTGGGGTTAACTCGTTCGAGACCCATATTTGATCTATTCTTGAGAAAGATTGATTTGGTTCTGAGTGATGGGTAAACTGCTTCTCCAATGGGTGTCTGAGCCTCCACATATCTACCAGGTTACAGTTCTTCGTCATCGTAAAGAAAGTTTTGGGTAGTTTCCCTTCTTTATTCATCGTTTTTCTTAATCTATCCATTTCTATTGAAGTCACACCGTTCATATCTCCCATTAGTATAATTTTTTGGTCCATATACTCAAATAACTTCTCTTCGAGCGATCTAAAAAATTCTGTCTTGTTCCCATTTGGTGCGTAGATCCCAACAATTATTAGTTTTTCCCCTTGCCAATTAATTTGGACCGCAATGATTCTCCCTTCTTCATCTTTAAATAATTGGTGTGATTCGATTTTATTTTGCATATATAGAACAACGCCTCTTTTTTTCTCTTTATCCGAGGATATAAATTCGTTCCCTAATCTTTTATTGATCAGAATTTTCCTATGCTTTCTTGCCACGTGCGTTTCTTGCAAGCATATGATGTCCAACTTTTTCTTTTTCAAGATATGTTCAATTCCGTTCCGTTTCTTCTTATCGTTCATTCCATTGATGTTCCAGTTCCATAGTTTTAGCGTCATTCTTTTAGCTGTTTGGATTTGAGTTTACTTTAAAATTTTTCTGTCCTTTCTCCTTCTTCCTCTTCCTCCTCTTCTTCTGATTCTCTCCCGGTCAATTCTTCTTCTCCTTCTGATGTAGAGTCTTCCTTCCTTCTTGCTCCTCCTTCTGCTCCTTTTACCTCTTCTTCTCCTTGTTGTAGTTCTTTATATCTTCTTGTAAATTTTCCTATTTCCTCCGGACTTACTAGTCTTCTTTTTACACCTTTATAGAAGAACGAAATTCCTTCAGGGAATTCCCATCTAAAGTCGATCTTGTTTTTCTTAAGTAATTGCACCAGCGGTTTGTAAGCTTCTCTTCGTTTCAACAGTCTTATTGGTATGTCTTTGAATAAAATTATGTAATTCCCGTCTATGTATAATCTTCTCTCTCTATTCCTTTGGAGTACCAAATTTCTCATTTCTCTATCTTTAAAGATTATTAAACAATCACCCGGGAATTTCTTTAACTTATTTATTTTGATTTTCATTCTAAATGCATTTTGTATTCTCTTTGCAACTTCTTCCTCCGGTAAGTCCATCCACTGCGCAATTTCCTTTGTCAATCTTTCTTTTATATTTTCGTTTTGTATTTCCGGTATGTGTCTCAATCTTAAATTCACTTCTCTCTGTTTTAGTTCATTCATTGCAATAGAGTCTTTCATTTCTTCCTGTGTTTTAATTAAGTCTGCAATCTCATTTTTCATCTTCTCTTCTTCCCGTTTCAACTCTTTCATTTCCTGCTTTGATTTCTTAAATCCTTCATCCACTCTCTTTGAAACCTCTTTGATCTGTCCCTTCAGTTCACTAACTGTCTCCTCAATCTTTTTGTCCATCTTCCCGATTTTATTATCTACCTGTTCTAATTTCGTCTCTAAATTTTTCTCGCTTTGTTTTATTTCTGCAAACATCTTCAATATTTCTGTTCTAAATTCTGTTTCTTGCTTTGAGGGTCTCCTTTCTATTGGAGTCCCCCCCTCGCCTCCTTTTTTTTGTGTATGTGACATTTTCTTAGGTATTGAGATATCAGGTATTCACACCACTTGCTTACTATACCGTTGCCACCCAATTCTAATTAATTATTAATGAAATACCAACCAGAAGCCAACAGTATAACAGATTCAGCCTAAAGAAGAAGAAGAAAAATCAATATAACAGATACAATTTCTGCTTCTTTAACTTATCACACCCGGAAACTTTCCATTAAGTATTTCTACCCCCCCCCCCGGGGAAGGGGAGAAAGAGCAAAAAAGAAGTTAAAAAAAAAGTTTTTAATTTATCGCCTCTGTCTGTATCTTTCTGTTTTCTTCTTGCCCCTAGTTGGGCTAATCCATCCGTGGCATTGGTTGATCAGTACACTGATTTGTCAGACCCAAGTCTAATTTCTAAAGTCAGGTAAGATTCAGGTGTAGTTCAGTTATAATCCAGAGGAGGGCGTCGAAGTAGAGAAAGAAGTCAAACCAGGTTCTAATTTATAAGCTCCAAAATCTAGTCAATATACTTTATACTGAGCAGTTCATAAAGTGTGAGCTGTTAGGAGAAGGAGTTTCTCTAAAGCAGTTTCTAATCAGCTGGGTTCACAAACTTTATACGGTTTCCATTAGAGGTTTCAGCATTGGAGTGTAGTAATTATTTCAAGCCACAAGATGGGGCCAGAGAGCCAAGTTTAGAGGGAAAGTTTTAAATGGTTATTTCCCCTATTCTTCCAGCTCTGCCCCTTAATTTTGATAGTCTTATTCAAAGGGGAGAAGTGAACCCTCAAAAGACGGCCAAAAGAAACATCTAGGTACTCTTATCTTCTCAGCCACACTGTCTTTTAAGTCTCTTAGTCTAGCGTCAGAGTCGGAGATTCTTCTTAGCCCCGGGTTAATATGGCGCCGGAGCTTCCTCCTTGTGAAATAGTTAATTGCAGATACAGCAACAGGTGGTCCCTCTATATTCAATTTACAGTAACTCAGTGTTCACTGAGATTTCTGTTCTGTCCCAAAGTTTCGCTACTCCCCTTCTCATTCCTTTAGAAGGAAACTTAATGTCAAAAGTTACAGGGGAGGCGGCAACTGTAACCGCTAGCGGCAACTTACTTTCGCTTTCAGCTCTGCTGGTAACGCTGCGTCTTTCTTTTGTGATGCCAGACAACCGCTGAGCTCGGATTCTTCTCTTTGTTTTCGGAGACTTCCTTGCTGTTTTAAAACCTCAGGTCTTACAAACTTATTGTTGGAATCCGAATTTCTTTGTGTTGAGAGCAGAGCGCTATTCCCTGCAGGCTCGGGGCTTCGCTATTTGGCCGCTGCAATGGCTGCCCGATTGCCCGCTGCGCGTTCCGTCACACTCTTCACCTAGGGCTACCTGGCGACCGAACGATCAGCTTTTGGCTCCGCCGGGAACTTGGACCTCCAGACCCCCTCCGGAAGGTCAACGGGGGGTTTTCCGCCCTCAAACCCCCTTTTTTCGGCCAAAAATAGCTAGGGCTTTCTCTCCCGAAAAAACCCTCGCCTGCCTCGGGTCCGCGCTCTACCGGAAGATAAATGTATCTTTCATTTACGTATTGTAAACCTGACTCCACAAGTTATGGCATTCATGGAAAAACTGCCATTATCACTTAACCTGTTAAACTGTTAGCATCTCATCATGATTTAAATCATCATGAATCACCCCGTCAGTAACAGCATGAGAGAGCCAAATTAAGAGGCAATAAGATCACTACATGTTGGTGATCTAGTCAGCTACAATCAGCATCATATTTCATTTTTTACCTGATCCTACTCCTTCCAGCAATAGGGACGTGCCAAGAAAATCTTTTTGTCTATCAGCAATAGCAGGAATGGTGGATACCTAAGAAGATTGCAAGATACAGAGAATGAGCTGTGGTTCTAATTTCATTGTTTGCATTTTTCTAAAATGCTCTCATTTTAGAAAACACAACATTGCACCTCTCTCTATTCTGAATAAGTTTTTACTTGTCTTCATATCAATCACATTTTCAATCTGTAGCATGTGTTTTTGATCTCTCCCCATATGATGAATATTGTGTATTTACTTTTGCACTCGAAGCTGAAACAGCTGGCTTCTGTGGGAGCGTAATGCTATCAATGAGTTCAAAGACACGTTTGATCTTCTGATCAGAAATCCTCAAGTGAAGCAGGGGAAGCTCTCCTGATACTTTGAACCTAAGGATATTTTTAAAAGGACGGCATTAAAAGTGTTTGATGTTACATACAAGGCATGTAACAAAACTAGACTACCAACAATCAATTTTATTAACCAACTGATACAAAAGTGAAATCTACAGAGGAAAAAGAAAGTACTGAAACACCAAACAAGTGAATTTCAGAATTGCTTACTACAGTTCATTTTTACAAGAAACACATGAAATCCATAATTACAACCAATTAAATTGTGATACATTACTTAGCCATTCTGGCATCCTTCTCCACCATTGATTTGGCAAGCTGTATGTGTATGTCCATGGGATGCAATATGTGCAGAGGTGAGGGATGTTCAAATCGAGCCTTTTTCCAATCTTCTCCTGAAGAACAATTAATAATTTGCATGTCTTAGTAACTGTATCATGAGAGAAAATATACAGTTCTAATTCGAAAGTTATGTTCTTAAATATGTAAATCCAGAAATAACCATGGTAGAAAGAAGCACTAGTCTTGAGCAACTGATCAACTGCAGAAAACCCAATACACTAGATGCACTATCTATGAAAAGTTCAACAATTCTACCATAACCATCTTGTTACCTCCTTAAAGAGTATTTGCTAATCTTTAAGGGGCTACAATACTTTGTTTCTACTGCAACTGACTAACATGGCTACTTCTCTAAAACTGTAACATCACAGTTGCTATTAAGAAGCACCAAACTCAAGTTAAATCTGGGATGCATAACTGAAGCTAATGACATTCTGCTGACGTCAAGATTACTATCATTCAGCATCAGGTGAAGATGCTTATTTTCTCAGAACTTTAAAATGTATTGTTATTTTAGTGATGCTTTAACCTATTCTATTCTTATTTATGCATGCATTATACACACACACACACTTTTTAAATAAAATCTCTATTTAACATGGCACTTCTACCTTCCCACCTAGACTCCCTTATGCCCAACAACAGGGATGGGGACAGGTTACTCTCACCCAGTCTTGGACTTCTGTGCAAATTCTGACTGAACTGAAATGTCTCAGCACTAAATCAACACAGTACGAAATGGGATCTGGAGGTACAGAGCAACAGGCAGAAAATGGATACCACAATACAAATTATCAGATATCCCCCATGGTGGGATTGGGACAGAACTGTGCTTTACAGAGTTTAAAATCCCCAGAGCCCCACACCTACTTCTTACTTCAGAAAGGATATGACAAGTCCTTTACTCCTAAGCATGTTTGGTTGCTCTATTCATCCCTGGAGTTTCAAGTATGGTAGCTAATGACTTCCAAGCACCTGCTTTCTTCCCCATTCTACAGGCTTCCTCACACACACCTACTTCCCAGATCTCCCTGAATGTTTTCTTTCCCCTTCTGGCTTGCCACTGCATATTTATACCCAGGTACCTCAAAGCACAGGTTGTTCCCTTGCCTGTGAATGAGGCTCTGTGGTTCCTGCTTCTCTGCCAATCTCTGTTCACCTGCTCTGTCAGACACACTTTATACAGCCACAATGGAGGCTGCAAAGCTACCACTGCAATACATCCAGCCCAGCCGTGTTTACTTCTGGCCAGGCCAGTTGCAAGGTTCTGCAGAAACAGGCACCAGTTGCCACCTCTTCCTCCTAACACCAGTATACAAATTATTTTGTCTTGGGATTTGATTCTCAAAGCATCGCTTTCAGCTCCAAACACCAGCCAGTAATCAAGACTCTGTTTACATTAACTTTTATTTCCTTACAGACTGAATACCTGATAAGCCAAACAGCAGTTGCACATTCTTGATTTCTACATCAAACTTGTCATATGCTTTATCCATGATCTCTTCCAGTGATGTACTTGAGGTATGGTGGTTGCCTTGATTGATGCTGTTCAACTATTGAATAATCACTTTTCATTATTGTTTAGAACATATTAGACACCTCATTTTCACAGATTCATCTTTTATAGCAGCAAGATTAATCAGCAGACTGATTTACGGAATGATTTTAAAAAATATATAGGTTCACTAACTTAAAATACTACAAATGACCAGTGAAATAGTCTTCAGGGTTAGTAAATTATCAGAGTTCACCAAAAATGATAGAACTCTAAAGGAAGGGGCACACAGCACAAACCCCAAGACTCAGATCACATAGGTCATTCACTAACAACACCCACTCCTCCATTTCTAAAAAATTTAAATGAAGAGACCTTTTAAGCTTTGATCTTTAGAAACCTAAGGATTATATACCTGAAAAGTACCAAAGTCCAGAATAAGAAGGTTGGATTTTTCATGGTGGAAACCTGTCTGTGGTATCAGAAGATAAGAAGGTTTCAGATTAATCCTCAAGTCAAGGACTTTGCGAGTTTCAATAATATGTGCAAGCCCTAAAACACAAAACAAAATGAGGATATTTTTAAAAATCTTGAGTGTGCAGTGTAGAAAATGGTGCAGGCTTTAAAACAAATAGATGTTAAACAGCATTCAAAAGGTCATTTGGTCAGTCTTCTGTAATCCCTCTATGTAATCAAGCGAACACATGTTTCTGGAAAGATACCTGTGGCAGTCCTCTCTTTAATTTCTTCTAGCTTGGAAAGAGTGGCCGTTGTTAAGCGTTCAAGGTCCATGCCCTTGCTTGTCTGGAAGAATTCCACCATTGCGTTTATTGTTTTCTGCAAAAGAAAATTTTGTTTATGCAGTTTTCGTCATGGAATTGCAAATCCATGAATAAAAAATACAGGACTTCAAGAGAAAGAAACACTGTTAATCATTACTGAACAATACTCACTGCATCATATATAATTTCCACAGGCTGTGATTCAACAAAGAATCTCTGATCTGCAGTACTGTCTTCTGGATTATTCTCAAATTCTATTTTAAGCAGAGATGATCGTGTGTCCCCAATGGAAGCCACGAGTGAAGGAACAATGTTCTGCTGTCTCAGACCAGTTACGTACCAGTGTTCAAGCTTTGCTTCTACCCTGCAAGTTAAAAGTTGACAATCTGAATGCAGAACTTATACATGCAGTTAAATATTAATCAATATTACAGGGGCTAGACTTGGCCATAACCAAATCAGGTGTAAGGCAGAACAAAATCGGAAAAGAATTTGGCAGAGCACCACTTTTCTGAATGTGTGTGTCTGTAAGTAGCATCAGTTTAAGGAATAAGGTAACGGTATGTATAGATGAACAGAATATGAACGATTCGCTTTCAGTTAGTCCACCATGCCTTATTTAGACATAGAATTGCTCTTCTCGGCTGAGCTCAAAAGAAGCTAATTTTGCTTAACAGTTACAGCCAGCTGTGCACTGCACTAATTGGCTGAAATTTGTGATGTCAATGAGCCTGCACACCTCTGCCCCAAATAACTTAAGAGGTTGTCCTGTTTCCTTTTGGTTTTTTAAAATAGAATGAGGAGAATACACATAACGAGGAGCATATTGTTTCCTGCTTGGCAGGGGGTTGGACTCGATGGCCCTTGTGGTCTCTTCCAACTCTATGATTCTATGATTCTATGATTCTATGATATACATATCTAACCCTTTTAAAAAGTAAAGAAAAAATGCACAGCCCACCTGAAGCAGGAGGGATAGCAAGCCTATGCACTTAACTGTGAATCAAAATTTATGGCACATATATCTGTCTCTGCTTTGAAAAGAATAGATATAATCTGAGACAGAATCCATTTTTAGGTTTCATCATAGTGTCATCCCGATATATCCTAACAAGTTATAGATGGGTTTCAGCACCCCTCACACCACTCATTTAATGGCAGATACTAGACTGCTCGGTCCCAGCGCCTGCCAACCTAGCAGTTCGAAAGCACCCCCGGGGGCAAGTAGATAAATAGGTACCGCTTACCAGCGGGAAGGTAAACGGCGTTCCGTGTGCTGCGCTGGCTCGCCAGATGCAGCTTTGTCACGCTGGCCACGTGACCCGGAAGTGTCTCCGGACAGCGCTGGCCCCCGGCCTATAGATGTGAGATGGGCGCACAAACCCCAGAGTCTGTCAAGACTGGCCCGTTCGGGCAGGGGTACCTTTACCTTTACCTTTACTAGACTTGAAAAGTTTCATGTCTCTAATAAGAACTGTCCAAAAAAAAATCACTAGTTTAAAAAAAAGAAACATGAAACAGATAATTTAATTTAATTTAATTTAATTGCTAATCACCCTTCACCACAAGGTTCAAGGTCGGGTTACAGCAATGTAAAAATGCAATACTAAAATCAGTTAAAACAATTTACAACCAAAGAACTGGATTAGTTTTTACTATGTGCCATCAACCACGTACCACTACCACAACAGAAACTTACTTAAGGGCTTGTGCTCCTGGTCTCTGTGATATTTTAGTGCTTAAATCAATTATCTGGATTTTAAGAGTGTCTGGCACATTTCTGTCTTCTTTAATTGTAAAGGAAGTGCTTAAGAGTTTCAGGGATACCACATGGGCAACATACTAAACAGAAGATATAAGCAGTAAAGAAAGTTAGCCATACATTTCATTGCCCACTGTACTCATCAATGTCTACTAAATAAACATATATACAGCAAAGTATAATGGTAAGGCAAAACTAGTATTTAAAGGATTATTGAAAAATATTAATTACTCCAAAGTTTTCTCCAATGGCTAAGTTCCAAGATGCAGCAAGACTTTATTGATGGCAAACTGCGCTAACTCTTCTAATGCATGTGTAGTTTAGGTCAGGGATGAACCAAATTGCAAGGTCGGAAGACTCCAGTCTTTCACCAAGCACATGTCTGAAAATATCAGCATAGGACTAACAAATTATCATTGGTGAATACTCCATTTTAGAAACCAATATCCATTACATTATTCTCCCAGAACATTTAGTTTAAGCCTAGGCCTCTAGCCTTTGCCTAACTATGTATGGATTGTGACCAGAATGGTGAGGCGTCTGGAAAGTCTTATGAAAACAGGCTGAAGGAGGTAGGTATACTTAGCATAGAAAAGAGAAGACATGATTGTGGTCTTGAAATGCCTTCAGAGCAGTTAGGTAGAACACGTTGCTCCAAGAGGCAAGGACTAAAACCGATTGCAGGGAAGCAGGTTTGAGTAAAGCATTAGGAAAAACTTGCTGAGAGTACGCACTCTTTGACAGTATAACAGAATACTTCAGGCAGTAATGATCTCTCCTTCACTGGAGGTATTTAAACAAAGGCCAAACGAAAGGCCATCCGTCTAGGATGCTACAGTTTCACTGAGAAAGGGGGTGGACTAGATAGTTCCCAAGGTCCCTCTCAACTCTATTAGCCTACTTTCCATTCAGTGGCCCTGCACCATTTGCCAGTGACAAAGCACCCAGGCTTCAAACTACTTTAAAAGTGAATGATGGTTCAATAAATTTATCTATTAACCTTAGGAGTGCTCAGCCTCTCTTGCATTCATTTTTTAAAAATAATTGTTATTAAAGATTTTCTTGATTTACAAAAGTAATTTGTCTCTTTTTCAGGTTTCAGAGTCTTTTCTACAGATCAATTACATTTGATGTGAGATATTAGTATTGTATACAGTATAAGGTTGGGGAAGAAGAGGTGGGGGGACTGACATGGGGACAAATAGAAGAGGACCCCTTCACACCAGTATGACTCTCCTTTATACACAGCCCAATGAAACAACAATAACCCATCAACAGCAAACAAATCAATATGACTAATTTGACCCAACAATTTCTCTTGGATCCATTTTCATCCAATGTAAAAAATAAAAAAGCCCTTAGAAGAAAATAATAATTTGGATAAAAACAACTGCCATACACACACATGATATTCCTACATTTATTAAAAGGTACAAATACCTTCTTGGGTAAAGATAGATTGTGAGAACTGTCACTATAGCCGATGGCAGTGAAAAGCTTCGCCTTCTCTTCTTGTGTCATGAGATCATCAATAGCTGAACAAAAGGTTTGAGATATTGTCATTAGCTACTCATTTCAAGTGCTTGCTTATTTTTACAATATTTTCACATCACTTGCAGTATTTGAAGAAAAGATTCCACTAAAACTTCTAGTGAGATTTTGTTGAATAGAAACCCTGAATTGCTTTACAAATAGACATGAAGTGTGGGTGTCTCTTGTTCCATTTTTACTGATGAACTCTGATATTATTTTATCACTGAAATGATGCCACAAATTTAAGGAAAATATAAGAGCCACTATAGCCAGTAATATGAAAATTTGTGCAATCCAGGCAATCCACGTAAGCTAAGTATCTAGTGTCCCAGTTACTTGTAGATGCAAACCTACTTTCAGGAACTGAAAGTTCTTCTTCATCTTTTTTCTTAGATTCCTTCTTCCCCCACAATCCACTAAACCATCCACCACCTTTCTTCTCTCCATCAGTTGATTTCTTTCTCAACAGCCTTTGTCCTGACCTTATAACCTATAAATCGGAAAGTTAAAAAAATGCATGAAAGAAAAATTAGATACACTGTGGCACTGCAACCGCCAATAAGCAAAGGATGCACAAGAGATCACTCCTAAGGAAAAACAGTAAAATGAGTGTTGAATGGCAGACTAGTTTTTATTTTTTAAGCATTGCATGTTTAAGTGGCCTTCCTCTCGCTTCCAGAAGACAATTTTTGACATAGAATAGAATGGAGATGTTTTACTACTCATAAATAGGCACTATGCAATAGGAGTCTGCAAGAAGAACAAAGGTGAACATCTTGCTACAGAATCCTAGTTGTGTTGATGGGAGCCAATTTCAGCCTTTCCCTAGATGTTCCCTAAAGTGTTACACCACTTTAGCCAGAAAGCATAATGGAACAGGTTTATTTTTAAAAATATATCTGGTAAAGATAAAAATTGGGTAAGTGGGGAGCACCCTGGAGAGTCTTCCCAGCTTGCAAGGGCACCCTCCCCAGAACCCAGAGAGGGTCTCCTCATGAGCCAGAGGTGCAGCAGGCCTTTCTTGAGGCTGCTCTGCCTCCCCGCCAAACAACTGACAGGCAGACAGATCGGACACAAGTGGAGAGCTGCCTACATTCTTTGTAGTCATTTCTTAACTTTTAGAAGCAATGAAAAAAGAAAAAGTAGAGCTTACCTCAGTTTGTGCTTGCTGTCTTGCTAAAACAATATTGAACACATCTAGAGCTTTTTCAAAATCCTGTGGAACAAATGCATAAAAGCAACTTTAATGTAACATTTTAACAGGGCAGTTAGCAGTTATTTCAGCAAATCTCATCAATCAGTGGGTATTAGGACCAGTCATGTGCCATCCAATGCCTTCAAAGGATGCTACCTGAATTTAATTAATTCAATTAAGCCACTTTTATTTTTATTTTATTTTTTGCTTCACAGCAAACTTGCTTTACAGTCATTTCACAAAGCTGTGCATGGTACTCATACTCATTAGTTATGTCTAAGCACTCAACAGTATGAAGAAGAGCAGGGACAGGGAACCTTCAGCCCATGGGCAAAACATAGCCCACCAAGGGTCATAATTTGGCCCGTGAGGCCATTTCTCCCAAACCATGGCCACACACCACACGCCACACACCTGACATCGTGGGACATCAGGTGTGGTGCAGGTACCACTGTGGCTTCAAATGAACAATCAGGAGCTTAAAGTGAGCTCCCAATTGTTCCTTTGCTGAAGAAAGGTGCACAACCCTATTAGTTGATGGATGGTGATGGCATGTCTTGCTCTAGAATGGGGAAGTGGTCTCTCTTTTGAAAACAGTCCCATGCTGCTCCTTGAACTTTTTGTTTTTTGGAGGTTCAAAAAACAGCATTCTGAAGTCCCAGCAACTGGGCCCTGTGTGTAATAATGATGTCAGATGATTGACAAGTGGGCAACCCCACCCGCTTGTCAAATTTGGCCCATTTTCTGCCAAGCAGAAAAAAAATCCCCTCCACTGGCATACAGCCTTAGCCTCTTCTGCTACATTGGTGTAATTTGGGAATAAGGGTGAAATTGAACTAACTGCTTGGTCTGCATCTTAAGCTGCCCTTTCCCCATGTCTGAATTCTGTTCAGGGTTGGCATACCAGCTGCAGTGCGTTGTTAAAAACAGTTTAAGGTTGGGGGCCACTGGATGGGGGAACATCCATCCTCCCTTCCTCTAAGAAATGTGTGTACATGCATTGATAGGTATAAAGTCAGTGCTGCAGTCAGCAGTGTTTTAGGTCCAAACTTATTATTCCTCTTGCAATACCATTACTATTACTAGTAGAACTGTGGATAGAACTAAGCTGAATCTCTCTGGATATTTGGATCTCTACCTCTAAGACCAGAGAGCTGTACTTAGTAGAACACTTCATCATGCATTAGCATCTCTTACATTTATGTAGTTAGTGTGTTGGACGTGTTTTGTGTTTTAAGACAATAAAAACTTTACACTGAACTGTGTGTGGACAAGGAGATTTTTAACCATCAACTCTGGAAAGGCTGACAACTGGAGGGCAAGAAGACACTGAAGCTCTGCTGGACTACTACTCTGCTAAAGCTGTGCATACTCTGCTGATCACGCTGGTCAAGGTGTGACATCATATTGCCACCATAACATAATAACATGCTATGTATTTATATCCTGCTAATAGTATCCAATGTTGCTTAGCACCTACCATAAGTAAACTCTCAGTCTCATTCCAACAAAATAAGTCAGCTCTTATTGTTGAAGGGACGCATTATTATTGCAAGGGACGCGGGTGGCGCTGTGGGCTAAAGCCTCAGCGCCTAGGGCTTGCCGATCGAAAGGTCGGCGGTTCGAATCCCCGCAGCGGGGTGCGCTCCCGCTGCTCGGTCCCAGCGCCTGCCCACCTAGCAGTTCGAAAGCACCCCCGGGGGCAAGTAGATAAATAGGTACCGCTTACCAGCGGGAAGGTAAACGGCGTTCCGTGTGCGGCTCTGGCTCGCCAGAGCAGCTTTGTCACGCTGGCCACGTGACCCGGAAGTGTCTTCGGACAGCGCTGGCCCCCG
Source organism: Podarcis vaucheri (assembly GCF_965113315.1). Taxonomy (NCBI): domain Eukaryota; kingdom Metazoa; phylum Chordata; class Lepidosauria; order Squamata; family Lacertidae; genus Podarcis; species Podarcis vaucheri. The sequence goes on from NC_138752.1 coordinate 5,071,553, forward strand.
GCCAATAGATGTGAGATGGGCGCACAAACCCCAGAGTCTGTCAAGACTGGCCCGTTCGGGCAGGGGTACCTTTACCTTTACTTTACCAGCGGGAAGGTAAACGGCGTTCCGTGTGCGGCTCTGGCTCGCCAGAGCAGCGTTGTCACGCTGGCCACGTGACCCGGAAGTGTCTTCGGACAGCGCTGGCCCCCGGCCAATAGATGTGAGATGGGCGCACAAACCCCAGAGTCTGTCAAGACTGGCCCGTTCGGGCAGGGGTACCTTTACCTTTACCTTTATTGTTGAAGTCAGTATTAGAAAATATAGCTACAAAATGATTTCACAAGGTAATATTACACATGGATTAAAACATTGCCAGAGTAGAAAGAAATTGAGAAGTTTTTGTATTTGTGGAGGTGTCACCCCTTTCCCAGTTTATAGCAATGCATTGCATTTACAACACCACACACTCTAGAATCACATCAAATACCTGCAACTGTCTCTGTGTTTCTTCTGATACTTTGGTTTGTGTCAGTTTGCTTTTATAAACATTTTTGTAACTTTTCAGAATCTGCCGATGTTGCCTTATGTTACTCCATGACCACATGCAGCTGTATCGTCTGATATGAACTTCAAGGATGCTATTTCCTGCATATTTCCACCTGCAAAAAAAAACACACACACACAACCCCAATTACATTTTCAATACAAATGACAAGATGAGAAATTGGTGCAACCTGGAATAATACTACAGAACAGAGACTGGCAGAAGAATGCAATAGATGGGGCAAGGGATCTCAAGTTTCAGAGGTTTCACAGGCGCAGAAAGTAAAATACTTTTCTTTAAAGTGGGCTACTGAAGCAAAGAGAGCTTGGAGGGAAACCTGGAGTGGTGTGTGAAACAAATGACAGTCCAGTTCAGGTTGCATTATTTCCAAAGATGCCATGGAATATAAACTTTTTTGTTCCCCATTTAATTTCCAAAAATCTGAGAAGATACACCCATTGCACATACTCAAAATATTTGAGAGTTGGCTGCTGAGAGTCCAGTCATGGGCTTTGCAAACTGGGAAGAAGCCACAACTCCTCACAGGAAAAATAAGAATTCCCCCTGTAAGAACAGACTACAACTGACATTTGACACGTATAGGATATGGGCTATACCGCGTAGGGGAGCATTTAGAGTTGACCAGCTTAGTCATGTCAGGGATGATGAGAGTTGCAGTACAAAAACATCCATTGACTCAAGATTGAAGAACATGGGGCTAGAGGGTGGGAAATCACTCTAGTTTCCAACTTAAGCACAAAACTGTTTAATATTCTTATAAAACAGTTGCTACCTATGTGTCAATTTGTTTCAATAATATAAGCCAACCAACAGCCTCAAAAACAGGGCAAGATAACAAAAGGGGTAGTAGCAGTAGAGAAGGATTTCAGTTTCTTTAAGCTTGCTTTAGAAAAAATGGGAAAAGACCAATAGAGACCTGATATTTCTTATGAACACATCCTACTTTGTCACAGATCACCGTGTATGCATGGTGGTGGACACTTACAGCACATACAGGAGTTCTGTTTGACCATCCATGTGAAGAACACTTTAGGAATGCTGTTAGCTGTCCTGAGTTATGAGAATAATTAGCTATCTTGCCATAAGCATGTAAGAAGATTAAAAAGCAAGAACAACAAATACAGAAAGGTCTACAACTTACCACTGTTTGGCATTCTTATGCAGTGGTACCTCTGGTCTGTACTTTCTGTATGGGAAATTTCGAACCATATAATCTATGGACTCCAGAAGGTCGATCATACTAAGGTACTAAACAAATGAAGGGAGACATGGTATCTTACCACCAGGAAATCACAGTATTTAAAGCATTCAGCTATGAGACTAAAGACTGCCATACTAGAGACAAGACAAAGGTCTATTTAGTTTAAGTAACTGTATTGGACATACAAGTATCCTTTTCTTATAAAGAAAGAAAGGAATAGCCATCACTCAGTAGTTGTCCCTGGCACAGAAGTATGTTGTGTCAGAATACAGAAGTCCTAATTTTTAGCCAACAGATCTTTCTTAACAGACTCAATTCAAACCATATACAATGGTACCTCCAGTCACAAACTTAATTCGCTCCAGAGGTCTGTTTGTAACCCGAAACCGTTATTTTGCTAATGGCGCCTCCTGCTGCTGCCGCGCTGCCGGTGCGTGACTTCCGCTCGCATCCCGGGGCAGAGTTCGCAACCGGGAGCATCTACTTCCAGGTTAGCAGAGCTCGTAACCCGAAGCATTCGTGAGGAGGACGGTACATAACATGACGTTCCACTGTACTAAGAACATGAAGCTTTCTTCAGAAATTAAGGCAAATTAATGCTGATCACAATACAGTGGAACCTCTCATTACGTACTTAATTAGTTTGAGAGGTCCGTTCTTAACCTGAAACTGTTCTTAACCTGAAGCACCAGTTTAGGTAATGGGGCCTCCTGCTGCTGCCGCACTGCCGCCGCGCGATTTCTGTTCTCATCCTGAAGCAAAGTTCTTAACCCGAGGTACTATTTCTGGGTTAACGGAGTCTGTAACCTGAAGCGTATGTAACACGAGGTACCACTGTACAGCAAACCTCTAGTGAGAGAAATACGTTCCTTACACCAGGGATGTGAACCTCTGCCCTGTGGGCCAATCCTGTCTCACCACAGGGTAAAATTTGGACTGTGAGGTCACTTACGTCATGCCACACCCACCTATCAAACAGCTGGTGTTACTGGGCAGTGTCAGCAGATTGGGGAAAGAGTTCTAACCTGCTGAGTGCTGCTTCACCAACACATTCTCTATAGGAAAATGCTGAAGAAGCAGGACCTAGACACACACGCTTCACGGATCAACTGTCAGTTATGTCGGTCATGATGCTGATTGACATGTAACAACCCACCTGTAAAAGTTGGCCTGCAGGGTGTGGGGAGAAAATGATATGGCCCATCAGACCAAACAGGTTTTCCACCCTTGTCTTTCACCAAACTGGGAGAAATACATGTTCCTTACTCTAAAAATGCTCAAGAAAATAGGCTCTATCACATTTCACTAGTTAAACATGTAGTTTTATAACGTATTTATAAGGTATTTGTCCTCATACACATTCTTCCAGTACAGTTTGCGAAGTAACAACATGAGCAAGTAACTAAGAGCAAGCCCTACACAGGTGACTGAAGTTAATGGCACAAAACTAAAAGAAGATCATAAAGTTGCAAGCCATCTTACCTGTGGCTTGGTCAGTTCAACTGAAATGCTCTGGACTTCCATGCTCCCAACAATCTTAGGAGTTTGTAGTTCAAGTTCTGCATGAGGGTTAATATACAGCTTTGCAGATGCTGATACTGGTTTAAATACTTTAATGGGGGGGGGGGGGGAGAGAAACAAGTCCTTAAATCAGAATTAGCATAATACTATGAAGTTAAAAGCAGAGTTGCACTATACAATATACTGTAAAAAGTAACTACTGAAGTAAAGAGTTGCTGCCCCTCACTACCAGCAGAGGCAAGAATTGTATAGCCACAAACCCAAATTCTGTCCTTCATACTTACTATACTGATCATTTGGAGGCTCTTGGCAAGGTGAAGGGACTCCCCTTTTCAACTGCTCCTGTAAATGACAAAAATAAACCTTTAAACATCTGAAACATGCATATTCAAACTGGGGCACAGTTAGAAACTGGGATGGAAAAGCTATTCACCACATGACTCCTGGAACTTGGGTTGTGGTCGCCAACACAGAATGTCTAATTGCATTTTTTTAAAAATCAGCAACACTTTTTATTTATTTTTGGGCTGCAAGCTTGCCACAGGCTACGGAGCCGATACACTCAGGCTTTTCGTTTAACGTCTCCCCCACCACCACCACCACAGCCTTCAAGAACTAACACCTGCCCTCTTCCCAGGACTACCAGATGCTCAGTTTCTGAAAGGATGTGCCTTAAGCTAAATAACTGCAAACCCATGATGGGCACACAATATTCTTCTTTATTTCAGTGTGCCCCTCACAAGGAAGTGAAAGGTCCCCCACCCACTACTATTTCCCCACCTTTGGTGTAACTTTCAGCCAGGCTGCTGCAGTGTTCCTTTCCGCAAAGGCATCTTGCATGGACTCGGAGGCGTCGCCTTCCCCTGTGCAGTTCCAAATGAGTCTCCTTTCTGCACAAGACATCCAACAAGCCTACCATGCCACCCACCACTTCTGTCCCTTCTCCTCAGTCCCCTACCTTGGAATGCCAAAGAGACCCAAGCAGACCAAGGGGGTCTGTATGTTGTACTCGCCCTGGCGCCCCATTGGTGCTCGCTGGAGGAAGGCTGATGACCAGGGCTGTCTTAAGCATATCCGCTGCATGGTGCAAAGCTCCCTTCGGCGCACGCACACACACACCCGTTTCCCAGAGCTTTTTAGGGAGGACAGCAGCAATTTTAATCCGGAGTCTCAGGTACCAGAGACAGCAACTAGACTTCTGAAATTGTTCACAACTGGACCACCCCTTGTTGCAAAACACGCCTGCTGCCTGGTTAGTTTCGAATGCTGAACTGGGGTGTCAGGATTGGTCATTGTCCTCTTCAGATCACCACACAAATGCTTCTTGTTCTTTTATAACTTTTTATTGTGTATTAACAAAACAATCTTATAAACGGTTCTTAACTATTCTTCCTCAGAGTCACTTATTTCAGCTACCTTCTGAGCTCTGCTTCTCCGTGATCAGCCACTCTCAAAATGGCGAAGGCGCCACTCCTTTCGCTTTCCCGCTAGAGCTGGCTTGGATCTCCCCTCCTCCGAATCTGAGCTAGAACTGAACCCTTGCCTTTCCTGGGAACATCGTGTCCCTCCCTGTTGTTCTTGTTGCTCTCTTCTGTTAGTTTCACTGCTCTCCTTCCCCCCTTGGGGAAAGCTTTCTCCCTCTGAGAAACTGGAAACTTCTAACTCTAACTCTTCCCTGACATGGGGGGTGGGATCGCTTTAGTGAAGCTCAATTCTGACATAATTGTCTCACGACTTCTGAGTTCCAATTCATACGTATAGCTTGCATATAATAAAAATATTTACAGAAACTGTTCCACAGCTTTTTCTCCAAAACAGTATTACACTTTCATAGATTGTATCTCTTGTGCTGAAGACTATCTAAAATAGTATTCCTGTGTTTTTCAAAGTAATCCCAATGAACAGAACTTGCATGTAACCATACCTATTTGGTCTAAATTTTTCACCTACTGCTTTGAAAGGCTGTATGTAAAACATGTAGGCTGACCATCTAAAGCAGACAACCGCAAAGGAAAACATTGGAGGAGGATGTGGGAAACAAGTTGCATGGGAATCAAGGTGTGGGAAACAGAGGAAAACAAATGTTTCATTTGACACAACACAACAGAAATAAATATGAGGATTTAACTCGCAAGTAAGCACATTAAGAACTGAAGTATGATAACTCAAGCTAAATGACACGAGATTTTCCCTATTTTCCTTCCTCTATAAGAAAATATATTGCAAAGCTGGTAGATTACTGCAGTATCAAGAAATAATTCTGCAGATGTGAAAAAGAAACACAAAATTTAAGCCATATTAGTATTTCAACCAGGAAAAGGTGGCCATAAATTTATGAATGTTCTCACTTCCCTGTTACTTATAAAATAATGCAATAAAAGAAAGGAATAAATAAAATCCAAGATCCAAGATGTAACTGAACGACTGCAAGGAATCATAAAACCCACTGACAAATACCCCTTCCTCTTGGTTCATGTGGGAACCAATGACACTGCAAGCAATAGCCTCCAGAAGATCAAAAGAGACTACGAGGCTCTCGGCAGGAAATTGAAGCAACTAAATGCACAAATTGTCATCTCATCTGTCCTCCCAGTTGAACGACGTGGCCCAGGGAGAGAGGGGAAAATAGTGGAAGTGAACAGCTGGCTTCGCAAATGGTGTAAACAGGAACGGTTTGGATTCTTAGATCACGGACTGCAGTTTCTTGAAGATGGACTTCTGGCAAGTGATGGGCTGCACCTCACAACGGTTGGGAGAAATGTTTTTGCCAAAAATCTCAGAAACCTCATCAGGAGGGCTTTAAACTGACTAATGTGGGGGAGGGAGACAGTGCTCCTGAAGGTAGGAGTCTATCAATTAATGAAGATGATCATCCAAATGTCATAGACCAAATGGAGCAAACAGCACGCGGACCTAGTGGTGGGAGGAAAAAATCCTTAAATAAGAGACACGGGGGAATGATTAATGGACTTCAATGTCTGTACACTAATACGCAAAGCATGGGAAATAAACAAGATGAGCTTGAGCTCTTGGTACAGCAAACTAAATATGACATAATAGGCATCACTGAAACCTGGTGGGATAAGTCCCACGATTGGAATGTAATAATGGGGGGATACAATCTATTTCAGAGAAACAGACCAGTCAAGAAAGGAGGAGGAGTGGCGTTATATGTCAGGGATGTGTATACCTGTGAAGAGATCCAAGATTTAGATCCTCAAAGCCAAAGTGAGAGCATTTGGGTCAAAATTAAGGGAGAGAAGAACAACAGAGACCTCATTGTGGGAGTTTACTATAGATCCCCAAGCCAAACGGAGGACATAGATGATGCCTTCCTGGAACAGATGGCCAAGCATGCAAAAGGAAGGGAGATAGTAGTAATGGGGGACTTCAATTACCCGGATATTTGTTGGACGTCAAACTCAGCCAAGAGCATAAGGTCAAACAGATTCCTCACTGGCCTTGCAGACAACTTCATTGTCCAGAAAGTGGGAGAAGCAACAAGAGGAACAGCCATTTTAGATCTGGTCCTAACCAATGTTGATGACCTGGTTAGTGGGGTAGAAGTGGAAGGATCATTAGGCGCGAGTGATCATGCTCTTCTGAAGTTTACTATACAGCGGAAAGGAGCAGCCAAGCATACTAGGACTCAATTTCTTGACTTTAAGAAAGCCGACTTCATAAAACTTGGGGAAGTGCTGGGTGAGATCCCATGGACAACAATACTAAAAGGAAAGGGAGTTCATGATGGCTGGGAGTTTGTTAAGAGGGAGATACTAAAAGCACAACGTTAGGCAATACCAATGAGATGGAAACATGGAAGGTGCCTAAAGAAGCCAGGGTGGCTATCTAAAGAACTTTTAACTGAATTAAGATTAAAAAAGGATGTGTACAAAAAATGGAAAAGGGGGGAAACCACCAAAGAGGAATTCAAACAAATAGCCAGCACGTGTAGACACAAAGTCAGAAAAGCTAAAGCACAGAATGAACTCAGGCTTGCTAGAGAGGTTAAAAGCAACAAAAAAGGCTTTTATGGGTATGTTCGTAGCAAAAGGAAGAACAAAGAAACAATGGGGTCACTCAGAGGAGAAGATGGTGAAATGCAAACAGGGGACACAGAAAGGGCTGAACTACTCAATGCCTTCTTTGTCTCAGTCTTCTCCGATAAAGAAAACAATGCCCGACCTGAAGAATTTGGAGCAAATGATTCAGCAAAGGAAACACAGCCGAGAATAACTAAGGAGATAGTACAAGAATATTTGGCTAGTTTAGATGTATTCAAGTCTCCAGGGCCAGATGAACTGCATCCAAGAGTATTAAAAGAACTGGCAGATGTGATCTCAGAACCACTGGCAGTCATCTTTGAGAATTCCTGGAGAACAGGCGAAGTCCCGGCAGACTGGAGGAGGGCAAATGTTGTCCCTATTTTCAAAAAGGGGAAAAGAGAGGACCCAAATAATTACTGCCCAGTCAGTCTGACATCAATAGCAGGGAAGATTCTGGAGCAGATCATTAAGCAAACAGTCTGTGAGCACCTAGAAAGGAATGCTGTGATCACCAATAGTCAGCATGGATTTCTGAAAAATAAGTCATGTCAGACTAACCTGATCTCGTTTTTTGACAGAATCACAAGCCTGGTAGATGAAGGGAACGCAGTGGATGTAGCCTACCTTGATTTCAGCAAGGCATTTGACAAGGTGCCCCATGATATTCTTGTAAAGAAGCTGGTAAAATGCGGTCTTGACTATGCTACCACTCAGTGGATTTGTAACTGGCTGACTGACCGAACCCAAAGGGTGCTCATCAATGGTTCCTCTTCATCCTGGAGAAGAGTGACTAGTGGGGTGCCACAGGGTTCTGTCTTGGGCCCGGTCTTATTCAACATCTTTATCAACGACTTGGATGATGGACTCAAGGGCATCCTGATCCAATTTGCAGATGACACCAAACTGGGAGGGGTGGCTAACACCCCAGAGGACAGGATCACACTTCAAAACGACCTTGACAGATTAGAGAACTGGGCAAAAATAAACAAGATGAATTTTAACAGGGAGAAATGTAAAGTATTGCACTTGGGCAAAAAAAATGAGAGGCACAAATACAAGATGGGTGACACCTGGCTTGAGAGCAGTACATGTGAAAAGGATCTAGGAGTCTTGGTTGACCACAAACTTGACATGAGCCAACAGTGTGACGCGGCAGCTAAAAAAGCCAATGCAATTCTGGGCTGCATCAATAGGAGTATAGCATCTAGATCAAGGGAAGTAATAGTGCCACTGTATTCTGCTCTGGTCAGACCACACCTGGAGTACTGTGTCCAGTTCTGGGCACCACAATTCAAGAAGGACACTGACAAACTGGAACGTGTCCAGAGGAGGGCAACCAAAATGGTCAAAGGCCTGGAAACGATGCCTTATGAGGAACGGCTAAGGGAGCTGGGCATGTTTAGCCTGGAGAAGAGGAGGTTAAGGGGTGATATGATAGCCATGTTCAAATATATAAAAGGGTGTCACATAGAGGAGGGAGAAAGGTTGTTTTCTGCTGCTCCGGAGAAGCGGACACGGAGCAATGGATCCAAACTACAAGAAAGAAGATTCCACCTAAACCATTAGGAAGAACTTCCTGACAGTAAGAGCTGTTCGACAGTGGAATTTGCTGCCAAGGAGTGTGGTGGAGTCTCCTACTTTGGAGGTCTTTAAGCGGAGGCTTGACAACCATATGTCAGGAGTGCTCTGATGGTGTTTCCTGCTTGGCAGGGGGTTGGACTCGATGGCCCTTGTGGTCTCTTCCAACTCTATGATTCTATGATTCTATGATTCTAAAATAATGCAATAAAGGAAAGAGGTTGTTTCCATCATGCCATTTGTGTTGTGATTTAGCTCTTGTCTCATAACTGTGTCGTTAACACTCTTTGGAATGAGGATATTAGCGATTCAAAAACCAGTTTCCAAAACAGACTGATACTCTTGTTACTGAGACACACTAGAGTTTATATACAGACATTTTTTAATTAAAGAATTGCAAACAATCATGAATCTAAATTATAAACTGTAACAGCTTCTGCTCACTGTTAGATAAAGTGTTCTTATCATTGAATCGCCAACTTCCTGTTTAGATAGTAGGATCTCATGACCAGAGCCATATGGCAAAAACATTCAAAATGAAGCAGAAGCTGTACGTATGCAATTGTTGTTCATATGCACCATCTCTGCAAACTGATTACTTTATATATTTGTCAAATATTTATGTCCCAAAGATTTAGACAGCATTGTTTCTACAACCTGTACTAAGGATCTGGAGCCAGACTTTATGTCATTTGGTTACTGGAAACTATGAATGCACTAACTGTTCCTGGTCACAGAATCAAAATGAGTAGTTCTGCTTTTCCTTACTAGGTATTGATGATCATTATTTTGTGCTGTTGACTTGATTTTTATTCTTCTCAAATTCTATTTGCTAGGACTGATTATCTATCAGATAGCTATTGTCCCACTGCATTACTCATGCTGAAGAAGAAACTTGCCATTTCTTCATACATGCTATTAAGTCTATACCACAAAGCATATCTGTTATCAGGAAAATTAAATCCTCTTCCAATGTAAGTGACTACATTATTTTAAGCTATTAGGCACAATGCCCTAGGCTACAGTTGGGTCTTGTGCTGACCAAGAGGAAGCTCCCTATCTAGATTATAGATAGAATCACTTCATTGAAATAGTTCCTTTCTATTGTGTTAGACAAAAATGAAACTTCTACAGACCAGCAGTTTGCATATCCATCCCAACTCAGCATATTAAAAGTAAGTATGTGGACTTATACACCATAGGTCCAACTTACTGCTCTCTCAGATCTCAGGCATTAATCTTTCCTAACCATGCTTGAGGAGATCTAGATTCTAGATCCCTAAACTGGAGAATCCAGGTACTGAATCTGGAAACAGCTGCATACAAAGCGCGCGCGCACACACAACACCAGAGCAGTCTAGTGCTTTGATCAAAGAATGCCACTTCAATGGCAGTCTCACAAAGATGGCAACCATAAGCAATGCACACCTGGAACAATCAATTAATGCTAACTAGAAAAAGAATGCAAATCAAATGTTTTCTTCTTCTTCTGGGAAACATGTAGAAAGGCTAAATGTATGCCTGACAGTTCCAGAAAAGCAACACAGCCACAAATGCCCAAGACTTGGGTGGGATATGGTCTAAAGACACATGAGGTAGACACTTTGCTGAAGCTAAGGGGGTCTGCATCTAGGCAATACCTGGATAGCTGTCTGCCTAGGAATTTCAAGTAAATCACCTTCAGTTCCATGACAGAAGAAAGGCAGGAAACAAATGTAAGGGGGAAATTTATAGAATGCAGAATATAAATCTGGATAAAAGTAAATAAGGGCTGAAGTTCAGTGGTAGAGCACATGCTTTCCATGCACAAAATCCCAGGTTAAATTCATGGCATCAGTCATAGGGTTACAAGGCTAGGAAAGGTCTCTGCTTTTGGTTTTGGAGAGTAGACTGTAGCAGGTAATCCAAGTCAGTATAAAGCAGCTTCAAATGTGGGGGAAACTAAAGAGGAATTTGTGAAATCAAGCATGACTGAGTGGGCACAAGATGTGGGTCACAATATTGATTATGAATTATGGGGAAAGCCGTGGAAAATAAATTTTAATTTTATGGCATGATAAAAGAAAATATTATGAAAATGGCCCACAGATGGTATTTAACACCCACCAGATTGACGAAAATGTCTAAAAAAGGAAAAAGCTGTATGTTGAAAGTGTAATGAAATTGAGGGATCTTTTATTCACATGTAGTGGTCCTGTAAAATCATTAAGGCATATTGGGAAACTATATATGATGAATTAAAAAAGATACTTAAAAAAACTCTTGGGAATAGTAACAACGGCAGTGCCCAAAAAACCAAAAGAACTTACTACTATATGCCACTGCCACAGCTAGAACCTTATTGACACAAAGGTAGAGAACAAGTCTAGTACCCATTAAGGAAGAATGGCAGTATAAAATGTTCAAATATGCTGAACTGACTGGTATGACGAACCAGATAAGAGAAAATGAAGATAAGGAATACAAGGAGGAATGGACAATGTTTACTGAATATTTTAAGAACCTGTATAATCAAATACATAGCTTAGTAGGTCTTGTGTAAACAATCCAGCAGAGTTGAAATAGACAGGAGTTTTTAATAGATAACAAATTGGAGGATTAAAAAGACGTGGATTACGCAGAGTAGTAGAAAAGCAAAGGAACTAGGAAAAGGGTGGAAGGGAAGTCATATGGTGTATGTATACATGCTGTATTTGGTATGAGGTTGTAAGCGGGACAGAGGGAGGAAAGGGGGGGAGGGGGTTAAATATGCTCTCTGTTCCTGTGATAATAGGATATCCAAATGATAATAAATAATTTTGAAACTTCAGCCACATCATATTTAGTTGCTATTTAATATTTACGGCAACATAAAATAAGAAAATCACAACATATGTAACAATAACGTACTAAAAATTAGCAAGAACCATCTGTTGGCCATTAAATGTGTTAGCTCATTTTCAAGTAATCACATTACTGAAGAAGCCTGACAACTTAATCTGCTTAACAGCTAAAAGAGTGTTTTGGCAACCAAAGCCACCTCAACAAGGGAATGGGAGGGGGGCATATACTGTTTCGGGCAAACATAGTTCTTTAAAAATTAAAATGAGTCTATTCAACAGCAAGGCATTTAATATTAAATTAGAGTTCAAAAATTTCCAATCAAAAAGATAATACTTTATCCCTTGCAGGGCAACTCTTAACCACTGCAAAAGAACTTGCTTCTTTATTTAAACAGAAGTTCCTATACCACCTTCAGGGGGGGCTAACAACATAAAATACATTTTTTTTAAATGCATCAGAGACAGAAACCACAAATAAACACAACCTTTTAATGAAATATTAAAGGCACCCCTGCTATAAGGGATGGGAAGGTTTGGGGTGAGCTTTGCAGGCAGGAGGGGGAGCGGGTGGGTGGGTAGAGGCTCTAAGTGGGGGAGGGGTCAGCCAGCAACACAACAAGGGTGGCACCCCCCCACACACACAGAGGGGCTTTAACTTACCAGTATTTCTTCCCTGGAAGCATGATAATACATTTCACTCTGCACATTCCAGTAGGCACTGAGAGAATCAAGACGCAGAAGCTGAAAGAACAAACACATCTCATCAGCTGTTAAAATGTACAATATAAAATCTTTCACCAAATAGGAACATCTTACTTTTAAAATGAGAGTGCAATTCAGTCCAAGTGTCCAAAAGCAAACTTTACATTAGAAATTACAGTGAATTCAGTGGTGTAGCCATTCACTAGGTATTTTGCACACTTTATCATAAATCCTAAACTTGAAGAATACTGTATAGCTAAAGCAGCTTCGTCACACTGGCCACGTGACCCAGAAGTGTCTCCGGACAGCGCTGGCTCCCGGCCTCTAGAGTGAGATGAGCGCACAACCCTAGAGTCTGTCAAGACTGGCCCGTACGGGCAGGGGTACCTTTACCTTTTAAAGCTTAAAGAAGGTAGAGAGAAACAGTGAAGTAGTATAAAATGTCTCCATGCTAGGGTATTTGTTAATTCCTGATAAGCCAGCAAGCATGGTGAATTCTAATTGTTATGTACTAAGCTTGGATCCTAGAACAATAGGCAAGTAGGATCCTAGAATACAACAACTGATTGGCTTGCAGGAAAAGCCCAATTAGGCTCCAGGAGGAAGTTAATCAGCCTATTAGGCTGGTAGGATCGTAGAATGCAACAACTGATTGGCCTGCAGGAAAAGACCAATCAGGCTCCAGGAAGGAAGCAGAATCAGCCAATCAGACGGGACTCATTGTGTAAATAATGTATATAAAATCCTGAGGTTTGGGGGGCAATTCAATCACTGTTTTACAAGCTGCAATAAAGAGCATGAAATCACTACAGGACTCTGAGTATATTTCAGTAATGTTCAGATGAAGCCAAGTTTTGCTGAAAAGCAGATTTTCACAGTTAGACTGCAGTACTCACGAGAGAGGAGCAGCCTCTACTGTTCAAGTGGGGGTAGGGACAAAAATACCACAGGTGTAACAAAAACAGCTTTGAATCCTGGTAACTGGTTAACTAAGAAATAAAATTTATGCTCTTAAACTTTGTATCAGAGGCTCTGACCGTACCTTGTAAATGATTTTTGCAGCCTCATTTAAAATGCAAGGAGTCCAGTTTTCATTAGTAGTCTGGAAATAGAAATAATTGAATTTAACTTATGTTTGTTTTATTTCAAACGCTTTGTATGCTATACTACCCACCGCAGGTAGTGGATACCAGGCATTTCCCAAATAATCTCAGGACGATAAACGATAAAGGTTATTTGGTATGATCCAACTTCTTTCTCATGTTTTGACAGAATAGCATTTTGAAGAATCCATTTTTAAAGATCAGATAAGTAGTATAAAAAATTTAAAAAATATTCTCAATAAAATAATTCCCACATAAACAAGCCCTAAAATTTCAGGGGATAGAGAGCAAACAGAAAGCTAAAGCACTATGGGTGGAATCCAGAGTACAGTAGCTAATCTGCTTGCCAAGGAGTTGTTGTAATCTTCCCTTTTCCAGCAGCAGTGTCCTATAAGTACCCACAAGTTTTGAGGCCCTCCAGAGCAAGGACCACATGAGGAATGGGGCTTCCACTTCCTCTGAGTTTAAACTCTGCTGATTTCGCATATGAATATTTCCTTCCCTTGGCTCCATTTCCCCCATATAACCCTACTTCTTTGCTCCAGAAAGAAAACAAATGACAGATGATTTTCACAGATGACAGCGGTTTTCATTTGCATCAGCACTGAGGAAAGAGTTATTTTCTAGATGATTCCTTCTCAGCCAACAATCTAGAAAAATATTTTTTAGGTGGCCTTGACCTCTTGCATTTTTCCCTGAGGCTACTGGGCAACTAGTAATAATTCATTTTTTCATACAATAAAGCTGAAATCCATGGTTTGTCTTTGATCACACAGCAACCTTATTTCCTGGCTGTATTATATGAAAAGCTCATAATAATTATATCAACATTTCCATTTACCTTTAAATACAAGTACACATTCCTAAGTAAATTACAATTCTCAAACTAATTTCCTCTTTATTTAATCAAAAGCATGGAAATATGCTTTCTTGGTTCCCTCCCCCCTCAAAAACAGTAAGCATTACCAGTAAGCTAAGCTCCCCCAATGTCACTCCTAAGGAAATTGGTCGGCTAGGATCTGTGATCTAAAAACAATAAAAGTAGGAATTATTATTATATGCAATATGAAACATCTTAGAACATTTTTTGTTTTTGAAAGCCTTACTTACAAGTGTAAAAAAAGAAGTATTTGGGTAATATCCAGCTAAGTAATACCCCGTGTAGAACCAATGAAATTAATGGACTTAAGTCTGTTGATTGCCGTGGGTCTTGTCTAGATTATTATTATGTACTTTCCACCTTTGAAGACAATTTGGAGGCATCAATGGGCATTGGAGGCATCCAGTGTTTAAAAATCACTTCCCCCATCACCGCCATACAACCCTTGCCGAAAACTATGGTCTGCTTCAGAGACCCTTCTCAGAGCCTCTCCCCCGCCTCCAAATGTGTGGCAGGTGGGCACAGGACAGGGCCTGCCCAGTGGTGGCAACCATAATTAGGTTCATAGCGAGACTCATCTTCCTGAAAGGAGCAAAACCCTTCTTAGTTCAGCAGCCTCGTGCTGGACACTGCAACTTCCAACTGCTATTTTAGATTATGGTTAACCTGGATTATTCTAGCGATGTTGTAATTTACTATTTTATTTTGATATTTCTTGAGTTTTGTAAACCAACTTGATTATATGCTTTATTAAATGTTATGGGGTGAACAGTGCAAAGGAATACAGTAGAGTTAACTTTGTTTGCCACCACTAAAAGGAATTCACATTACTTACATCATCCTCATACTTTATATGGATGCTTGTGATTTTGACTTGTACATTTTTTATAACTTGTGTTGCAAGCTTTTCCAAAAATGTATCTTTCTTCTCTTCTTTTGGTTTATCTAAAAACATTAAAAGTGCAAGTCAGCCCCGACTGCAAAACTTTCATTTCATTAAAGATTCAAACTATGGCACTAAGCAACACTTAATAAAGCAACAGTGAGAGTGAATACCTTTGCTTTCTAAGATTCCGGATAAAGGGGGGGGGGGATTCTGTTTAAGTTCCATCTTCTCTACATGGGCCAATTTATATTTATATTTGAAGGCAAGGAAGGAAATAAACTTGATAGAAGGTCAATGCTCTCAAGTCAGGCATAGGCAAACTCGGCCCTCCAGATGTTTTGGGACTACAACTCCCATCATCCCTAGCTAACAGGACCAGTGGTCAGGGATGATGGGAGCTGTAGTCCCAAAACGTCTGGAGGGCCAAGTTTGCCTATGCCTGCTCTCAGTAAATCACAGACAAAAATTCATTCATGGAAAGGGCCCCCAAAGTGCTGTTGTTTTTACTTAAATTGAATCACATTCTACACAGTACTGATTTCAAGTTGCTATTATATCTCCCCAAGTTTATTGCCATCTGTAAGAGGCTGGCAGGCCTCCGGAATTGGCTTGGCAGGCCACTTCTCAGCAACAGGCCACCATTAAGACACACTCCACACATAGGTTTAATGTTACATGAACTAGTTTCAGGCAGGTATGCTTCCCCTCCCCATCTCCAGTGCAGCCACAAGGAGACTGTAAACTTTCACTTTTGTTTAACATGTCTGAACATTAGCTCTATAAAGTTGCCTTGTTTCCATAAACCATAGTGAAGACCAAGTACAGTGCTTCAAGGTTCAGACATAACATTAAACCACAGTTACCGTATTTTTCGCCCTATAGGACGCACCGGCCCATAGGACGCACCTAGATTTGGGGGGGGGAATAAAGGGGGGGATTTATTCCCCCCCCCCCCCAGGTGCGGGGCTGGGGCGGGAGAAGCCCGAGCTTCCCCCGACCCCAGCCCCCAGAATGGGAGCCAGAGTGGCTCCCGGAGCTTGCGGGGTTGGGGGTGGGGGAAGCCCAAGCTTCCCCAGACCCCAGAAAGGGTCCCAGAGCGATGGCAAAGGTGAGCGCATCTTTGCCATTGCTCTCGGAGCTTGCAGGGGCTGGGGGTGGTGGAAGCCCGAGCTTCCCCCGCCCCCAGTCCCCAGAGCAGGTCGGAGAGCGCTGGCGAAGGTGCACGCACGTTCGCCATCGCTCTCGGAGCTTGCGCGGCTGGGGGCGGGGGGAGCCGGAGCTTCCCCCGACCCCAGCCCCGCGAACGGGTCGGAGAGCGATGGCAAAGGTGCGCGCACCTTCGGCATCGCTCTGGGACCTTGCGCTGCTGGGGGGGATAGCTTCCTGAAGCCTGGAGAGCAAGAGGGGTCGGTGCGCACCGACCCCTCTCGCTCTCCAGGCTTCAGCGAAAGCCTACATTCGCCCCATAGAATGCACCCAGATTTCCCCTTCATTTTTGGAGGGGGAAAAGTGCGTCTTATAGGGCGAAAAATACGGTACTTAAATATTGAAGCAAAAAATTCCAATCTGCTCGCTGTAGCAGTGCTAGGAAGGGGGAAAGGAAGTACCTACATCTAAGACTCAGACATGTAATGTTAAACCATAGCTCAGCATTACATCCAAACCAGGTCAGTGAGCGTTTCCTTCACAGTATCCAGCATTCCCCCAAGTTAAACAGAAATTTGTCAGAAGCCTCTAAACCAGGCAGAGGTTCTTTTGACCTCCTTTCAACACATTTCAGATTCAGCTAAAATAGGGTTTCCCCCCTACATAAAGGCACTGTACAATTGTCTACCTCCAAATTAACAGTCAAACACAACAAATATTTCCCAGACTTACTCTGTCTTGCACAAAACTACACATTTTTTCTCAGAAATTTCTTCACCCTACATTTTATGTTGCTTGTTTCCCCATATCCTTATTAGCACTTTACAGATCAAAACCACGCATCTGTACTGACTTCTACAGCAGTAACTAGACTGTTTTGCAGCAAAAAACAACATGAAGTCTTGCTCCACCTTAGAAACCAACCAAATTTATTTATGTCTTCATAGACTGGAATCCACTGCATTTGATGTACCTGAACCAAGTCCAAAAAAGCTTATGCCATAATATACCTGCTGGTTTCTATTATGCTAAAATGATTCTACTTACTGTTTTATAACTGTATTAAGGCAGCTTCAGACTTACCTTACCTAGCCCAAGACCCTGAATAATTGTCAATGAGTGTCGAATGATGATTATTTATTTTTATTTTCTAAATATGAGCCTACCCTTAATGCCAAAGTCTCAAGGCAATTAACAAAACAATTAAAATGTTTAAAAAACATTTGATAAAAACAAGAATAAAAATACATGCAGCCAGTGCTTTTTTCTAGAAAAATAGGTGCTGGTACTCACCATGAAGTTGTTACAGTGAATGTCACATTTTTAACAACAAAAAAGAGGTGCTGGTACCCATCATGAAGTTGTTACAGTAAGTGCCACACTTTTTAACAAACAAACAAAAAAAGAGGTGTCGGTACTGCGTAGCCTTGAGTACCCCCTGAAAAAAGCACTGCATGCAGCCAAGAATAATTAATAACAAGGTGGGAGAGGGAGATTATAAATGATAAAAGTATTAATTATAAAAGCACCTAACTAGCATTACAGGTTGCATGAACAGGGCAAGCTTTCACCTGATTTCTCCAGGCACCTTAGTACTGGGAGCACACCTGGAGAACATGACTAAGGCATATGAATTTCACTCAATAACTATTTCACACAAACCTGGAAGCCTATGCCAATACCCATTTTAGGAATGACTCCAACAAGCAACTTGTAATATTTAGCCTATTTACCATCTTGAATACTGAGATGGAAAGGCAGTCTAAAAACTGTAAAATATCTTAACATCAGATCCTTAAAAGGCAGAAGGCAGTAAGTCTCACACATTCTTATTCAAGTATACAGCCAGAGAGATCCAAGCAAGAGATGTTTTGCTAAGGACTGCTGATCTTTGCAAAAAACAGGGCACAGAAATAGGGCAGAAAACAGGCTGTTTGGTAGGTTTCAGTGAATATTAACCAAGAACTATCAAACAATGCTTTCATCAGTGCCATAACTGCTGAAAGGCAAAAGCTCAGCAGGACTGTGTACGAATATCCAAAACCATAACATTCTTTAATTAATCAAAAGTATTGCTTTGATTGCTGAGAAATATAAACAGCTCAGCATAAGATTAAAAGGTCACAAATGAATGGAATGAGAGAACAGAATGTCAATAAAAGAAGGGGATGTTCTTTTTAAAACATCTGAACACCTTTTCATTAGCACTGGAACATCTTATGGAGAAGTTCAAGGACAGAAGGAAAAAGTACATTTATTTCTGAACTTCAGGGGGTATCAGGTAAACTAAAACAAGTGACAAACAGATGTTAGGGAGAGTATTAATCTGAGTGATGTTCTATTGGGCATTATCTTCAGAATGGTTTAGGCCTGTGGAAAGGAAATACTTGGATGATAAAAGAGGGAGTTACAACTGAGAAGGTAGTCCAAATGTGTCAACCATCTGGAATGATAATGCGAACGAGTACACTTAAGTATGAACCTACTACAGACTTCTTTCTGTAACAAATGCATCATTTAAAAATGTAACCAGCTGTGTTAAGCCTTTCACTACTGTGTTCACTGGAATTCATTCAGGGGAAAGAGCCCTTAATCCTCTTGCAAAATCAAATCTGAACAGCTATTGCTGAATTGTGCCCAACTGAGGTTTGAAGGCCAAACAATTCAAGCACTAATTTGAGCAGGAACTACCCAATTTCTGCTTTAACAGACATTATTATTGTAATTATAATTAATTTAAAATCAATGTGGTTTGTTTATATCCAGTAAAGTCAAAGTCTCACTAACTTACTTGCTGGCCTAAAAGAAGGTTGCACATATTACTGCATTTTTTTTTGTTAACTTATAAAAAGAAAGCAACAGAAAAGGAATATTCAACACACTGTGCTAGTTATACCCACCTTTTGAGTGACCATTACCTTTAAATGATTTCTTAAAACGCTTTTTAGTCTTTTTAGACTTACGTCCTTCTCAATGTAAGCAATTTTACAGAAAGAGGATAAATCACAGTTAGGCAGGCATCATTAAAGGAAGCAATGAAAATAAAGGAAAACTAAAAACAAGATTATTTAGGCAAGACATTTGGAGTATAGAAGCATAGAGTTAGTTTGCAGCTCCAGTATAAAACCATTTCACTATTTAATACTATTCTTTTTTTCCAAATGAGACTATAGAAAATGGATTTACAGCAAAATTATAAAATCTAAAGAGGGACTACAGCCCTGGGCCTACTCAGAGTAGACCTACTGAAATTTACATGGCTAATAGATGATGTTAATAGGTCTACTCTAAGTGGCTAAGCTACTACAAACAAGGAAGACATTTTGAGATACACCTTCCTTCAGCAAAACTTCTATAATTTAAAGACAAAGTTTTATAACAATTGCTGTATCTGCTACTGAGAAGCAATGAGTCCACTGTGGGACAAGATTCTGGCAGACATCCACCATTAGTCATACTCAAAATAGATTCATTGAAATCAGTGGACTTGAGTATATTAAATTCATTGGTTTCAATGGGTCTACTCAGAGTGAACTTAGTTGGATATCTCACTCCATCCTTAAAACAGTCCATGTTCCCTAATCATCCCTAGCTGCCTGCAAAAAAAAACAACCCCGGTGCTCCACTTCCAAATTAGTCTGTGTATGAAAGGAGGAAAAATTAATCAGACTAAGTAGAGCAAGGGTGCTAAAAAAACCAACCACAATGGATCTACCTAGACAATTTCAGAAAGTACCGTATTTTGCGCCCCATAAGACGCTCCGGCCCATAGGACGCACCTAGTTTTTTGGGGGGGAAATAAAGAAAAAAATTTTTATTTCCCCCCCCCCCAGGTGCGGGGCTGGAAGAACCAGGTCGGGGAACAGTGGGAAGGCACGCTCTGCCTCCCCGCTGTCCCCCGAGCTTGTGGGGCTGGCGATGGGCAGAGCTGTGCTGATCCCTGGATGGCAGGCAGCTCTGCGCCGCCATCCGGAGCGGGGCGGGACTTAGCGCCCCGCTCCGGATGGCGGCGCAGAGCTGCGCTGGTCCCAGGACCACAGGCAGCTCTGCGCGGCCACCGGGAGCGGGGCGGAGCTTAGCGCCCCGCTCCGGATGGCAGCGCAGAGCTGCGCTGGTCCCAGGACCGCAGGCAGCTCTGCGCGGCCACCGGGAACGGGGCGGAGCTTCACCCCCGGCTCCCGGTGGCCGCGCAGAGCTGCGCTGGTCCCAGGACCTCAGGCAGCTCTGCGCGGCCACCGGGAGCGGGGCGGAGCTTCGCCCCCGGCTCCCGGTGGCCGCACAGAGCTGCTCTGGTCCCAGGACCGCAGGCAGCTCTGCACGGCCCGCGGGAGCGGGGCGGAGCTTAGCGCCCCGCTCCGGATGGCAGCGCAGAGCTGCGCTGATCCCGGGACTGCAGGCAGCTCTGCGCAACCCTCGGAGCCGGTCTCCCGAGGGTTGCGCAGAGCTTCCTGAAGCCTGGAGAGCGAGAGGGGTCGGTGCGCACCGACCCCCCTCGCTCTCCAGGCTTCAGCGAAAGCCTGCATTCGCCCCATAAGACGCAGGCACATTTCCCCTTCATTTTTGGAGGGGGAAAAGTGCGTCTTATGGGGCGAAAAATACGGTAGGCAAAGTTTTCTAAATACATGGGTCTCTTCTAGGCCTAGCTCTGGGGTAGTAGGAGGCTGGTAGTTCCATCAAGTCTACAACCCAAAATACTGAGATCTGGAGGCAGAGAAGACTATTGCTGGACTTAACTCTCTTTGTGAGCAAAACTGAAGAGAGAAGGGTAAGCTGCCAGGGCTAAGACCTCCTGCACATGTGCTCTGAAAAGAGATGAATATGCAGAATCCCTGCAGCCACAGAGACAGGAAAATGGCATTCACAGTCTCTCCTCTTTCTCTTTTTAAATTTGCTTACTAGCTAGGTGAGAAGCTTTTACATAAGGCAAGAAAAAAACATTTTTAAAAATTGATACTCTGAAGTCATGGCTTTAGAAGAGCATATGACTCCACTACTGGATTAATTTACAACCAAACAATGCCATCATCTACATGTTTCATTCACAGAACCCATTCCAAGGAGACATGACTAAGACTGACATGCTAATCAATGGAATACTTTTCTTACAAAAAAAGAATGCTTCACCTCAGCAATGGGAATAATGGCTTACACCCAGAGATGTCTTACACATGTGGAAAAACACTTCTGCTTGTGAAAGCAAGCCCCAACAAATTTGTCTAATTTCCCCATCCTGCACCATACCCATCTCATGGCATTCCACAGGATGCACCAACCCTTGGGAGCAGCACTTTATGTGGTACAGGCAGCTGTAGGAGGGCGTAGGACCCAGGAAAGCCATGCTGGATAAGTGAGTTTCATAGAATCTTCTCTGAATCAAACCCATTATATTTGCAACAACATAAACTCCTGTTGAAAATGCAAGAATCACAGCCTTTATATGTATGACTTTACAGCCAATTTATCAAGAAACAAGGATTGAAATAATTACAAAATATTTCAATCAGTGTTCCTTTGATAAATTGGCTTTCAGAGTCTCTGAAGCATAATTGTTTCTCAAAGTACCTGAATAGGTGTTCAGAGCTTCCCTAAAGTTACCACTGAGAGAATAGTTTAGCATTAACCTAGTTCCTGTCACAAGAAGTAGCTTGATCTAGCAGACCAACAGGCATTCAGTTTCCCTTTTCAAATATCCTTTAATGTAATCATTAAGCATGCATACCCACCAGACTTGACATCCTTATACACAATGTCCTCCAGTCCACATATGAAATCTGAATGAGCTCCTTCATCCACATGACAGCAGTAACCAAAATGCACATATTTTAAAACAATAGAATCTACTTTTCAATCTAAACCACTAATACAGGTTTTTTAAACATTCAAAGAGAGAGAACTAGTTTTAAAATACTTTAAAAAACTATTCCACTTTCACCAACAGCCTCTTATTTATCATTGTACATTACAACAATCTACAACATCACGAGCTTCACACACTGGTTGTGTTTACACATCATGCTAAACCATGTGCAACAGTAGGAACAAGCCCTTGGGCTTGTTCCCCCTTCCCCTCTCATACGCCCAAGAGAATGAAACCAGCAGTGTTTGCAAGTGAACCAGAGATCTTGGTTTATAACTAACTCTAGTCAGTTTCAAAACAAACCATGGTTAATTAAAGCTGAAAGTAAACAATGAAGTCCTCCTCCCAGTCCTTTGTACAAACCCAAGGCTTGCAGCAACTCCTTCCTGCTTATGCACATCAACCATGGTTTAGCACAACATGTGAGCTGAACTAATGAAAACAAATATAATTTGCTTTATCCTTGATTAGATAGCCAGAGTTAGAAGTAACTGACATTACCATTTGCATGAAGCAAAATGTTCTGAAGGTTTAATGAATAAATATCATAAATCAGTTGCATCATTACTTCTAGTCCAGCTACCAATGACAACTATCAATTTCTTCTATATAAACAACTTATGAAAACTACAACACACACATGTATGGAGTCTGGTTAAAAATCCATTGTCTGGTTAAGTTGGTAGACCTGCTTTCCTGACTTTCTCCAATTAGTCAGATGAAGAATATGCAATGGTCTTTTGCAATGCAGGAATCAATGTCCATCAGAGATAGATATATGTGTGTATATATAAACACACACACCCTGAAATAACACAGGTAGCTTTCACACTTCAAACACTAATTATTACAACTCCATACACTACTTTTTAATTTTTTTAAAATAGTGTAATAGTAAAAGCTTCCAAATGACGGCAATGTGAAGGACAAAAACACAAACCACCCTACAATACAGTGTGTTGAGAATGAAATTTATGAAGAAAACTAAAACAGATTTCAAACTGAAAACAGATTCCAAACTCCTAGACTCTAGTTCAGGTTAATAAATACCCAGGCAACTCTAGCCATGACCTACTTCAAGACAGTGTTTGGTTAACATGCCCCTTCCGAGTTCTTCAAAAGTCTCATCTTAGAACCCTCAAGAACAACCATACAATACCTTTTTCTGCTGCTAATCGCAGGGCTTCTTCGATTCTTGATAGCTCCTTTTGCTTGTTATCCTGTAGATATTTTTCTTCTTTCTCTGCATCATATTTAATGCCTAGGAGACAGAATTCATGATCTAGTCAAAACAGAAAGCCAACAAAGATGCAAGGTATCCCTGATGGCTCTAGTTTAGTGCCACCTCCTGACCAAGCTGGTGGCTATCACTGTTAGAAGCCATTTCAGTAAAGAAAAAAAATATGGAAAAGAACTTGGTAATTTATAAAGAGCTGGACCATAAAGAAGGCTGATCACCGAAGAATTGATGCTTTTGAATTATGGTGCTAGAAGAGACTCTTGAGAGTCCCATGGACTGCAAGAAGATCAAATGCATCCATTCTTAAGGAAATTAGCCCTGAGTGCTCACTGGAAGGACAGATCGTGAAGCTGAGGCTCCAATACTTTGGCCACCTCATGAGAAGAGAAAACTTCCTGGAAAAGATCCTGATGTTGGGAAAGATGGAGGGCACAAGGAGAAGGGGACGACAGAGGACGAGATGGTTGGACAGTGTTCTAGAAGCTACAAACATGAGTCTGACCAAACTGCGGGAGACAGTGGAAGACAGAAGTGCCTGGCGTGCTCTGGTCCATGGGGTCACGAAGAGTTGGACACGACTAAACAACAACAAACAACAAAATTTATAAAGAACTGTTGGAAGAGGAGGCAAATCAATTGAAGTTAAAAATATATATGAAGAAATCAGGCATTATGTTACAGACTGGCTGCAATATTATCAATTAAATGAAACATTTAAATCAAAAAATAAAAATGGGTTTGCAACAGAAATTTCAGGGCTGGAAAAAGAATCTATACAGAAGCAAATTTTTATCTAAAATGTATAGACTATTGCTTGATTGGGAAGTAAAAGATGAAGAATTGAAAGATGTTATGATTAAATGGGCAAAATATTTGGGGCATACAATACAAATGGATGCCTCGGAAAATGAAGCTGTTTTATAGGTGGTATCTGACACCTAGCAAATTAGCAAAGCTGTATAAAACGAACTGAAATAAATGCTGGAGGTGTAAGCAGACAGAAGGAACAATGTTTCATATGTGGTGGGAATGTAAGAAAATCAGAAACTTTTGGGATAGTATCTATGGGGAAACCCAGCCAGATGGGCGGGGTATAAATAAAATATTATTTTTATTATTATTATTATGAAGAAGAAGAACTGGAAAAATGAGAATATTTTTATAAGCCACAACAGACACAAGAAAAGGGAAGGGAGAGGAGAGCCCAACAAAAGAAGAGAGGCAGATAAAATTATTTGAATATACTGAGCTTGCGAAAATGACAGAAATAATTAGGAATCGAACAAACCAAAAGTTCAGCAAGGAATGGGAGTGTTATAGAATCTATTTTTTTAAAAAAATGTTCTCAAGTAAAACCTTTATTATGCTTTGACTAATTTTGCAAAATACAAAACAGTTACTATAAATAAATCGTATAACACCAAGAAATGAGAAACATCAAAAGAAGGCAATTAATGAAGGAAAAGTATGACTCATATTGAGGTGGCTGGAAGTCACCTCAAAAGATTAGAATGTCAATGATTGATAATTTAGAATATTAATTATTGAGTTTGCAATATCTAATATAACACAGAAAGGGAAATTTTACATAATATTACAAAAAAAGGAAACAACAATAACATGTATTTTATACACTTTCTTGTGAATAAGCACCATGGAACATAGTGGGACAAATTTCTGTAAACACAGATTAAGCTATGTGCTTAATCAAATGACCCACAACAGCCTATTCCATTTTTTCTTGTCTTCAAATTCTGTGTAAGGCACTGGCAATACATTCTAACTACATATTGCATTTCAGATTGCCCATCAGCCACTTACTTGCCCCTGGGACAACAAGAAGATATAAGCCTTCTAGAGTTGCAACTACTGCATCACCATATAAATTCTTCCAAGGAATCTTCAAAGTAAGTTTATCTAAAAAAAATCAAAACATTTTATATTTAGGTGAATGAGCAAAGAGTGAATCATGCAGGTGAAGTCTGTTTGGAAAAAATATTGTTTGCCTTGTTTACAACGTAAGAGTTTTTGCCAAGTGATATTTCTATTAGGCTGATCCCAAGGCTCCAGATGCTTCACAGGTGAAAAAGGCCATCAGATCTGCTGTTCTATCAAAACTGTGTATGCTAATGAATAAAGAACAGATTAGAGGAGTAACTGTTTAGTTTCTGATCCCAAAAGATGCCAGGATTTGTTGGATCATAAATCTATTGGGATGAAACGCAAATATTTACAATTTTCAGGTTAAAAATAACAAACTGTATATGAACAAGGGGTATCATTTTCACATGGGAAACACAGTACTTGTAGCTCTACAGAAGAACTATATTACAGGGCATTGAAAGTTAGGCACATGCCTTGGCACAGGATTGCAATCTTAATCTTGGACTTCCTTCATTATACCCATAACACACCCAAGGTAAATAATGCAGGAAAATCTACACTTCCTCAAAGTAAGCTTACTCTTCCTGTGTTCCCATTCAAATTACACAAAATTAAGAAATGCAGCCAAGCAAGAGGTTGGCATTTTAATTATGCATTTGCTTTTGGTGGTTTTATAAGAAACACTTTGAAGAGGAAACAAAACTGAACCTGAGAGCAAGACAAATATTTCCCAGCTTCATGAATAAGCCCATAAAAGCTACTAGTCTTCTGAGAGCAAACAGACGAGAGGCAAGGAGCTCCAGCTCCTCCAGCAGCTGACTATATTTCTATGCAGAAGGTGAAGGAGAGTATTTCCCTCCGCAAGCAGCCTGCAAGGTTTCTATGCTGGGTACAGAGGAGACACCAAGCACTCCATCTCTTCTTTGACAGCCTGCTCACTTGCATGCATGCAATTCCTTGTTATCTGTGGCTGTTTTCAATTTGGGTTGGGTGGTTTGCTCCTCTATTTCTTCCTACGGCTGCCACCTAAGCAAGAAGCTGTGAGAGCCAGCAGCAGCAGCTAAGGGCAGAAGCCCTGACCTGTGACGGGGCTTAACAATCGCTGCTTCAAGAAGTCAGTCCAGAGCAGGACGTTTAGATGCAAAGTGGCAATTAGAAGATTGGAAACTGGGGAAGGGGGCGCTTATATATACCAATTTGAAAAATAAATATTATACTTTATTGCATATTTTATAATAGGTGGCATAGAAATACAAGGCTGTTCTAGGCTTTCCACTGCTGGATTCATGCATTTTAAGTATGAAGTCATATATTCTATTTCAATTATTTGCTAAGTGATAAAAAAACATGAGTAGTTATGGTCCATCATATGATTTACAGAAAAGCATCTGACAGAAACTTGTTGGTTTCCTTGCATCATCAAACTGCAAGTTACTCTTAAAATGAGTATTAATAACAGCAGTCCATAGGACAGAGTAAGCTAGAATAAAAGCCCATAAAACTTCAATAAGCATTCAGATCCAGGGCATCTGTTTAGGACAGCAGCAGAGAGGAAAATAAAAGGAAAACATAACCAGGAAGCAGAGGGAATGAAACTGAAGTGTTTCCCATCCTGCAAAGTAGAAAATATCTGAATTACAACTGTTTCCCCACAAATGGTATTTAATTTAAAATGCAGAAAACATTATTCTAAGCCTTATAAATTGGCCAAGTAATTGTTGTGTACTTTGCCCAATCTCCTTGAAAAATGCAGCTGAAGGTTCTTAGCTATTCTACACTAATATACAAACTACCAAGATGCTACTAACTTCCAGCTTTTCAATCTCCAAATCAAAATGCAAATGAGAACCATCTACTTACCTATTTGTCCAGCCTTTACCCTAAAAGGTACATCCAGCTCACTCTGAGAAATGGGGGGGGGGGAGGTGGTAGAGAAGAGGAAAATAACATACTCATTACATATCAGAAGGCTCTTACCACTAGGTTTGCTTTATAGTTTTAAAACCTGTTTAAAGTTGTTGAGTTTAAGAATTAGAGCAAAGTAACAAAAAGATTCATCAAACACCCAAAACGCATGGCAAATGCTATCTTCCCCCACTAGTATGTTTACTAAAGTTTGGGCCAAGGCTGCAAATCATCACTGGGGGGAAAGACAGTATACTACATGCACCTAATGACATGCTAACATGGAGCAGAGAGACCTCTAGCTAAGCTACCTCTTCTTCCCAAGTAAAACTGAAATAAGCATTCAATTAAGTATTGGACCTAAGGGTATTTAGGCACTCTCGTTCACAATTTGTTTACTGACGTACTTAAGCAACAATAGTTCCACTGACTTTAATAAACAAATCAGAGCAGGACCCAAATTATATATGATACAGGGGTCTGTGACTGGATATCCCAGCATCTTCTTTAAAGCTTAAAAGAAGACATGAGATGGCAAGGTAGGGATGGTGAGAGGTGGCTCCAGCCCGCCCCTTAATATGCTTATGAAAGTCCCTTTTCCAGTCTTCAGACAGTGGCTGGAAGTGGGGAGGCAGAAAAAGGTCCTCATTTTCTTTCCGCAGTGGCAGTTTTAATCTGAAATCTTAGGCTCAGTATGGCACCCAGAGCTCAGAAACTGCTCGCATTAATGAAATTCCCTGCTGCAAAATGCACCTAGAACAAAGGGAGTTTCGAACACTGGCTCAGGACAACATTGGGGAGGGAGGGAGAGTTCAATCAGACTATTCCTGATTGTTCCTCACCACTACCTCTTATTCACCTGTTGGAAAAAAGACAAAATTATGCAAGTGTATAAAAATGAAGATAAAAAAATGAGACTTTGCTTTTCAATATGTGATCTTTTGCATAGGAATCAACATTACCCCTTCTCTTGAGAGACCGCACTGGTCTGATCACTCATATTTTCTCAACATGAAATATACAGCATTATTCCAATGTCTCAATCAAAATCAAGGAATTTTTAAAAATCTAATTCTCTTAAATCGCTAAAAAAAAATGCATCAGCTACAGCTACTGTTCAAGCTTGACCTGCACAGTTTAAAAAAGCAAACCCAAGCAATTTCCTAGATGACAGGTGGCTTACCAGTGCGTTCTCCTTTATCCTCAAGTTGTCAAGTGCCACATTACCTATATAGTAAAAGAAATCAGATATCAAGATCTCTTTATTTTCTATGAACTATGTATACAAACACATACTAATAGAGATTTCAATTCTTCCAGTAACCAACGCTTATAGAAACAAAAGGGAACCATTCACATAAAAGAGGCAGCTATCCACAGCCTTGGGGCAACCTCAGGATTTGCGAAAGTACAAAAGAAGAAAATTAAACCATCAGGGAGACCCCCAAAAACAGCCCATTGAGGATCACGCATGCTCAGTGGGCTCAGAATGCTAACTAACCAGGGACTTTAAAAAATGGAAAAGGAGGGAAGAATGGAATATTCTTAGTGAGGGTGTTGTTGTTGTTTAGTCGTTTAGTCGTGTCCGACTCTTCGTGACCCCATGGACCAGAGCACGCCAGGCACTTCTGTCCTCCACTGCCTCCCGCAGTTTGATCAAACTCATGCTAGTAGCTTCAAGAACACCATCCAACCATCTCATTCTCTGTCGTCCCCTTCTCCTTGTGCCCTCCATCTTTCCCAACATCAGGGTCTTTTCCAGGGAGTCCTCTCTTCTCATGAGGTGGCCAAAGTATTGGAGCCTCAGCTTCACGATCTGTCCTTCCAGTGAGCACTCAGGGCTGATTTCCTTCAGAATGGAGAGGTTTGATCTTCTTGCAGTCCATGGGACTCTCAAGAGTCTCCTCCAGCACCATAATTCAAAAGCATCAATTCTTCGGCGATCAGCCTTCTTTATGGTCCAGCTCTCACTTCCATACATCACTACTGGGAAAACCATGGCTTTTACTATACGGACCTTTGTTGGCAAGGTGATGTCTCTGCTTTTTAAGATGTTGTCTAGGCTTGCCATCGCCTTTCTCCCAAGGAGCAGGCGTCTTTTAATTTCGTGACTGCTGTCACCATCTGCACTGATCATGGAGCCCAAGAAAGTAAAATCTCTCACTGCCTCCAGTTCTTCCCCATCTATTTGCCAGGAGGTGATGGGCCCAGTGGCCATGATCTTCGTTTTTTTGATGTTGAGCTTCAGACCATATTTTGCGCTCTCCTCTTTCACCCTCATTAAAAGGTTCTTTAATTCCTCTTCACTTTCTGCCATCAAGGTTGTGTCATCTGCATATCTGAGGTTGTTGATATTTCTTCCGGCAATCTTAATTCCGGCTTGGGATTCATCCAGCCCAGCCTTTCGCATGATGAATTCTGCATATAAGTTAAATAAGCAGGGAGACAATATACAGCCTTGCCGTACTCCTTTCCCAATTTGGAACCAATCAGTTGTTCCATATCCAGTTCTAACTGTAGCTTCTTGTCCCACATAGAGATTTCGCAGGAGACAGATGAGGTGATCAGGCACTCCCATTTCTTTAAGAACTTGCCATAGTTTGCTGTGGTCAACACAGTCAAAGGCTTTTGCATAGTCAATGAAGCAGAAGTAGATGTCTTTCTGGAACTCTCTAGCTTTCTCCATAATCCAGCGCATGTTTGCAATTTGGTCTCTGGTTCCTCTGCCTCTTCTAAATCCAGCTTGCACTTCTGGGAGTTCTCGGTCCACATACTGCTTGAGCCTTCCTTGTAGAATTTTAAGCATAACCTTGCTAGCATGTGAAATGAGTGAAATTGTGCGGTAGTTGGAGCATTCTTTGGCACTGCCTTTCTTTGGGATTGGGATGTAGACTGATCTTCTCCAATCCTCTGGCCACTGCTGAGTTTTCCAAACTTGCTGGCATATTGAGTGTAGCACCTTAACAGCATCATCTTTTAAAATTTTAAACAGTTCAGCTGGAATACCATCACTTCCACTGGCCTTGTTATTTGCAGTGCTTTCTAAGGCCCATTTGACTTCACTCTCCAGGATGTCTGGCTCAAGGTCAGCAACCACACTACCTGGGGTGTACGAGACATCCATATCTTTCTGGTATAATTCCTCTGTGTATTCTTGCCACCTCTTCTTGATGTCTTCTGCTTCAGTTAGATCTTTACCACTTTTGTCCTTTATTATGGTAATCTTTGTACGAAATGTTCCTTTCATATTTCCGATTTTCTTGAACAGATCTCTGGTTCTTCCCATTCTGTTGCTTTCCTCTATTTCTTTGCATTGCTCGTTAAAGAAGGCCTTCTTGTCTCTCCTTGCTGTTCTTTGGAAATCTGCATTCAATTTCCTGTATCTTTCACTATCTCCCTCGCATTTTGCTTGCCTTCTCTCCTCCGCTATTTGTAAGGCCTCGTTGGACAGCCACTTTGCTTTCTTGCATTTCTTTTTCATTGGGATGGTTTTAGTTGCTGCCTCCTGTATAATGTTGCGAGCCTCCATCCATAGTTCTTCAGGCACTCTGTCCAGCAAATCTAAATCCTTAAACCTGTTCCTCACTTCCACTGTGTATTCATAAGGGATTTGGTTTAGATTGTATCTTACCTGTCCAGTGGTTTTTCCTACTTTCTTCAGTTTAAGCTTGAATTTTGCTATAAGGAGCTGATGATCTGAGCCACAGTCAGCTCCAGGTCTTGTTTTTGCTGACTGTATAGAGCTTCTCCATCTTTGGCTGCAGAGAATATAATCAATCTGATTTCGATGTTGCCCATCTGGGGATGTCCATGTGTAGAGTCGTCTCTTGTGTTGTTGGAAAAGCGTGTTTGTGATGACCAGCTTGTTCTCTTGACAGAACTCTATTAGCCTTGCCCTGCTTCGTTTTGATCTCCAAGGCCAAACTTGCCAGTTGTTCCTTTTATCTCTTGATTCCCTACTTTAGCATTCCAATCCCCTATAATGAGCAGAACATCCTTCTTTGGTGTCACTTCGATAAGGTTTTGTAAGTCTTCATAGAACTGGTCAATTTCAGTTTCTTCAGCACCAGTAGTTTGTGCATAAACTTGGATTACTGTGATGTTAAAAGGTCTGCCTTGGATTCGTATCGAGATCATTCTATCATTTTTGAGACTGCATCCCAGTACAGCTTTCGCCACTCTTTTGTTGACTATGAGGGCCACTCCATTTCTCTTACGGGTTTCTTGCCCACAGTAGTAGATATGGTAGTCATCCGAACTGAATTCGCCCATTCCCGTCCATTTTAGCTCACTGATGCCCAGGATGTCAATATTTATTCTTGCCATCTCATTTTTGACCACATCCAACTTACCCAGGTTCATGGTTCTTACATTCCAGGTTCCTATGCAATATTTTTCTTTACAGCATTGGACTTTCCTTTCGCTTCCATGCATATCCACAACTGAGCGTCCTTTCGGCTTTGGCCCAGCCGCTTCATCAGCTCTGGATCTACTTGTACTTGTCCTCCGCTCTTCCCCAGTAGCATGTTGGACACCTTCCGACCTGAGGGGCTCATCTTCCAGTGTCATAACTTTTATATGCCTGTTGTCTTTGTCCATGGAGTTTTCTTGGCAGGGATACTGGAGTGGCTTGCCGATTCCTACTCCAGGTGGATCACGTTTGGTCAAAACTCTCCACTATGACCTGTTCATCTTGGGTGCCCTGCTCGGCGTAGTTCATAGCTTCTCTGAGTTCTTCAAGCCCCTTCGCCACGGCAAGGCAGTGATCCATGAAGGGGCTTAGTGAGGGTAGTGCACAGCAACTCAGCACGCTAGAACAGTTTGTTTTAGGTATCACTTGTTCTATTCTAGAACTGCAAAAAGAGAAACTTATTCTAAAGGTTTTGAAATCTTTTCCAGTTTCAAAATGTATGTACAATTGTACTGCACAGCAACAACATGTAAAGATTTATGAAGATATCATAAGGAAGAAGATGCTAAACATTTCACTGATCCATAAGAAAAGCCATGCTAGCTTTAACTAGTCATTCTTATAGTTCAATAGCAGCTTAATTTGAATCTCTTAAATGCACCCAGTTTTGTAGAGAACAAATTAACTACATAATGGATAGAACATGTTTTCATACTATAAAGAGCTTGTTGAATCTGGTCAAGAAAGAAAGTCTACTGAAGTCTTTCACTTTCGTTTACTGTGATATTCATCACAGTGCCAATCTCAAGAAACACACTATGGAGTTCAAGATTCTTACAGTTCATGTTTTGATTACTTTTAAAGTAGTGTACTTTCATTTACCAAGGATAATCAAATAGCTACACATACTGTAGAGGGCAGGTGGAGCTAGTCAACCTAGGAAGGTAGCCCATCTAGGAGAAGGAAAACTCTGATCCTAAAGAAAAGGCTAAGGAGTTAAACCTCAACAAATCCAGAATGGAGCCCAGACGGTTGGCTAGCCCCTTGTACACCTCCTTCCAGCAACTTCTGCAGCCAAACTAGTGTCAAACATATTGCTTGGGTTTCCTTTGGACCACATCAGCAAGGCTAAGAGGGAGGGTCTTGTCCTCTGGGCAACCGCACACACTGCCC
The DNA here is from genome assembly GCF_965113315.1 of Podarcis vaucheri. Taxonomy (NCBI): domain Eukaryota; kingdom Metazoa; phylum Chordata; class Lepidosauria; order Squamata; family Lacertidae; genus Podarcis; species Podarcis vaucheri. The sequence goes on from NC_138752.1 coordinate 5,104,455, forward strand.
CACACAGTACTGCTAACACAGCAGTTTGACTTCACCCCCAGAGGCACACTCCATTTTCTCTCAAGACAGAAGGATGCCAACAGCATGTCTAAAATTATTTTTATTAATTTACTTATTACCCACCTTTCACCCTAAGGTCCCATTGTAGGTTACAGCATTACAAACAATTATTAAAAATCATTTAAATATGGACATTTGCTTTCTTTTGTAATTGTTTAAAGCAGAGGTTTTCAACCTTTTATGGTTCCATGGCTCCCTTGATCAACTACTTTCATTCTGCGCTACCCCTGTGGGGCTCAGGAGCCCAGTTATGTCACCCCTTGCCTGTAGACCTGGCAGCCCCTCACCCCTCTCTTGTGGAGGGTTCCCTCAGTCTCCTCTCTTCTTCCCTCTCCTTGGGAGTTCTCTGGACAGCCACAGTTGCCGCCCCTAATCTCTGAGCTGCGTCCCCTTCCCCAAAGAGAAGTGCCTCCTCACACTGCCCCAAAGGGGCCCAGGAAGCACCCCTGGCCAGCCCCAGAGGCATTGATCACCTGGGGAGCTTGTAGCCACAGCTGCTGCAACAAACAGCTGTGCAAGCCTTTGGGAGGCAGAGAAGAGAGAGAATCAGAGGAAGGGAGGTAAGGAAAGAGGGAAAGAGGCCAGTGTTGCCCATGGCACCCCGGACCAGCATTCAAGGCTCCCCAGGCTGCCACGGCACACTGGCTGAAAACCACTGGTTTAAAGTAATACGAAGCCAAAACAGAGGGCACATTTTTAAACATTCCTACTCCATGAAAATGCACTGCATTTTCAACCATTTTTACAAAGGGCTGCAACAGAGGCAATTGCTCACCTTGCGGCTCTTTCCTGGGCACCCAGGAGGAAGAAAAATGTTTCTTGTGCTCATTCTAAATGTGCTTTGCATTGTCATTTTGCAACCAAATCTATAACACTTCACCAATATGATTGGGCAGGAGTGTTGCACATAATTCTCCAAACTGGCCTCCTGTGCAAAGACTTCTGCTGATAAACTAGGACTTTCCCCTTCTCCTCTCTCCATGTGCACCCCACACACGCCAAAATTGCATCACAGGGGGTGGGGTGGGGAAACAAAGTATGATTCAGTCTGACAAGCTGGAAGGAATCCTACCCGCTATCCTAGGATTAAATTTATTTTCAAATAAACCAACACTTCTGAAAAAACACTATTTTGTAATAAAAGCAACTCAGTGTTTAAGAACTGCTTCCTAAAAGGAAAAAAACTTTTTAATCTAAATTGATCAATTGACTAAGCACGGCAACCCTACAAAAAGCCTTGAGCCAGCCCTGATAACAGTCTAGCCAAGAAAACAAAAAGCAAAAAAAACACCTTTGGTGTGCAACAAACACCCCACTCAAGGCCGTAACTCACATAATCTACGAACTGTTTCTTCTTCCAAAAGAACACACATAGTTCCTCTTAGTCATCACATGATGGGTGATTTTCAAGGCAATATCTGATGCTTTCTTACCCTTCCAATCTCTCTCTCTCCACACCACACCCCACCCCAGTTCTCTTGCTTCAAGCCAGCCCAACAAAGTAAACAACATGATCCCAGCTAAAGCCACTGTAGAAGGAAGGATAATTTTTACAAGGAAGCTTCAAAATCCTTCAGCTTAATTTGATGTTAAGGAAGTAGAAATAAAAGCAATAAAGTTACTGGTTTCATTTTAGGCTTTCTGGAACACCAGGATCTCTACTAGGGAGTAGGGGTTCCAGGTAAGCCCTGCCCCACATAATTAATCACATGATGCTGCACCCACCCACCGCATTTTAATGGCAATACCTATTAATGGGGGGGGCTGGCCCCCTCAGGTATTTTATTGGGTGGGACGAAGGGACCTTGACTCCTAAGAGTTGGCTCCTATGAGCTCTACCTTAAACATGTACGCTGTCCCTATGTAATGCATGGGGAACCTCAGGCCTGACTGTGAATGTGGCCCTCCAGTCCTCTCTAATCCAGCCTATAGATAGAACTCTCCCCAGACCACCAACCCCCCCAGTCCCGCTCCACAGTCTTCTTCAGGTGCTTCTGCCTTGTACTTCAATAATGCCCCTTGCTCGCCCTTGGGCTGAAAAGGGATCATGAAAAGGGATTCACACTGGCTTGGATGTGTCCAACACAGATATTCTCAACATGAATCATAGAATCATAGAGTTGGAAGAGACCACAAGGGCCATCGAGTCCAACCTCCTGCCAAGCAGGAAACACCATCAGAGCACTCCTGACATATGGTTGTCAAGCCTCTGCTTAAAGACCTCCAAAGAAGGAGACTCCACCACACTCCTTGGCAGCAAATTCCACTGTCGAACAGCTCTTACTGGAACAGCTCTTACTGGAATAGTGAAATATTGTGGCAACATTACTCCAATTTTAACTGGGAGAAATGGATGGAGGCCCCCAAATTCAACCTGCAACCTAGCAAAGACATCAGCCTCAGTTTTCTCCCCATACAATGAAAACAAAAAATTCCCTTGTAAAGGAATTATGAGCTGGTGAATAAAAATAACTTTATTTAAAAACATGGGTGGTTTTGGTAAAATATTTTAAAAGTATCATAAATTTAAAGTGCACAATTTTAAACTCAAAACTGAATCAATGACCCTCTAATCCAACACTCTGAGTTAGCCTGCTCTACTATATATAAAGCCAAACAAAAAAATGCCTTCCTGGTGCCTGAAAGCATTATAAATAAACCGTAATAGATCATGTGCTATATTTATTATTATGACTTGACATGGTGGGGTGCAACTTAGCATATCAAAACCTCAGATGTCACCAATTTGATCATTAAAGAAGGAAACCAAGTTATACTTTAAGGAGACGTGGCTCTTTGCGAAATAGGCGTGAACATATTTGGCATAACATCGCAAACAGTTTCCAGTTCTTGAGGCATTATAACCTTTGACTGCCTACTTAACAAAACATGAATATTTCACAATCTGGTATATTTCCTAGATATAACAACACAACTTAATGCAAAGATGGGGAAGTTCTGGCCCTCCTTATGTTGTTAAGACTACAACTCCCATCATCTCTAAGCACTGGAAATGCTGAAGCCAAGAGAAGCTGGAGTCAAACAACGTCTGAAGTCACTGTTTCCCATCCCTGGGCTTAAGGGGCTACCAGGACTCAGCATGAACTCTCAAAATCATGCAACAGAAGACTTGCTGGTATTGACCTATAAAGCCTTATATGGCTCAAAACGCCGATATATCAAGGACCGACCCAGACTTTCCAATTGTCACCTGAGGCCCTTCTATATGTGCCCCTACCTCAGGAGGCCGAGAGGGTGGCAACACAAGAACGGGCCTTTTCAGTGGTGGCTCCCCATTTGTCAAATGCTCTGCCAGAAACAGGAGTAAGAGCACAAAATTGGTTTGGGGAGCACAACGCTCGAATCAGAGAGGTGGTGCATGGATAAGCCCAACTGGAGAGGGAACTAGTCTACAGACCAGATGCCACCCATCTAAAGATGAGAAGGGGCATAAAATTGGCATGAGAGACAAAGCGGAAGAAGCTACACTGACGGAGGGAATAAGGGGGTGCAAGAGGAGGCTGCTCTGATAATGACAAGACCCCCCCCCGCCCCCCTTGAAGAGGAAGGGGAAGGACCTGTCAGAGGAGCACATGGGAGGAAGGGGCGCAGCACCCATATCAGAGGAGGGTATGGGAAGCCCAGGCGGAGAAGGGGGGACTCCAGGGGGGGGAGCAGGCCAGGAGGGGGGAGAGACCCGCCTCGAATTCCCCTCCTCGCTCTCTCTGCCCGCCCCCCCCCGTGGGTGCAGAGACAGGTGCGTCCCCCCCCCTCCACGCAGGTAAGGAGGAGCCTCGCTTCCCCTCGCCCCCCCCCCGTCCTTACCCCCCCAGATGCCCAGCTTGAGCTGCGACTTGTCCAGGTTCTCCACGTAGCCGCCCAGGAAGCGGTTCAGCAGGTCGGCCACCACCGACTCCAGCACCATGGCGGCGGCGGCGGCGGCAAGGGGGGGCGCGGGGGGGCAGCGAAGACCTCCTCCCTCCCTCCTCCGGCCTTCCCTCAGTCACCAGCTTCGCTCTCGCCTCACGCCGAGCGGAGGGGAGGGGAGGGGAGGGGGAAGGAGCAGGCGGCGCCGCCGCCGCGTGACCCTGGCCACCGCCATCGACGCCGCCTCTGATAGGCCGCTGCGCGCGTGACCCGCCACGCCCCTCGGCGGGCGCTTCTTTTTCCTTCTCCCTCTGCCCCTGCTTTTCCTCGCGTGCTCTTGCCCTCCTGCCTCCTCGCTCACCTCCAGAACCTCGCCTTCTTGGCTGAGGCAATAATAAAGCGGAGGATGAGGACCCTTGCCTTTCTCAGGCCGCCTCGTCCTCCTCCTTCGTCTCTTCCTCACTTTTTATTTTAAAGTTGTTGCTTTTTAACTGAAATGGATAAATAAATGGGGCTTGGGAATTCTCTTCCCTCAGAGAGGCTTGTCTGGTACCATTATGTGTCTTTAGGCACCAAGCCAAAGACATTCATTTTTTGTCAGGACTTTGGCATCTGGTTATCTCTGGCCTTTTGAGGAGGGTGGGATGTTTTAATCAATTTTTTATTATTAAAAAACAATCGGCTGTTAGATGTTATTTATTGATTTATTTTAAATCCTGGTTTAAAACAGTATTTAGGTGTGTGTTTGTAGAAAGTGACCAATAAATTTAATAAATAATAATAATAAATTGTGCATGCTCACCCACCCCAGCTCATTATATTAAATATGACACACACACTCCCAAAAAGGTCCTGGGTGCTTTAGCTGAGATTCCTGCATTGCAGGGGGCTGGACTAGATGACCCTGGGGTCCCTTCCAACTTGAAGATTCTTTGATTCTATTATTTTTCTTACGGTTTCAGGTCTTTCTTCTCAGTCCCCCGCAGCTGCAGAGGAGTACCTATGATGTACCAAGGCAGGTACTTATGCTGTTCAGGATTCTCCAAATCCATCAGTAAGGATTGGATTGAAAGGGATTTTGCCAGCCCCACCCTGCTGTTCCACAGCAGTCTGCAGGGTGGCTGGTGGGAAGGGATGGGATTTGGCAACCAAATACAGATGGCACATGCAAGCAGACATAGTCCACAAATTATCAAGTGTGGTCTAGCAGGCTGGGGCAATGGAGAGAGCCTTTTCTGTTGCCATCAGGCATGCCTAGAGAGGATGGTTGCTATTGAAGAAGGTTGAAACATGTTTAACCTGATCCTATGCAGAACCACAAGCCTGCATAGGATCAGGCTGCATAGGCCACATCTACCACCACATATTCCCTGGAGTTTAGAAGCCTGCAATTCAACGGACATTTGATAATGATCTGCCTAGTATCACAGGAAGAGGAACTCACAGTACTATTCATTGCAGCCCATGGAACGGGTGTTCAGAAATACAGATAAGCTTGAGATAAACCAACCCTTTATGTTAATGTGGAGCAACCTTTACCCTCAGTTCACAGCCCCCATGCCTGGATTATACAGACTACAGTCTTCTTTTTGGACTAGTTACAAATGCAGCAATATGCAGTCACAGCAGCGATACCTGCTAAGTGGGTCACCTGGCAAAGGATGGCGCTTCCTGAACATTAATTTCAGCTATAACACTTTGTCCTGCGGGAGGCAATCAAGTTACATCCAAAGGAGGAAGAGCTGCTGTTTCAACCATGAGGCTCATGGAAGGTCCACGATGGGCTGAAATCACTTTTTTAGCACAGCCACTAAAATAATTGGACTCTTTCTCTGCACCTCATCTACCATGCTACTTATCAAATCCATCTCTCGGAAAATGTTTGAGCTAGGATCAAGGGTACATAGAGTTGCTTAAAAGAAAAATTCAGCAAGCAGGATTCAAACAGCTACTGCTATTCAGAAACATTTTACTGTGTTTGATGTTTTAATTTGATGGAAGCCACCCAGAGTGGCTGGGGCGACCTAGTCAAATGGGCGGCATATAAATTTTTATTTTTTCTGCCTCTGACCATGAAGGCAGAGCACAGCCATCACGGCTTTATTCTTCATGAATCTGCCCAATCCTCTTTTAAAGCCAACCAAACTCGTGGCTGTTATGGCCATTTCCACATTTCTCCTGCTGACATCGTCTAAAGCATTCTGCGTGTTTAGTTTTCTTGGTTGCTGACTGGCAGCTGAATTGTGGGTTAAGTCATTTTATCCAGGGCACATACAATCAACTGATTCATCTGTGATTAACATGAATCATAGAATTATGGTGTTGGGAGGGACCAGAAGGGTCATCTAGTCCAACCCCCTGCGACGCAGGAGTCTTCTGCCCAACCTGGGACTCAAATCCATGACCCTGAGATTAAGAGCCTCCTGCTCTGCCAACTGAGGTATCAGTTGCACTGCATTCCTGGCTGCCGCTAGTCTAGGATAAACAAAAATGTTTTTAGTTCTCAGAAAGCTTATCAAAGCTTCCCAGAAAAAAGCAGTGATTCGCTGAACAGCAGAACTAGGCTGAAATGTGATGTGATTCAGGTAATTAAAATGCACCTTCCCCTAAGACTATTTGGAGCTATTTTCATTGCAAGTCACAAACAATTATGAATAAAATTGCATGATCTATTTGAAATGAATGGAAGGTGCATTATCCTGTACATGGTGCTAAGCAGCCAAGCATAATATATACAAGTAAAAGCTTCAGTAAAAAATTGCAGTGTAGCCCCATCCCTAAGAGGTATGCTCCTGTTTGGAGCTCCAGTAAGCCTCTACAGAAGCATTCCCATATTTCTGTGAGGGGAGTTCCGGGGGGGAGGGGATAAAAGTGGAGAGCATGCCTCTTCCATTCCCTTGTTCCTGAAGCCTTTCCCTGCTGTGCTAAAAGGGAATAGGTAGCAAATGACATGGAAAATCCTCTGCATGAGATGGCGAAGAGACCCTGCCAGTCAAAGTGGGCAGTATTTGGCTAGATGAATAGCATGCCTGGTCTACAGAAGCTTCCGTTGTTCCTTAGAGCTACTATGATCAGCTCTAGGATGTACCTGCAGAAGCCCCAGGCTCAGTCCCCCAATGTTTCCTGCTGAAAGAATTTAGGCAGCAGCGACATTCCTAAGTTCAGTTTCCAGCATCACCAGTTAAAAGGATATTTACAATTAAAAGTCTGGGGAAGATGATTGTACTTCTATGACTTGTGGCTGCCATGGACATAATAATATCCCACCCCTTGGTAGCCTGCAGTGAATGGTTGAAAACAAGCTCATTAAATGTCCGCTAGTTTATCTAACCTAAGTTACACCACAATTTATCTTAGGTGGCATTTCAATATGGTCAGAATCACAGGTCTGAATATGAACATCCAGGTGATGAAGATGCAAAAGATCAACCCTGGATGTCAACAGAATTTTGCTCCATCTGTTCTCCTTTAGATTTGACTCTCTTGCAGGAATTGCTTTAATAGTCAATGGGAACCATCTGTTTAAACATGCATGTTTTGAAGGGGCTGCCCTGTATGGTAAACAACTCTCAAGAGAAGCTTGTTTGTGGTGAAAATCTCTCAGGTTTCCCCCTACAAAACTGCAGAATGAGAACCTAAAAGCAAACCAAAGCTGAATGTGCTTGTTTACAAGAAGAGAATAAATACCATGATGATCCATTTGAAGCTGATAATCATAGGAAAGTGGCCTCTAAGTGCCTCTAGCCAATCCTTAAAAGCCTTTCTGTGTAGGGGGTTTTACCCAAGGCAAATGCAGCTATCTTTATAACAGGTAAATCATAGAATCATAGAACTGTAGAGTTAGAAGGGACACGAAGGGTCTTCTAGTCTTGCAATGCAGGAATCTCAACTAAAGCATACATGACAGATGATAATCCAGGTGTCCCCCGTTTTATATTTGTGCAACTGATTTTTCCTGCCTAAGTGCAGAACTTTATACTTGTCCCTCTTGGAATTCATTTTGTTACATTTAGTCCTGTTCTCCAATATGTTAAGGTCGTATTGAATCCCAATTCTGTCTTCTGCAGCATTCGCTGCAGTTTTGATGAGCATCCCCTCAATTCCTTTATCCAAGGCATTCATAATGATGTTGAACAACAATTGGCCCAGGACAGAACCCTGTGGGACCCCACTTGTCACTTATTTCCAGGATGATGGGGAACCATTAATGAGTACTCTTTGGGTTTGGTCGGTCAACCAGCTACAAATCCACCAACATCCAACCCACATTTGGCCAGCTTCCTCTCAAGAATATCATGAGAGACTTTGTCAAAACCCTTACCGAAATAAATATACACTATGTCTAGCATTCCCCTGATCCACCAAGCTCAGATAACTCTATCAAACTCTATCAAAAAGTTTGGTAATTCTATAAAAAGAAAAGAATGATATTTGTCTAGCTTGACTTGTTTTTGAGAAACTCCTGCTAGGTCTTAGTAATCACAGACCAACAGTTGAATTATCTGTTCTAGGACCTTTCCTGGTATTGATGTCAAGCTGACCAGTTGATAGTTACCTGGGTCTTCTCCCCCCCCCCTTTTTGAAGATGGGGACAACATTTGCCCGCCTCCAGTCTGCATGGACCTCACCTGTTCTCCAATAATTCTCAAATATTAGACTGAGGCTCTGAGATTACATCCTTGGCTGCAGCTCATCAGGCCCAGCAGATTTGAATTCGTTTAAAGTAGCTAGGTACCACTTCTTATCTTGGGCTGCAGCTCCCTCCTTGCATAGCTTATTCTGTTATCACCAGGTTAGGCACAGCTTTTCTTTTAGGTAAAGACAGAGGCAAAGCATGTGTTGAGCAGTTCCACCTTCTCCCTGTCACCCAATAGCATTTCCCCATCTTCTGCACACAGAGGACCTACTACTTGCTTGTTCTTTCTCTTGCTTTGAACATAGCTGAAGAAACTTTTAAAAATATGTTTAACCTCTCTTGCAAGCCTGAGCTCATCCTGAGCTTTAGCCAGCCTGACCGTTTCCCTGCAACTGTTGGCTACTCATGTATACTTTTCCTTTGTGATTTCTCCTTTCCTCCATTTCTTGTACATGCCCTCCTTGCTCTCAGCTTCTCTGTAAGCGGCTTCTTTATGCAGCCACACCCGTTTCCTTAGACGTCTCCCACTTTTCTTTCTTGTTGGAATGGTCTGCATTTGGGCCTTCAATGTTTCCCTTTTAAGAAACTCCCATCCATCTTGGACTCCCTTCTCTTTGAGTATTTCTGAACCCAGTAGTTCATTAACTATTTGAAACCAGTCTTCTTAAAGTCCAGAGTGCATGTCCAACTACACTCATCTTCCCTTTGCCTTCGTATAATGAAATCCAAGAGGACATGATTACTTCCTCCCAAGGTTCCCAGTAATTCCAGTTCATCAATCAGTTCCTCCCTGAGGACAAGGTCCAAGATAGATGACCCCCTTGCTGCCTCTTCCACCTTCTGGAAAATAAATTAGGGGTTTAAATAGTGGTCAGCATGAGCAATGGGTTTCCCTATGGAAGGCTTGCATTCCTGCAATTCAGCTTCACCAGCTGATGATGATGATGATGACAATTGTTGATTCAAATATTTTCAAATATAAATCAAATATAACCAAGTATTTATAGTATTAATTCAGTAAAACTGAACCAAAAAGAGAATTGCATTAACACCGAAATCCCAGATTAAGTAACTCTTTATCAAGTCACAAAATTAAATTCTAGCCTATTGTATTCAATCACTATTTACTTATGTTATGAATACACAGTCTTTGATTCCATATACTCATGTTCTATTGTTATTATTATTATTATTAAGCAAAAATTGGTCTTAAGAATACACCTAGGTTGGGCTAAGGTTTCTCTTCACACCCAAGAGGAGCTATTGACAACCCCAAAAAGTGATAAATACCCTTTCCGTTCTCTGAGATAGATTAGTTGCATCATAAGACTATTCACCTAGCACAAGTGTTCCTGCCTTTCTGTGAGAGCTGTAGAAGAGGTAAACAAGAGACTTAGAACACAGAGTTCAGTCTGGAAGTTATTAGCTTTTTTGGATGGAGATGGGGGGGGGGAGACCAGCTGTATGGCTGAGCTTGTTTTCTTAAAAATCACGTATTTCCCGTTAGGCCCACGTCATCATTTTTCATATCCTACCTATGCTGATCATGGTTTTCTGTTTAGACAGCAGAGGTTGCTAAGGGGAGAGGGCGCATTATATCAATATTTGACAAAGCAGGCTGGATTAGCTGGGAAATATTTCTAGCTCCAACTCCCTTAGGAGCGCTGCAGGCTACAAAGACCATGAGCAGAGCAGCTCTATTTTCTCAGCACCAACATATGCTGATTAGGGATAAGCACAGATACATCAAGAGTTGAAGTTCCTGCATCACAGGGCGCTGGACGAGGTGAGCCTCAGGGTCCCTTCCAACTCTACAATTCTATGATTCTAAGAGGTTATGTTAAGCCTTTCTCTGACAGTTCAGATTTTATCAGGGACACCAGCTGCTGGACAAAGAGCCTGGCGCTGAGTGTGTGCAAAGGCCTCAGTGGAAGGAAATCCTAGTAACACTAACCCCCATGCTTGGCAAGAAGGGAGAGCACCTCCTTTGCATGAAAAGGTCCCAGCTTCAATTCCTGGTGTCTCCATGTACCTCCTGCCACTACCAGTCAGCATAGGCAAAACTGCACTTGAGGGACCAATGGCCTGAGTAAGAATATGGCAGCTTCCTCTGAAGAAGCCTCTGAGTCTTGGGATAAGTACATGATTCTCATTCTTCCACTTTTGTCTGCTCCCTAGAGCAGGACTTTGTTCGCCAGGGCTTGGGGGGATCATTTTAATGTTTTGTGCTTTGTCATTAGTATTGATCTGAGCCCAGAAACAGACTTAATAAAATATGATTGTTGATATATAATGGAAGCTATAGCAGGACTCAGAAAGGAGAAAAGATCATTTATTGGCTCAAACCACCCACAGAATCACCATTGGTAGTTTGCAAAGATGCAGAGAGGATCCCAACCCAAATGTTTATTTCTAGCCATTATTGATTTGGGGACATCATAGAAGCATGCTCTGTTTACCTTTGTTGGTTGATTAGACAGGCCCTGATAAAGTTATATGCCTGTAGCCATGGAGTCTGCAAAGAAACAAATACAAGAAAGGCCAAATGTTCAAAAGCTAAATGGCACAAATTCACCATCAGATCAGTCTACAAACCATGATGGGGCCTGGGCTTTTTCAATCGCACATCAGTTCTGCTCACAGAAAGTTTGCTTAACCACCTTATTTATTTGTTTATGGTCACCCATAAATAAATGTTCCCTGCTAAAACAATGTGAAAAACACAGACTATTGCAGTGAAAATCAGCAGCAAAAAACATTGGAAGAGAGCAAACACAGACACACTCCAAACCTGACTCCAACTACAAAAGCTGAGGCTGTTGGAGGCCAAAGACCATCTTGGCTGTGAGTTGCAGAGGCCCTGTTCCCTTTTCCACCTGGCCTGGGCCCTGACTAACTCCAGCACAAAAGCCGACGCTGCTGAACAGGGCTGGGGTGTTTTGGGGGGGATTATGGGTGGTGGTTGCTGTTGGTTTCCAGTATCTATTATAGATCTTATTGTGATTTATGTGGAAATTGTTTAGTTTGGGTATGTTTTTGTAATTTTTTGGCTATTGTTTGCGACTACTTTTGTTATGTTGTAGTTATGTAGTTTCTTATGTGTGTAGGGAAGCTGTCGTATAGCTGAGGTAGCACCCCCAAAAAAGCTCTCCCTTTGGCAGCCATCTGCCTCACTTCACTTGGTGCTTATTTCTCTTTTAAAGAAGTTGCTTTTACATTCATTTTCTAGCCTATGCCTTCACCGTGTGTGTGAAATCTGAATGTGGAACTTTGGAATCAAACCTCCTTTGAGGCCAGATTTCTTGCCCATAGGGCCCAGTATCGTCTCTGTTGACTGGCAGTGGCTCTTCAGGGTCTCAGGCAGAAAAGGATCCCTCTCATCGCCTCCAACTCATTCCCTTGAACTCTTCTGAGTATGGAATGTGTGCGTGTATGAACCTTGCAGTGGAGCTCAGGTTGTGCTCACTTGCCCAGTTAGTCTTTCAGACAACCTAATCCAGCCTCAGGACCTTGGTCAGCACCTCTTTGGCACCTCTTGTGATTAGTAGGTGTGTCTCTTCTTCCTTTCCAGCACCTTATCCAAAGTTCATGTGCAAAAGCGTATCTGGTTCCTTAGACTTGTTGATGCAGCATAACAGAATGGATCATCAGAACCATTAAACACAAAATGCATTTCACTATTTGTGCAAAAGAGCTGTACATGAGATCTGTGTGAGCTTACAGGTGAGAGCCATCGTGGTGTAGTTGTTCTGTGTTGCCTCCTCTGACTGGCCAGTCTTCATCTGCTACCTGTGATTCTTCTGACTGGAGGTGTTGAGGACTGAACCTGGAACCTTCTGCAGCAAATCATGGGTCCTACCACTGAGCCAAGCCCGCCCCCCCCAAAAAAAATAGGACAGACCTCATAGCCAGTTATTATTTTCAGAGGTTTTTTGTTTCATCACAGAATGATCATTCCAATCTATATTGGTCAAGGTGAGACTGCACACCAGTCTTGTGGAGGACTTTACTGACTTTTTAATAACACATGCATCATGGTTTCTGTTTTAATAGTTGGACTAAACAGATGGCCATAGAGCTGTATGAAGCCCACAGGCTAGTTTTGTGCAGCTCCCAGCCTAATCTCAAAAGCCTTCTGCAAGCAATTAATGCATGCTGCTGGCAAGAATGACTTGTCCTTCCTGTGACAGTCTTCTGGACAAGGTTGTCCACCTCTGTAAGAACATAAGAAAAGCCTGGTGGATCAGACCAAGGGCCCACCTAGTTTAGCTCCTGTGCCATCCAGATACCTATGGGAATCCCACCAGCAGGACCTGAGGACAACATCTCTCTCCCCATGTGTGATTCCCAGCAACTGGCATTCAGAGGACTACTGACATCAGTCATGGAGGCAGAACAGAGCCATCAGGGTTAGTAGCCTTATCCTCCGTCACATTGTCCAAATGCTCTTTTAAAGTCCTTGAGTTGGTGGCCATCACTACTACCTGTGGAAGGAAATTCTATTTTAACCATGTGATATGTGAAGAAGGAATTCATTTTATATCTCCTGAGTCGAGAGAGAGAGATTTCTCTACAGTGGTGCCTCACAAGATGAAAATAATCCGTTCCGCGAGTCTCTTCGTCTAGCGGTTTTTTCGTCTTGCGAAGCAACCCTATTAGCGGCTTAGCGGATTAGCGCTATTAGCGGTTTAGCAGATTAGCGGCTATTAAAGGCTTAGCGGCTTAGTGGCTAAAAGGCGCTTAGCGGCTTAGAAAAAGGGGGGGAGCGGGGGGAAATCGGAACACTCGCAAGACGTTTTCGTCTTGCGAAGCAAGCCCATAGGGAAATTTGTCTTGCGAAGCAGCTCAAAAACAGAAAACCCTTTCGTCTAGCGGGTTTTCCGTCTTGCGAGGCATTCGTCTTGCGGGGCACCACTGTATTCACTTTCTCCAGGCTGTGTATAATTTCATACATTTCTAGCATGTCTCCTCTTTCTTCCCTTTCCTCTAAACTAAAAAGCCCCGGATGTTGCAACTTTTATTCGTGGGAGACACTCCACCACGTCAATCATATTGGCTGCCCTTTTCTGACCATTTTGAATTATCTCTTTTGAAGTGAGGCAACCAGAACTGTACACAGTATTTCAAATGCGGTCATACTATAGATTTGAATAAGGGCACTAGGATATTGATATATGGGATACAGTATCCATAGCGGCAGGTGAGTTGCTTTCATGGTGCACACTGTTGTCATTCTACAGCTGCACCTGATGCTGGTGTGTGCCTTTCACAGAGGCGCGTGGGCTGTAACAGGGGCCAGAGAGGCCTAGGCATTGTTTCACAATGACGATTTATCAGATGAAACAAGGCAGTCGTTGTTTCCCAAAGGCTGGTTTCAATTCAAATCCTCTGCAGGAAACGCTCATCTCACAAGCTGGCTGTTGTCTGGCTTTTAGTAGCTCTCTCAGAATTGGGTCATTTGGGTGGCCTGGGGCATATCCTGGTGATTTCCTTTTCAGAGGGATTGATAACATCCTTTATTTCAATGCTTTACTTGTGCCATCCAAATCGAGCAATATTCCCCAGGTCCGCATACCCCCATGGAACAGGGCTTGCCACAGGTGAGGAGAGACTTGCTGCTTGGGTGGGGGAGGGACATGCCCAGGGGTATTTTTAAGGGCTTTCCCATATTATATGAGATGTGACCTCTAGAGCTGCTGATGTACCTTGCAGTGGTATAATAGCCAACATCCAAAGGGCCCTATAAAATCAATCAGTTTCATTTTCTCTGTTTCATAAGATGTGTATTGACTGTAAAAAACAAAATAAAATGTCCAAGTGGTTTTCAAACATAATGAAAACATAAAAATAGTAAGTTAAAAGTTAAAAGCAGCTTTTTAAAACATTCAAAAATAATTAAAATCAACAATATGCAAAAACCAATTAAAATATATATCAACATTCTACATATTCAGGTAAAGGGACCCCTGATAATTAAGTCCAGTCGCAAACGACTCTGGGGTTGCAGCGCTCATCTCGCTTTACAGGCCAAGGGAGCTGGCGTTTGTCCGCAGACAGTTTTTCTGGGTCATGTGGTCAGCATGACTAAGCCACTTCTGGCGAAACCAGAACAGCACACGGAAACGCTGTTTACCTTCCCACTGGAGTGGTACCTATTTATCTATTTGCACTGTGTGCTTTTGAACTACTATGTTGGCAGAAGCTGGGACCGAACAACGGGAGCTCACCCCGTTGCAGGGATTTGAACCACCGACCTTTTCGATCTGCAAGCCCAAGCGGCACAGTGTATTCAGGTAGGTTGCCTAAACAAAAATATTTTTTTAGCAGGCACTGAAAAGATTACAGCAAAGACACCTGCCTGATGACAATAAGCAGAGAGTTCCAAAGTGTATGTTTATTTTTGTGGGCATCTGTCTGTCTCGGGAGACAATGGAAGAGCATGCCTTTAGAGGAGACGTCAAATCATTGGAGCGTTACAGAGCCTGCTGTGGCTGTGGAGGCTGATAGGGGAGAGGCATGTTTTGTTGCAGCTGGGGAACATGGAGGCGTCCGGTTGTGCAGGTGCACCATGAAGGTGTCCAGTTGCACCAGGCGCACCATGGCGTTTCTTCTCTAGACGCTCTTCCCAGTGGTCATTTTTCCTCTGGTCACTGCTGTGGATACACAGCCTGGCTGATTGTCTCCAGGCACTGTGGTCGTCTGCAAGGGATTCCTACACAGTGGGGTTAATGTTGCCAGCCTTCATGTCATGTTTGCAGACATTATTTTAATGCAAAGTGCAGCTGCTGCCACACTGAAAGGCCAATTTATTGCAAATGTGAAAATGGTGTTATGGGGCGCCTATAATAGATCAAAGCAATTGAGTGGGCATGTATGGATTAAGGTGATCTTGCAGGTGAAATGGTCCCAACAGGCTTTACATACTAATAGTAACACCTTGAACATGACCTGGTAGCAAATTGGCAACCAGTGCACATCTCTGAGCAGTGTTTTATGCTGACAGTGTCTCATTCCTATCAGTAATGATGCTGTTTCATTCTCCATGAGCTGCAGCTTCTCAGTTAAGCCCCAAGGACGCCTCACATAAAGCACATGGCAGTGATCCACTGAAGTAACGAATGAATGAACGAACAACTATGGCCAATAAACACAAGTGATATCCTACAGTTCATTGCATCCAATGGATCCATCTTTTGGGCATGCATCAGCTTTTCTGCAAGTGAGTTAGGGGACCTGAAGACCAGTATAGAGGCAGGTGCTAAGAATGTAAGCAGCACCTGGCTGCTGGATCAGACCCAACACCCACCTAGTCCAGCATCCTGTTTCCCACTGTGGTCGTCTAGGATGCCACAAGCAGGACAGGAAGGCAATAATCCTCTCCCAGTATCTAGGACTGGGATTTCTGCATTGCAGGTGGTTGGACTAAATGACCTTGGCTTGGGGCTCTTTCAAACTCTACCACTCTGTGATTCTCTATTTCTATGATCTGATATCAACTGACCCTGAACGTGGCATAGCCACTGTGGCTAAGATGGGGTTGCATGTTTGAATTCTTCCCTTTGAGGAAAACAAATGGCCTGGTCCCAGGTAGCTTGCCATACTAGGCCCCACCTATAGCAGAACTTTGTATGTGCTACTGGTGCTGCCTTCTAATGCTATTGTTGTTTTTCAATTTAATTTAATTGGTCAGGAGAATATTACCATTTAAAGTTTTGATTATTTGCATTTTTGAAAATGCAAATTACCTTCTTCCTGGATGTATTTCCTTATTCGCATATATTTTGTTTTGTGATTTATATAGAAATGGGAATTGGCTGTAAACAATAAGTTGTGGCAGACTTGACAGGTCCCAGCTGCAGATGCTGAGAGTTTAGTTAAAGGTCCTGCATCTCTGCCAATGGTGCCAATGGAGGGAGCAAGCTGACCTTCCTCTCTTGTGACCTTGAAGGTTGTACCAGTACCTGACCTCCCATTGAATGCTTCCCTTTGAGAAAAACAAATGGCCTGGTCCCAGGTAGCTTGCCATACTAGACCCCAGTTGTACCAGTACCTGACCTTGCCATACTAGGCCCCAGTTGTACCAGTACCTGACCTCCCATTCCCAATCAGCAACTAAACAGTGTGCTTGCATTCCACATCAGTCCACAGTTTCATATCAGACCTATTTTCCATTCAGGCTTTTATGACCTAATCCAGCCACATGGTATTGACTTGGACCAAGGAGACAGTCTGAACATTTTTGGAGGCTTCCCAACATTGTGCATAGTGTTGTACTATCGTGGATGTGTAAGACTTCCTAAAAAACATTGCTGTCCAGGGGCAGCGTCATGTGAGAAAAGTGTGTCCATCAAAATCTCCCTTGTGTTTGGAGACTTAGAGCGAATTCCGATTAGGTAAGATAAAGTACTATAGTGCAAATAGCAACTTGCAGACTTTCCATTTTTAGGAAGACTGGAGTCCAAACAGTTGATAGCCAGAACATTCAAAACACCTTTCAATCAGGAACCAGGGATAACAAAATAAATAAATATTTCAGCCACCTACAACACGTGCTGTCAGGTAGTCTACCTTAAAGTAATATTTGTTTATGCCATGAACATTAAGTGGAAATATGAATAGGAGAGATTAGCTGGAGTTCTGTGTGCTTAATGCTCCATTATTAGATTTGCCCCTTATCGACTTTGGCCATGGCTGTCCCCGAGCATTTTTTCCCTGCAGATTACTAAGGCTGGACTGCAGGGAGGGTTGGATGATTAGGAGGAGGAGAAGCAGCACTCACCCCTCAGACTGCCAGGCCTGGGTGGTGGCCCCAGCAGCAGCTTTCGAAGATGAACTAGGAACCAGGAGCCTCAGCACAAAACCAGCAGTCAGGAGGGCTGAAGAGCAAGTCAGGAATGGATGCTGAACCGCTGGGACGCAGCAAACCAGAACTGAAGAACACCAAGGCTGCAGGAACACAACAGACCTTTTTGCTCAAGGAGGGCTCTGGAAGATCCAGCAGCCTGGGTGGGCAGAGAGAACCAGTGGTGCTGGACTCCAGCTCCCAGCTCTGCCAGCCAGACCATGTACTGAGTTCTGCAAGGGAGGCCCTTCTCAATGTCCTGTCATTGCGTAAAGTTTGCTGTGTGGTGCCTCAGCCTTCCCTTGAGGATTCTTTCCAGTACTAGCTGAAGACATACCTCCTTTCTCAGGCCTTTGTCAGGGGCTGAGTTGATGTGGCCAGCTTCCAAAGTGATGGGTGTCCGTCAGCTGTATTGTCCAGACTGTATATTTTTACCTCAGGTTTTATTTGGTACACGTGTAATTCAATGGGTTGTGTTGATGGCACAGATGTTATTTTGTTGTTAATCACCCTGGGATCATGAACTAATGAAGGGTAGGCTAGAAATTGAATTAATGAGTAAATAAATTCAGAGAGGTGGCACCCTGCCCATCAAATCAGTGCCTTTGGCAAAACCTACTCTCATGTTCCTAGCTTGATAGTGTAGCCCACAGGTTCCCAAACTTATTTGGCCTACCCCCCACTTCAGAAAAAGAATTACTCAGTGCCCCCCTGGAAATTTACCTTCTTTAAGCAAAAAAACAGAAATATATAGTTCTTTTATGTATCTATATTTCTGCCTATGTCCTACAACATAGTCATTACACAACAGATAAAAAAACATAGACGAATGGTTTTTCAAAAGTGGACAAGGAGGTGGACTTGGCCCTGGGATTAGAAGCTCAAGGGAAGAGGCAAAGGGCAGCTTGCCAGTTCAGCCCGATCCCCCTTGGGGGTAGTGTGGGTGGCACAGCCTGCCTGCCCTTGGCCAAATAGGCAGACAAGCTGCAACCTGCTGCACCCAAGGCTGGGAAAACCCTTGCCTCCAGTAGGACTGCTGGATCAAGGGGAGGCATTGTCACCATCCCGCAACAGCACCCGACTTGGTGGTAAGTGTCATTACACAAAGATGAAACATGTAGAAAGGGTTTTTCAAAAATTTCTTCTCTTCTTTCTTTGTGCTTCCACTGCCCCCTTATTTTTATTCAATGCCCCCCAATTGCACCTGAGGCTACTACCCCCCCCCCGGATCATTCCAGTGCCCCCCTGGGGGTGGTATTGCCCACTTTGGGAAACACTGGTGTGGCCAGTTTAGACTGTAGGGAAATTGAATACTCCAGAATATCAGGGCTGGTGCTCTCAGCCCTTCACTGCTCCTTCTGAGCCAATCACTGTAACTCCTCCATGTTGAACTCAGTTATGTCATGCAGGCTATAGTAATTAAATTAGGGCAGAGGATACGTGAGGGATTAGCATATGCCAAAGCAACCTTCTTGAATGTTTACACGAATGCAAAAAAAACCCTGTCTTATCTCAGTGTACAGGCTGCCGGGCTCTCAACTAACTAGAGCAACATTGCCTGTTATAATTACATTAGGTGGAAACACAAAGAATCAAGTTAGATTAGGCATCTGCTGGGCGGTTTACGTGCATCCGAGCCTCCCCACCCCCACACATCTTATCTATGGGGTTTTCCATTTATTTAAAATATTTGTTCTGTGACAGTGCGCCATTGCTGGGAAATGCAAATGTACACATCTGGAGAGACTGCCTCTCTTCCTCCTCTGCTTCCTGAAATCTAATGAGGACTCCAAGGTTGAAAGGGTGAGTGACAGACGTAAGGATTTCCCCAGGAAACTCTGGAAAGCGGGAGAGCCTGCTCCAGTCATCATCAAAGGGGACTTAGGGCAAATCTCTAGTCTCGCCTGGAGAGGGCTGCCCCCAAACCTGCCTGAAGCCAAGGACAAGATATTGCCCACCCCGCTCCAGTCAATGCACAAAAGCCAAGCAAACTGGCACCTGAATGTTGGATGCAACCAGACTGCATCATCTACAACTGCTGGGAGCAGCAGGCTTGCTTAGTGGGCGCAGTGGGCAGGCCAGGTGATGGGCTCACACAGCTCTATCCTCTGGCTGCTGTTGCTTGCCTCACTCAGCCTCCTGGTAGAGCCAGCCCAGAAAGAAGGATATGACTGCTGAATACCAGTTCAACATTCCCCTCCCTTCTTCTTCCCTTGTCACGAAGTTTCAGGGCAGCGCCACATGTTACAAACAACAGAAGGTTGCCCCCCAAAATGGCAGCTCTGCGTCATGCATCCCTTCCCCTTCCTCCTCCCCTCCACCCACAGAAGTCTGCTCTGCTTCTCCTTCTCCCAAGTCCCCCTGCACATTGAGTGATCTTCAGCAGCCGCCACCAACCCTGTGAAATAGTGATATGAGTCGGGGGATCAGTCTTGATGGTGCCTGTGGGTCCCTTCCAAACCTGTGATCCTGTGTACGTGAGGTTCAAATCTAGGAGTGGAAACCAGCCAAGCCAGTTACTTTGTTAAGGTGGTTGGTTTAATTTTTGTCCTGGCACTTCCCCTGAGAAAACCTGTGTTTTATTGCTGAATCAGAGCAGATGGCAGTCCATGGAAAACCCAGTTGCTGTTTGCTCTGATTCAGCAGTGAATTGTGGGGAAAGCACCAGGACAAAATAAATAAATAAATCATTTCAAACATGGAGCTTTAAAGCCCAGACCTGGGCTTAGAAACATGGCACAAAAGGAAGTCTAGATGAGCCCAGAGACCTGGCTTGCTCTGTCCTGGCTTCCCTGGAAACCTTGTGGGGAAGCAAAACCTTTTGGGATATTAATGCTTGTGAGTCCCTCTGCCCTATGCTCAGCTTGTCTATATGTATGAATAAAGTCACATACCCGAAGGATACCACAATGTCCGGTGACCTTCACCTGATATCAGCACTAGTATCATCATCTCTGGGTAGGGCTGGGAGAGACAGCTGCCCCCAAACCCATGAAGCCACTGCCAGCCAGTGCAGACAATACTCAGCTAGATGGACCAAGGGTGTTTTGCGCTATAAGGCAGTTTCCTATGTTCCTAATGGGCCAAGACACTCGACAGCTCCCACTGACCCCTGCTGGACCTGACCAGGATTTTGAAGATACTGTATTGTCTGAGCCAAGAGTTGGAGCCATGGGAGGCCTTGTGGAGGCTGGAGAGGTTTCTCCTGCCACTGACCCCACCTCCTCGAGTAGCAGACTGGGCTTTAAGGGCCTTCTTCACACTGTGAAAGGGAAGGAGAGTTTACTGGCACTTCATCATCCATGTCTGAAGGAGACAGGAGAGTCACAGTTTGGAAGGGCCTTGAGTGAAGCTCCCTTACCATCTGTGTCTTCCTCAGGATCATTTTATTTTTAGTTTCTATTTACTGCATTTATATCCAATCTTTTTCTCCAAGGAGCTCAAAGTGGCGTCCAATGGTTCTTCTCCTCACTTAATCCCCACAATCCTGTAAGGCTGGTTATGCTGAGAGGCAGTGACTGGCCTGAGGTCACACCCAGTAAGTTAAGGCCAAGTGGAGATTTGAACCCTGGCCCCCTAGCCTGGCACTCTAACCACTACCCCACAGCTGCTCACGTGAGGAGGAGCCTGGTTTGTGGGTCACAAGAGAGAGGAACCTAGCCTTTCTTCCACAACAGATAGTTCTGATCTCAACCATCACAACACGCCAGCTGGAGTCAGGGTCAGAGGAGCCTGGTGGCCGCACTGTCAAAAAAACCCAACTTGCTGAGGAACTTCAAGTCAATCATTACCTCTTAGCCAAAGCCACCTCACTGGCTGCTGTGAGAATAAGATGGAACGAGGATCTGTGGATGCTGCCCTAAACTCCCTGGGGAGAAAGTGGGATGCAGGGTCACATACAGAAGCCAACTAGACAAGCAGCTGAATCTAAGGACAGTGCGTGCCACTACAGATACAAACAACAGCCTATCTTGGGAGGTGACATACCCAGCTGTGTTTAATAATAATAATAATAATAATAATAATAATAATAATAATTTATTATTTATATCCTGCCCATCTGGCTGGGCTTCCCCAGCCACTCTGGGCGGCTTCCAACCAAATATTAAAATACAGTAATACATCAAACATTAAAAGCTTCCCTAAGCAGCTTTCCTTCAACACCTTTCAGTCACTTCCTGCCTGTCCTCAGCATCTTCTGCCTGAGACCACTGCCTCAATCTGTCAGAATAGCAATGCAATTAATAGGGTGGTAAATTAAAAATGCTAGCAAAGCATGAAATAGCTTTGTCCCTGCATACATTGAGAAGCCTTCCCCTCCAATCTGTCCCTTTATGCTCTGTGAAAGTCAACAAAGGTGTCCTCTCAATGATACATCTGCAGGTTAGGTTTAGACAATGAACACACAGAGCAGAGGTTTCCAAACTGTGTGTCGTGACATGTTAGTGTGTCGGCTGCGGTGTCGTGTGTCGCGTGAATGCTCCCCGCATTAGTTTAACCTCCAGTTTGCTAGTAAAACTGAATTACTGTGTTGCAAAATGATGCAAGTCTTAAAAGCGTGTCACCAACATGAAAAGTCTGGAAAACTCTGATGTAGAGGCACTTTTTGTGACTGCTCCCCAACCACGGAAATCACTTCTACTCCAGGTGTGTCACAAAATCCAAACACATGTGTTTCTTTTTTAAAGCCTCCCTGTCAGAGTTGGCCTTTCAGGTTTCACAGTTAAGTCGCTGAAAGGTGAGGACATTTCAGCTCTTGATTTGATTTGTTTAAAAACCATGTTCTCTTTTGTTGAAAGTACAGTGGTACCTCAGTTTAAGAACAGTCCAATTTAAGAATGATTTGGTTTACAAACTCCGCTAAACTGGAAATAGTGTCTTGGTTTGATAACTTTACCTTGGTCTAAGAACGGAATCTGAACGGTGGAAGGGCACCGGCAGCGGGAGGCCTCATTAGGGAAAGCGCACCTCAGTTTGAGAACGGTTTTGGTTTAAGAATGGACTTCCAGAACGGATTAAGTTTGTAAACCGAGGTACCACTGTATTTATTTAAATGTCTGGTTTTGTTTCCCCCTTTGTTACCATCCTTCAGGATAGGGTGGCTGTCATTGATCCTAAACAAGTACCTGAAGAACAGAATGTTATTATTTTTATTAGGTATTTTGTGTTTTTTATATTGTGATTTTATGCTGCGAACTGCCCTGATATCTACAGGTACAGGGCATTATACAAATTTGATCAACAATAAAGAATAAAGAACGGCCACACATAGCTTACTTCTAGACAGGACTGTGTCTGCAGAGGATGAGAAAAGGAACTCAAATGAATGTTGCATCATTATCCGGTTGGAGTCATTAATATACAATTCCTATTCAGCTGTTCCAACATCCCTACTTAGCTCTCCTTTACCGAAATAGTGCTCTGGCACTTATTGACCAAACAGCCTCTTATTCATGCACTTGAACAGCACAGACAAGGTGAGGACAAGTTACAGGAAAAATCATTACAGCTCAGTAGCTGAGAAAGAAGCTGGAACATCTTGTACACCACTGGGTGATCCAGCCAAAGTGTTGGATAGCCAGGCAAAGCATATCCTTTTTAAAAATATGCTCTGTTCCTCCTGCTGGCTTGCAAAAGCATCAACAAATCATAAATGTTAATTAATTAAAAAGAAATAAACATTAGGAAGAACTTCCTGACAGTAAGAGCTGTTCGACAGTGGAATTTGCTGCCAAGGAGTGTGGTGGAGTCTCCTTCTTTGGAGGTCTTTAAGCAGAGGCTTGACAACCATATGTCAGGAGTGCTCTGATGGTGTTTCCTGCTTGGCAGGGGGTTGGACTCGATGGCCCTTGTGGTCTCTTCCAACTCTGATTCTATGATTCTATGATTCATTACTTTAAAAACTTTTGGATTATGGCCTTTTTTTAAAAAAAAACCAGATCCAGCTGCTTTCTTCCTCACTTGATTATACTGTTGGCTTGCATTTTAACATTTTTGCATCTTTACATTCCTTTGTCAATCTCCATTTTTGCACAAAGGGTGGCTAGCACGTTTTAAAAAATTATAGAATTATAAAAAATATATTTAAAAAATATAGAATTAGCAGCAGTTACCCTAAGTTCTGACTTGAAACTGCTTCATGCTTCTGCTATTCAGAGGGGGAAAACTGTTTTCAAATGCAAATAGCTGGACATTTAGGGGCCCAGCAACCAACCTGTACTATTTACTTTTTATTTGTACCTCATCAACTTGCACGTTGTTGGCCTTTCGAAAGGGGGAAAAGAAGGAAACAAACAGAAAAGACATTAAACCAAAGGAGCCAGTGAAGCAAGCAAGGAGAGTGGGGGCCTCTTAAAGCCAAATGGTAGCTAGGGTAATAAATGACTCACATACATGCAAGGCTATCTTTCTGCGGCAGGATGTTTGAGAATAGCAAACAGGCCAGCGTCACAAAGAGGACATATTAATGTCGACCTCTTTAATATGCATTTCTATTATCCCTCCCGATAAAGGGCAGGAGCGAGTTTGCCCCCACGGCCTCCACGTGCAGAGCCCGTGAGTCATGCCCCCCCCCCCTGCTGCAGAGCTGAAAACAGAGCAAGAAGAAGGCTTGTGTTTCTGGATACAGACCAAAGGCACCTGTTGTTCTTCATGCTTTTTAGGGGCAGATTCACACCATGCATTCAAAACACATCCGATGCACATTTAAAGCACAGGACTTGCTCCAAAGAATCTTGAAAACTGAACGTGTTGTTGTAGAATGATGGTGTCCCCTGCTTGCCCAGACAGAGGGTGAAGAGAAATGCGTGGCTCTGACTTCCTTGCAGCTGAAATATGGCCTGCACAGAAAGAGTCGTGCCTGTTGCCCCATCCCAGTAACGTTGCCATATTTTGAAGTGCAAAAAAGAGGACACATTGGCCGACTTCTACTTTTAGCTATGGATCACTATGACGATTCTCATTTTACATACCCATGAAAAAGAGGAGGTATTGTAGCACCCTGCTTGTGGTTAACGCTTAGCTGGAATGAAATATTCAACGCAGCAACAGAGAAATTAAAATAATAATTTATTTGTCAGACAAATAAATGAGAGGCACAGTGGTATATGGTTACCAAGCTCTGGCCTGGCCTCCTGCCATTATGGCCAGCACTTATATTCCCTTAATCCAGCCCCCTTTGCTCCTCCTGTGGCTGCCTCTGTTCAATCAGCCTGGTTGAATTTCCTATTGGCTGATTGCTATAACCAATTCTAAAAGATACACCCATATCCTCCTGTCCTTATATGGAACACAAAGAGCTATATATTGTTTCATCTATAAATGACAAATAAGTAGTAATATATCTTACATGTGTCTCAACAAGGAATCTTAATTACCAGCTCACCTCTTGCCTTCCTTGCCCTCCAAAACAGATGGTTAATAATTTTAAAATTTTATCTTGAACAGATGTCAGAGACCTTGGGTTCATATTCTCATGCATCATCAATGAAATATCTCCTTTTGGAGGTCTTTAAACAAAGGCCCGACAGCCATCTGTCATGAGCGCTCGATTGGCGTCTCCTGTCTGACAGGGGGGCTAGGCTGATGGCTGACTTAATTACAACTCTTACAACTATATGAAATCTAGCATTTCTTAAATCCTTTGCATAATTACATTTAAGACAATATATTTAATACATAACATAGGTAGCCTTTTAGAAGGATAAACTTCCTCAAAGTAAAAAGGAAGAAACAGTTTACAGCCTCAAAATAAAATAGGAAAAAAGAGCCTCTTCCCCTGTTTACACTCTCCCCCTTCTCCTAGCCAGTTGCCTAGTTTTCCATGTGCTCTTGGCCTTTTGTCCTGTGGCTCAAGTTTAACGGTTTTATTTTACTATTTACCCATTCCCAATTATGTTTGGTCTCTGCCCTTTTTATCTTCTGTAACATGTAGGGTCAGTGTCCTCACTCTCAGTCTGTAATTCCAGCTTTTACGACTTTGAGGATTGTTTTCTGCTATAAATCAAGGGGCCCCTTTGTCTAGGAGGAAAACATTGCCAGTGTTTTCTTAAGCAGCTGGTCTGCCTGGCATGAAACTTTTGAAAATCTTTAAGCTCTCTCTTTAATATACAAGTCCTGATCAAACATTAATAAAATGCAGGCTTATGCCTGATGCCTCATTCCCCCCTTTCAAGCTCAAGGACCTTGCTACCAAGCGTCCTTGATAGCTTGATCTTCATCATATTCCTGAGGTAAAGCTCTGTATAGGGCCATGATATGAGGTAGAGTTTCATTCGAAATCATCTTGCTAATTGTACTTCTAAAACATGAAATGATACATGGCATCATACATAAAACCATCACTACTACTGTCAAGAAAAACAAGCAAGACAATAGTATCCCTTGGAGTCCTGTGACATTAGGTAACCAATTGTTGAGCCATCCCATATCCCATCCTTCCCATGTTTGTACTGGGACATGTACTATACTTTCCATCTTTGTGGCCAACACACGGATTGCCTCACCATTATCAGAAATGTTAAAGCAACAGGCATTCCCTGTCAAGTTCAAGACTCCACATAGGCCTCCCTGCTTGGCAAGTACATAATCCATTCCCATTTACAGCTGCAAAATGGCGGCTCTACTTTCATCCAGCTGTTATGCAATAAGTCTCAAACTCTGGGCCGTTACATTGGTTACAAGTTCCACTACTGCTTGCAATCGAATTATTCTGTTTAGATTATAAATAGGATCCCGTGCCCCTTGTATGAGCTCACCAGGATTCCAGGAGGCAGGATCATAATAGGCTATAATGCGCTCTGGTGGCCAATCATCAGTACCGCTCCAACTTTGGGTACTTCCTCCTGCTATATGAGAAATATCAGCGTTTCTTCGTGTTCGCTTAGCTGAACTAGTGGGCATCCACATTGGTGGTAATACCCATCCCAGGAAACAAGTCCCACTCCATTTGGAAGGGAGTTTCTTGTATGCCCATTCTCCACATATCCACCACAACCATCGGGTCTGAGGGTTTTGGTATGTGGAGTGCATAAGGCGAAATATCACAAGGGGTATAGAGTTCACAGTGCAGTATGTTAGATTGCCTTTCTCTGTCACAGTTATGTTCCATACCACTTTCCATGCATGAATAAAAAGAGGTGCACAGGGCAAGGTATTCCGAGTTCGATAGGTAGTACCGTGTGCCCAGGTATTCTTAATATTATCCCAAGTATAGTGACAATGAGAAGAGCCTATCATGGTAGAATCAGCTGCATCTGATGATTTATGTACACAGAATTCCCCTTGTACAGGTATAACTCGTAATGGTTTAGTTGAGTTCCATCCGGGGAAATTCTGTACTTCTGTTTGGTGTGGCATTTCGCTTACCATACCAATGGCATTTAATGGTATTGGTAATAAGGACATACCTCCCTCTAAATCATCTGGCCCAAGAGAGCAAACAAGGCAATTGGTCCTATTTGCAACATTGGCTACCATTTCAGCTAAACCTACCCACATATTGTGGTCATAGCGGAATCCATATTTAGCAAATTTAGTCAGATTCAAGGACCCTTCCCCTTCCCAAGGGATCAGGATTAATAATAAAATCATGTTGATGTCTAGCATATGCATTCCTTTCACAAAAGATTACCTTATTGTGATAGCATAAAACTATTAGTCCCAATATAATTCCCCCAGTGACAGAAATGGGGAACCACCAAGACCAAAACATATATCCCAAGGATCCCCAATGTGTAATATCTCTGATAATTGTTCCACAAGGGGGCAGTCAATCAATTGTATAAGAGAATCTTCCCGCTCACAGTCTCTGGTTCAGACGCTCCTCAAGCTTCAGGCGTGCGCAGGTCAGCCAGCTTCCAGTGTTGTGGCTGCAGCAGGCCGGTCGTCTAATGTTGCCCGTGACCTAGCCCGTTCCCGGTAGGGCTAGATACAGGGGTTTTTGGAGAGAGTCAGTTTAAGAGGATTAGAGGGGTCACCTTTGCACGTCCAACTGCCTTCGGACTTCTTCAAACGGGAGTGATGAATCCAGGGGGTCACCTCAGCTACCTTCACCGCTGTTGGAGTAGAGAGCAAGACGGTGTAAGGTCCACGCCACTTAGGTGCAAGTGGATCACGTTTCCACTCTTTCACCCATATGCTATGCCAGCCTGGAGCTGATGAATCGGCACGGCAATGCTGCACGGCGTGCGCTCGAGGGCCCACCTGTTAAGATAAAAAAAACAAACAAACACGGGAGAGAGACAAAAACACGGGAGAGAGATTGCACTTGTCCCTGTGTCGCATGGTCTCCTATTTGTTTGAGGTCAGTTGGAATATCCTGAACAAAGGAGGGCGGCCTCCCATACAGGAGCTCAAAAGGTGACAACTTAAGTCTTTTTGTGGGTGTGCACCGAACACGAAACAGTGTTATGGGTAACACGTCTACCCTCCTGAGACTTTAGACATATTAGTGGGCTTCTGGCATGCCCTGCAGATACCTTGCACAAGCGTCTGGCGGTAGGTGGTAAGCCTGGCCAGGTGAATTGCATTGTTTGGATCCCAATTAGGATCTTCCAAGGGAAAGTTGTCCTGGAGATGACGGTCAATATTATAAATATTTCCCACTCTGGCCTGCCCACGCAAATATATCTGTGCCTTTTCAATTATGTCTCTCCTTTCCTCAGTGGTGAAGAGAGTATTCAGGAGCTGGCGACAATCTGTCCAAGTAGGACTATGAGTATTTACTATTGAAGTCACCAAGTCCATCATAGCCTGAGGTTTTTCTGCGAAAGATGGGGTGTTTTCCAATTCATCAGATCCGTAGTTGTGAATGGAATGTACTGGAGGATCGAAGTTCAAGGTGGCCGTGTTCCGGGTTGCCCATTAACCAGCACAGGCTCCTCAAGTGCATCAAATACTCTTCTAAGAGGGGCTACTACGTGACCTTTCTCTTCGCTTTGCTCTAGGGGCCTCAAATCATAGGGGATGGTATCTGTCCCAAGGCGTTCTTTTAGCAGCTTTATACGCCTGGCTGTATTGCTTGCTGACCGATCAAGGTCTCCCTGTAACTTCTGTAATAATTCTCTAGGACTTGGATGTACAGGGGTTTGGGGTGGGCAATTAGTTGTTCCACTAAAGGAGACTGTAGATGGAGTTCTACTGGGACTCACAGGTGGAATAACCACTTCTGCTTGGGCTTCATTATAGGACTCCAATGCCTCCTGAAGATATTTATCATAATCTATCAAGGAATCAAGTTCTGTGACTCCACCCCCATTATTCATTCCACTTTCTTGCCTTGGGGTTACAACTGGTGGAGGGTTTGAATTAGGCTCCCTTCGATGTGGAGCATAGGGTGGAGGTGGAAGCACCTCTTCCTCTGGTCCCTCAAAAAATGGGTTTGAGTTTATTTGGCAAGATTCCTTTCCTAGCTTCGGCTTTTACAGCCAATAATTTGCATCGTTGGACTTTGCATTCCCTTATCCATGGAGGATTTTTATTTAATGTGCTCAGCCAGGAATCTATATATGAAAATTGTTCTGGGCACCCTCCAGTTTCTTTGGCGATGTTAGACCAAAGTTTGCTTACTAAATTTATATCAAAGGTTCCCTGAGATGGCCATCCAGTATTTTGTTTTGGCCATTCTAGTTCACATAACGTTCTCGGGCGCTCTGGCGTCATTTTGACTCCATATGTCCCTGAGAAGGCTTTCTTAAAATTATTTAACATACATTCAAAAGGTGTATTTCCCCCCTTTGAACCCCCAACTCCCATTGTATGGCCCTGTGAAGTATCCACTCAGTCACTCACACACACACCTTACTGGGAAACGTAGTAGTACTCACTCCACACTTAGGTCAGCTACACATTGTACTTTCTCACACATGCAATGCGCCAGATACTTCAACCATACTCTACCTCCCAATCTTCCCTTTTCCCTACACCAGATCACCATCTGATGTACCCAGCCACCTAGCGTACTCAGTTCCCCTTTACTGAGACGCAGAAGTTTGATCAGGACTTCTCTTCCTCCCAATTAATTGGAGGGCCAAAACCCCTTAGTGCACTTACCCTTAGCTGGTTCCCTGTTTATTTCTCTGGTTCCCCCCCGGTCCGTCGCCGTCGGTGGGCAGGGTATCAGACAGACGAGACTGCTGCGTTCCCCTGGAAAAAAATTTTCCAGTGTGCGCTGGGTAGGCAATCAGTTGTCTTCTCTCTTGTACCCTGTCCAGTAAGGCGAAGGGGCTGCGTTCCAGCAGACCACTTATCCGAGTCACGGCACCATAAAATGTAGCACCCTGCTTGTGGTTAACGCTTAGCTGGAATGAAATATTCAACGCAGCAACAGAGAAATTAAAATAATAATTTATTTGTCAGACAAATAAATGAGAGGCACAGTGGTATATGGTTACCAAGCTCTGGCCTGGCCTCCTGCCATTATGGCCAGCACTTATATTCCCTTAATCCAGCCCCCTTTGCTCCTCCTGTGGCTGCCTCTGTTCAATCAGCCTGGTTGAATTTCCTATTGGCTGATTGCTATAACCAATTCTAAAAGATACACCCATATCCTCCTGTCTTTATATGGAACACAAAGAGCTATATATTGTTTCATCTATAAATGACAAATAAGTAGTAATATATCTTACATGTGTCTCAACAAGGAATCTTAATTACCAGCTCACCTCTTGCCTTCCTTGCCCTCCAAAACAGATGGTTAATAATTTTAAAATTTTATCTTGAACAGATGTCAGAGACCTTGGGTTCATATTCTCATGCATCATCAATGAAATATCTCCTTTTGGAGGTCTTTAAACAAAGGCCCGACAGCCATCTGTCATGAGCGCTCGATTGGCGTCTCCTGTCTGACAGGGGGGCTAGGCTGATGGCTGACTTAATTACAACTCTTACAACTATATGAAATCTAGCATTTCTTAAATCCTTTGCATAATTACATTTAAGACAATATATTTAATACATAACATAGGTAGCCTTTTAGAAGGATAAACTTCCTCAAAGTAAAAAGGAAGAAACAGTTTACAGCCTCAAAATAAAATAGGAAAAAAGAGCCTCTTCCCCTGTTTACACTCTCCCCCTTCTCCTAGCCAGTTGCCTAGTTTTCCATGTGCTCTTGGCCTTTTGTCCTGTGGCTCAAGTTTAACGGTTTTATTTTACTATTTACCCATTCCCAATTATGTTTGGTCTCTGCCCTTTTTATCTTCTGTAACATGTAGGGTCAGTGTCCTCACTCTCAGTCTGTAATTCCAGCTTTTACGACTTTGAGGATTGTTTTCTGCTATAAATCAAGGGGCCCCTTTGTCTAGGAGGAAAACATTGCCAGTGTTTTCTTAAGCAGCTGGTCTGCCTGGCATGAAACTTTTGAAAATCTTTAAGCTCTCTCTTTAATATACAAGTCCTGATCAAACATTAATAAAATGCAGGCTTATGCCTGATGCCTCAGTATCCTGGTAAAAGAGGACACATGGCAACCCTAACTTTTGCCTCAGGCCACACCTACTTTGCCTCTGGCCTTTCTCTTTACTGGTGTTACTGGGAAATTGGAAGGGGGTTGAGAGGCCTCCCCCCAAGCCTTGTCTCTCCACACCACGAGGCAAAGACAAAAAGCCTCTGCTGCACATTACCAATCCATTCCCTCAGAGACATACCACCCAGAGGTATTTCCCTGCCTTTTCACCTGTCAAACCTAAACCTTCCTATCCATAAAAAGTCAGAACTACGACATCCAACCCACTGAAGGAGGCTGAGGATAACTGAAGACCAGAAACCAGGTAGAAGTGAAATGTTTTTGCCTGATGCCTGAATAGAGGTACAGTGGTACCTCGGGTTACAGACGCTTCAGGTTATAGACTCCGCTAACCCAGATATAGTACCTCGGGTTAAGAACTTTGCTTCAGGATGAGAACAGAAATCACGCGACGGCAGGAGGCCCCATTAGCTAAAGTGGTACCTCAGGTTCAGAACAGTTTCAGGTTAAGAACAGACCTCCGGAACGAATCAAGTTCTTAACCCGAGGTACCGCTGTGATGATGGGGCCAAGCAAGCCTCCCTGGGGAGAGCTCTGCACAAGCAGGGGGCCACCACTGAAAAGGCCCATTCTCATGTTGGCACCCTCTGCTCCTCCCTCGGAGACTGAACACAGAGAAGAACCTCAGTTGAGAAATGCAGGATCTGGACTGGTTCATGTGGGAAGAGGTGCTGGGTTCCTGAACCAACAGCTTGAAATGAGCCCAGGAACTAAATCAACATTTAAACTAAAAGTACAGTGAAAAAAATATAAGTCAGCTCTACTTGTCTAGGTAAAGGTAAAGGTAAAGGTACCCCTGCCCGTACGGGCCAGTCTTGACAGACTAGAGGGTTGTGCGCCCATCTCACTCAAGAGGCCGGGGGCCAGCGCTGTCCGGAGACACTTCCGGGTCACGTGGCCAGCGTGACATCGCTGCTCTGGCGAGCCAGAGCCGCACACGGAAACGCCGTTTACCTTCCCGCTGGTAAGCGGTCCCTATTTATCTACTTGCACCCGAGGGTGCTTTCGAACTGCTAGGTTGGCAGGCGCTGGGACCGAACAACGGGAGCGCACCCCGCCGCGGGGATTCGAACCGCCGACCTTTCGATCGGCAAGCCCTAGGTGCTGAGGCTTTTACTCACAGCGCCACCCGCGTCCCACTTGTCTAGGTAGGCTTACCTAAATAAAAATGTTTTTAGCAGGGGCCCCAAATTACATTGCAATGGTGCCTACATAAAAATAGGCAATCTTGTTTCTGATCATTTCCCGAATGATCCTTTGCATGACATTTGACTTCCCCTTCCGCAGCTGCAGCTGTCTCTGTGTTTGTTTGTTTGTTTGTTTGTTTGTTTGTTTGTTTGCTTGCTTGTTTGCTTGCTTGCTGTTCATAAGAAAAATCCCTCCACACTGCGGGAAAGATCTATGGGCCTGATAAGACGTCAGCATGCATCAGAAAACAGCTCTTCAGCTTGGCTCTCTAAGGGTTAAAGGGAGCGAGATGTGCTTTCTGAGAGAAAGTGAGGGCCTTTCTTCTTGTTTCAATCAGCTGGTGGAGAGAGGAGGGAGCTGGGATCAAAGCAGAAGGTGTCAATTCAAGGCCATTATCCTACCTCTCCCACAGGTTGCACAGTGACTGCCTAGGCATACTGTATTATAATAGGGCTGACTCCATGCAACTGCATTTCGCCCAGAAAGGAAACCCGGACATTTTGCCTAATTTTAAAATCCGCCCAGACACAATTTTTTATCCTGAAAAAGAGGATGTGGGGGGGCAGACATATGGCAGCCCAACACACAAACACACAGGCCCAGCAGGACGAAGCCACCCCTGGGTGCCCTGCCCTCCTTGCCACTTCCACCACCTGTGAAGAAGCCAGGCCAGCTCAGGCACTGATTTCCAGCAAGATCTCACAAGAGAGAACTGCTCTGCTGGCAGGGTGGGGGGCACACCATGGGGCAGGGCAGGGCAGGACTTCGCGTTTCACCTCAAGCAGCAAAATGGGACATGCTAGCCACCCACTTGGGACACGGGTGGCGCTGTGGTCTAAACCACTGAGCCTAGCAGTGGTGTAGTGTGGGTTGTCAGCACCCAGGGCAAGGCAAGTAATTTGCGCCCCCTAACCCGTGGATTTGCGCCCCCTAACCCTAATCCCCAGATGTTGCACCCAGTGCGGCCGGCCCCCCCTGCACCCCCCACGCTACGCCACTGGAACCTAGGACTTGCCGATCAGAAGGTTGGTGGTTTGAAACCCTGCAACAGGGTGAGCGCCCGTTGTTTCAGTCCCAGCTTCTGCCCACCTGGCAGTTCGAAAGCACTCAAAGTGCAAGTAGATAAATAGGTACCACTCCAGTGGGAAGGTAAACGGCGTTTCCGTGCACTGCTCTGGTTCGTCAGAAGCGGCTTAGTCATGCTGGCCACGTGATCCAGAAAAACTGTCTGCAGAAGTGGACAAATGGCGGCTCCCTCAGCCAATAAAGCGAGATGAGCACCGCAACCCCAGAGTCGTCCGCGACTGGACCTAATGGTCAGGGGTCCCTTTACCTTTACCCACCCACTTTGTGTTCAACCCAAGGGCCTTAGACTGCGGGTGCCACCATTCTGTCTTGCCTCCCGTTTTTAATACCTGCATAAAACCTGATTTGTAGACAGGAGGGACACAACTCTTTTGTGGTGGCTCCAAATCTATGGAACACTCTCCCAGGAGAAACCTGGCAGGCTCTCTCACTCCCAGCAGTAAAGGCTTTCTTATTTAGAGAAGGTATTTCATAATAGTTTACCTATCTTGCTTTGAAACAGCTTTCAGACTTCTTTTACTGCTGTTTTGTTTAAATTTTCTTTTGTAACTGAATTTTGTTTTTAAAGGGGGGAGGTTGTTTTTGTACACTGCCCTGGGTACATTTTTTTTCCTGTGTAGGAAAGTGGAATTTTAAAAAGTTCATTTATTCATTATGTCCCCATAAGAAAAAAAAATACAACCCAGAAAGCCTTCTGTGTATGATTTGAGCCCCTTACCTCATAAAGGCAGTGTGGTGTTGTGGTTAGAGTATCAGCGTAGGAGTGGGGAGACCCTGCTTCAAATCCTCATCCAGGCATTAGACTCGCAGAGAGGATCTTCAGTGGGTCAGTCTATCCCGGTCAGGCCTGACTCACAGGACTGTTGTGAGAAGAACATGGGTCGGGAACCGCACACAGTGTCTTGAGCTCCTTCCCCCCCCCCCATGATAAATTTTTATTAGTTTTACATATATATACATATAAACATATACAAAATCCATTACCTAACTTGCACATATTATATCCACTCCACAAATCATAAGTATTATACAATGTTTTTACAAATCATAAGTATAATACAAAATTGTTTTAGGCTCTGCCGAGCCTTAAACTTCCCTCCACTCCTTTGGTAAGTATCAGATAAATTTTACGGTCACGTATTTTGTCTCTTTTACCTAGTAATCGCTTGCTGTTAGAGTTAATCCAACCGTCTGAAATTTAGTTCCAATATACATCAAACATTTATTCCAATTATCATGAAATTTCTGTTCGTCTTGATCTCTTAGTCTTCCTGTTATTCTAGCGAGCTCAGCATAGTTTATCACTTTAACCTGCCAATCATTTATATTAGGTATAACCTCCGTTTTCCAATTTTGTGCTAATATGATTCTTGCGGCTCTTGTGGCATATAGGAATAAAGTCTTATCTTCTTTTTTAATTTCTTTACCCGTCATTCCTAGCAGGAAAGCTTTGGGCTTTTTGAGAATATATATTTAAGAATTTTTTAAAGTTCGTTATAGATCGATTCCCAAAAGCCTTTCACTTTGCTGCATAACCACCACATGTGGTAGAAGTCGCCTTCTACCTCTCCACATTTCCAACATCTTTTATTCTTCAACCTGTAAATCTTAGCTAGCTTCACTGGTGTGTGATACCACCTATAGATCATTTTCCACATATTTTCTCTTAGTGCCGTACACGCCGTGAACTTCATGTTAGTATTCCACAATTCCAACCACCTGTCAAAGTCGATGTTATAGCCGATGTCTATCGCCCATTTAATCATGGCCTCCTTCACCTCCTCGTCTTTTGTGTACCATTCCAGTAAAATATCATATATTCTAGACAGTATTTTATTCTTCCCATCTATAACTTCCACATTAAATTTAGAATTTTTGTCTTCAAACCCTAATTTCTTTTTATCTTCCTTTAACAAATCATTTACCTGGTGGTATTGCAGCCACCCTGTAAATGAGTTTTTTATCTCTTCGTACGGTCTGAGTTTAATGCCTTGATCGATTTTCCGCGTAAGTTCTTCATAGGTGGCATTCTTCCCTTCCATATTAGTTTTTTTAACAGTTAGCACCTCTATTGCTGAAATCCACCAAGGAGTTTTCCTTTCCAATAGGTTTTTATTTCTTTCCCATACTTGAAATATTGGTCCTCTAAAAATATGGTTTAGAAAGCCTCTGTGTACTTTCACCTTTTCGTACCACAGGTACGAGTGCCACCCGTACCTGTTATCGAAGCCTTCCAAATCCAAGATGTCCCTATTTTCCAATCTTATCCAATCTTTCAGCCACAATAAACACGCCACCTCATAATATAAACTTAAATCCGGTAGGGAGAAACCCCCTCTTTCTTTTTTATCTACCAGTATTTTCATTTTTATTCACGGTCTTTTCCCCTGCCAGATATATCTCGCCAAGGCTCTTTGCCACTCTTTACACTGCTTTAACCCTTTAAGTACAAGAATGGTTTGAAATAGAAATAGCATTCTGGTTTTTTTTATATAAAATATTTATTAAGAGTTTAAGCAATAAAACACCATTCACATACACAACCCACAAAAGAAAAAACACCATCACCGTCAATCAGTAAAGAAAAAAAAGAAAAAAAAGAAACGAAAAAAGATATACAAAAAAAGACAAAGAACAAAAAAATCATAAAAAACATGAAAAATAATTCAATTTCATAAATAAAGTTTCCATGACCCTCTTTTCTGACTCCCTCACATCTCCCTTCTCTGTGTTCCCATTTCAAAATCTTATTCAGCAATACTTCACCTTCTCTCAAAACTTATTTTAAATTATACGTTTCAACTATTATGTCTCCAATTTTTCCCTTTGTTATCAAATATTTAAGCTTGACATAATGTTATTCAAATTTCACCTTTGTTCTTATAAACCAATTATTTTCATCCTTTCAGCTATGTCACTAATGCCATATTATCTTTGTATCCTGCATCATTCTAACATTCATACAATTTACAATACTTTTGCAAATAGTCCTTAAATTTCTTCCAGTCCTCTTCCACTATCTCTTCTCTCAGGTCTCGGATTCTGCCAGTCATTTCTGCCAGTTCCATGTAGTCTATCAGTTGCATCTGCCATTCTTCCAGGGTGGGCAAATCTTGTGTCTTCCAATATTTTGCGATGAGTATCCTTGCTGCAGTTACTGCATACATAAAAAAAGTTCTGTCCTTCTTTAACATCATTTGGCCAACAATGCCCAAAAGAAAGGCCTCTGGTTTCTTAGGGAAGGTATATTTAAATACCTTTTTCAGTTCATTATAGATCATTTCCCAGAAAGCCTTAATCTTTGGGCATGCCCACCAAAGGTGAAAGAATGTTCCCTCAGTTTCTTTACACTTCCAACACTTATTGTCTGGCAAATGATATATTTTTGCGAGCTTGACTGGGGTCATGTACCACCTGTATATCATTTTCATAATATTTTCTTTCAGGGCATTACATGCCGTAAATTTCACACCGGTGGTCCATAACCGTTCCCAGTCAGCAAACATAATATTATAGCCAATGTCTTGCGCCCATTTTATCATTGCTGATTTAACCGTTTCATCCTGAGTGTTCCATTTTAACAGCAAGTTATACATTCTTGAAAGTACCTTAGTTTTTGGTTCTAACAGTTCTGTTTCTAGTTTCAATTTTTCCACCTGGAAGCCTATTTTTTTGTCCGCCTTATAGGCCTCCCTAATCTGACCATAATGTAACCAATCTCGCACTTTGTCCTTTAGTTTCTCAAAACTCTGCAATCTCCAAGTGTCTCCATCTTTTTCTACTATCTCCCAATATTTTGGCCAATTGGCCTCCATACTGAGTCTTTTCTGAGCCTTGGCTTCCATTGGTTAGAAATAGCATTCTTGGCAGGACGTTCATTTTAATAACCGCTATCCTCCCCAAAAAGGATAATCTCATTCTCTCCCAGATTTCTAAATCTTTCTTAATATTCTTCCAAGTGACCTCATAGTTATCCTTATATAAGTTAATATTTTTAGCTGTAATCCACACTCCAAGGTACTTCACCTTCTTTACTATCATGATTCCCGTCTTTTGTTCTAGATCAGGGGTCTGCAACCTTTAAGACAAAAAGAGCCACTTGGACCCGTTTCCGAAAAAAACAACAACAACTGGGAGCCGCAAAAACATTGCAACATTTAAAACAAATATAACACTGCATATATTGTTTCTGGCCTTAATGCTATATATAAAGGATCGTGCAGTCAGCTGTCAATCTCAAGAAAAAAGGACAAATTAATAGCTAATTAAAATATTTAATTTACAACCAGGTAACCAGGTTAATGGGACTTTTGCTCCTGAACCCCAGTGCTCAGTGTCTGCACATCAGGGCTGTAAGACGTCACCTTCATTTTCACACAGGCTTGCAAGCTGTCATCTGTGAGGCGTGATCGGTGTTTGTTTTTAATATAGTTCATGTTGGTGAAGACCTGCTCACATACATATGTGGAAGAGACCACAAGGGCCCTCGAGTCCAACCCCCTGCCAAGCAGGAAACACCATCAGAGCACTCCTGAGATATGGTTGTCAAGCCTCTGCTTAAAGACCTCCAAAGTAGGAGACTCCACCACACTCCTGGGCAGCAATTCACCAAACTTTCACCAAACTTTCCCCTGCTTCAAGCAACTAAAAAGGGGCTTCAGGCAACTAACTCTACGTGGAATTCCACGCGACCGCGACTGCATAATCAATGCCACAAAATGCCAAAGAAAATTAACCAGGGCCCCAGTGAACCATAAATCATAATCAGTGCCTGATGTAAATAATAATTAATAATGAGGGCCCAATGTCATCCTCGTCATTATAAAAATAATCCCTCTCTTCGCGCCGCCCAGCCTCCCAAGAAAAAAACCCCACTTCAAACGGTCACAAAGCACAAATTCCACGCGACCACAACTTGCTATGCCCAATAACCAATGCCCCAAAATGCCATAGAAAATTAATCAGGGCCCCAGTGTACCATAAATCATAATCAGTGCCTGATGTAAATAATATATAATAATGAGGCATTCGTCATTATAAAAATACCTTTTTTGGCACTTTTTATTATTTCTTTGTTTGACCCCTCAGAATTACTCCTCCTCATATAAATAAACATTAAATTAACAAGTTTCCTTTTTTTGAGTGTGTGTTCTTCACTCCCCTTCAAAACAGTGACCAGTGTATATGCCCCCTTTCAATGCAGCCTGCTTACAAAGGCGGGACGACAAAGACCAGCAATAAGCTGTTGCATAACGTTAAGGAAAACAATTCACCAAACTTCCCCCTGCTTAAGTTTAAAAAGGGGCTTCAGGCAACTAACTCCCACGTGGAATTTCCTATAGTAAGATGGCGGCCGCCTCAGAAGACCACATGGGCAGATAAGATGGCTGCTGGGACGATCCGGTTACCCAGCAACAGCACAGCTGATTCCGACGCTTTTGAAAGCAGCCGGCAAAGCAAGTGTTGGAGCTCCGAAGCCACACTGCTGCGCATGTGACCAAATAGCGAGGACTTACTTTGCTAGAGACAAGCCCCGACGCTACCACAAGCCTCCCTCTCTTCGCGCCGCCCAGCCTCCCAAGAAAAAAACCCCACCTCAAACAGTCACAAAGCACAAATCAGTAAACATAATAAACATTAAATTAACAAGTTACCTTTTTTTGAGTGTGTGTTCTTCACTCCCCTTCAAAACAGTGACCAGTTTTGAACAGTGGCTTCAGGCAACTAACTCCTCCGCCTCCTCCTTCCCTCGCGCCCTCCCCTCGACCCCACCCCTCGCCTCCTTCCCTCGCGCCCTCCCCTCGACCCCACCCCTCGCCTCCTTCCCTCATGCCCGCCCCTCGCCTCCTTCCCTCGCGCCCTCGCCTCCTTCCCTCGCGCCCTCCCCTCGACCCCGCCCCTCGCCTCCTTCCCTCGCGCCCTCCCCTTGACCCCGCCCCTCGCCTCCTTCCCTCGCGCCCTCGCCTCTTTCCCTCGCGCCCTCGCCTCCTTCCCTCGCGCCCTCCCCTCGCCCCCGCCCCGCGCCTCCGCCCCGGAGCCGCAGCAAAGGCTTTAAAGAGCCGCATGCGGCTCTGGAGCCGCAGGTTGCCGACCCCCGTTCTAGATCTACAATATCTTCTTTGGTTAAATTTTTGGTTAGCATTTTGGTCTTATTCTTGTTAATTTTAGGCCTGACACAGCACCGAACTCTTCAAATTTTTGTAAAGCTTCTTTTACACAGTGTCTTGAGCTCCTTGGAATAAAGAGATGTAAATAGTGAGTGGCAGGCCTAGAAGGGAGGGGGGCGAGCTTATGTCAGGATTTGAATTTGCTGCACTCTGAATAAAAACCTGAGCAGCAATTCAGTTGGTGTCCCCCTCCCCAAAAGACTCCAGCCAAAAGACGAAATTGTGGAAAGAGAAGTTGCCTGGGCCCTTAATGCATCACCAAAATAAGAGGAGTGAAGAGGACACATGTTTGCATATAATTTGCATATGCTAATTTCTACCAGAGATACAGATACAGAAAGGCTTACTGCAATGTTAAGTGGGAATCCAACACACACACACACCCATTGTGGAGAAGACCAGTTGAGCTGTGAGTTGCTGTGCCTGCTTTCAACCAGACTGGCCCTGGGCAGCCCTTCCAAGAAAGAAACTCTCTCAAACAGAGATCTGTCCTCTGTCAAGCAGGGCACATGGCCACCCTTCAGAAAAGCCACCCCAGCCAATGAAAACATTATTGCGTAGGTTGGCCAAAAGAGGCCACTGCTCCTCCCAGACCCTCTCCAAGCTGGCCCAGTAGGCTGAGAAGCGTTTGCTCAGAGGCCATTTCCCCCTCTGCCTTCCCCACAGGAGCTGGATGGGCAAGTTAAGAGGGATCTGGGCTGAGCCACCAGCTACTGGCCCTGCAGCACGTTCAAGATTTTGCTCTGGGCCCACAGAAAAGCTCCCTGGCTGGACATCCTCTCATGCAGCGCCCCCACCTCTCCCACTCCCTTCTTCTGATCCAATTTCGTTCTCTCCCACCCACACTTCTCATTTGCTGCGCCTCCAGCCAGCTCAAGCCCCTCGCCCAGACTCTCCAGGCTGTCATTAGTAGCCTGGCAACCTCCTGCATTGGCTTTTAGGCACAGGAGTATTTGTTTGTCAGGCTGCCCTATTCCTGGTTCTTCTGGGAAAGGCAGCAAGAACCCCGGTTATTTCAAAATAAGACACAGGGGAGATGCACCATCCATCGTCGCCCGCCCTCCCCAGCACGCTTGCCTGTTTCCACCAAGCCAAAGACCCAGAAAGAACGTGGGGTCTCACCTTCAGGTCACTTGTCAGGGGGATGATCTACGGCTCAGATCAGTCTTTAGAAAAGGTGCCCAGAGAGTAAAAGTGACTTACAATACTTTTAATCTATAAAATTATTTTTATTTTTATTGAAATTTTCTCAAATAATGTTATTATTTCTTTTTGTATATTAGAAAATGAAAATGAAAACAATTACAATATTTTAAAAAAACCATGAATTTGCTGAGTTTGTGGCTAATGAACTATAGCTCATTAATGTGCTGCCACCGTTCTGCTGATGGATGGTTTTCTTGTTTTAAGAACTGTTTCCTTCACTATTTATTTACAGCAATTTATAAACTGCCCAAAAACAAAAAGGCCTCTCTGGATGATTTGCAATAAATGTGTAAGAGAACAATTTGACTACACAGGGAACAAAAAATACCCTGCAAAATCAAAAGCAGCATAAATTCAGCAGGGAAACAAAACTCATGGCATTCCAAGAATTAAAATGAACAAACAGATTAATACAGCGAGAGGCTCAGCCTGCATCAGTTATTTCCAAGAGCTGGACCAACAGAAAGGGGCCTCCACAACATGGCAGCAGAGAAACACGACAGCTTATGGAAGTTCATGGAGTTTCCACTGATTTGTGCATGTTGACAATACCCACAACAACTGAAATTAACCCTTGCACAGTGGCAGTGTTTTTGGAGTACCAAGATAAAAGCATTTATCCATATCAAACAAATTCCACGAAGAGACACAGGGTTTCTGAGATCAGCAGCAGACAAATAGATGCCATGGAGCACTTCCAGCAAAATCAAACTGGGCTACAATGGCGAAGGCACCCTGAGCAAATTGCTGAAGCCCATGGATGAGTGAAGCCAAGAGCCAAGGGTGGGAAGTGGGGGTGACAGTGTATGTTATTAAAAGCAGCTGCAGTTGGTTTTATAGATCAATAGGCCATTTTACTGCATATTATGTAACTTTAATGTTTTTCAAATTGCTCTGGAGATTTGCTTCTGTGAACCCTTGAAAGCCTGTTTATCTTCCCAGAAAGGAAACCTACGTGCAGTTGCCACCGCTAAGCTTTCACCTGTTTACATCCTTTTGTCCAGCGCAACTGGTGCTGACGTACTGAGGACGCTGGCAGTCAAACAGGCAGGAGGGAACCTTTGCCCCTGAACCATCAACCCTCCTACCTGCATCTGAGCGTTGGTGATGGTGGCTCAGCAGAGCCCGGGATCAATGGCGTTTACATGGCCATTTCTAAGGAGGGCAGGGTGGAGATGAGCTGGAGGAAATGTTTTAATTCTATGAAATAATTATATCTCACCTCTAGGGTTACCAGACCTCCAGGTGTG
Source organism: Podarcis vaucheri (assembly GCF_965113315.1). Lineage (NCBI taxonomy): Eukaryota > Metazoa > Chordata > Lepidosauria > Squamata > Lacertidae > Podarcis > Podarcis vaucheri. The sequence continues at coordinate 5,146,279 of NC_138752.1, forward strand.
CCTGACCCCCTCTAGGTGGCAGCAGGAGGGCTTTAGGTTCCAGGTGGGTGAGAGTGGCTTTAATTTAATAAATATATATTAAGAAGACTATATAAATATGTGACAATAAAATATTTGGGGTGGGGGGAGAAGACTGTGCATGCGGCTTGCAAGCTTCAGCCCAGCAGGAGCTAACTGCAGGTTATACCATAGAAGGGGGGGGGCTGCCCTCTCTGCTTCCCTCCCCAATTTAGCCTCTAGGGCTCAGTGGTGGGAGGGCATGCAGGGGAAGAATAATAATAATAATAATAATAAATTTTATTTATATCCCGCCCTCCCCAGCCGAAGCCGGGCTCAGGGCGGCTAACAACACTAAAATAGTGCAACATTATAAAAACATCATAAGAATTAATTAAAATCAGAATTGATGGCAACCATAAACTAAAGTATTGTAAGGATTGCCAAAGGAGGGAGTCAGGCTGTGCCCCAACCAAAGGCCTGGTGGAACAGCTCTGTCTTGCAGGCCCTGCAGAAAGATGTCAAGTCCTGCAGGGCCCTTGTCTCTTGTGACAGAGCGTTCCACCAGGTTGGAGCCGCAGCCGAAAAAGCCCTGGCTCTAGTTGAGGCCAGCCTAACCTCTCTGAGGCCTGGGACCTTCAAGATGTTTTTATTTGAGGACCGTAAGTTCCTCTGTGGGGCATACCAGGAGAGGCGGTCCCGTAGATACGAGGGTCCTAGGCCGTATAGGGCTTTGAAGGTTAAAACCAGCACCTTAAACCTGATCCTGTACTCCACCGGGAGCCAGTGCAGCTGGTATAGCACCGGATGAATGTGATCTCGCAGCGAGGACCCCGTAAGGAGTCTCGCTGCGGCATTCTGCACCCGCTGGAGTTTCTGGGTCAGTCTCAAGGGCAGCCCCACGTAGAGCGAGTTACAATAATCCAGTCTGGAGGTGACCGTCGCATGGATCACAGTGGCTAGGTCAGGGCGAGAGAGGTAAGGGGCCAACTGCTTAGCTTGGCGGAGATGAAAAAATGCCGCCTTTGTTATAGCTGTAATCTGCGCCTCCATAGAGAGGGAGGTATCGAAGATTACACCCAAACTCTTGACGGACGGTGCTGGCACTAATTGCACCCCCGCAAGAGATGGGAGTTGCCGCCTCAATCCCATATCGTCCCGTCCCAGCCAGAGGACCTCTGTCTTCGAAGGATTTAACTTCAACCGGCTCCCACGTAACCATCCAGCCACAGCTTCCAAGCATCTGATCAGTGTGTCTGGGGCCGAGTCAGGATGGCCATCCATCAACAGATAGAGTTGGGTGTCATCAGCATACTGATGGCAGCCCAGCCCAAAACTCCGGACAAGCTGGGCGAGGGGGCGCTTAAAGATGTTAAAAAGCATCGGGGAGAGAATCGCACCTTGAGGCACTCCACACACCAAGGAGTGGCGGGATGACAGTTCCCCCCCAAGCGCCACCCTCTGTCCCCGACCAGAGAGAAACAAGCGCAGCCATTGAAGGACTGTGCCCTGGATCCCCACGTCGGCGAGGCGGTGGTCCAGAAGTTCATGATCGACCATGTCGAAAGCTGCTGACAGATCTAGAAGAATCAGCAGCCCCGACCCGCCTCGATCCAGCTGTCTACGAAGATCATCTGTTAGGGTGACCAGAGCCGTCTCGGTCCCATGACCAGCGCGGAAGCCGGACTGGAATGGATCCAGAGCCGATGTTTCATCCAGAAACCTACCAAGCTGTTCAGCAACCGCTCTCTCAATCACCTTACCCAGGAATGGAAGATTCGAAACTGGGCGGTAATTGGATAGATCTAAGGGATCTAATGATGTTTTCTTTAAGAGCGGACGCACCACTGCCTCCTTCAGTTCCCCTGGGAATGTCCCGGTGCCAAGGGACAAATTGATGATATCCCCCAGGGGGGCCCGCACCTCGTCTGGACATGCTCTAATCAGCCAAGATGGGCACGGGTCAAGAGGACAAGTGGTGGGCTTTCCAGCTCGGAGGAGTCTGTCCACATCGGCTGGGGATATCCGGTCAAAGTGGTCCAGTACTGGACCCGAGGACAGTCGAGGGGCCTCCAGTTCCTTTATTGTATCCAAATTGGCAGGGAGGTCATGGCGGAGCGACAGGACCTTCTCCGCAAAAAAGCTCGCAAATGCCTCACAGCTGTGTGTCGAATTGTTATTTAAATTTGGCTGTCCTTCGAGGGACGTTAAAGACCGAATTATACTAAATAATTGTGCCGGGCGAGAGCTAGCGGATGCAATGGAGGCCGAGAAGTAGGACTTCTTAGCGGCCTTCACTGCCATCTCGTAGGTTTTCATAAAAACCCTATAAGATGTTCTTGAGGCTCCGTCACGGGCACCCCGCCATACTCGCTCTAGCCGTCTGAGGTCCCGCTTCATTTTCCGGAGCTCCTCAGTAAACCAGGGAGCCCGGTTTCTGCGGGGTCGCAGAGGGCGCTTAGGTGCGATCTCATTGATGGCTGCCAGGAGCTGGGTATTCCAGCCCTCAACAAGCTCAGTCAATGAGTCGCCAGGGGGAGAAAGGTCCCGCAAGGCTTGGCGGAATCTATCAGGGTCCATCAGCCTCCGCGGGCGAGCCCAAATCGGCTCACCACCTAAGCAGGGTGGGGGTGGAACATCAATCCTGGCTTTCATAGCATAGTGATCAGACCATGGCACCTTCATCGAAGGAAACATGATCACATCTATACCAGCGCCAAAGATCAGATCCAGCGTGTGGCCTGCTTGATGTGTGGGGCCCGAAACAAACTGGGAGAGCCCTAGTGTCGCCATGGAAGACACCAGGTCCAGAGCCTGTGAGGAGGGAGTGGCATCAGCATGGATGTTGAAGTCCCCCAATACCAATAGGTTAGGGAACTCCAAGGCCCAGCCGGCCACCGCCTCCAGCAGGCCTGACAGGGTGGCTGCTGGTGCGCTAGGTGGCCGGTACACCAGCCAGACAGCCAAGCTCACCTCGGAGCCCCACACTAGGCCAACACATTCAATGCCGGGGATCGATGGCGGTGGTAGAGCCCTGAAAGAACAATCTTCCCGGATTAATAATGCCACCCCTCCCCCCCCGGCCCACAGTCCGTGACTGGTGGAGGACGGAGAAACCCGGGGGCGCCATCTCTCGTAAGGTAACAGTTACCCCTTCGCGCACCCAGGTCTCCGTCACACAAGCCAGGTCGACCCCCTGCGAGATGATGAAATCTCGCAGGGTGGCGGTTTTGTTGCCTATAGACCTGGCATTGCACAACACCAGTGACGGAGGTGAGTAATCCTTTCTCACCCTACCCTCGTCTCTCGGGATGGGGCGCAGATTGGAAGGGGTACGAGCATATCCGTATCTCGATCCCCTTCGCCTATGCCATCTGCCCCCACCGCCATACCTCCCTCGCCCCTTCACAGTAGGAATCCCAAGCCTCATACTCGCCTCCATTTACAGAATATAAAAGCAAACAAAAAATACACCGAAACAAAACCAATCCCCACCCCACTCAACAAACCATCCCACCCCAACCCAAAATAAAACAAAACAAAATAAAAATACATGGATAAAAAACCACCGTTTCTGGTGGTACAGCAAAATAAAAAGTAAAAACACCTTTAAAACATTTTAAAATATATAACACGCTTAAACATTTGCTGCCACAGCAGCCACCCCCCCCCCAGGACATCACCAGGGGCCACCCCTAGATCTCAGGGTCCGGGATGCTCCTGACCAGGCAACCCCACCCATCATGACTCAGGGCAGTTTGCAACAACTGAAAATCTCAGTACTGTCCCTGGCGGAGCAAGTCCCATCGTTTCATTCTGTGCTGCGTAAAAAAGTCCTTTCTTTTATCTGTCCTGAATTTTCCCACATTCAGCTTCATTGGACCCCCAAGGTCTGGTGTGAGGAGAGAATGGGGTGCTAAAGGGGTCAACCTGGAATTTTGGTGTGCCAAACATGTTTTCATTTTTCTTGTGCATCCTTTCTGTGCTGATCATATTTTTATGATTGGCCACCTCACTTTTACCACAGACAAAAAGTACAGCTCCACCACCACCACCCAGTCAGGCAAAAGAGGAGGGTGCAGAGCACAGCAATGCCAAGGGGGAGAAGGCGAATGCCCTGGATGGCGAGGGTCTGGCTGATGGTCAGAGGCTTTGTAGGGTTGCGTTTCACCCCAGGAACCCTCAGGTTCCTCAGCTGTATTCTACAAGTTGCCTGATTTTCCAGGGATAGTCCCAGAATTACAAAATCAGAACCAGTGAAGGCGGTGAAGGTCCTGTGTGAGTGCCTGGAGGCGGTTGGAGGATGGACGGCGGCTAATGGATTGAAGTTGAATCCTGACAAGACAAAAGTACTGTTTTTGGGGGACAGTGGGCGGGCTGGTGTGGAGGACTCCCTGGTCCTGAATGGGGTAACTGTGCCCCTGAAGGACCAGGTGCGTAGCCTGGGAGTCATTTTGGACTCACAGCTGTCCATGGAGGCACAGGTCAATTCTGTATCCAGGGCAGCTGTCTACCAACTCCACCTGGTACGCAGGCTGAGACCCTACCTGCCCGCTGACTGTCTGGCCAGAGTGGTGCATGCTCTAGTTATCTCCCGCTTGGACTACTGCAATGCGCTCTACGTGGGGCTACCTTTGAAGGTGACTCGGAAACTACAACTAATCCAGAATGCGGCAGCTAGACTGGTGACTGGGGGCGGCCGCCGAGACCACATAACACCGGTCTTGAAAGACCTACATTGGCTCCCAGTACGTTTCCGAGCACAATTCAAAGTGTTGGTGTTGACCTTTAAAGCCCTAAACGGCTTCGGCCCAGTATACCTGAAGGAGCGTCTCCACCCCCATCGTTCTGCCCGGACACTGAGGTCCAGTGCCGAGGGCCTTCTGGCGGTTCCCTCATTGCGAGAAGCGAAGCTACAGGGAACCAGGCAGAGGGCCTTTTCGGTGGTGGCGCCCGCCCTGTGGAATGCCCTCCCATCGGATGTCAAGGTGATGGACAACTACCTGACATTCAGAAAACATCTTAAGGCGGCCCTATTCAGGGAAGCTTTTAATGTATGATATTTTAGTGTTTTTTGGTTTCTGTGGAAGCCGCCCAGAGTGGCTGGGGAAACCCAGCCAGATGGGCGGGGTACAAATAATAAATTATTATTATTATTATTATTATTATTATTATTATTATTATTATTATAAAAGCCATTATGACTTCCGATTTGATCCCGGAATGTCTCTATTTTCTTCACCAGACCAGCTGCTGAGCTTGGGGCTTGGCCTGAGTGGCGGCTGCAGCAGCAGCAGCAGCAGCAGCAAGGGAGCACCCTGTGGACACTAAATGGCTGCAGCCACTGACCTGCTCCCTTGTGCAGCTTGTAACGGCTGCTGGCGTGTGGGAGAGGAGGAGGAGGAGGAGGAGAGACCGCTGCCACGAGGCCCAGCTCCACATGATGCGCCAGCTCTGAGGGGCAGGCAGAGGGCAGGGTCGCCTTGGGCACAAATAATGGGGGAGTGGAGCGCAAGGAGACTCAAGCTTGTTTGTTTAAAAAATGCTTTGTGCATCCACATCTAATCTTGCCCCTTTCTAAAATTTACCGTATTTTTTGCACCATAACACTCACTTTTTTCCTCCTAGAAAGTAAGGGGAAATGTCTGTGCGTGTTACGGAGGGAATGCCTGCGGATGACGGGGGGATCTGCTGCAGTGGTGAGCAGAGGATCCATGGTTCCCCTTCCTTCCATTCTCTGAGGCTCACTTTGGAACAGCAAATCAGGAGAAGAGCCGCTGAGTGGGGAGGAGAGATGGACAGAGAGACTGCTTGCTTTAAAGGAGCAAAGTGGGAGAGGAGAGGAGCTGCTTACATGAGTGTAAGTGGCTCCTGTCCGGTTGGCTCCTTTAAAGCAAGCAGGCTCTCTGTCCCTCTCTCCTCCCCACTCAGCTCGCTAAATAGCAGCAAAGTTTTTCAGCTCGCTAAGCCGGGGATGAGCGGGGAGGAGGGAGAAAGGCAGAGCCTGCTTGCTTTAAAGGAGCAAAGTGGGAGAGGATAGGAGCCTTCTCCCTTTATACCCCTCTTCTGCATTATTAGCAGCATCCTTCTCCACCCACCCCACACATGCTCCTTGTTCCTTGAGTGCTTTTCCTCCCCTCCCCACTTAAAACATGGTTACAAAACACGGATCCACATGGATCCTCAGGATTTTTGCACTGGGTCACCCCAAATTCACCATCAGATCACATAGCATGTCCATCTTGCACCAAAAAATCATGCACCCACTGTTGCCTGGTGCAAAAACGTGGTTACAAAGCATGGATCCACATGGATCCTCAGGATTATTGCATTGGGCTACTCCAAACTCACCGTCAGATCACATGTCTGTGGCCACAGCATGAACCACAAAAATCATACTTCCACTGTTTCGTTTAGAATATTTTTTTTCTTGTTTTCCTCCTCTAAAAACTACATGCGTGTTATGGTCGGGTGCGTGTTATAGAGCAAAAATACGATATTTATTGTTGTATACTTTTCTTTTTGTAAATCTACCAAAAAATAAAATAAAATTGGGGTTTTATGAGGACGATGGAGGGCGTGTGTGCTGCATCCATGGGCATAGCCAAGGGGGAGCAAAAATACATAGCTAACTGAGGTTCTGCCCCCCCCCCCAACTCCCTGGCTACACCCATGGCTGTGTCCAGTTGGTGCAACGGTGGCAGCACTTGCCCTTCTTCTGATCAGAAATCCTCTGCTGGGGGGGGGGGGCAAAAATGTGAGGTCAAGGGAATAAGTTGTGGGAGAGTGAGAAATTTTCCTCTTTTCACCTGAGGACTGTGGAAGGGTATGAGGTTCCTATATACATACATACATACATACATACATACATACATACATACATACAGAACAAATGCTTAAGAAAAGAAGATAAGCAAGCAACAGGAGTAAGGGAAGAAGAATCGCTTTGCTTGTTTGCCAATGTTTTTCCTTTGAAAAGTTTGGGTTGTTTATATTTCTGCAGAAGAAACACTTCCTGCCGGCAGCTCTCTAAGGGACTGGTTGGATGGGGACAACATTTTTTCAGGAAGAGACTTTCCCTTTGCTCAGAGGGAAATGGGGAAGGTGCAAAGACAGATTTAATGTCTTTATCTTTATTACAGGAAGATGGTGATAGAGGATTTTCTGAATTCACTTTCTGCAGGACACCAGGCCCTGAATTACTCTCAGGAAGAGGAAACCAGCAGCCTTGGCTTCTTCACTCTTTAACATTTTCAGTTTGGAATCTATTTGTTTCAGCCCATATTACTGACCATAGTAGAATCAGCTGCTGCATCAAAAATAGCATAAAGTAAAATAAAAAATAATCAGCTTCACAACATTATAGATATACCATAAAGAACCATAAAATTGTAGAGTTGGGAGGGATTCCAAGGGTCACCTAGTGAAGTCCCCTGCAATGCAGGAATCACAACTAAAGAGTCCCTGACAGAGGGCCACCCAACCTCTACTTAAAAACTTCCAACCTGGGAACCAGTGAAGGCAGGTATGAGTGTCTGGAGGTGTCTGGAGGGTGGATGGCGGTCAATGGATTGAGGTTGAATCCTGACAAGACAGAGGATGGGCAGGTGTGGGGAGTTCCCTGGTCCTAAATGGGATAAGTGTGCCCCTAAAGGACTGGGTGCACAGCCTGGGAGTCATTTTGGACTCTTAGCTGTCCATGGAGACACGGGTCACTTCTGTGTCCAGGGCAGCTGTCTACCAGCACCATCTGGTATGCAGGCTGAGGCCCTACCTGCCCACAAACTGTCTCACCAGAGTGGTGCATGCTCTGGTTATCTCCCGCTTGGACTACTGCAATGCGCTCTACCTTTGAAGGTGACTCGGGAACTACAACTAATCCAGAACACGGCAGCTAGACTGGTGACTGGGAATAGCTACCAGGACCATATAGCACTGGTTCTGAAAGATATACCTTGGCTCCCAGTACATTTCCGAGCAGAATTCAAAGTGTTGGTGCTGACCTTTAAAGCTGTAAATGGCCTTGGCCCTGTATACCTGAAGGAGCATCTCCACCCCCATCGTTCATCCCGGACACTGAGGTCCAGCTCCAAGGGCCTTGTGGCAGTTCCCTTACTGCAAGAAGTGAGGTTACAGAGAACCAGGCAGAGGGCCTTCTCAGTAGTCGTGCCCACCCTGTGGAATGCCCTCCTGTCAGATGTCAAAGAGATAAATAACTATACAACTTTTAGAAGACAGTCCTTTTCAAGAAGCTTTTAATGTTTAATGTTTTGTTTTATTCCTTTATATTTTGTTGGAAGCTGCCCAGTGTGGCTTGGGAAACCCAGTTGGATGGGGGGGGGGAATAAGTAATGCTACATCATCATCACCACCATCATCATTAGTATAGAAATGCAGTGCATCTCTCTGTAACAGGGAAGCCTGTGACCAGGTGCCTGCTCAGTCTGCTGCCCAGATGGTGCCAGGGGGGCAACTTCAAGGTACCGCTTGCTCTCCCTTCATCTTTAAGCCTTGATCTTTAAGCCTTCCAACTGAGGACACTTTCAGACAGAGGACTCTCCTCCTCTCTCCTCTGTAAAGTACAGCACAGGCGCAAATCCCACTCTTTCTGCCTTGCTTGCCATCTGTGCAAGGGGAATGGCAGAGGACAGACACCCCAAGCCCAGAACACGTTAGAAGAGAACATAAAGTGTTATAAATGATGCAAGACAATTCAATTAAGTGCCGTCAGTGCAGTTTGGTACACCTCACAACGAGGCAGCAAATTTTACAGCCAACCTTCTGCTGCTTGCATTTAAGATTAAAACCTGAGTGTTTTTTTAATCCATTGCCATACCATACTTCTAATTTTACTACTAACTGGACCAAGAGACCATATTCAATAATAGGCAAGATCAGATTAAGTCAGGGTGATTGTAGCTTGTCTTTTCCTCATCATCTTCTGAAAATGGATTCTACTCCCATCGCCCTCAGCCTCATCACGTAGACACTTGGAAGCGTTATATAATTCACCAATAGGTGCTGCAATACAGTTGACAATGCTCCCCCCCCCCCCAATTAAGTGATTGAAGCTTTCCACATATTGTATTTTGCAGTGACCTAACAGTACTGGAACTGATTTATTTATTTTTTAAGCAAAAGACATACAGTATAGGGAAGTGCAAGCTGCAAAGTGCAAGTGACTCTGTCAGCCTGGGGTTGTTGCAAGGATTACAACTAGATCATGCACAAGAAATAGCTGCAACACTTTAAATAGGTAACTAGGAAGCTGCCATATCTCACCATCGTGCAGAAGACTATGTGACTGACCAGGGAGGTGCCTGCCCAGCTAGGCTGCTGCCCAACAGGTGCAGTTGCTGAGCAACTTCCAGGCCCCTCCTACTCTCCCTCTGAAAACTCTCTGGTATTCAGAGGCAAACTGGTCCTGGCAGTGCACGACCATCAGGGCTGGATTTAGGTTTGATGAGGCCCTAAGCTACTGAAGGTGATGAGGCCCTTTATATGTCCAGCTGTCCTTTGTCAACAACAAATTGCCACTGTTTTTTGTGTTGCATATATGCTATATGGTAATTGATGGACCTAATAGGTCCATAAAGGTGAAGGGACCCCTGACCGTTAGGTCCAGTCGTGGATGCCTCTGGGGTTGCGGTGCTCCTCTCGCTTTATGGGCCAAGGGAGCCAGCGTACAGCTTCCGGGTCATGTGGCCAGCATGACTAAGCCACTTCTGGCGAACCAGAGCAGCGCACGGAAACACCGTTTACCTTCCTGCCGGAGTGGTACCTATTTATCTACTTGCACTGCATGCATACACAACACAAAACACTGTTGTTGTATGTAGGTTTTTTAAAAAAATTTTATCTTATATTTTGGAAATGTACATCCAGGGGTTTTTTTCTTTAATTTTTTTTGGGGGGGGCAAGAGAGTAGGGCCCTAAGCTATAGCTTGTTTAGCTTATACGTAAATCCGGCACTGACAGCCATCGCAACCAGCAGCCCTTGAAAGCCTGGTCCTCTGTAAATTTGTCCAGTCCCCTTCTAAAGCGATCTTCATTGATGGCCATTGCTACAGTAAACTCCAGAGTGTTATAGAAAGAGTGTTCATGTGCTATGGGAAGGACTGCTTTTGGGGAAGGGATGTAGCACAGTGCGAGAGCATCTCTACTTTGAATGTAGAAGGCCCCAGGTTCAGATCCCTGGCAGCATCTCCAGGTGGGGCTGGGAGAGCCCCCTGCCTGGAATCCTGGAGGGCCACTGCCAGTCTGACTCAGTGTAAGGCAGCAGCCTCTGTGCGCTCCTGTTGCCCATCATGAATTTCCCACCTTTCAGCTTTACTTAGGACCACAGTGGAGTCTCATGTTAAGATGAGAGCGCTCCCTCCCTCCTCCTCATCCAGTTTATCCACCGCACAAGGAGGTGTCCTGCCCTGAGTGGCTGGCAGAAGGAAGACATCAGGCAGGGGACTAGAGAACGTATTTCAGTTGTATGCAGTGCTTTTTTCTAAAAAAAAATAAAAAAATGTTTAGGGGTATGCGTACCGCCAGAAAAAATGCATTGGTTGTATGTACCCAGACTTGGGAGGGAAATTGCGGTAAAGGAACGAGTGCAGTGGTGCCCCGCAAGACGAAATTAATTCGTTCCGCAAGTTTTGTCGGCTAGCGAATTTTTCGTCTTGCGAATCATGAAATCCCATAGGAATGCATTGAAAATCAATTAATGCGTTCCTATGGTCAAAAAAAGTCCAAACAAAGCCAAATTTGGTACAACAACAGTTTATTAACTGCTCTTTAAAGTCACACATACTGTAAAGAGCAGTTCAAAAATTGAAGGGAAAATAAATTAACTTTATAAACAAAACATGTCTTTGTTTTTAGACAAAGAAAACAAAGTCGCGAGACGTTTTCGTCTTGCGAAACAAGCCCATAGGGAAATTCGTCTTGCGAGGCAAATCGAAAACGGAAAAACCTTTCGTCTAGCGAGTTTTTTGTCTTGCGAGGCATTTGTCTTGCGAGGTACCACTGTACTTCCTAAGGGCAAACCTGCACAATACTCCTGTGCCCTGTCTCAACCCAGCTCCAGGATTTGGGGCACCCTCAGCCTCAGGCAAGACACTTAAGAATGTAAGGGCCTAGGCAGAGCCTGTTGCTGGATCAGACCATAGCACCCTGTTCTCACAGTGGCCAACCCAAAACCTGTGGGGAACTCTTAAGCTGGACCCAAGGGTAGAATCATAGAATTGTAGAGGTGGAAGGAACCACGACGATCAATTACTGCCACTCCCTGCAATTCAGGAATCCTTTTGCCCACCATGGGGCTCATGAGAGCGCTCTCCCTGCCCCCTGAGGCTCCTGTGGACATGTAGTGGCTCCCCTTAAGGTGGGGCTCTGCAGGACTGAGAGTTCTCCCACAGGACCTCTGGCCAGACTTCTAGGGTGCAGGTGCAAAGTTCATTGTTTTTGGGGATCTGACAATTAGCCACACTCACAACTTTCCTGATCTGGCCTGTCGCACCCCAGAACAGGGCTCTTTGGGGTGTGGAGATGGCACTTCCAAGTGGGAAATGGGGTAGTGACACATGGCATGGTTTCACTTCTTCTACAAATGTTGAGGCATGTGGTCACTCAGTGCCACCAGTATTTGCAATCAGGCAGGCTCATTTAGGACTATATAGAAACTTTAGTGTCAGTAATGATGGAGCCCGCAGATGGAAAATACTTTAATTTTTATAAATCTTCATTATCTTTAAAGGGAATCTTTCTGTCAGTTCATACTGTTTTAGGCCACCGCAGTCTCCAAGCAGTGTGAGATTCCAGGGGTTCCAGGCGCTTCCCCAGGGTTGGAATGAGGGACAGCAGAGACTGTGGTCCCTTTAGGATATATGGTTTATTTACAAATGTCTACAACCTGAGCCTACGATGGAGGGGTTCACAGCATTAACACCCCATAAGGGGTCTTGCTTCCCCCATAGCCACAGCCTTGGATTCAAGTAGATATCAGGGATGGTTGTCCCCTCAGAGACTTCAGCCTGCTTCTTCCTCCAGCTTCAAGCTCACACACACACACACACACACACACACACACACACCTGAGCTCAGGCCTTTGGCTTTTCTAACTCCCAGTGAGTTGAGGGAGCGGGCCGCATTCATTTGATGTCTGGCACAGAGCCACTTCCTTTGCTACCTTAATGACCCATTACCAGGAAGCTAGCCTGGATATTCCAGGAATTTGAATTATTGCTTAACACTTGCTGGATCCAGGAATTAGAAGGGTCTTGACAGACAGCCTACTCCTCACCCTCAGCTCATGACATTACATTATTATCCCTTTGGAGCTGTGATGTATTATTATTAATATTATTATTTGTGCTTTTGTATAATTGTGCTTTAGGATGGGAAGGTTTATTATTTACATTTTTCATTCTTTGTTTTCTTTGTTTTTGTTATGTGTGCACTTAAAAAACAACAACAAATCAATAAAAAAAATTAAGGAAATGGGGTAGTGGACCAAGTCAGCCCCTCCCCAGTTAGGAACCCACTCAACTGCAGCATTGGATTTTGGCTCAAAATACACGTCCAACCTCTCCCTTCCTGTTCCACTCAGACTCCCTCACAGATTCAGCAGGCAAGCTGCCATGGCCATTATCACATAAGATTTCCAAGCTGTTTGCTTCCTTAGTGTTCAGCTAAAAGCAAGAAACCTTTACATTCTGTTTGATGGAAGAGTTCTGTTCAGCTGAATGTTCACATATTGCCACAACTGAAGAAATGGGCTCTTGCTTGGATTAATTTGTACACGTTTCTTCTTTGATTCAATTCCTGTTGGGAACTTCTGGGTTAACTCTTCACATCAGTGCCTCTTACTGAAACAAAACCGAACAATCCAGCCAGTGCTATATTTACTCAAAATTACAGCCCCCAAACATTGTGGCACCCTCAGATCTAATAGATGGACAGTGCAATCCTTTACCCATTACTCAGAAGTAAACCTTCGTGGGTTCACTATAGCTATGTATTAGGTAAATCCCTTTGGGATTGTAGCCTTGTTGTGGCTTAAATTGTCATGGACCAAGGCCCACTTCATCAGAGGCACTGAGTGCTGGCCTCAGTTGGCAATTATTTATAATGGGTATGAACTATAAGCTATGATGCTATAGGGTCATGAAGTGCAAGAGGTACAGTCTGCCGTGTTCCTATACAAAGCTCACAGGCATTTGTATTTCACACTGCAAAGTAGAGCACTCTGTACTGGAAGGGTCCCAGACTGAGGAAGGCTAATGTACCCTGATGGCATGATAAAAATGGAGCTAGTTTTGTGTAACAGTGAACTAAAAAAAATTCCAGTTCAAATATCCTCTCTGGCCATGGACTCACTAGGAGGTCTAAGGTAAACTGCTGCCTTTCACAGCACAACCCTGTGTGTGTTTACTCAGAAGTAAGCCCCACTGCATTCAAATGGGAGAAAACTTTCATAATTTACATTTTAAAGCCACCCTCCGAGGCAGGAGAGGCCCTGAGAGAGTGAGCTCTGTGGCTGAGCAGAGATGACCTGGGACTCTCCAGTTGTAGGTTGAAACTAGCCAGCTTCAGCCACCACCACCCTGTCACCTGCCCTGTGGGGGTTGTTTTAAGGATAATGTAAAGCACTCTGGTTGCTACACAAACACTGAAGCTGCAAGTCTGTACACAGCTCCTTAGGTGCAAGCCTCATGGAGAGCTCAATGGGACATTGCCAAAGCACAGGTGCACAGGATTAACAGAACCATGAATTGTGCATTCCAGTAGGTAACTTGCAGGCCTTGCTCAAGTCAAACCTGACCTAACAGATACCAAAAGAGAAGCATTTGCAAGTTTCAGTAAAAATTATATTTATTTTAAAACAAAAAAAACCCACGAGTATGAAAATAAATAAATAAAGTATCTCAGGTTGCAAGGGAGTTCTTTCTCTCTTTTTTAACCCGCTAAAAGCTTCATCAAGGGAACCTCGCTCTCCCCCAAAAGGAGGTCCCTTTTCAAGCTGCTCCCCTTATTGACAGCCTTCATCCTGACGGCGAGGCTGCCCAGGTCGCCTTCGGCAATGCCCACGAAGAAGAAGTCCTCGTTGAAGATGGGGTCGCGGCTCCTCTTGATGACGGTGCTGCGCTGCTTCTGGACCTTGCCGGGCACCAGCGAGAAGGTGATGCAGCAGTTGATGCTCTTGGGCTCGGCCGCGGGCTCGTACAGTCCTTCCACGCTGATCAGGCGGACCCGCAGGCGCCGGTTCTCGGGGCAGTACTCGCAGGACAGCCGCAGCAGCCCGCCCCGGCCCAGGCCCACCGTGCTCTCCCGGCCCAGCCTCTCCGGCGGGAAGAGGGGCAGCGGCGAGAGGCTGCAGGCGCGGCAGCTCAGCGGCTCGAAGAGGCAGTCCGAGGAGCGCCGCACGGCGCCGGGGCTGCTGTCGGTGGAGCTGCTGTCCTCCGTGGACAGGGAGCTGGCTCGCCCCGCGCTGGACAGCTTGCCCCGGGAGCGCCAGGCCCTGCCCAGCAGCCCCTCCTGGCTGCGCGCTTTGGAGAGCAAGCCGGGCCCGCGCGGCAGCGGAGGGGAGCGGCCCAGCAGCGGGGAGCCGAAGGGCGAGGACTCGCTGGAGGAGGCCGTGTCGCTGTCGCAGGGCCGGCGGAGCAGCGGGGGCGCGCAGGCCGGCGGGCGGCCGGAGGAGAGCTCTCGGCCCGCGTAGCTGCTGGCTCGGGGCCGCGCCAGGCTGGGCGAGGAGTCGCGGTGGAAGATGGACTCCTTCCGGCGGGTGTGCGGGCTCTCCAGCAGCGTGCAGAAGCCGTAGGAGGTCTGCGCTTTGGGGAAGTGGGGCAGCGAGAGGGCCGCCTGCGACCGGGGGTCCGAGTTCGTGCCGCCTTCCTCCTCCTCCTCCTCCAGGTCCGGGATCTCCTCCACGCTCTCCACCTGGATGAGGTGGGGCAGCGGGAACGGGCAGGGGGTGCGCTCGGCCCCCACCCCGGCCGAGGTGGCCGCCTGCTGCAAGCCGGGCTCCGTCAGGCAGCGGTGGGGCTGGAAAGTTGCGCTGGGACTCTTGGCCGGAGGAGGATTGGCCAGTCGGGGAGGGATGCAGAACTCCGGGATCCGGTCCGGGGTCAGGATGTTGGCAAAAGCTGCAGCAGGCCCCCCCGGCTTGGCTGCGATAGGGACGGGGTGGCTGGGGGGCAAGCCCAGGAAGGACGGGCCTTCTCCAGGGGATGCCCCCACTTTCTCCAAGAACCACATGGAGTCCAGCTGACTTCTCGGGAGTCCCACAGAAGAGCTGAAGGAGATCAGAAGAACCTGCCAAAAAAGGGAGAGGCGAATACAAAGGCGTTAATATCTCTGGGTTGTTCGCAACTCTTAAAGACCTCTTAAGTGTAGGCAGCAGGTGATGGGGGGTACTCAGCTTCTTTTTACTCAGGAGTATACCCACTGAAATTAACAGCCATGTTTGTTCCTTCCAGTGGGTCTACTCCAAGTAGGACGTAGCTGAATGCTACTTTTGTATAGCTAAAGCCTTTTTGCACACCACAGCTGCAAAAATCCAGGCATGCTTACTTGCGAGTAAGCCTCACAGAATCAAGTGCGCCTTACTTCAGAGCCAACAAGCACAGGATCGGGCTCCAGCAAGCCTTCCCAGCCCCCACCAAACTCCTTCCCTTGTGCAAAAGAATTCCTGGTAGTTTTAGATAGAATTCAATACATACATTCCATTTACTAAAACGGGTTTCTTTACTTAACAAGGGAAGAACGAGAGAAAAGGGGGAGGGAGAGCCCCCATGAAGAGCTCCAAAGACCAGTCTGTCTTTGGCGCGTCCGTAGATTTCCATCTTGGCCGCCTTTTCAAGGCTGCGATCCCCAGCACACTTAGGTGCCAAGCCCCATCGGAGTCATAGCTGTCAATTTTTCCCTTTTCTTGGGAGGAATCCCAAGGGAATTTCCCTTTAAAAAGGGGAAACGTTGACAGCTATGACCGGAGTCCCCAGCCTCGCTTCTGAGGAAGCCCGTAGAGTCCGCGGGCACAAACAACCTCGCGCCTACCTTGCAGGGTCGGTCGCTTCCCAAGAACTGCTTCAGGATGCCGCGCACACAGAGCTGCTGCGCCCTGCCAAGCGCTCGAGCCGCTACTCCTGCGAGCTTGCAGCCCGGCGCCGCGGGCGCGCTCTTTATGGGCAAGCGGCGGCGCGCCGAAGCCAATCGCCAGCCGCGGAGGCAGAGGCAGCTCCCATTGGCCGGCAGCCCCGCTCCCGCCTCCCTCCTCCGCGGTGCCAGCAGCTGCCAGGCGCGTAAAGGTGGAGGAGCCGCGCTGGCGCCGCCTGCTCAGGGGCGCTCCTGCCCGGGGCACGCAAACAAGCAGGGCACTGCCAGCCAGCCGCCGCCGCCGGCTTTAGCAGCAGCCAGCACCACGTTTCCCCGTCTTGTGTCGTTTTTCTAGCCCGCAGCCCCTCTTGAATCAGGCTCAGCGCAAAGGGAGCCCATCCTCTTGTCCTGGCGGTGCCCACTGTGGGAAGCCCACGAGCAGGACGGGAGCCCAGAGCTGGGGATGCCCAGCCAATGGTGGGGGGAGGCACCTTGCCCGTTCCTGGATGCAGGTTCTGCCCATCATTCCTGGTAGCCTTGCAGTTCGAGCGCTTTGCCTTAGGAGAACAAGCTGATATTCTTTTCCCAATCGAGCGCCCTTTAGAACATCTGGACCAGTGGCGTAGCGTGGGGGTGCAGGGGGGCCGGCCGCACCGGGCGCAACATCTGGGGGTTAGGGTTAGGGGGCGCAAATCCACGGGTTAGGGGGCGCAAATTACTTGCCTTGCCCCGGGTGCTGACAACCCACGCTACTCCACTGATCTGGACCACAGCCGTGGGCCATGCTGGGGAAGAATGGGTTAGAGAAGTAGATCTGAATACCTGGAGTTTGATCCAAATTCAATCTCTCTCCCTCTCTCCGTGTGTGTGTTTCCTATTCTGCTGGTGACACTCACAGGAAGGTGCAAGGCTTCCCATCACACACTGAGATTGCATAGCCTTAAGGACTATCACCTTACAGCAGTTGTTTTAAAAACTGAAACCCCCAAGCAAGCACTGCTACTCTACAGCGATCAATGCAGCTGCTGCTGGAACCTGCAGGGCAATACAGAGAAATGGCCAGTGAGGAACAGAATCCCTGATGTCCTTTTCAGAAAAAAATTCTTGCAGGTATTAATTGGACTTCTAACACTCCCCCTTCCTCTAACCAAGCTAGCTTAGCACATCCCTGATGGTGCCAATTGAGAAGCAGGAAGTAATACAGAGAGATACCTGCAGGAACTGTACCTGTTTAACTTCCATCACTTCATTTCTTTCATTAATTCCTCACCTGAAGAACCATCTTCTGTTCACTTTTCCTTTTGGAGAGGTACGTTGTCTGAACTTTACCTCTGTATTCTGATTTTCTACTTGGTTACTTTAACCCATGTGGAACTGGACTCATTTTACATGCCTATTTTATAGTTTTGCTTTCCCCTTTTTGATTTTCATCTGTTGTTATAACTGTTCTTTCTGTTTCATATACATTTATAAAAGGAAAGGAAAATATTTTTTAAAAAGCTGGTTTGGATTTTCTTTATTTAGATATCTTGTCACTGGCTCTCACCAAATCTTAAAGAAGGTTGCTGTTAGCTTTGCTGACGAGATGGACCCTATGTTTGGCATTTATAAGTATATTATTCCCAAAGTACGTAATGAGGACGCATGGTTCACGTACGTATTTCCCATCCCCATGCGGTCTTTGGAATGTTTTGATTGGTTTATATCAGATTTTAAAGTTTTGTCTGCAACATTTTAAAAAATAAAAACTGTTATACTGTGAAGGATTCAATGAAATTTGTAAAAACGAAAAATTAAAATGCAACCGTTTCCAGAGCTGCCACACACTGGGTCCATGTTTTCACCTCTGTGCAGAGACTTCATTTCCAACTGTACCTGCTGAACTTCCACCACCCCCGTTTCTGACCTAGACACCAAAGCTCCTTCCTTTCCACCCGGCCTCCCAGGAGAAGTCACTGGCTCGCCCAGGCTGGGGAGCTGCTGCTCTAGTAGGTGGCTGAATTTGTAGGTGGTAATATCCAGTAATATGCTCGTATCAAGTATCCATCCCTCCTGTTGACAAGCACTGTGACCTCTGAGGCACACATCTGAGGGGAGCTTTAAATGTCCAGGTGGAAGCAAGGATTGCAGTCCCCTTGTGAAAAAAGTCATGGCCGTGTTAATCCACCCTGAGTCATCTGCTTTCTGAACAAGAAGCCATCACAACCTTCTATTAGGGTGATTTATAACCAGCATAATAAAATAAAACCATCTTTTTAAAAAAGTCAAACCATCACAACAATAAATCTCATTTCCATCACTGCACTGCAAGACAACAAAACATCACTTCCAGCTGACTAACCAGCCTCTTCCAGCCTGGGGCATCAGCAAACCTCTCTTGGCCTAATTCTGCTTGACGCTGGACCTGGTGCTGCCTCTGTCCTTGCAGCCTAGGACTGACAAGCTGCAGTTGTAGCTGCCTTCCAGGTGAGCCCAGTAATTGATTGCAGTGCGCCACCTATTGGCCACTCTTTCAGAGGAAACCACACCATTCTCTCCTACAGAATTATCCAGGGCTACATCCCCACTTGTGACTTTCGCTCCACCATCACCCCTTGTCCAAAGGCCTGCTCCCTCAAACAATTCCCCCCTTTCCTCCTCTTGCTCACCTCCACCTGTGCTTCTCAATCTGTCCATAATTCCAGGCTGTAACCCTCTATGCATTTAATGGGGCTGACATCTGAGCAGGCATGCTGAGGATTGAGTTGGCAAGAGCGCACACAGCATCATTATTACTTTCAGTATTCTCTGTGCTGTTTTGAGAGCTTTGTGGGTTTAATTTTAAGAAAACCACATAGAAGATTCACAGGGCACAGTCACAAGGTTAGACAGCTACAAATGGAGATTCAACAAATTCATGGGAAAGAGATATGGTAACCAGAGGTATGGAAACTACGGTATAGAACCTCCAGACTCAGAGGCAGTCTATCACTAAAAACAGAAATAAGTATTTACAGAGTTACTGGGAAATAAGAATGGGAAGCGCACAGGAACCCTCTTGTGCTGCTGGTGGTCTTTCCCATCTGGGTGCTGACTAGAGACAGCAAAGGGCTACCCTGATGTGCTTATACTGTACATCAGGGGTGGGGAACCTGCGTCCACAACTCCCTTCGTCCTTGATCTTTGGCCTTGCTGGCTGGGGCTGCTGGGAGCCAGGGGTTCAACAGTATCCAGGCGGCACCAGGCATCCCAGCCGCATGATGATGATTAATAATAATGATATTCGATTGATATACCATCCCTTATCAAAAGATCCCAGGGTGGTGTAAGAGCATGTATTTTACAGAGCATAATAATTAAAACATAATACAAAGCATAATAATAGACAGCATAATAATAAAAGAATCGTAACCGTGCCCCCCCCCCTTTAACAGGCCATAGATCATTTAATGACTGAAGGCCTTGGTAAAGAGGAATGTTTTTGCCTGGAACCTGGAAACACATAATGATGGCACCCAGCGAGCCTCTCTAGGGAGAGCATTCCATAGGTGGGGAGCCACCACAGGAAAGGCCTGTTCTCATGTGACCACCCTCCAAACCTCGCAGGTAGGAGGGACATAGAGAAGGGCCACGGATGACAAGAGCTGGATCCGGGCCATTGTATAGGGAGAGGCAGTTCTTAAAGTATTGAGGTCCTGAGCCGTGTAAGACTTTATAGGTCAGCACCAGCACTTTGAATTGGAACTAGAAATGAATTGGCAGCCAGTGCAGTCAGGCCAGGACTGGCGTTATCTGCTCAAACCATCTTGTTCTGGTAAGGAATCTGGCCATTGCATTTTGCACCAGCTGAAGTTTCTGAACCATCTTCAGAGGCAGACTCACGTACAACACACTGTAGTAATCCAACCTACAGGTTACCAGAGTATAGGCCACAGAAGTTAGGCCATCCCTGTCCAGATAGGGACATAGCAGGGCCACCAGCCGAAGCTGATGGAAGACACTACGTCCCACCAAGGCCACCTGGGCCTCAAGCGACAGTAATGGATCCAGGAGCACCCCCAAGTTATGTAGCTGCTCCTGAAGAGGAAGTGTGACCCCCTCAAGAGCAGGCCACCTCCCAACAGTGCCACTGTCTTATCTGAATGGAGCTTCAGTTTATTTCCTCTCATCCAGTCCACCACTGAGGCAAGACTCAGTCCAGCACTGCCACACCTGGAGATGTAAATGAGAAATAGAGAATTATACACACCACCATGCTAAAGGCACCTGATGATCCCACTGAGAAATCTACAGCCCTCCCCACTCCACAGACCCACCACTAAGACAGAGGCTGGCTCTTTTGGTGGAGAGGTTGTCGGCTTCCTTATACAGACAAAGGACTGGACAAGCCGTGACCCCAGTGAAGGACATGGCTGAGTGATGAATGGACATCTTGTTGTGCTCACTGCCCATCTCAAGGGAAAGTTCTCTGATTCCAAGCTGCACATTGGAGGCCTGGTTCTTCCTGAATTCTTTCTCCTGCCACTCCCCGTGGTCTGGAAAAGGAGCTGGTTGCTGTCCTCTTGAGGAAGACTCATTCTGATGTTTTGGACTACAAGCCCCATCAGCCCTGCCCCCGTGGCCTAGTGTCGGAGATGATGGGAGTTTACGTCCAAAACAACTGGAGGGCACCAGGTTGGGGAAGACTGAGTTTTCCTTCGGCAGCCTTGCTAGCAGAAGCTTTAGCAGCTCTGGAGATGTTTCTTCAGTTGGTAAGCCCCTTCTTTCATAGGAAAAGTGACAAGTGGGGGATGATCGCTGGTTCTTCCTTCCAAGAAAGGTCTCAACTTTTAGAGTTTCCAGATTTACCACCACCACCACCAGGGCCCCTGTTCCTTGAGTGGCTGGAGAGCAAGCTCAAATCACCGGGGCTCAGGACTACATTCCTTCATTCTACTTATATTCCCCTTTCCTCCAGGAAGCTTGTTTCACCCTCACAACAGCCCTGTAAGGTAGTTTAGGCCAGTGTTTCCCAACCGGTGTTCCGCGGCACACTAGTGTGCCGCCGGACGTTGCCTGGTGTGCCGTGGGAGGGAGGCGGGCGAGTCGGGCTAATCCTCCGACGAGCTCCACCTCCAGACCCATTGCTCAAATCCTTTAACCCAGGAAGGCAGGAGGGCGGGGAGGGGGGGGGAGAAAGAGAAAAAAGAAAGGGTGGAAAAAAAGAAGGGGAAGAGAAAATATTTTTTAAAAAAAAGGAAAGAGAGGGAAAAAAGCGAAGGATGGAGGAAGGGGAAGGGGGAAGAAGATGGGGGGTCTTTGTGTATAAACAGAAGGGGAGGACAATGAAGAGGGGCGGGGCTTGGCAGGCAGCAGATAACTGGGGAGGGGGGCGCGGCTGGCGGCGGCTCAAGGCAGAAAGGGAGGAGCTGCCTCGCGGAGCGTCTTGGGCTGCAGAGATTTCCCGTTCAGGAGCGCGGGAGGCCACACCGTGGATGGGAATCTCCTCCTCCTCTTCCAGGAGAGAGGGTGGTCCGCCCCACCGAGTCGGGCCTGCTCAAGCGTGGGAGCCTATAGTTAGAGCTCAGCTCCTTTTCTTGCCTTCCCCGCCCCCCCCCCCACGGAGCACATTTTCCTCGCCCCCCCCAACCCCCGCATGTAGAATAGAAGCCCTCCAGCCTCCACGGTGCACAAACTCTCCCCTCTGCAACGAAGCGCTTTGTTGCATATCTTTGGTGAGGTTTTTAGGCAGTCTTGGTGCACCTTAAATCAGCGCTAATTGCGCCTGGACGCAGTATTTACTTCCGAGTAGGCCCCCTTCCCCCCCCCCGTAGCACCTGACGTTGCTATTCGTATCATCAGGTTTGTTTGTTGATAATTTAATTGTTTTAAAAGCATCATGCTAAAGAGCTCTCTCCCACCCCCAGACCCTTGGGCAAAACAGAAACACACACATACACAAACACTGGGATTGAGCCCTGCAGGTTTTATGAAATGAATGGATTCTGAATGCCTGTTTCAGTGGCTTGTCCGCCTTAGGCTGCTGGGCCAGACACCTGTTACACTGTGCAGTCCGTAAGCTGTGAGCGCTGCTACCTGCCGCCGAGACCACGTAACGACAGTCTTGAAAGACCTACATTGGCTCCCAGTATGTTTCCGAGCACAATTCAAAGTGTTGGTGCTGACCTTTAAAGCCCTGAATGGCCTCGGCCCTGTATACCCTGTATATATCTCCACCCCCGTCGTTCAGCCCAGACAAGGAGGTCCAGCTCCCAGGGCCTTCTGGCAATTCCCTCACTGTGAAAAGTGAGGTTACAGGGAACCAGGCAGAGGGCCTTCTCGGTAGTGGCGCCCGCCCTGTGGAATGCCCTCCCATCAGACATCAAAGAGATAACCATTACCTTCTATGCTGTTACTATTTTTTTATTTTTTTTTACATAAGTAAAAAGTGACCTTTCCCCATCTGGCATGGTGGTGTGCCTCGAGATTTTTTTCATGAAACAAGTGTGCCTTTGCCCAAAAAAGGTTGGGAAACACTGGTTTAGGCAGAGAGACGGTGACTGGTTCTAGGTCACCCAGCGCGCTTCATGCCTAGAGCAGTAGGACGTGTCATTTTAGGGGGTGAAACTTATTTTTTGCAAATTTCTTCAGTGAGTGGTCTCAATAACATGGGTGTGGGGAATTCAAATCTGCTATTAGTACTGTGATTGGACAACATTTAATTTGGTAAGTCTACATTTGATTAAGAAGCACATAAACTGCTCTTAGAAAACCAAATAATTTAAATTTTACCTTCCGAAAGTCTCAGGTAATATACAGGTATGTATAACCAGGGTTTTTTTCCAGCCAGAATTCACCAAAACTCTGTTCCGGCCCCTCTCAGGTAGGCGCCATTGCCATTACAAGAGAACCAGGGAGGCGTCCACGATGAGTTCCAGCACCTCTTTTTCTAGAAAAATAGCACTGTATATAATACAGTGGACCATCTGGATATGAATGTAATTCATTCCAGGGGTCCATACGTATCCCGAAAAATCTGCAAGTAGAGGCGCTGCTTCTACACACATGCGCAGCGCAATAAAGCGCTTCTGCGCATGCGAGCATGGCGAAACACGGAAGAATACACTTCTGGGTTTGCCACATTCGCAACCCGAAAGTTACGTCACCCAAAGGTAACGTAACCTGAGGGTCCACTGTATATAAATAATATAAATATATAACTACAAGTACGTGACAATTATTTTTAATGATTTCTATACAATTTTACACACGTGTTATTTACCAAGCAAATCTAAATTATACTAATTTAACCTTTTTAATTCCCAAGTCATGTTACAACTTTTTGCACCCCTCATTTTTTGAATTTGAAAGTTGAAAAATTCAGCACGCCCTAACAAAACAGGGATTTGAAACTAGGTCTCTCTCAGGTCCTTGTCTGATGCTCTAACCACTACACTCTCCTTGACTCTCAGATCTGATTCTTCCACAGGAGCATGTGAACTACTCTGTCATGCAAACAAGAAATTTGCTAACACCCTGCTTTGGTAATTTGATCAGGACCTGCTTCCTCTCCCTCCCCCCCCCCCCGCCTGCTCCCTGAACATATGCATGGAGCCTCAGAAATGCAGAAAAGGTGTCACAGACACAAGGAGGCTGGTGAGTCTTCAGCCAGATGCTGAGTTTAGCCTTGGATGGGAGCAAAGTGTTCCGAACTCTTTCCCCTGCAGGCTGGGAAGGAAGGGAGAACAATGTTATTTTTGAAACATTCTAGAAAGGCTTATATAAGTCCTGAGCTGTTTGGCCACCAAAGTAGGCCAAGGACCTTCAGAATCACAATAACAGATTGTGCCGCTCCCTGAACTGAACAAACCATCCCAGAGACAGGTTGTGAAAGATCTGCAGGTGTAGAAAAGCACCTGTACATCCATGGTCTTCCCATGCCATGGCCAGAGACAGCCCCTGAGACAGCCCAGGAACTTTGGATTTTACTGGGATGCTCAAATTGTTGCTTTCATGTCCTGATTTCCAGACAGAAAGACAGGAATGGATTAAAATGGTTGGTCCCGTTTCTTCAGTAAATAGGGTGGGCAGGATCAGCTGGGGCTCCTTCACCAGAACCACTACAAAACCATGGGTGGGGCACCATGGAGAACGGCTGCCTACACATCACGGACAGAGGGCCTCCCCAGCTAGTCTTAGCTCTCTGGCAGGACTATGTCAGGATATACTGTATTTTTCGCCCCATAGGACGCACCGGCCCATAGGACGCATCAAGTTTTTTGGGGGGGAAATAAAGGGAAAAAAATTATTTTCCCCCCCCCCAGGCGCTTGTGGGGCAGGCAGCGGGGAGAAGCGCTCTTCTCCCCACTGCCCGCCTTGAGATCAGGTCCGGGGACAGTGGGAAGACGCGCTGCATCTCCCTGCTGTCCCCAGATCTTGTGGGGCAGGCAGCGGGAAGAAGCGCTCTTCTCCCCGCCGCCCGCCTTCAGATCAGGTCCGGGGACAGCAGGAAGACACGCTGCGTCTCCACACTGTCCCCGGAGCTTGTGGGGCAGGCAGTGGGGAGAAGCGCTCTTCTCCCCGCCACCCTCCTTGAGATCAGGTCTGGGGACAGCAGGAAGATGCGCTGCATCTCCCTGCTGTCCCCGGAGCTTGTGGGGCAGGCAGCGGGGAGAAGCGCTCTTTTCCCCGCCGCCCGCCTTCAGATCAGTTCCGGGGACAGCAGGAAGACGCGCTGTGCCTCCCCACTGTCCCCAGAGCTTGCGGGGCTGGCGGCGGGGTCTCCCCGCTGCCAGCCTCCAAACCACTTTGGGAGACAGCGGGATGGCGGTGTTCCACCTCCCTCTGTCCCCCGACCTTGTGGGGCTGGCGCTGCGGCTCTCCTGAAGCCTGGAGAGTGAGAGGGGTCGGTGCGCACTGACCCCTCTCGCTCTCCAGGCTTCAGTGAAAGCCTGCATTCGCCCCATAGGATGCACACACATTTCCCCTTCATTTTTGGAGGGGAAAAAGTGTGTCCTATAGGGCGAAAAATACGGTATATATTTGGATCAATAGCTGCACTAGCTGTCAGTTGCAGAAATAAATTTCTGCTTGGTTCATTCAAGTTCACCTGAAGTCGTGCAACGTACAATCATATTACCTGGCATTTGTAAGGAGCTTTTAGGGGGTTCAGTCCTTACAGCAATCCCATAATACCCCAATCCTTGAGAAACATTCCCCAATGCTCTCCTTTTAAGAGTGGGTGGGGCCCAGCTATACACGCAGTAACCATCCTTAGTCTTGGGACTGGGCAAGTAAGCAAACACTCCTCCAAGCTGGCTGAGCATGTTGGGGGACTGGTCTGTAGGATCACCTGTGCCTCTCCCAGTTCTTGGGCTCCTGTTCCTGTGGCGCATAAGGTATGAGAGCAAAAACGAGTCCCTTGGTCTAGTCAATGGTTGTGGCCAGCTAGTTAAGCACCATGATCAGCATTCCCAAGGAGTGAGTTGAGTTGCAAGAGCTACAATAAGTGATTGTGCCCTCTGGGCAAATGGGTGAGCATTTCCCCACCTCACCTGGTCTTGGGAGACAATGAAGGAATCTGCCTTTGCAGGTGAAGTTGAATGGTTTGAAGGTTCCAGCGCCTGCTGTGGCTGTAGAGCCTAATATAGGACAGACATGTTTTACTGCAGCTGTGGCAGATGAAGTCATCAGCTTGTGCTGCTGCAGATGCACCATGGCGTTTCTTCTCTCTGCACTGGTTGATAGGGAACAGTAGGAGAAGAGTTGTGTGTGAGCTGAGCAAAAGCAGTCTGCAGGCTGAGAAGAGACAGAGACATGTTAGCTCGGTGCTGGGCTCTAGAACTCTCCTGGAAGCAAGGTATGTTAGGGTGTTAATGCTATGAGCACCGCTCCCTTTGGCTCTGGTTTTTGTATTCATGGGTAAATAAACCATATATCCTATAGACACCACAGTCTCTGCTGACCTTCATTCCAAGGAGACTGAACTCGGGGGTAAGTGTCCGCAACCCTTGGAATCACTCACCACTTGGGGATTGGGGTGGTTCTAACAACACATTCACACTGGCACATCCTTGGAGATGGAGATGTCAAATTCACCCTAGCACCTCCCCTGAAAAGGAGGGCTCCCCACTGACAGGGGAAGGTGTCTGAGTCACCTAGTCTGCGCTTGGGAGATGTCATGGCACTGAGGCAGGCAGTTCTGCTGACAACCACTTGGTCCTCTCTCTGCATCAGAGTCTCCACCCCCAGGACCGCTGGGATCCTCACCAGGGGCGAACTTGTCCCGAGGTCCTGAATCAGCATACTCCAATCCTTTAGGACAGTGGTTTTCAACTAGTGTGCTGTGACACCCTAGGGTGCCTTGAATGATGGTCATGGGTGCTGCAGGCAACACTGGTCTCTGCCCCTCTTTCTTTCCCTCTTCCCTGGCTATAAGCTCTGCAGGTAAATGGTGCCTCTGGGAAGCACCTCTCTTTGGGGTGGGGGTGGGGAGGCAGCTCAGAGACAGCAGCAGCAGCAGCTGCTCAGAGGACTGCCAAGGAGAGAAGGCTGAGGGAACCCTCCACAAGGGAGGGGTGAGGGGCTGCCAGGTCTGCAGGAAAGGGGCGACATAACTGGGCTCCTGAGCCCCACAGGGATGCTGCAGAAAGAATGTAGTTGGTTAAGGGAGTTGTGGACTAAAAAGGTTGAAAACCTCTGCTCTAGGTGCTTCCCATGGGTCCGACTCCTGCGACTCCCTGATCTCCTCCCATTCCTCCTCATCTGACCCCCCTTTCCACAATTCCTCTGAGGGGTTCAGGATAGTGGCTCAAGGTTTGAACCTTCTGAATGCAAAGCGGGTGCTCACTCACCCAGTGATGGTCCCAGTGATGGAAAGGCAAAAGGGGAGATGACTTTGCTCCTCCTTCTGGACAGGGGATGGCCATGCTCCCTCCCTCCATGTTAATCAAGAACAGCCTCCAAGGGGGAGCTATGTGCATAGCAAATTGATTTATAATCAGATCCGATTATAGACGTGGAAGAATGTCCAGTTTGGCTCTGCTGTCCAAAAATGTTGGCTCCGTTGTCGTTTTACTGGCCACAGTGAACAAGTACGCTGCCCTGACTAAGGAAACAGGATCCCTTTCCTACATCAGTCACAGAGTTGAGCAGGGCAGAGGCACTGGAGAACCTCATTCACCAGACTCTGCAATGACAGGACAGATGGAAGCAACATTTGCTTCATATCTATGCACCATAAAAAGGGTTTGCATGCATTTAAAGTCTCCTTCCCCCCTTCCCCCACTCAGAAACAAATCTCTAAACAGCTTCTCAGAAAATATTACCATAGATAATGCGAAGGCCTCTCCTGCGGCAGCTGCCAACATCTGGAACAGCCTTCCTCTGCTTTCAGCAGCTCCACACCTGTTCTGGGAATTTAGCTGAATATGCAGCTTTCTTGCCCTCTCCAGCAGGCACTGGGTGTTTGGGAGACTTGTTGCCTTGATACTTCTGTGTCCGTGAGAGTCATTTAGAGCATAATCCACAATAGAGGTCTCCTGCAGAGGTCAAACTGAATCAAGGAAGCAGCAGTGGGCAGGTGGGTGGGGTTTGCACAACTGGAACTCCCCAGTAGATTTGATTCAAACTTATACAAGATTGTGCCCCCGAGATCAGAAAATCCTTACTTATCTCAACAAGACAGGTTATTTATATACATTTCTCTGATCAATCAGTTAGAATAGAACTATGCATTGTCTTTCCGGTTACTGAAGACAGAATATGGAAGCTGTGCAGAAAGAAAGCAAACCTCCGTGTCTTCAAAATAATTCCACTGAAGAGGCTTTTCTTTCCTCAGGCAAGAACACAGCACACATTTATTGATTCATGACATTTATACCTCACTTCTCCTCCAACGAGCTCAAGGCAGAGCACACGCTTCACGATAGCCCTGTGAGGTAGCTTTGGCTGAGAGAAAGTGACTGGCTTCAGGTCACCCAATGAGCTTGATGGCTAAGTGGGAATTCGAACCCTGGTCTCCCCGTATTAATCTGGCACTCTAATCACTATACCACACAGATGAGGGGGGAAATAAAGACACACACAAAATCCTGGAGCATCTGGGGCTCCAGTCCTGTCCAGCACAACCACAGACAACAGAATGCTAGACAGTCTCAGGTGCTCACATCAACTGTTTTGGCAGACACACAATGTCACTCAAAACCATGAACTCCAAGGAAACATTCCAAACACTGTCGAGAAAATTTATGACACCAAGACCTGGAATTTGGGAGGTGGAGAGCAAAGGACCCAATTTGCCAACTGCGCGTTAGACAGTACAAACAAACAAAAATGCTACTTCATGGTAGGCTTAAAGGTAAAGGGACCCCTGATCATTAGGTCCAGTCGTGACCGACTCTGGGGTTGTGGCGCTCATCTCGCTTTATTGGCCGAGGGAGCCGGCATACAGCTTCCGGGTCATGTGGCCAGCAGGACTGAGCTGCTTCTGGCAAACCAGAGAAGCACATGGAAACAGCGTTTCCCTTCCCGCCGGAGCGGTACCTATTTATCTACTTGCACTTTGACGTGCTTTCGAACTGCTAGGTTGGCAGGAGCAGGGACCAAGCAACGGGAGGTCACCCCGTTGTGGGGATTCGACGGTAGACTTAGGTGTGTTGTAATTGTAATGTCTGCACTTGGCTCAAGTTCCCATTCCTGGCAGATAATCCAGGCTAAGCTTTAGCCATTTCAAGTCTGGAAGATCCAGGCTGTGTCCCTCAAGCAAAAGGCCCGATCCCATTACTAATCACTGTAACCATCTGGCTCCCCAGAGGCGTGCTAGGCTCTCAGCAAGTCTGGGAGAATTATTCAGACTTCATATATTGGTATTTAAGGAACCAACACAGAAGGGACGTTTGGGATCAAAGGGAATATAGCTAATTTTAAAGATCTGCCAAGCCCTTTCCTCCACTCCATTATGGTCTCTCTCTGTGCTAAGAACGATGGGCTGAAACTAGTATCCTTGCTCCTCATTTTAATCCAAGAATGAGATCCTATGCTCCACTAAGCACAATGTGAGTAGGCTTAGTCTGCTCACAGTCATCCTTCAAAAAACCAGTCACCCTTCAAAATCCACACTTCCCTGAATTTTGCAAGGCAGTGCTCCAGACAAGAAATGGGTACAAAACCACAAATATTACAGGAAAGTGTGAAAATATCCCATGAAAACTCTTTATTTTCAGGCAAATTGCTTTGCAAAAATGTGCATGTCAGAAAAAATTGAATATAACAGCTTAGAAAACTGCACTGAAATGCTGATGAATTTCATGAGGACCTTTTAAAAAAATGTGGTAAAGTGGTGAACCAAACTTAAGACTGGAAAAATGAGAAGCTGTGAGAAACCAGAATTGATAGATTCAACCATCCTTGGATCACATTTGCCCTGAAGTTGGAAAAATGCAGTCAGGCCTTGTCTAAGACTAGGCAGCTAACACAGGTATTTGGATATTGGTCAGCAGCTAGAATTACAAGATTTGCGTTAAGGAGCAAACGTCACAGAAATCTGGGTCTTTCCTCCTTGCTTTTCTTTTCTGTAATATGTGCCATCCTTTCTCCACTCATGTCCAGCTGAAATATTTATGTGATTCATGAGTTGAAGCAGCAATGAAGATGAGCATCACTCCATAGTAGACGTTGCATTTCCCAGATAAATCTTCCAGCAGTGGACACAGCCAGCCCTGGCAGGAGATGCTGAGGACAGAAGCTGGGGCCTTCTGCAGGACAAAGAAGATGCTCTTCCACTGACTGGGAGGAACCCGGTGCCTCCTCTGACTCCCTAGTGCTTTATTGAGGAAGGTCTGACTAATGCTGTGGTTCCTGCTGCGCACTGACCTTAGAAAGTGATTTATTGCACAAGAGCAAATGAAACATCACAAAGTGGGTTTGTGTCACCTTTTCCTCTCCTAACTGTACAGAAGTACAAATAAATATTCATCTCAAATGGGATTTATAGGGTTTATGCAAAAGCAATACAGAGTGAGGCCTCCTCCTTCTTGGCCCTGCTGGAACCAGATGTTCACAGTTTATTAAACCTACACATACAGCAGGGCTTCTAATCATGAATCTCACCAATTAGCCCCTGGCAGGCCTCCAGGAATGAAAACCCGCATTTCTGCTTTGCAATTCTTTCCTTCAAAGCTGCTCAGGAACCAGACGATGTTCAAGTTGTTCATGCCTCCACCACTGTGGTGGGATAAATCCGAAGCAGGGTCTGCAACAAGGAATAATAAAACCACAAGACGGAAGGAAAGCCCAGATGTTGCACCAGCTACTGGAGCAGGCCTATAAATGTGCATCATCAGAACCCCAAGCTCTTGTTGGTAGCGGCTCCTCTGAAGAAAAGGGGCGAATGACGCAGATGCTGCTAAAGGCAAGGACTTTTACCCCAATGGTTTCTGTTTACAAATATATATGGCCAGCACTCCACTTTCATAAGGGCAACAAAAATGTAGTCCTGGTGAACATGGGGAATATAAAGTGGCTGGGAATAAAAGATGTGTGGTTGTAATACATCATCATTTATCATCTAAGCAAACAAACAGAGAGTAAATCAGACATTACATTTTTATGCTGGACTTACAAAGCATGCTGTTGGATGGAAGAAAGCTTACCATGCAGTCTGCATCACTGAGGGTGGTTGGACTTACTTCTGAAAATACCTAGAGAGGGTTGTATCATTAATTGATTAGGCAATTAAATGTTTTCCTGAAGAGGTTAGATCTGGCTACAGTGACACATGCTTTAGTCCAAGGTTCCCCAACCTGGTGCCTTCCAGCTGCTTTGAACTACAACTCCCATCAGCTGTGTGCCTGGCGGGAGTTGTGGTCTGAAGCATCTGGAGCGCACCAGGTTGGGCAAGGCTGCTTTCTGCCACATCTCTAGAGGTTCACTGTAATGCACTCCCCATATGAGGCTTCCCTGAAATAGCAGTGGCAACTTCAGCTGGTCCAGAATGAGCTGGCCAGAGTGCTCTCTGGTGAGGACGGTGGGTGCATACAAGCCCTTTACTGCAACAACGACTACAGCACTGGCTCGTCTCTCCAAAAGGGTAGGGAAGAATGTGGTGCTAACAAACCAATACCAAGATGAAGCTCTACCAGGCTTG
Organism: Podarcis vaucheri; assembly: GCF_965113315.1. NCBI lineage: Eukaryota > Metazoa > Chordata > Lepidosauria > Squamata > Lacertidae > Podarcis > Podarcis vaucheri. Next base: position 5,177,462 of record NC_138752.1, read on the forward strand.
CCTGCTGAACACGCTGCTTTATGGTAGTGCGTCGTGGGCAACTGACACCTGCCAGGAGCGATCCTCAATGCCTTCCACATGTGCTGCGCCAGGAAGATTTTGGGCATCACATGACAGGACAGAATCCCAAACAAAAAATCTGCTCTCCCAAGCCAACATTCCCAGCATGTTTTCCTTTCTGCCTCAGTGGCATCTATGCTGTCTTAGTCTTGTCCACAGCATGGAAGATGACAGTATTCCCAAGGATGTACTCTATGGGCAGCTGGCTTCAGGCACCAAGCCAGCTGGGAGACCAACTCTACATTACAAAGATGTCTGTGAATGTGACATGAAGGCTGGCAGCATCAGCCCCGCCAGGTGGGAATCTCCTGCAGACAACCGCAGTGCCTGGAGACAGACAGGTCGTGCGTCTATAGCAGTGACCAGAAGAGGAATGACCGCCAAGGTCTTAGGAAGCTGCTTTATACATCAGACCATCGGCAGGCAAACTAAGGCCTGGGGGCCGGATCCTGCCCAATCACCTTCTCAATCCAGCCCACAGACAGTCCGGGAATCAACGTGTTTTTACATGAGTAGAATGTATCTGTCAGGGAACTGACATCAGAGGAAAGGGAGGTGGTAGGGCTCCCAAAGACTGGGAGAGAGTCAGCAGCTAAAGCAGGGACAAGGAGGGGGAGCGAGGGGTCTCTGGAGGAGGATCTCAGTAATGCTGAGAGAGACGCAGCAGCCCAGGCAGGAAACAGCAGGGGAGAGAAAGGGGTGAGAGACACTTCCAGCGAAAATAGCGGGGAGGTGTCAGAAGCAACTGCAGGGAGACCCTTGCTTCGCCGGAAGCTGCCACGTCGTGAGTCCAGGAGACGCGTTTCCGTTAAGGAACTTCTTTGCTGGAAGCGCTTCCGCAGGCAGCCACTGTCAGACTCTACTAGTGACTAGAGCAGACATGTCTGAGGAGCTCTGTCACACACAGAGGTTTGTGGGGCCGCACAAACTCTGAAGGGGCACTATTTTAAGCACAAGCAGCTAATCATCCCCTGACAGCAGTCTGACAGTCTCTGTACGCTGCCTGTGCAGGAGAAAGCATCATGAGCGACCCAGCCGGAGACGGAGCCGGAGGAGCAGGGGGTGGAGCTGGTCCAAGCTTGGAGGAAAGATACCGAGCGTTGGAGGTCCAACTTGCGCTGCAGACGGCGAGGCTCGAGGAGAGAAGGGCTCAGGATGCTGACAAAAAGGGGAGAACCACTCAGTTCCCCAGAAAGGTACCAGGATTGGTGCAGAAGTTTGGGGGGGACCCCAAGGATTACCATGCCTTTAGGACTGAGATGCAATATGCCCTGAATGTGCAGTTTGATGAGTTCCCTGATGAGGAATCGCGAGTTGCTTTCGTAATTGGGCATCTTGAGAAGGGGGCGCGGGACTGGGTTCGACCCCTGATGGCAACGCACAACGATATCCTAAAGGACACTATGAAATTCTTTCGTGCAATGGATATCATGTTTTCCAGCGATATTGAGGAAGGGGTGGTGCGCAGACAGCTAATGGCTTGCAAGCAGGGAAGCAGATCTGTCCGTGAGTACTGGACTGAATTTACCATGCTGATTCACAGATTGGGGTGGGATTTATCGGCAGCACCAATTCAGATGCTATTTGAAGAAGGTCTTTCTTCAGCTGTGAAGGACGAGCTGGCCAGGAGCCCCAGGGCGGTGTCTATGGATCAGCTGACCAAATCTGCGCTGACCATTGGAGCGCGCCAGGAGGCAAGAGCCTTGGAGAGGCGGGAAGGGAGAGGGGAACGTTGGAAGGAGTTACGCATTCCAGACATTCCTGAGCCAGCTTTCCCGCCGGCAGAGCCGATGGAAATCGGAACAGCCCGCGCGCGCGCAGTTTCAAAGCCCAGTGAGGGGGCGAAGAAGGAGGGAAAGGGAGCCCGGAAATGCTATCTCTGCCAACAGCCAGGCCACTTTGCCCGAGTCTGCCCCCAGAGGAAGGAATGGCAAGGGATGGTGGGAGCAGTTGAGGGGGAAGAGCAGGGAGAAACGGAGCAGGTAAAAGCCAACGCCTGGTTGCCAGAGTCAGGGCACTGCAGCCAGGCCAAAGAGCAGTGAAAGTGCCCGTGCCAGAAGCTCCTCGACCTGCTCTAGTGATTGAAGTGTCGCTAGAGCTGCAAAATGGACACCCCCTAAAAATAAAGGCGCTGTTGGACTCAGGCAGCTCCTGCAATTTTATGAGCAAGGAGTTTGCTGCTGAACATCAGATACAGACTATCCCTTTAAGCAACCCCCTGCAGGTGACCACGATCGATGGCAGGGAACTGTTGGGAGGAGGAGTCAGCTTGCAGACCGTCCCAATGATAATGAGGGTGGCAAGGCACACAGAACTGATAGCGTTTAATGTGGCCACCTTGGGAGGCGCTCCCATTATTTTGGGAATGAGCTGGCTAGCCTTACATGATCCGCTGGTGGGCTGGCATCAAAGAGTGGTTTCCTTCGGTTCAGCACATTGCTTAGAACACTGCAGGGGGGAAAAGGGGTCAGCAGGGGCCCAAGCCACCCTAGCAGGGACTGAAGTAATGGAGAAGGGGAAGGTGCCACCACAGTATGCTGATCTCAGCGACGTGTTCAGCGAGAAGGAAGCTGACCAACTACCCCCGCATAGGCCCTTTGATTGCCAGATCAATTTACTCCCTGGAGCACAGCTTCCTGTAGGCAAGTTGTATGCCATGTCAGACAGGGAAATGCAGGAGTTGCGAGCGTTCATTGACAAGAACCTGAAGAGAGGCTTCATCAGAGAGTCCAAGGCAGCGGGGGGTAGCCCAGTGTTTTTTGTGGATAAAAAAAAACACGGACAAGCCGAGGCTGGTATGTGACTTTCGGCGCCTAAATGCAGTGACAGAGCCGGCGGCTTTTCCTATGCCCAGGATTGATGATATTTTGACCAGGGTGCGAAAAGGAAAGATTTTTACAAAGCTGGACCTAAGGGGGGCGTACAACCTGATACGTATAAGGAAAGGGGATGAATGGAAGACCACCATGTTCACCCCTTTGGGGGCATTTGAATACCTCGTTATGCCTTTTGGATTACAAACAGGCTCCGCGTGTTTTCAAGCCTTCATGAACCACGTACTGGGGCCTTTGCTCTACAAGAATTGCGTGGCCTTCTTAGATGACGTGTTGGTGTATTCGGAGAATGAGGAGCAACATGTGAGAGACGTCAGAGAAGTGTTGAGCAGGCTGCAAGCCAACAGACTGTGGGTGAAACTGGAGAAGTGTCAGTTTCATACCAAGGAGGTGGAATTCCTGGGGTACCGCTTGTCAGACAAGGGGTTGGCCATGGACCCCGGCAAGGTTCAAGCGGTGCTGGAATGGAAAACACCCAAGACCAAGAAGGATGTGCAGAGGTTCCTAGGGTTTGGAAACTTTTATCGTAAGTTCATCCGAAACTTCGCCCACCTGACGGCGCCCATCACGGACTGTCTCAGCAGTAAAAAGAAGTTTGTTTGGACGGGGGAGGCGGAGCGAGCGTTTGAGGAACTGAAAAGGGCCTTCGCCTCGGATGAACAACTTCTACATGTGGATTTACAAAAAAAGCTGAGGGTCGAAACAGACGCTTCTGACAGAGCCATAGGGGCGGTGCTTCTTCTGCAGCCAGGGAAGGAGGGGTCAGAGTGGCGACCGTGTGCCTTCTTTTCGCGAAAGCTGAACAAATCTGAGAGGAACTACACGGTGTACGACCGGGAACTTCTTGCGATTCATGAGGCCTTCCGGAGATGGAGGCACCTGCTAATTGGTGCACAACAGAAGGTGCAAGTGTGCACGGACCATAAGAATCTAGAGTATTGGAGAACTGCGCGAGTGCTCAACCAACGGCAGTTGAGATGGGCCCAGGAGTTCTCCAAATTTAACTTTGAGATTTGTTACGTACCAGGCCCGGAGAACGTTAGGGCGGACGCTCTCTCACGCAAACCTGAATATTTGGAGGGAGAGGGTGCACCCGAAGAGACCCATGTCATTCCCGAGGACCGCTGGGTGTGTGGGGCGGCATTGGTGGGGCAAAGGGAACTGGTAGAGGGAACGGTGCAGGATGAATACGCCCAGGACAAACTCAGGGGTCTCAGGAGGGAGGGAGACAAACCCGGGGGTTTTGAGGAGAGAGATGGGGCGTTGTACTACAAGGGAGCGTTATACATACCTGAAGGGGAATTGAGGGAAAAGGTACTCAAGCAACTGCACGATAGCCCCACAGCAGGGCATTTTGGGCAACACAAAACCATGTGGCTGGTTACCAGGGAATTCTGGTGGCCCAAGGTCAGGGAAGATGTGCGGGAATATGTGAGAGGGTGTGACCGATGCCAACGAGCCAAGGGGGAGAGGCGGGCACCGGCAGGTTTATTAGAACCACTACCCACGCCGGAAAGGCCATGGGAGGCAGTGGCAATAGATTTCATGACTGATCTGCCCAGGTCCAAAGGGAAAACAGCCATCATGGTTGTGGTAGACCTGTTAACCAAGATGGCCCACTTTATAGCCTGCTCACATGCGGTCACAGCGGAAGAAACCGCTAAATTGTTTGTGGAAAATGTGTTTAGGCTGCATGGCGCCCCCTTGAGGGTGGTTTCTGACCGAGGGAAACAATTTACTTCCAGGTTCTGGAGGAAGCTCATGAGCTTATTGCATGTAGAGGTGAATTTCTCTACTGCCCGTCATCCAGAAACCAACGGGCAGGCGGAAAGAGCTAATGGTGTCCTCCAGCAATATTTGAGGTGTTATGTGAATGACAGAGAGAATGATTGGGTGGAGAAGCTGGCGTTGGCAGAATTTGCCTACAACAATGCAGAGAACGTGTCCACGGGGATGAGCCCTTTTTTGGCTAATCACGGGTGTCATCCCCGAGCCTTCCCAGGGGGGGAAGGGGAGAACTGGAGCGTTCCAGCCGCAGAACAGTTCGTTGAAGAAATGGAAGCGATCCATCGCCAGCTCCAACTTAATTTAAACAGGGCGAAGGAGGAATATAAGAGGCAGGCAGACAAAACCAGAAGGGAAGGGGAAAGCATTAGGGTGGGGGACCAGGTGTGGCTGTCCACCCAAGGGTTACCATTTAAAGGAGGTTGTAAGAAGTTAAGACCCAAAAGACTGGGCCCATTTGAAGTCACGCAACAGGTCAACCCAGTGGCTTTCAGACTCCGGTTACCGAACCACATGAAGTTGCACCCAGTGTTCCACAGGTCGTTGCTGTCACCGTATATAGGGGACAGAGAGGGGAGGGTCAATAGGGGACCAGCTATGGAGGAAAAAGAACACAGCTACCATGTAGCGGAGATTCTCGATTCCAGGTGGAAGGGAGAGCAAGTAGAGTATTTGGTAATGTGGGAAGGGGAGCCGGAGTCGGAAAACACCTGGGTCAGGGCAGAGGATGTAGATGACGAGGTTTTGATTGAAACTTTTCATCAGAGATTCCCTCGTAAACCCCAGCCAGTGGCGAGGTTCCGGAGGGAATACTTCGCCACCACCGACGAAGAAGAAGAGTTGGAGGGGTTCTCTGATTCCGAGGTGGAGGAGGATTCAGCGAGTCGGAACGAAGACCGATGGAGGGAAATGTTCGAGACGTCTGAAGATGAAGAGGATTCTTTTCAGGGTTTCAGCTCCTCACCGCCCAGAGGAGAGAGTAGGGGCGGGGGAGAAGGGGGCCCTGGAGGGGAGGTGGATGTCAGGGAACTGACATCAGAGGAAAGGGAGGTGGTAGGGCTCCCAAAGACTGGGAGAGAGTCAGCAGCTAAAGCAGGGACAAGGAGGGGGAGCGAGGGGTCTCTGGAGGAGGATCTCAGTAATGCTGAGAGAGACGCAGCAGCCCAGGCAGGAAACAGCAGGGGAGAGAAAGGGGTGAGAGACACTTCCAGCGAAAATAGCGGGGAGGTGTCAGAAGCAACTGCAGGGAGACCCTTGCTTCGCCGGAAGCTGCCACGTCGTGAGTCCAGGAGACGCGTTTCCGTTAAGGAACTTCTTTGCTGGAAGCGCTTCCGCAGGCAGCCACTGTCAGACTCTACTAGTGACTAGAGCAGACATGTCTGAGGAGCTCTGTCACACACAGAGGTTTGTGGGGCCGCACAAACTCTGAAGGGGCACTATTTTAAGCACAAGCAGCTAATCATCCCCTGACAGTATCCTTTTATTTAAAATGCATCTCTGGGTTATTTGTGGGGCATAGGAATTTGTTCATTTTTATTTTTATTTTCAAAATATGGTCCGGCCCCCCACAAGGTCTGAGGGACAGTGGACCGGCCCCCTGCCCATGGGTCCGTCCAGTTCAGTATGGACATACAAACGTAATCTAGTCCAGCCTCTTGTTCTCACAGTGGCCGGCCAGGTGCTCATTCTGGAAGCCTGAAAGCCGGACCTGAGTGCAACAGCAGCACTCCCCCTCCTTGTGAGGTTCAAACAACTGGCGCACTGCGTCTGAAACTGGAAGAGGACTATAGCCACTGCAACGGGTAGCCATTGACAGCCCTCTCCTCCTCCATGCATTTGCCCAATCCTCTTTTAAAGCTGTCCAAGTTGGTGACCCTCGCCGCCTCCTGTGTCAGAGAGTTCCATAGTTTAACTCTGTGCTGTCTGTTTCCCCCCCTGTCCTGAATCTTCCAACATTCAGCTTCACAGGAAGCCTATGAGGTTCTACTATTATAAGTCAGGGAGAAGTTTTTTCTGTGTCCACTTTCTCCATACCATGTCTAATTTTACACACCTGTTATCATGTCTCCCCTTATTCAACTTTTCTTTTTTTAAAAAATAAAAATAAAAATGTGCAGTCCACCCCCGAGACCACTATCCATCGTAACTATCCAACCTCCCAACATTTCAACACCCCTTGCGATGGTTTGACCCCTTTCTGTTTTAACAGTACAAATTCTACAAATACCTTCCATATCTTCTCAAAATAATTTCTCCTCCATATTCTCCATCTTAGCTTGATAGTGCACGTTAATTTATCATTTATAGCTATATCCCACACCTCCTTATACCATTCTTCTATTGGATAGTCACCCTGCCCCTTCCACTTCCTAGCTATAGTATCTCGTGCCGATGTCAATAAATCTGTGAGCAAGTATTCAACTTTTCTGAGCACAGACTGGCAGCAACTCTCCTGGGTTTCAGACAGGAATTCTTTCCAAGTGCTGCCTGCAAGATTGGGGACCTTCTGTATACAGAGCAGATGCTCAGGCATTGAACTATGTTCTTTTCCTTATGGCCACAACCAAGATTTGGAACTCTGCACAGAGAAGTCTGCTTTTTTAAAAAAATATCCAGATGACGTTTAATCTGCTTCAGATGTGCATTTCATTATTGCTGCTTTTAAGTATTTAGAGTATTTAATCTGAGCTTGCTGATTTGTCTTTTATTGCTGTTTTTGAACTGGCTTTATATTTTGGCTTTTAAATATTTTTATTGTACTGAAAGTACTGCTCTGTTGCCCAGGAAAAGGCAGAAGACCAGAATCACAGGATGGTAGTATTGTAGAGTTGGGACCCCAAGGGTCTTCGGGACCCAACCCTCTGGAATGCAGGAATCCCTGGCAGGCGGCCATCCAACCTCTGTTCAAAAGGGGAGTCCACCCAGGGGCATAGTATCAGTTGTTGGTGCCCGGGGTGTGCATACGCGTGGCAGGGAGTGTGCACTGTGCACATGCACTGGGTGGTGGGGAGTCAGCCCAGCCCTCGCCTTCACGAGTGACCCCACCCCCACCCAAGCAAAGCAGGGCACACTGAGCTGCCTGGCTGCCCATGCAAGGGCCCCCCGGCTGAGCTGTGCTGGGGGTGCCTGCTTTGCACCCCCACAAAAACTGTGTGCCTGAGGCCACGGTCTCCCTGCCCCAGAGTCCACCCCCTTCTGAGGTAGCCCATTCCACTGCTGAATGGCTCTTACCATCAGGTCTTCCTAACGTTTAATATCCGAGAGGCCAACGCTGCTCTCTGCTTTGCCCTTCTGTACTTGAGGAGGGCAGTGCCACAATCGTTGCTTACCAGGGTAGGTTTCCCAGCTGTTCTTGGTAGAAGCCCCTGGCAAAGGAGCCAGGAGAGGAGGCTGCGAACAATATTTCACAAGGTTTGAGAAAGGCTAATCTAATTTAACTCTATCTTTGAACCTGCAGTGGATACTGTATCTGCATCAGTATCCACTGGTTTTGAAGCCATTATTTTCTGGACTGGTGATAATCTCTTGATTATATTTTCCAAGGCTATTCCAGTAGAAGGGTTGCAGTTTCATAGTTTCTGACCAGATAATTTTTCAGGGGAGTTTTATGAGTCGGAGCACACATGAAATGCCCTTTTAAGGGCCTAAATGCTTTAACGGTTAAACCCTGTTGCTCCCAGGGGCCCTCCATCTCTCCCATTTCTGTTATGCTGTCAGCTTTCTGACTGCTTAAAATCAGGCCCAGAAACAGCACTGAGCTTGTCATTTTTTTGCTCTTTGAAGTTTTGTTTTGAGGAAAGAAAATAAAATAAACCAGAGATAGAAAGGAAGTCTTCTGCAACTCCTGGAGTTATCTAGAATGATCAGCTGACTTTATCAAGGCCTCTTTGGTGCTGCAGAGAAGAAGTCATTATCCGTTATCCTTCCTTCTAATAACTGCTGCAAGCATCAGGCACTAAGCCATCTACCAGAAATAGGCCAGTCTTCCTCCGATAGGCAGTGGTCCTAGAGGAGGCCTGTGCACGTTGATCCGTAGCAGCCTTGGGCAACTGCCTCCTGCCCTGACTCCTGGCAGGAGTCTGCTGCCTGCTTTGACCCCTCCATGCCAAGAGACTGGACCGGGGAGCTTCCATTTAAATTCCCGCACAGCTAGGGCATCCACTCCCTTATGGAAAGTTACTCTGGAACAAGGGAAATAGAAATTGGACAGGAATTATGCTACTGGAGCAGACCAACCCTAACCCAAAAAGATGCCAAGGAAGTGGCGATACACATATGAAGGGTCTTGGCCAGGGATCCTTGTAACAAGCAAAAGTGGGGAAAGGGTGAGGCAGGAGAGACGAAAGTGCTGCAGGCATGTTGCCTCTTGGGGGTTCTTGGCACTGAGAGAGAACTGCTTTTAGAGACTGCAGGATGGAGAGCAAAGTCCTGTCCCACAGGATCCAGAATGTCATGGCCAAAATCCGTTTTCTAGGTATTGAAAAATGTCTCCAAATTGTCCTCTGTACATGCATGGGAACATCCATTACGTGGTCCGAGCATTTTTGCGTGCTGAAGCAGCAAAGTTCAGCTGCCTGTATCGCAGTTCCAGCTTGATCTTCACACCTGCTCACCCCACCCTGCCTCTTTGCTCTTAGTCTCTGAAAGCAAAAGAAAAAAAGGGGGGGATTCAAATATGCACACATGCAATGTATCCATTCAGCTATTTGGTTGTCAAGCAGTTGCTAAGGCTCCTCCTCCTCCTCCTCCAACTCTGAATTGCTTCTGCAGAGCTTCATTTAATATGCTAAGTTTTCATTCTCTCTGCCCATTACGGGAAGCCTGCCAGTTGGAAGTAAGGGCAACAGCAGTGCCCTCCCCACTTGCAGTCCTAAGCAACTGGTATTCAGAGGCATCAGTGGAAGGAGATAGCCTTATAATAGCCTTTCAGATTCCTTGGTTCAGATTCCTTGAGCCTCCCATCCAATCTGTTAAGTAGCTGTGGTCCAATGCAGAGAAGCCACACAAATGTAGCATCCCATCTTTCTAGGATACAAGCTACCATTACCATCAGGAAGCAGGTATTCATTACGTTCTGAATCATAGTTGTAGAGTTGGAAGGGACTATATAAAGGTCATCTAGTCCAACCCCCTGAAATGCAGGAATCTTTTGCCAAATGTGGTGCTTGAACCCACAACCCTGAGATGAAGTCTCACATGCTACCAACTTGCAAATATATTTTATTAATAATAATTTATTAGTTATACCACGCTCATGTGGATGGGTTTCCCCAGCCACTCTGGGCAGCTTCCAACAAAATATTAAAATACAATAGTGCATCAAACAGTAAAAGCTTCCCTAAACAGGGCTGCCTTCAGATGTCTTCTAAAAGTCTGGTAGTTGTTATTCTTTTTGACACCTGGTGGGGCGGGTGCAACAGGACAGGTGCCACTACCGAAAAGGCCCTCTGCCTGGTTCCCTGTAACTTGGCTTCTCGCAGCGAGGGAACCGCTAGAAGGCCCTCAGAGCTGGACCTCAGTGTCCGGGCAGAACGATCTGGGGGTGGAGACGCTCCTTCAGGTATACTGGACCAAGGCCATTTAGGGCTTTAAAGGTCAGCACCAACACTTTGAATTGTGCTTGGAAACGTACTGGGAGCCAATGTAGGTCTTTCAAGACCGGTGTTATGTGATCTTGGCGGCCGCTCCCAGTCACCAGTCTAGCTGCTGCATTCTGGATCAGTTGTAGTTTCTGGGTCACCTTCAAAGGTGGCCCCATGTAGAGTGCATTGCAGTAGTCCAAGCGAGCGATAACTGGAGCACGCACCACTCTGGCGAGACAGTCCGTGGGCAGGTAGGGTCTCAGCCTGCGTACCAGATGGAGCTGGTAAACAGCTGCCCTGGACACAGAATTGACCTGCGCCTCCATGGACAGCTGTGAGTCCAGAATGACTCCCAGGCTGCACACTTGGTCCTTCAGGGGCACAGTTGCCCCATTCAGGACCAGGGAATCCTCCACACCTACCCGCCTCCTGTCCCCCCAAAACAGTACTTCTGTCTTGTCAGGATTCAACCTCAATCTGTTAGCCGCCATCCATCCTCCAACCACCTCCAGGCACTCACACAGGACCTTCACTGGTTCTGATTTGAAAGAGAGGTAGAGCTGGGTATCATCATCATTTTGCTGAGATTGTGCTGCAAATTCCATTACTGTTTAGGAGGATAGTGGGTAATCATGCCCTATCTGAATCAATGCACCTATCACTTTAACTATCAGCAGGTGGTGCTGTCATTTCACTTTTAACTCCCTCCCCTTTAAGGAAAACTGGTTAAATGAATCTTAAATCCAGGTGCCCAGGGCCAGCCGGCCCGGCCCATGAAGCAGCTGCCTCAGGCAGCAGGATCTAGGCAGGCGGCATATCCAGCCTCCCCCAAGTGTGTTGGCCGCCACCATCTTGGTGACTTCAACCACTACTATGCTATAAGATCCACTATCCTGTAATATCACACATGAGCCTGTTCTACTGATGAAGCCTAGGATGGCGAAACAAGGCTAATATTCCGTAGACTCTGCGAAAGGATTCGGTGGATCTGTAACAACCCTGCATGTGGATTATTGGACTCTAAGAACAGACAGGTGGAATAGATACTTATACATGTATGGACCTTGTGCATGAACTGACTAAAGAATGAACTGATCCACTGGGTCTTCTGCTTTCTTTGTTGAACTTCATGAGACTTCCGTTGAAATCTACAATTTGATACATTGAATAGTATACCTTATTTATTCAAAAGTACAGCCAGTTACGTCTTGTGTGTTTACTGAGTATGTTTCACGTAACCATTGGTTTGTTGTTGTTGTTTTCCCGCAGCACACGGGCAGGAAGGCACTTTGGCAGCCGGCCTGGAGCATCACCTGTGCCACAAGAAGGAGGATTTTGGGGACAGGGGGCAGGATGGCAGCATAAAGAAGCCCTTGTGACTGAGCCTCTTTCCTCTCATTGATGATCTTCAGGGTCCCTTCCAGCTCTATGATTCTATGAAATATAAACTGTCCTTCCATCTGCCTACCTCATCCTGGTTGAAATTATTGAGGAGCGGTTGGCCAGGACTGGCCTCCTTGCTCTGACTAACCAGGCTCATGATGCTCCCTTGTGAGGGGGGAACAGTGGTGCCCCCAATCCCTGACTGGAGGCAGGGGGCAAGGGAGGGGCTCATCTCCATGGCTCCCGGACTACCTCAGCAAGCGAAGAAAGGAAGAAGCTGCCAAGTCAGAACACTATAGCTCAGAATTGCCTGCACGGACTGGCAGCAGCTCTCCAGGGTTTCAGGCAGGGAATCTCTCCCAGCCCTTCCTGGAGAGGCCAGGTTTGAACTGGGGGCCTTCTGCACATGAAGCCTGCGCTCCATCACTAAGCTATGGTCCTTCCCCTAAAGATGAACCAAGATTCCAGTCCTCATTGCCCTCTGAATAAAGAGCTGATTTCATAGAATCATAGAGTTGGAAGAGACCACAAGGGCCATCGTGTCCAACCCCCTGCCAAGCAGGAAACACCATCAGAGCACTCCTGGCATATGGTTGTCAAGCCTCTGCTTAAAGACCTCCAAAGTAGGAGACTCCACCACACTCCTTGGCAGCAAATTCCACTGTCGAACAGCTCTTACTGTCAAGAAGTTCTTCCTAATGTTTAGGTGGAATCTTCTTTCTTGTAGTTTGGATTTAAATAAGATCGTTGGAAGCTCCCCTGTACTAAGTCAAAGTCTTGGTCCTTCTAGCAGAGTCTTGTCTACAATGACTGACAGCAGTTCTCCAAGGTTTCAGACAGGAGTCTTTTCCCTGCCATGTCTGAATATACAGGGGGACTGAACCCGTGACCTTTTGCATGGGAAACAGGAGCTCAACTGCTGAGCTACAACCCTTCCCAAAAGAAGATTGCAGCCTCAATAAAAGAATGTTTTTTTTCTTCAATACCTGTAGTAAAAAACCTGTACACTTGGGTCCTACTGTGCAGTGACATAATCCTCAGGTGAGGATTTATAATGCCCTCCAAAATGTCATATAATAATGTGTGAGGTTTCAAGTTATCCAGAATTCTTCATTCAGTTAGGCAAGACCATGGGACATGCAGGGTGTCTGGAGAAACAGCCCTAGCTAGTAGTCAAGTCATCAGTTCCTGCATGTGCTGAGTCATCAGGTGGAATCTGGAGGAAGCAGACATTCAGGTGAGGCTTTCAGGGGCTGCTGTTCTGGTTTCAGGGTCTCTGGAGAACTCAAAAGCTGGAACGTTATTTGGTGAGATTTTGGTTTGGTCTCATATATGGATAATATATTGTTGCTATTTTTCCAGTGGGCAACCCTGACAAGTTTTGCTTTAAAAATATATATTTTCCAAAGTGCACCAAATCATCAATTACAGCATAGTTCAGGTCAGCACATAGCAAAATTACTCCATTTGGAAACTGATCAAGAAAGCATCCAAGCCAACACAGTGAGAGGTGAATAAGGTCGCCTGCCTTCCTGTCCACCAGCCTTGCTTTTAACAGGAAACTGAGGCGCAGAACAAGCAAGTAGCTGCAGCTTTCTTCCCTGCAAGGATGGAAAGAAGCCTCCCTCGCTTCACGATATTCTACACGTGGGGACCGCTGTTTGAAAGCAGAGGAGGAGCAGAACTAGTTTTGGGGAGGAGAAGGTGGCAGCTTGCCTGGTGGAGAATCACGCACAGTTCTCTGGCGCAAACGCATTTACTCGGGAGTAAGTCCTGCCCAGCTCAAGAGGATTGGAGCCTGCTTCGGCTGCAGCCTGGGAGATACCTTGGCTTTTGCTTTGGGAGAGGGATGAGCTAATTCTGGGGTGCGGCTCGCCTCGCCGCTGGGGAGCTCCGCCAGCAACGTGCAGCACAAGCCTGCTGGCTGGATGGTCGGTCCAGCCAGCTCGGGGTGAGGGGGAGGAGGAGGAGGAGGGGAGGAAGGCCAGCTGGCCGGTCGGTCCCGGGGTGATGACGCGCTTCCTGCTCTCCCTGGGCTGGGGGCTCTCAGCCTGGGAAGCAGAAGCGCCTTGCAAAAGGCTGGCAGAGACGCGGCGCCTCCGAGCAGGCAGGAGGTTGCTGCAGCCGCGGCGAGAGGAGGAGGAGGAGGAGGAGAGCGGCGCTCCGATGCCCCGCGCCATGCCCGGCTAAGGCTCGCCTCTCCCGGTAGGAGCCGCTTCCAGGCGTGCTTTTCAGGCGGATTCCCCTCCTTTCAGTATATATGCAGGTGTCTATTTATGCGCATGGTTTATGTGCACCTTTGCATTGAAATGCTTTCGGGAATATATTTGCACCATCGGCGCGCGCGGAGGAAGCAGGCGAGCTTGCCGAGAGGGCAGCGCCTCCTTGGATGGGCTGGATCGGACCGTCCCTGCCTCGCCCGCGCACGCCTCCCCCTCGCTTCCTTTCCCGGCCACCTGTCCTTTAGCACGGGAATGCAGCTGACTCTGCAAAAGGATTCCCCCGCCCCACCCTTGCTCCCTTGCATCTTGCTCTCTCTCTCTCTCCCCCCCCGCTTCCTGACCTGCTTTTCTGGCGGTCGGGGGCCCCAGGCAAGGCAGCGAGGCGATCGGAGGTGGGCCCAATCCTCACTGAGCAAGCCTGCCGACCCCTCCCCGCCGCTTGTTGCTTTCCGCCCCCGCCCGGCCCCCTTCGCAGCGTCCACAAGCAGGCTGGGCAACTGGGTGTTAGCGGGTGGGGAGCTCTAGAAAGGCAGCCGGGGGTGAAGCAGAATGGGATCGTGTCCATTTCAGATCCCCGAGAGCTCGGGCTCTTGCTGGCGCTGCACGGCACCCACCGCCGCACCCGCCCATCTTCCCAGCCCGGCTGCTGATCCGCGTCAGGTCCGACCCGCTTTGCAGATGGCTTGAGCTCAGTGCGGTTTGCCCAGACTTGAACCTTCTCCTCCTCCTCCTCCTCCTCCTCCCGTCCTCCTTCCCCAAGAATCCTGGTGTGGGAAGGAAGGAAGGAAGGGGGCTGCAAATCCAGCAGCCTCCAAATAAGCCACCCTTATCTGCTTGTGCGTTATCGGGGGAGCCTTTTTGGAGACACGCTGGGTCAGGGGGAAATTCCTTGCGCTGGGGAGCCATATTTGCTGCTTGGCGCGGCTTAGCCGGCTGGGTTCTCGCGGTGGAGGTGATGGTGGTGGTGATTTTAATAAACGGGTTGCATGTTCCCTGCAAGGGGGGCGGGGAGCCGCCTCCCTCCCTCCCTGCTTCAAATACCTCTGAAAGTTCAGTTCTGGGCTGTGGAGCTGGGCGAAGGCCCCGGCAAGGTGATCCTGGCGTGGCGTGGGGATGGGGGTCTTCTGGCGGATGTGACCTTTAAAGCACCACCGGCCTGGGGAGATGCGAAGGGAGCAGCCGGATCTCTGCAGAACTGGGCGTTTGCTTTAGGGAGCGAGGCGCGCCTTGGGAGATGGGCGGACGCGGCTGGGTGGCTGCCCCGCCGCTTGGCTTGGCTTCCCTCCTTGGAGGTGGAAAACAACCCGGCTGTTGGCCTGGGAGGAAGGCAGCTGCCAGGAGGCTGGGGGGGGGCGAGGAGGTGGCACCTCTAGGTGCAGCCTGGTTTCTAGCATGCAGCCAGAACAAGGTGGTAGAGCCCTGAGCTGGGAGGATGGGCTGTGTCACTTTGGAGTGCAAGCGGAGGGGACTGTTCCTTTTCTTAAAGTGCCATGACCCTTTGCAGGTTTTAGGGGTTTTTATTTTTACAACATCCCTGAAAGGGCTGGATTCCCCCTCCCCCCATGATATGCTTACTTTATATCTTTAGGGAGGTTTTCGTGAAAATAAAACAATTGAGGCTTAGGCTCAAAAGTAGCATCCCCCCCACCTGCATCCTGAAGTGGTACGCTCCATCCTACTCCGCCTCAGGGCTCTAGGACTTTGTTGCCCTGGCTTGATGATGCCCCTTTCACAAGTGTCACAGCGGAGGCAGAGCCAAGTTCTTATGGCACAGGAGGAAGGAAAATTCCACAAGTGCCTCTCCTTGGAAGTAATTATGATACAGTAAGTAAGGCATTAGATAGCTAATAATTTGATGTTCTTGCACATCACCTAAAACCAGCAACCTGATAAAGTCAACTTGCCTTGCCTGATGTTAGCAGCACCTAAGGCTTTTTCTGGATATGTTTGCATGAGGGCAGCATCAGAAGTGCACTTGAAAAAATGGAGAAGGGGTGCGCAAGCTTCATTTTAGAAACAGTAATTTTCTACCGTTTGTAGACTCTGAGGTATGCGGCAGAATGTACAGGCACTGTTCTTCTCAATTTTGTGTGTGAGTGAAGCTATCCTGCTCCATCACACTCCTTTCAGTGTTTTACTTTGCACAAACACCCAGATTGCAGGCTATTGCAAGGCATCACTGAAATGACCTTACAGGGTTTTAACAGCCTGCCTGCTACAGACAGGCCTCTGTGTTCATCTGAGAGAGCCTGGTATTTGTGCAGGAGCCATGGCTCTTGGAAGCTGTCAGTTCCATGACACGGTTTCTGTCCCTGCAGGTTGCTTGAGGAGGAGGAACAGGGTTTGATTCCCTGATGCCTGCTTGGGAAGGCCCAGGGCTCAGGCCTAGAGCAGCTGCTTTGCATGGAGAAAACTCATTGTTCAGTCTCTGCCCTCTCCTTTTAAAAAGGGTTGGGTGATGTGAAAACTGTTCTCTGCCTGAGGCCTTAGAGAGCTGCTGTCAGTTAGTGTGGAGGCTGCCCTGGGCTAGATCTGACTCAGTGCAAATGCATGGAGAGTAAGACTGTCCCTGGAGATGGGTTGTGGCTCCATGGCAGAACATCTGCTTTGCATCTAGAAAGGTCCATGTTCAATCTCTGGCATCTCCAGTTAGAGCTGGAGAGAGAGAGGCCCTGTCTGAAATCCTAGAGTGTCATTGGACACTAGTCTGTTAGATAATGCTGCTTGATTGGGTATTCCTGGATGCCACTTTTCCATAATGCGTTGCACTCAGTGCAGCTTACAGCAAATGTTCAAGGCATCGAAACACAGAGTGTTGGAAATACAGATATACAAAATACAGAACACATCAGTAAATTCAAAATTAGCAAAAACCAACAATTTAGCAAACACATAGTAAATTCAGCATTACTGAAAGAAAATAGTTATGTAGGTTTAAGTACATAAATAAAAAGCAAAACAAGAGTGAACCAACAATAATGTTTCTGTTACTGGTCTTGCTGCCCTGCAGGGAGCCTGGGTGGGTGATATGCAGCTGGCTGCCAGTGAGCCAGGTGGGCCAGTGGTCTGACTCCGGAGAAGGCAGAGTTTTGGGTCCCCATCGTCTAATGGCTGTTAGCCAACATGGCCAAGTATTTCTTCCTCTGTCAGGGGCTGTGTGCTAGGAATTGCAAGAGGAAGAGGGGCTGCTGCACTCATGTGCTGCTTCTGGGCTTCCCATGGCGGGGGGCAGGCTGTGGTGGAAAATGGGGTGCTGGCTAGATGGGTCTTTGGTCTGGGGGCCCTGGCGTGCTTGCTGGCCAATGTGCGGATGCCTCTGCTTGTGGTGGTAGGTTCATGTTGCAGGTGCCACCTGCTTTGCTCCAGCCAGTGAGTTTGCCTCTAAGCATCATGGAATGCGCTGCTCCCAGCCCGTGCTTGTTTGCTCTGACTGAATTTCTGTCTTCAAGTGTTATTCAAAGTCCTGTATGATACGTTGCATCTTGCAGTGCAGGGGAGGAGAACCACATCCTGCAGGTGTAGGGACCACAGAGGGATGGTGGACAGTAAGTGATTGACCTAGGCCAGAAGGATCTCTGGCCTCCCTGATGTTGCCGGGTTACAACTTCTGCCGCCCCTGACCTTTGGCACACCCAGACCGAGGCTCATGGGAGTTGCAGTCCACAACAGCAGCAGGAAGGTCACAGCTTCTCCATCCTTCACTGGAGGGTTTGCCCTTGGAACTAAACAGCCTAGATTTCATGTGCGGGGAATCTGTAAGAATGGGCCCACAACAGGCTCACAAAGCGCAGATCTCGCGGAGGTTGCTCTGTGACCTGTTGCTTGTCCCTGAGCCTGTTTAGTGGGAAAATGTGCCCCCCCCCAAACTGGGAGTTATCTAATTATTCCAGGCACAACTGAATTTCTTTTCTCCCCACCCCCATGCGCAAGCAAATCAAGGAAGGTGCTTCTCCCCCACACCCCATGTTTCTTGTCTAAACATTATCACAAGATCATGGTCAATGATCAGCAGTTGAGTGGGATATTGTCGTATTGTATTGTATTTTAATTTTCTGTACTGCCCTTTGTATGTCGATCTCAGGGTGGTTCACAACATAAAAATACAAGATAAAAACACAAAGTACACAAGGAAAAAAAACACACACAAACCAAAAAACACAAACCAAAAGTGGAGTAGATGGCTCTACTTTTATTCTTGCCTTAATAATGACATCGTCATGGTGTTGACATAGCTCTTTTTGGAGTGTTCAAAATGCTTCATGTCTGTCACCTTGTTATCCTAAATAGCTCTGTAAGGAGGAAAGGTTGCACAGTAAACCCATTTTGCAGATGAGGGAATGAGGTTGGGAGAGTGAGCCAAGCTCTTGCTGATTTGTAGCCTGCTTTCCTGACTACTCTGCCGTTCCTGTTCTTTGGCTGTGATCTGAGCAGCCCACCAAAGAGCAAAAGACTCTCATTCCCGCTTTCAGCAAGGCATTTTGCTTTGGAAAAAAGGAAACCAAAAGAACCCACTACACTGAAAGCTGGGTATGAATACCCATAAAAATATAGGACGCTGTTTTGTATCAGTTCAGACTATTGGTTCACCTGACCCGGCGTTGCCTCCTCTGTCTGGAAGTGGCTTTCCAGGGCCTTGAGCAGAGAAAGGTCTTCCCCCTTCACCTGCTACCTGAGGTTCTTTTAACTGGAGGTGTTGTGGACAAAAGGTAGCACCTGCGGCAGGCATAATGGCTGCTTTGCCACCTGGGCTTTGGCCCTCCCATGTTAGTTTTAAACCTTAATAATAATAATAAAAGCGCATCTAGCCACTATCCAGCCACCTTGCTGAAAGGCAAAAGAAGAAGAAGAAGGCTTTGTCATGTAGCCCCGATCAAGGAGGAAGCCATTTGTTTTGTTTGTTTTTTTTAAAGATATTTATTAAAGTTTAAACATTACAAAGAAAAGAAAAGAGAAACAAAAGAAAAATACAAGCAATAAACAATTACAAAACCTCAAACACACAAATAAATACAGTAGTACAAAACATCAACAATACAAAAAAAGAGGGGGGGAACAAAAGCATTTAAAAAACTCAAAAAAGAACAAACAAAAATAAAAAGGACCCCGTATTTTCATATCCTTATCTTTCATTTGCTTATTTCCTCGACTTCCTCACACCTCCTTTTTTGTATTCTAGTTCAATTAATTATTCCAGCAAGTCCTTTCCCTCTTTCTCAAACAAGGAGGAAGCCATTTGAATCTCCATCAGGAGAGAGTCGTGCAGTCTGGGTGCCACTGCTGTGCAGATCCTGCCTCACTTAGTCACTCACGGTACCTGATCTGAGGTGTTGGGAGTCTGCAAAGCAGGAGGGCTGGTTGGTTTCTTTGGCTGGGCCGCCTCTGCCTGTATCTCAAGCATACGGCTGCATTTCCTTGGTGTGCCTGTGATAGAATAACCTGCTAGGAAAATGATGGTCAGGGGTATATGGACTACAATTCCCATCATCCCTGAACATTGGCCATGTGGGCTACTGGGAGCTGAAACCCATCAGCATCTGGGTGTAGGGAAACAGGCTGAAATGGGTTAAAGATGCTCACATTGTATGCTTTTGAAGGTTGGCAATGGTCCAGGGAACCTTGCACAATTCATTCTCTGACATGTGTCCTGACAGTTCTCATATTACAGATTCGGCCTGATCCAGGTTCTTTCTAGCTATTTCTCTACACATTGTTCAAAATGCAAGTGAGAAAAGACAGTATTAGGAGCATCCCTCAAGTAACATAACCCAGAACTGACAAGGAAACAGTGAGGACAAAGAATTGATTTGCCAAACTACAAATCCTGGGCAAAAGCAAGAATTCTTGTGAGCGGTCTGGAGCCATTTCCATAAAGGCGAGGCCTGGCCATGCTTTGCCGCAGAGCACCCTGCCACACAGACACGGATCTCTCCCCCGCCCCCCAATAAATCATACAGATCTTGCAGCCCTTGTTAAACTTGCTTGAAATGCAAATCTCCATATTTCTAGACTTCACAAACCAACTTGCAGGCCAAAGACATGGTTTCCCCCAAGCAAGACCCATGGCAAAAGAAGCTAATTTGGAGTTCTACATCAGATTCCCCTTTTGCCCATCAGGAGCTCCTCACTGCAAGGCCTTGCGGAAAGGGTTATTCCCAAAGAGTGCTCAATAATGGCTCCTCATCATCCTGGAAAAAGTGACCAATGGAGTGCCACAGTGTTCTGTCTTGGGCCTGTTGTTGTTCAATATCTTCCCTTGGAGGAAGGAATTGAGAGGATGCTTATCAAATCTGCAGGTGACACCAAACTGGGAGGGGTAGCTAATGCTGCAGAAGACAGAAACAGAATTCACGAAGACCTTAACAGATTGGAGACCTGGGCGCAAGCTGAAAAATGGGTGACACATGCCTCGCAAGTACAGGCAGCCCCTGTTTACGGGCATTCAATATGTGTGCGACCATGTATATGTGCATCACACCAAACCCGGAAGTGACTTGGAAACATCATAAAGATGTCACTGAAATGTCACTAAAAGGGCGGAATGGGGTGGGGTGAACCAGGGTGTTTCCAGGCTTTTTCAATGGGTTTCAATTATACTCCATTTCACCAATGTACGCCTCAGAGTGTATCCCATGCATAAACGGGACTGCCTCTAGAACATGTGAAAAGGATCTAGGTGTTTCAGGAGACCATAAGCTGAACATGAGTCAACAGTGTGATGCAGCAGCAAAAATAGTGAATGCTATTTTAGGTTGCATCAACAGAAGTATAGTGTCCCAATCAAGGGAATTAATAGTCCCACTATATTCTGCCTTGGTCAGACCGCATTTGGAATTCTGTGTCCAGTTCTGGGCACCACAATTTAAGAAGGATGTTGACAGACTGGAAGGTGTCCCGAGGAGGGCAACCAAGATGATCAAGGGTCTGGAAACCAAGCCTTATAAGGAAGAGTTGAAGGAGTTGGGTATGTTTAGCCTGGATAAAAGAAGACTGAGAAGATAGGATATCTATCTTCAGATAAGTAAAGGGTTGTCACATGGGAGATGGAGCAAGCTTGTTTTCTGCTGCTCTGAAGGCTAGGACCTGAAGGCTAGGCTTCAAGTTATCACTCAATATCGGGAAGAACTTTCTGACTGTAAGAGCTGTTGGTCAATGGTACGGACTCCCACGAGAGGTGGTGGACTCTCCTTCCTTGGAGGTTTTTAAGCAGAGGTTGGTTGGCCATCTGTCATAGATGTTTCAGTTGAGATTCCTGCATTGCAGGGGTTGGACTCGATGATTCTTTGGGTTCTTTCCAACTCTACAATTCTATGGTTCTTTGATGGTGGGGTGGATGAGAACACAGTCGTACTACCTGAGGCTGATGAGAACTGTAGTCCAAAATATCTGGAATGGTTGGGGCGAGCTAATTTAAAATAATTGCATGTATCCAACCTACAACTTTTTTTTGGAAGAAAAATGTCTCCAGCAGCATGATGAAGGGTAACTGAGCTAATAAATTAAACTATCAGAGTTTGCTTTCATTTATCTATTTGAACTAATAAGACAGCTTCCATTCTAATCAAATAATCTCTGTTAATTAAATGGGGGCTCCGTTGGCTTTCAGCCAGTTCATGAATATGTATGGGGGAAACTTAACTTCATCTGTCATGGTGAATTATATGCCGGCAATCCTTATGGGGAGGGAGCCTGTTAATGGAGTGTGTGTCACTGCTGGTGTATTGATGACTCTTGGATGGAGATATCACATGGTGTGTACAGGCAGTCATATTCAAATTCCCATCTGGACTGTGTGTTTTTCCGTCCATCCAAGGAAGCTGGCTTGTGGAGCTCCCTTTCTACTTGCAGTTAGTGCAGAATGCTTCAGCACAATTGCTGTGCTGACAGGAGGGAGACCTTGTCAGCATATGGCAGTTGTGCTCTGAGATCTGCCCTGGTTGCTGATTTGCTACCAGGCCAAGGTCAAGGTGTTACTATTAGCAGATGACGCCCCTCAACAACTTGAGACTGCATTTGTAAGGAACACAATGAACTGCTGGGTCAAAATGTCCAATTTTCACCCAGTTACGAGAACTACTTTAAAAAAATTTAATGTGGCAGAAGACTGAGAGGTGACAGATAGCCATTTTCAAATACCTGAGGGCTGTCACATGGAAGACAGAGCAAGCTTGTTTCCTGTTGCTCCAGAGGAAAGGATTCAAACTAATGGATTCTAATGACAAGAAAGGAGATTCTGACAAAACACTAGGGAGCACTTTCTGATGGTGAGGGTTGTTTGGCAGTGGGACATACTGCCTTGGAGGGTGCTGGTTTTTAAACAGAAGTTGGATGGCCGTCTCTCATGGATTCTTCAGCTGTATTTCGTGCATTGTAGGGGTTTGGACCGGATGATCCTCGGGGTCCCTTCCAACTCTACAATTCAAACTGATGTGGAAATGTGGTGACCTGAACTTTCTTGGAAACAGGAGTTACTGAGATAAACTGGAATTGACAGATCTGCCCGTCCCAAATGCATTTATATCCTGCCTGGCCATGCCACTTGGCATTACCAGACCAGAGCATGCCTGTCCTCACACCCAGCAAGATCTGCCCAGGTGCCCTGCCACCCTCATGGCTCCTGTTGGCGTGTGCTGCTTTCATTTGTTTTGCCATGCACTGATGTGTGAGTCCTATGACCAGAACAACTTCCCATTACAAATAAGCAAGCAGAACTTTTAATTTTGTGATGGATCTGGTTCTTTTAATAGAAGGGCTACAGCACACCGTATATTGACTGCCATGAAGAGGTGAGAGGGTGGAAGGGAGTGAGGCCCTGGTATTTTCAGTCTCTGTTCCTACAACTTTCACACACATGCACAGCCATGTCAAGTAGCATCTCAGGGGTTTTTAATTTAAGGAGAGAAATGGCTTGAGCAGGAGGAATGCAAGTGCCCATTGAGGGGCACACTGGCAAAAATTGGGGAGGCGTATCCTCTGGAAGGGGTGACAAACCCGTGGCTCACAACCTCAGGGCTGTTTGTACTCTAGCTCTTCTTTCCATCAGACATTCATTTGATCTCCAACACTAAATCTATGCCCGTAATCTTCAGTGCTACCTCTCACTCTTTCTTCCACTATTTTGGAATATTTCTTATCAGTGATGGCCAGTGAAGTGGTTCAGTGGTAGGAACCACGAGCTGCTGATGCAAGGCATTCAAAACAATGTGAATTTGTGCTGTTATCAGTAACCAACTTGATGAAGTGATCATGCTGGGGACAAGGGGTGCCACAGTCAGAATCATGCAAGAGCTCAGTTCCTAAATGTTTTTGGCCTGCCTTAGATGGAGGATAGAGAAGCATCAGTGTGTATAGAAACTTGTCTACTGTCCAAAGGTAAAATTCGCACCTTCAGCCACTTTTGCCTCTCTGCTGCCCCTCACTGGCATGCTGCCCAGATGGGAATGTGACCCCTGGTCAGGAAAAGGTTCCCCACTGTGGGTTAGCTGATGCAGCTGCTGGTGCCAGATGTTGATCAGTGTAGGTGATTAGCCAGTCTGCAACCATGCACTTGCACAGTGCTGTTTGGGGTGCCTCCTCCTGCCAGCAGCATCCCAGGATAGCTGCAAAATCCATTTCTCGCCTCCCTTGATTAACCCAATGTGGCACCTAGCAATAAACTGGTTCCCATTCTTGTTTCTGCTTTCCCTCTTAACTTCTCATATCTTGAAAATGAATGCTGATAGATGTGCTTGTTTCACTCTCCCTCTTCTACTCCTCCATCAGCCTCAGCAAACACGACCAATGGTCAGGAAAGATGGAGGTTGTAGTCCAGCAACATGGGGGGGGGCACAGATTTCCCTGCCCCAATCAATCATATTTCATTTCCAAAGTTAAAACAATGCTCAAGGCTACTTACAACATACAAGAATTTAAATAACCACAAACATCACAAAACTAGTCACAAACAAAACATGAAAAAATATACAACCAAATTGAACAACCTCCACACAAATCACAAGATCCAAGATACAAAAAATCAACAGCAACATCTTCCCCAACAAACCCCCCTAAACAATGCCCCATCCCTAGACTAAGACTTCTGGGGAGTGAAGAAAGTGGAGGCTCCCTGCTGTGACTCTGAATGAGCTGCTTTTGTGTATTTATCAGGACTAATTAAACCAGGGATGGTGAAGCTGAGGTCCTCCAGATGTTGTTGGACTCCCATCAGTCCCAGCCAGTGTGGCTGATGGGGTGATGGGTGTTGTAGCCCTGCAAAATTGGGAGCATAGTTTGTGAATTTGGTGCCCCCAGATGTGCTGACTAGAGCGATGGGAGCTGTGGTGCCAAACATCTGGAGTGCACCAGGTTAGCAAATGTTGCTGACCATCGCCTGGTGGCTGGGGCAGATGGGAGGATGAGCTCACCAGCAGCAGCATCTGGAGGGCCATTCTTCTTCTTCTTTTGCTATCACTCGTAGCCGAGTAAGATTGTCTTCCATAAACATGGTTTTAACAGTGAGACCGTAAGTGACTGTGGAGACCAATTCTGGATCCCCACGCCCTTCCACAGTGGGGACATTGGTTTCCAAGCGGGAGTTGATCACGGTGTGGATTTGCCAAGCATGCCTTCCTCTTAGCACGTTTCTCCCTTGCGTCCTGAGTTTGAGTGTCTTCAAAGCTCATGACACCTTTGTTAAAGGCTGTTTTCCAACCGGAGCGCTCACTGGCCAGTGTTTTCCAGTTGTCACTGTTTATACTACATTTTTTTAGATTTGCCTTGAGACAGTCTTTAAACTTCTTTTGTTGACCACCAGCATTACGCTTTCCATTTTTAAGTTCGGAATAGAGTAGTTGCTTTGGAAGACAATCATTAGGCATCTGCACAACATGACCAGTCCAATGAAGTTGATGTTGAAGAATCATTGCTTCAACACTGGTGATCTTTGCTTCTTCCAGTACACTGATATTAGTACTTTCCAAGTGATGTGTAAAATTTTTTGGAGACACCGTTGATGGAATTTTTCAAGGAGCTGGAGATGGCATTTATAAGTGGTGCATGTTTCACAAGCATATAGTAAGGTTGGCAGTACAGTAGCTTTGTAAACAAACATTTTGGTTTCCCTGTGAATGTCCCAGTCCTCAAAGAGGACTCTCTCTTGCTTGCCCTACAGGGACAGTCCTGAGGAAACAGGAACTGCTCCTGGGCATTTGGGACAGTCGCAGTGACTTGTAGGAGGCAAACTAAGGCAAGGAAATAATCTGTGGTTCGATCTTGTGGAAGCTGCCCATGGGGTTGGCCTCCTGGGACGGAAATCTTGTAACATGGATTTGAGGAACAAAGCATATGCTTGTTTGCAAATGAATGTCAGCAAAATCCAGTTTGCTGCAACTCTTGTATGTGTGTGACATTTTATGCAGAGGAATTTCCATTCTCAAGAGAAGCGGGGGCGGGGGAGGCCATTGCTTTGTGGAAGAGCATGAGATCTGCATGCTGAGGGGTCCCAGATTCCGTCCTCAACAGCATCTCTAGGCAAGACCCCGGAAAGCTGATGCCAGTCAGTGCAACCAAGACTGAGAGCCTGGCTTGGTATAAGACAGGTCCAAGAGCAGACAAAGCTGTTCATGTACAGCCCCACTCAGCTCTGAGGATCTGGAGTCACCTCCTCACCCCAACATTAGTTTGGAACCCGCAAAAAGAAAAGAAAAAGCAATTTATTCATTCACACATCAGTATCCAACCCACCTCTCTCTACTACCTACACACACACACACACACACACACACACACGGTTTGCAAATTAGTACCTGCAAATGTGATGGGGAACTAGATGTAACTCAGTGGCTTTTAAGTTTACAGTCCCTATCAGACCAGCTCCATGTACTTGGCAGGAGTTTTAGGATGGGAGGTAGGAATCAGAAATGGTCTGAGTTCCCTGGATATCTCTTGATATAACTCACAGATATTCCAAGTCCTTTCTAAAGTTTGCTGGCATAGATTTTGTAGTTTGTTCATCACCTGTCTGTTATTACTTCTCTTGATTTCATCGTAGACTGATTCCCTGAGATTTGTTTTATTTCAGCTGTCTCTGTTGTTGTCCGTCTTATGTGCCTATCCCCAATGTGCGCTTCCTGCATTGAGAGGGTGGTCATGGGGTCTTTGTTGCTCTTTGGGTAGCCTGTCTGGGCCACCAGTGGAAGACGATCCTGCCTTCCACATAAAATAGCTGATTTTTTTTAGTAAATAGCATGTGACACAAAGATGTAATCCACCACACTGCCCCCATTCTTGGATATTACAGAGATTCTAGGATATCTTTTACAGAGCAAATAGCTCTACAATGTGTGATTTGCATGGTTTGCTTTCCTTCTGATGTGATTCTCTACACAGTGACTCACATCTGGGCCCAAGCACCTTGCCTTGTGTGCCAAAATTCTTGGCTTGCTGGGGCAGAGAACCATTGCGCCCCTGCTGCAGGTGGTCAGAGGAGGGCTAATGCAGCTGCCAAGTCAGAAGGGATCAGGTGATACAAGCAGTGTTAGAAACTCAGATATATAAGCTAATCATAGAGTTGGAAGGGACCCTGAGGATCATTTAGTCCAACCCACTGCAGTGCAGGAACATGCAGCTGTCCGATATGGGGATCAAACCTGTGACCTTGCTGTTATCAGCACCATGCTCTAACCAGCTGAGCTATCGCCAAATGGCACCTTAAACCTAGGTTACAGTCACCGCCATGGTATGTATAGGTGCCATTTCTACCCCCAATGGGGTATGGTTCATCATCATCATCTCATTTCTGTACCGCTTTATATTTTAAAGAAAAAAATCTCAAGGTATTTTACAACACATTAAAACATCAAATGAAACAATCCAAATAAAACAATTTCAAGCTTCCAGGGAAATATTTCAGATCCTTCTCTAATTGACATTTTGCTTTCCCCATATTTATTTACTTACTTAATTTCTATAGCTGCCCCATGGCAGAACTACTCTAGAAAGCCAGTGTGCTTAGACCTGGCAGATCAGGGTTCAAATCCCCACTGAGTCATGAAGCTCACTGCGTGACCTTGGGCCAGGCACAGCTATTAACCAACCTCACAGGGTTGTTATAGACCAGGCTTCCTCAGCCTCGGCCCTCCAGATGTTTTTGGCCTACAACTCCCATGATCCCTAGCTAGCAGGACCAGTGGTCAGGGATGCTGGGAATTGTAGTCTCAAAACATCTGGAGGGTCGAGTTTGAGGAATCCTGTTGTAGGGATTAACTGAGGAGGGGGTGAACCATATACCCCTTGGAGAAAAGAGTGGGATATAAGTGCAGTAAATAAGCTCTTCTACTTACCTGCTTAAGAAAGCTGGAGGGGCCAGCCAGACGGAGATGTCAGTTGGCAACCTGGCATCCATAGATCTCTATGTTGTTGCAATTGGACCCGTACCAGTCGCAAAATGTGCCTGGCACCTGGCTAATTTCTAACACTGGATGCAACGGACCTGTTGGACTCCATCTGGTTCTAGAAAACTGGTGGCTTCAAGCTACCTTGTCAATGTGAGCGACCCATCACTCAGGCTGCCTTGGAGTTCTTCTTCCTTTCTGTTCCTGCTGGCCAGTGTGGTGTAGTGGTTAAGAGTGGTAGACTTGTAATCTTGTGAACCGGGTTCGATTCCCTGCTCCTCCACATGCAGCTGCTGGGTGACCTTGGGCCAGTCACACTTCTCTGAAGTCTCTCAGCCCCACTCACCTCACAGAGTGTTTGTTGTGGGGAGGAAGGGAAAGGAGAATGTTAGCCGCTTTGAGACTCCTTAGGGTAGTGATAAAGCGGGATATCAAATCCAAACTCTTCTTCTTCTTCTTCTTCTCCAGACCAGTGGGAGGATCAGGCATGAGTTCTGTACTGGCAGAATTAGAGCAGTGTGGGATTAGCATCCTCATTGGGGGGGTGAGTTGTAGTCCATCATAACTAATTTACAAAATGTATCCCTGGGTGCCAGTTACTCCAGCTGTCCTTAGCTTCTAGGCTCTGCTTTTTTCCTTGCCTCTTTTTGGAATTCTGCAATACCAAGTCAGTTCCTCAGACCGCAGTGTCCTCAAACCTAAGAGCTTCAGTCTTGCAACTTTTTGGTGATGAATTTTGGAGAGCAGACTAGTGTAGAAAACTCTGCTGCTGTTTCAGCTCTTGCGTACATGCACAGATTTGGGGGAGGATTGTACCACGCAGCTTATCTCCCCAGTGCATGCTAACAGGCTTATTTGAACCGCTCTTTCTGCTCCAAGGAGACTGGCTTTTGCGGAGAGAGGAGCTTGTTAAAACCACAGAGCAAAGCCTCGGCTGTCTCTTGCGCACCCAAAGAGCAGAACCCGCCTGATGGACAGACAAGGAGAGTAAGCAGGCCTGATAGATTTTCGGGGGGGGGGGGAGAGGCAGGTTCCGTTGCAGCTGCTCAAGTCTTTGCCTTTGGCTGCAGATTTGGCCATTAGAAAAGGGTCTTGTTTTTTTTAAAGACAGAGGCAAGATTAAATTTCAGGTGCCTGTGGAAGTGTTCATTGCACCACGCATTCTTCTGCTGCCCATGTTGGCAGGGCTGGCCTTAGACATTTTGCTGCCTGAGGCAAAGATGGAGGAGACAGTGACTGAGGGCTACTAGCCTTGATGACTGTGCTCTGTCTCCACTGTTGGAGGCACAAATGCTTCTGAATGTCGATTGCTTGAGACCGGTTTCTTATGTTCTTACGCTCCAGCTCCATTCCATGGATGGGCAGTTGGCACTTGCGTCCACACTGGCGTGGGGTTGCCTTCTCCAGCCCACCTGATGCAACAGACTAGATGAAGGGCTCCAGAACAGGCCAGGGAGGCCACAGAGCCAGTGTGATGTCGTGGTTAGAGTGGGAGAGGCCAGAGTTTGAATTCCCACTTGTCCGTGAAGCTCACTTGGGTGTCCCAGCCTAACCTTCCTTGCAGGGCTGTTGTGAGGATAAAATGGGGAGGAGGAGAACAGTGTATGAGCTTTTGGG
Source organism: Podarcis vaucheri (assembly GCF_965113315.1). Taxonomy (NCBI): domain Eukaryota; kingdom Metazoa; phylum Chordata; class Lepidosauria; order Squamata; family Lacertidae; genus Podarcis; species Podarcis vaucheri. The sequence continues at coordinate 5,206,312 of NC_138752.1, forward strand.
AAGAAAGGTGGGGAAAAGCTGGGCAGCTCAGGAGGAACAACTGGGGTTGGCCCTGCCACCCTGCCACCACTTGCCACCTGAGGCAGTTGCCTCTCTCTGCCTCATGGTAGGACTTGTTCTGCATGTGGGAACAAGATGCCAACTAAAATGCAACTGGGAGGCTTCACACACACATACCTTTTGTGTCTTAAATACTGTTCAGAGCAATAACATCATCATCATCATTATTATTATTATCATTATCCTCAGGATATGTCTGTAAATTACCTTGTTTACTTGTACCCAGGCTTTGCCCACAGGTGATACTGGCAGTAAAATATGAGGACTCCCACATGAGGACCAGCTTTCCTTTCTGTTAGGTTTGAGTTTTGTTGTTGTCTTTCCTCCAAGGTGTTCAGAACACTGTATTCAGAGTTCTCCCCTTTTTGCGCAGCAGCCTTGTGAGGTTGGCCAGTCATGCAGATGTGCAGGGAGGGGGCTGGTCCAAGGTTAATCAGCTGGCTTTATTGCTGACTGGGGGATTTGAACCCAGATACCGTTACTTGGAAAATCCCTGATGCACCTAAAATGTGGATTGAGCATTTGAACTTCTCACCCCTCTCATTCAAGCAAGAGAGGAACTGCTTATAATTTTCATTTTTTTTAAAAAAGTATCTTAAGCCCTCCCTTGAGGCAGTTTGCAATTTGCAATCATGCATCAAAAAAAGTTTAACCCCGGCTTGTAATTTTGACCATGTCATGGAAGTTCTAGCCAGTTTATTAAAGAGAATGGAATTATGTTTAGAGTTTGGTCTTGCCTCATTTTGAGTGGATGCAGTCGGGGGGGGGGGTTGATACTACATAACTGTAATTAAATTTTTTTTATACCGTGTCATGTTTCCCCAAGAGCAATCAGTTCTTTAATAACTTGATGAGCTGTAATTAAAGGGCAGCACACCTCAGTGTCCCTGGGTGGGCAAGAGATAGGTAGCCCTCTTTCTTCCTTTCTTACTTGCTTGGGAGAAGCGGGGGCGGGGGGAGCTGATTTAACTTGACACAACAGCAAGAACTGACGACTGGAATCCAGAACTAGCCTGCAAGTATGAATGGCACTGTGATAGGAATCTTCCCTGTTTGCCAAGGCAAGCTCATGACTGGTTGCTTTTTGCCCATATGACTTTTTTGCTTCGTTTTTCAAGCTAAAATAATGTTGCACTGCAACATGGGCTAAAAGTTGGTTTGTGTCATATGGTTGCTGTGTAACAGAGTGACTACAGAACATAAGAATGCGGCAGCTAGACTGGTGACTGGGAGCGACCGCTGGGACCATATAACACCAGTCTTGAAAGACCTACATTGGCTCCCAGTACGTTTCTGAGCACAATTCAAAGTGTTGGTGCTGACATTTAAAGCCCTAAATTACCTCGGCCCACTATACCTGAAGGAGTGTCTCCACCCCCATCATTCAGCCTGGACACTGAGGACCAGCTCCGAGGGCCTTCTAGCAGTTCCCTCACTGGAAGAAGTGAGGTTACAGGGAACCAGGCAGAGGGCCTTCTTGGTAGTGGCACCTGCCCTGTAAAATGCCCTCCCGCCAGATATCAAGATGTCTCCTCTTACTTGCCTTTTCTCTAAACTGCAAAGTCCCAAATGCTGCAACTGCTCCTCATAGGAGACTTGGGTAACATTAGCCCTGATCCAGCAAGCAAGGGAGCTGGGGAGCCGCATCTGCTTGAATTCCCTTCTTGGATCAGGACCCTCCCATGCAGGCTGGGTGTGGATAAAAGAAAGTTGTTCTTTACACAATGCATAGTTGAGCTCTGGAACTCGCTCCCACAGTGATGGCCACCACCTTGGATTGGATGGCTTTAAAAGAGCACCAGACAAGTTCATAGAAGCTGCTAGCCATGATGGCTGGCTATGCTTTGCTTCCACAATCAGAGGCAGCAGTGACTCTGCCTGTTAGTTGCTCAGAATTGCAGAAGGGGAGAATGCTCTCGCACTTTGGTCCTTCTTGCAGGCTTCTCATGGGCATTTAGTTGGTGAGAGCAGGGCGCTGGACTAGGTGGGCCATTGACTTGACCCAGTGGGACTCTGTGTTCCTAGATTCTTATTCAGGGCCAGATCCGTGTTGAGTATTCCCTGGTATGGCACAGATTGAGGGTGGCAGTGGCTTTGCACAGCCCTACCATAACTTTGTTTCAGTCCTCATTTAATACAAGAGAGCTAGGAGTTTATTTATTTATCCAGAACAGGAAAATCCAGCGAACAATGGAACAGCCAGGCCTTGTCTTGATTACTTAGGATTTCCTCTAGGTTGACTGACTTGCTGCCTCAATCGGCCCGCCTCCCTTGAAACGTTTTTAACAGCAATCTGTTGGAAGAGGCATTTTCAAGAGAAACAGCGCAGTGGCCCTTCCATCCCATTTGGCTTAAATTAAATCCCTGCTGACTACAATGCAAATGAGACTTGGAACTGATGTAAGTGGACACTCATTGCCCTTGTGAAGCCCTTGAATAATAGAATCAGCCCTCCAGAGCAAATGCAATTAATTGGAGAGCAGGATGGTGGTGGGTCAATGGAAGTTACATTTAATCAATAAGCCTCCGTCTGAAAAGTTATTGCACAGGCACTCAGGAATCAAGTGGGATCCTTGTCTTGACTTAGGGTAGAGCTACATAGCCATACCTGCCACACTGGCACAATGAAGGCTTTGAAACCCTCGGGACTTGGCCCATCGTTGTGGTCCTGTTGAGAGTGGTTCTGGTTCTTGTGCGGAAAGTGGGGTCTCCTAGCTGTCAGGGGTGGGATGACTTGAGGTACTTCCATTGTTACAGACTACAACTCCCATCAGCCTCCAGCCAGAATGGCCAGTGGTCAGGGATGATGGGAGTTGGAGTCAACCACCCTTGGGGTTAGCCACTCCTGTTTGGGCCCCCTGCCTTCAGCCACAAGAAAACCTCTGATGTGACCATTCCTAGGCTGCAGGCTTGATTTCATTGCAAAGGTTCTCCTTTCTTTTATTAATGGGGAGGGAGAGCTTTTCCCTAATTGCTCATGCAGGTTAAGTGAATGTGATTCTGCAAAGGGTAAGCGCTACTTATATATGAAACATGCTACACTGCATTTAATGCAACTTTTATGATGAAAATGTCATGCATTCTGAACAAATGCTCGCTAGGAAGAACAATTAAATAGAGCAGTGCTTCTTGAAATTCTGAGTTGTTAAAAGGAGCAGCGATTGAATATGGAGATTGAGAATGAGAATGTGAAGGTCTCTGGCAGAGCATGCGTAGTTCAAGAGTTATGTCTTGAGCATACAGGCTGTGTGTGTCTGTTTTGACAGCTCCTGATGGTGCAAAGCCCATTGATATACAGTGGTACCTCGGGTTAAGAACTTAATTTGTTCTGGAGGTCCGTTCTTAACCTGAAACTGTTCTTAACCTGAAACACCATTTTAGCTAATGGGGCCTCCTGCTGCTGCTGCGCCATCGGAGCACGATTTCTGTTCCCATCCTGAAGCAAAGTTCTTAACCCGAGGTACTATTTCTGGGTTAGCGGAGTCTGTAACCTGAAGCGTCTGTAACCTGAAGTGTATGTAACCTGAAGCATATGTAACCTGAGGTACCACTGTATAGATGTTGTTGGCATCTGTCTGTCTCGAGAGACAATGGAGTGTACCTCTGGAGGTGAAGCCAAACCTCTGCATTAGCAGCACTGAAGTGACCTCCCCGGGGTGCAATCCTGGCCAGTGTATGTGGAGGTTCTAGGTTGCCCTGAAAATGAGACACACACCCCAAGCCTCACTAATGTGGTTCAAAGAGAAGCAGAGCAAGACGTTCGGCTGCAGGAGTTGCTGGAAGCAGTGCTAGAAACTGGGGTAGAAAAGCTAGGAGCCAAATGGCTTCTAGGACCTGGGTTGTGGGCACCAAAACAGAATGTAAAGTTGCTGGGGGGGGGAGAGAGGTTGGCAACACTTTTAATTTATTTTTTTGATAAGCATGAATTAATACATGACACATTGTTAATATCAAATTTTTAGCAGAAATTGTTAATACGTGTGTAATTTGGTCTTTACAATAAAAACATTGGTACCATACTTTTCATAGTTTTCAAAACACTTTACTCTTTATTGTCTATCCTTAATATATAACAGATTTCATTATTAGTGAAAATAATATGCAGCGACTGATGCATCTAAGTATCTGGCCGTGGCTGTAGCAAAGAACTGAGTGGTCAAGCGCCTGGTTTGCAGGCAGGTCTCAGGTTCATTCCCCAATGGAATCTCTAGGTTGGGTGGGGAGAGCCTGACAGTGTTGATCCGATGCAGTATAAATCAGCTTTGTATGCTTTTAAGGCAGCCCTTTAGTCAAAACCATGAGGACTGGAGTCTTACTTTACTTCTAGCTCAGCTCCATGGTAGAGCTCCTCTGGCTTTGCCTGCGGGTTCAGTCCCTGACAATGTGGACAGTCCTGAGCTAAATCGGCCAGTAGTCTGACTCCTGGCTTCAAGCAGTGCTAACGTTTTAGTGGGAGCAGGAGAAATCCCAAATCTTTGCCAATGGCAACATTTTGACAGGTTCTTCTCAGTAAAGGTAAAGGTACCCCTGCCCGTACGGGCCAGTCGTGTCCGACTCTAGGGTTGTGCGCTCATCTCACTTAAGAGGCCGGGAGCCAGCGCTGTCCGGAGACACTTCCGGGTCACGTGGCCAGCGTGACGAAGCTACTCTGGCGAGCCAGCACCAGCGCAGCACATGGAAACGCCGTTTACCTTCCCGCTATAAAGCGGTACCTATTTATCTACTTGCACTTAGGGGTGCTTTCGAACTGCTAGGTGGGCAGGAGCTGGGACCGAAAGACGAGAGCTCACCCCGCCGCGGGGATTCAAACCGCCGACCATATGATCGGCAAGTCCTAGGCACTGAGGTTTTACCCACAGCGCCACCCGCGTCCCTTACTGTTCTTCTCAAAACACTCCTTTAATTTTCCTGGATTAGCTGTTGCATGCTGCAGGCAAGAATCAGAACCTCCATGGAATAGACATTTAGGTTCAGAGATATTTCCCAGTGGACCTTGAGAAATTCAGTAACAATGTGGGCTCAAGCAGGTGTTGCACATCAAGGTTCTCGCTACAGAAAAACCGAAAACACAGTCCTCCCAAGACCAACTAATCTGATGATTGTATATCCGGAACAGAGACAGTTTGGAATGGATTTCATGCAGCTGATGTTTGGAACAGCTGTGCTTTCTTGTAACAGTTGAAGCAGGAGGGGGGGGGAGAGAACAGTCCTTGCCAAAGAGCACCTGTGTGAAGCATTTAAACTGTCCAGAGAAGCATAAGCCATTTAGCAAGGTCTTTGCCAATGTGTCCATTTACCCATGAAGACGGTGTAACCTTAGGCTGCTCAACAACTTTCGGGTTTTGAATTATGGCAGCCTTAGCAGAGCTGCCCTTACAGCTCACAGAGATGTGCCCAGGCGGGGAATCTCTTTATTTGTGCCTAAGCTCTCTAAAGTCTGAAGACAGATTAAATTTTGCAAACTGGCAAATATGTTTCTTTGAACAACCTGCTTTGATTGCAAGAGTTGCTTTCCTGTGGCAACTAAGGCCTTTGTTGGCACAATACATTGAAAGCAGTATCATGTCACTTTAAACAGTCAGGGCTTCCGCCAAGGAATCCTGGGAACTGTCGTTTGTTAAGGGCAGTCTTAGAAATTAGCCAGGTGCGTTTTGCTACTGGCGCGGGTCCAATTGTGACCACATGGAGATCTCTGGATGACAGGTTAGCAACTGACATCTCCATCTGGCTGGCACCTCCAACCTTCTTAAGCAGGTAAGCAGAAGAGCTTATTTACTCCTCCAAGGAGTCCATGGTTCACCCCCTTCTCAGTTCATCCCTACAACAACCCTTCTAAGAGGTTGTAATTGGCTTCATGACTCAGTGGGGATTTGAACCCTGATCTCCCAGGTACTAGTCCAGCGTTCTCACCACTACACCCCACTGACTTCCTAGAGTCCTCCTGCTGTGCGGCAGCTCTATAAAGAAAGTAGGTAAATAAATATGGGAAAAGCAAAATGTCACTTAAGAGAAGGATCTGAAATATTTTCTGAGATTTTTTCTTTAAAATATCAAGCAGCATAGAAAATAATAGTAATAAATATCATTGCAAAAACAAAAACTGGGTCTAGATATTCAGTCATGGCAACCGTAACCTAAGGTGTCATTTGGCAGTTTATATATCATGAGTTTCTAAAATTGGTTAAGGGTGCTGAGGCTGGTTTAACAGCCAGGCCCTGTTCCATGGGACCACTGGGGATTGTAGCACTGTAAGGGGAACAGGGGTACATGGATGGCGCTGTGGGTTAAACCACTGTGCCACTTGGGCTTGCCGATCAGAAGGTCGGTGGTTTGAATCCCCGTGACGGGGTGAGCTCCCGTTGTTCAGTCCCAGCTCCTGCCAACCTAGCAGTTCGAAAGCACACAGTGCAAGTAGATAAATAGGTATCGCTCTGGCAGGAAGGTAAACAGCGTTTCTGTGTGCTGTTCTGGTTTCGCCAGAAGCGGCTTAGTCATGCTGGCCACATGACCCAGAAAAACTGCCTGTGGACAAACGCCGGCTCCCTCGGCCTTTAAAGCGAGATGAGCGCCATAACCCCAGAGTTGTTCATGACTGGATTTAATTGTTAGGGGTCCCTTTACCTTTACCTTTAAGGGGAACAGGAGTCTCTGAGCAAATGTTGGGGGTACTCCTAGCCACCAAGGACATCTGAACCTCCGCTGGCAGAGATGGAGCACCCCCAGCATTTGCTCAGAGACCCCTGTTGGTAAGGCAGCTAGCGTTGTCCCTGGGTCAGGATAGCTTGACCACAGTTGTCCATACAGTGGTAACCTCACAGTTGGATTACTGCAATGCGCTCTGTGTGGGACCACCCTTGGGGTTTGTCCAGAGGCTGCCTCTGATACAGAACACAATGGCTAGGTTGCTTCTGGGAAGCAAACTACACTCAGCATATAATCCCTTGCTTGTGGGATTTGCAGTGGCTGCCAGTCTCCTATTGGACCAAGTTCTGACACTAACATACAAGGGTCTCTACTTGAGAGACCCACTTATCAAGAACTCAGTAGATCACTGCAGTCTGCGGGAGAGTTTCTCCTGCAAGTTCTAAAGATCTCAGGCGCCTGCTCCTTAGTAACTCGGAGCAGGGCTTTTAGTGTGGCTGCCCCCGTTCTGTAGAGCAGCTTCCCTGTTGAAATATAACAGGCACCCACTCTCTGTACTTTCCAGAAACAGTTGCAGAAATTTTTGTTCCAACAGGCTTTCCCAGATGGATGGATGGGTCTTTGCCATGAGTGTCTGTTCTGAATTGGGGTTTGGTGGTTTTTAACTCCTCCCCTTTTGGCTGTTGTACATTGTGTTGAAACCATTGTGTAGAATGGTGAATTTATTAGTAATAATTCCAGGCTAGGCATGGAAGTCAGCTTCCACCTCAGTCATCTTCTATTTATCACTCTCTGTTTTTAGGTGCCAGGGAAAAAACATTCTTCTGCCCTTAGGTCTTAACTTCCTCTTTATAGGTGGAGTGGATGGGTGGAGATGTGTGTGTGTGTGTGTGTGTGTGTGTGTATATATATATATATATATATATATATATATATATATATATTGCATGTTTTAGATTGTTTTCTCTTTGTTTTTAAAGTTCATTTTTGTAAATCGCCTTGAGTTTTATTATATGTTTTAAGTAGGACAATTAAATAATTAACGTGAACTGGAGGGGCTCTATCCTTTTGGGGTATTTTTTGCCTCAGGCAGGAGTGGACTTAGGAGCAGATTTATGCTGTGGTTTTCCTTGGTTTCTAGTCGTTCATTTCAAAGCTAGTTGAATTGTGAAGTTCAGGGAAAGTGGATGCAGCTCAAAGTGAGGATTCACAAGGGTCTGTTTTGATTTGTTTTTTCTTAAGATGCTTTACTGGACGTGACGAGCCCCTGCAGGTTGCAAGAAGAGTGTCTTTCCAAAGTGCCATCAGTTCATATTTCCTCACCTCACTCCGATTGTCTTAGCATCTTGGGTCATTGACTAAAGCACATAATTGGCCCAGAGGTGCCTGTTAGCTTTATCCTTAATGGTGAACCAAAGACGACGCATGAGTTGGATTGCCTTTTATGGATGAAATTTTCATCTGCTGAGCTGGGAAAAAATTCAAAGGGAATAGTAACAGGCGGTGCTAAATCAGCTTTTTTAGAGTTTAAATGTTCAGTTTAACACCTATCAGTAAAGAGAACTTTCTTTATCTTGCTGTATCAGTTCTGTTGTTTTGCAAAATTGCACAGCTGAAATGTGTTTTTGTGTGTTCATATGCTGCCACTCTTCATGTGGAAATGAATAATGTAGGACTACTGTTGACAAGGGGTGAAGGCCGCATTTTTTGTGGGGGGACCAATTGTGCATCTTTTTTAAAAAAACTGTTCTTCACTGATGTAACGCTGTACTGTTTTTAACACTGATTGGGAGCCGCCCACAGTGGCTGGGGAAACTCAGCCAGATGGGCGGGGTATAAATAATAAATTATTATTATTATTATTATTATTATTATTATTATTATTATTATTATTATGAGCCAAGAAGAGGCTTTTTGCTAGCTCAGCTTTCTGTTTCTTAGATTGCAGCAAAATCCCTTTCTTGACCACTGAGAGATCACAGTGAACTATGACATGGGCATTTGAAGGACAAGTCTCTGCTTCAAGTTCAGCTGCTCCTTCTAACCAATTTCAGCGGTGCCAGGTGAGAAATTTTGTTGCTCACCAACAAATTAGTTGCGCAACAGGGGTTGGCACCTGACATTGGAAGCCCGCTGCGAGCTGTCAGTTGAGACCTCTAGCGAGGGTGGGCTGTCCCTCCCCCAACTCCCTGTTGGGTGGGGGAGGGGAATAAGCTAATGGCAGAGTGGAGAAGGGGGTTCCCCCTTTTCACTCTGGTCCCATGCACCAAGGGCTTCCCCCCTGCCCATGCTGTCATGGACTGGCTAGGTGCAGGGGAACGGGGTGGGGGCACCAAATGGGGAAGCCTCAAGAATACCCTTGGTGTTCCACTGCCCAAGGTGGCTGCCTCATGGGCGGGTCAGCCCTGAAGTTAGAATCCATCAGCTTCAGCCAGCATGGCCAGTGTTTAGAGAGGATGGCAGTAGGACATCGCGGTTTGGCGATAAACCGCGATGTTGAAACACGGTGCATTGGCCCCTGCTGACAAGGCGTGGGGTGAAACTGTCTTAGCTCTCACTGCCGGAGCTGAGGCACTTTCACCCCAGCACCTCGCAGGCGGGGGCCAATGCATCTGGCCCCCGCCTGCTGCTCAGCTGGGGGGGCAGAAGGCTCCTGCCTGACCTCAGTGTCCCTGGCGCTCATTCGCGAGCAGCAAGAATGCTGGGGCTCCCTTCACCGGCGCAGGGGGCAGGTGAGCTACCTCTCTCTCTCGCTCGCCCCCCCCCCATTCGCCAAAGACAGACCAGGCGTCACCTTCGTCTGTGTGGGTCGTTCACCCCCCGGAAGGAAAGACTCAGCCCACCCTCCCAGAGCAAAATCCGCAAGCAGGGCTGCCTGTCGCTGCTGGTGCAGCAGTTACACCGCCTGGCTAAGCGTGACCCCCATGCCAGGCCCTGGAGGCAGGGGCACGGGCCTTCCTCAGCCACAGCTGCCTTGGCAGAAAGGGTGGAGCTTAACGGAGCCCACAGCCCACTGCCGGCTTGTGTGAACCGGAAGCAACGTGGGGGATCCTTTAAACTTCTCCCTTGAGAAGGAACTGCCGCTGCCTCACTCAAAGGAGCAGTATGAAGGAGCTGAGCAGCCCCAATCCTGATCCTGCTGGTGTGCAAGCAGGAGCCATATCAGGGCCAGCTCAGCTGGGGAGAAGGAGCACCTTGATGGAGCCCCCACGCTGTCTGTCGCTGGCTCATGCAAGCCAGTGGCGGGTCGGGGGCTTTGTGAAACTGCTTCGCTGAGGCCAGGGCAACGGCACGCTCCTCAGCCAAGCAGTTTAAAGAGGCAGAGGGAGGAACAAGCTGTATAGGCACCTCGCCAGTGCAGCTTCTTTCTCCCTCTGCCGGTATGAGGGCAGGCGGTGGCGGTTTCACTCAGCGCTATATCGCTGGTGAAACCACCGCCTTCTGAGTCCCTCTGCTACCAGCGCCAAGGGAGAAGCAAGCTGCCCACAGCGGAGCCTTGCCAAGGAGCACCCGGCTGCAGCTTGTTTCTCCCTTGGCGCTGGCACTGATATGCTGCTGAGTGAAACTGTCATCACGGTCTGCCCCTCATACCAGTCCTGGGTGATACATTGCCCAGACTTGATGGGAATTGTGGTTCAACAACATCTGGAGGGCACCAGGTTGGGGAAGGCTCATTTATATAGATTATATAGATCCAGGCCACGCTTCATACTGGATGGGGGGCTCAGGATTTTTCCTCCTCCTCCTCCTCCTCCTCCTCCTCCTGCTGCTGCTGCTGCTGCTGGCTATAGGCCTGGCCTGGCCTTTTCTTATCTTCCAGGGTCTGACTTAAAAGCGTCATGGTGTTTCCCTGCACTGCCATTCTACTTTGTTGCATTCTCAGGAAAATATGCATGTCGGAAATGCTCTTCTCAAACTTCCTCTTTAAAAATTACTTTTTAAAGACAGACAATGCACAAAGCCATCTTTGACACTTGGCTGTGCATCTGGAATTACGGAAATGGGAAAGAAAGATCACATTGTTGGGATTCCGGAAGGCTGCACTTGGGCTGACGTCAGGATAACAATAAGGGGTCTTCGCCATTGTCCAGCCGTCAACAATAGCCTGTCTGTGTAGAGTGTGGGAGCCCCTGGCATGGCCTCCTACCAGGCTGATATTGATCCTTCTTGGAGAGTGTGGCGATCACACAGGGTTCCCTGGACATTTCACCGTCTATTGATCCCTGTGTCACCACTTTATTTCTCGCTGCCACCACCCAGGCCCTACCTGGTACAATACTGAGTCCAGTCAGGGTTAAATTGGAACATAAACTTTTGTTTATTTATTGCAGTTTAACAAGTGTGTGGTTTCATAAATGGTATCGGTCAATTACATTCATGGGCTGCCTATCCAGGCCTATAACTTCCGCTACCTGCTCTCACTCACTAAACCACCTCTCACATATTCTCTTGTCTTCCTAGCTCCTAACTGTTCCTGACTTAGCTTATTTCTCTACACTAACTCAACCTGCCCACAGAGACTCTCCCAATTCACTCCCACTCCAACCAGCCACCCAACGCACTCCTCCCTTCGCTCCTCCCAGAGCTTGTTTTATAGTTCCTCTGACTCCACCCCCTGGGTTCTGATATATATATTTTTTAATAAAATTTTTATTGGTTTGACAAAGTTTTGATAGACATAAACAAACAAACAAACAAACACACAAACAAACATGTATAATTTCATATCCTTTTTTCCCCTTAAACCTTACTTCATCGACTTCCCCATACCTCCCCTTTCTACATCCCAATTTCAAAAGTTATTTCAGCAAATCCTAACAAAACTTAATTTTATCAAATTTTTCCCTTGTTCTTTTCTTTTACTTAATCTTTTACAGCTGTAACCCCCATTTTCCCCTAGAACCTCGACATTTTAACATTCATTAATTTTGCTATATTTCTTAAGATAGATTTTGAATTTCTTCCTATCTTCTTCCGCCGTCTCTTTCCCCTGATCGCGGATTCTGCCAGTCATTTCAGCCAGTCCCTTATAGTCTATCACCTTCATCTGCCATTTTTCCAGGGTGGGTAGATCTTGAGTCTTCCAATGCTTTGCAATAAGTACTTTTGCTGCTGTAGTGGCATACATAAAAAAAATTCTGTCCTTTTTTGGCACCAATTGGCCGACTATGCCCAAGAGAAAGGCCTCTGGTTTCTTAGGGAAAGTACATTTAAGTACCTTTTTCATTTCATTATATATCATTTCCCAGAAAGCCTTAATCCTCGGGCACGTCCACCAAAGGTGATAAAAGGTACCTTCAGTTTCTTTGCATTTCCAACACTTATTATCAGGCAAATGGTAAATTTTTGCTAGCTTGACTGGGGTCATGTACCACCTATAAATCATTTTCATAATATTTTCCTTTAAGGCATTACATGCCGTAAATTTCAAACCGGTGGTCCACAACTGTTCCCAGTCAGCAAACATAATGTTATGACCAATGTCCTGTGCCCACTTAATCATGGCTGATTTAACTGTTTCATCTTGTGTATTCCATTTCAGCAACAAGTTATACATTCTGGACAAATTCTTAGCATTGGGTTCTAACAATTCTGTTTCTAATTTTGATTTCTCCACCTGGAAGCCAATTTTCCTGTCTTGTTTGTAAACCTCCATTATTTGGTAATAATGGAGCCAATCTCGTACTTTGGTCTTCAATTTCTCATGGCTCTGTAATTTCAATTTATCACCTTCCCCCTGGGTTCTGATAGGGTAACTTGTTTAACTATTTCACCTCCAGCACTCTCATATGTTAACGTCACAGAGAGATTCTACTCCACTTCTGTTTAGGTGCAAGCACTATGCATTTGAAGCAGGCTTCCTCCAAAAGCACCCTGGGAACTGTAGTTCATTAAGAATGGTAAGACTTCCTGTTCCCTGGGAACTTTGTGGATTGTAGCTCTTTGAGGGGGAAGAGGGGTTTCCTAACAACTCTGAACACCCTTAATGAACTACAATTCCCAGGATGCTTTGGGGTCCTGTCTCTTGCGCCGAGCCTCTTGGCTGCTTGAAGCAGGAAGGAGAAAACAGGCAAGGGGCAAAAAAGGCAGCTGATTTTGTGTGTGGGGGTGTCTATGGAAGGGGGTGAAGGAGGAGAATGATAAAGGTCAAATGAAGGATTTGTAGATTGGGGAAGACTCCAAGAAAAGAAAAATTGAGGGGAAAACTGGGCAGAGGTGAATGGGAAATGGAGATTTAAGAAGCCCTCAACTTACCTAAATACAGTGGTGCCCCGCAAGAGGAATGCCTCGCAAGACGGAAAACCCGCTAGACGAAAGGGTTTTCCGTTTTTGAGCTGCTTCGCAAGACAATTTTCCCTATGGGCTTGCTTTGCAAGACGAAAACGTCTTGCAAGTGTTCGGTTTTTTTCCGCTCCCCCCCCTTTTCTAAGCTGCTAAGCCGCTAATAGCCTTTTAGCCGCTAATCCGCTAAGCCTTTAATAGGCGCTAAACCGCTAATAGCGCTAATCCGCTAAGCCGCTAATAGGGTTGCTTCGCAAGACGAAAAAAAACCGCTAGACGAAGAGACTCGTGGAACGGATTAATTTCGTCTTGCGAGGCACCACTGTATTTCAAATAATAAGCTGTGTCTGCCTAATTAGAGATTCTTTGTTCATTGTGTCATTGAACAATCTGTTTGTGAGATTTTTGTTTTGCACGTATCTGTAGGAAGTCATTCCAGCATCACAGGTAATTTGACGTAATGATAAATGACTTTACTTAGAAAAGCCAGCAATTATAAACATTTTTTAAAAGTGTACTATGGAGTTTTCTTTAAGTCAGTGCTAGAAACTAAGATAAATGAATTAATTGCCAAATGGCACTTACACCCAGGTTACGGTTGCCACAACAGAATGGCTAGGCCCCATTGTTGTTTAAAATGACATTGATTTCTTTTACTATTAATTTAATTTCTATGCTGCTTGATATGTTGAAGAAAAAATCTCAAAGTGATTTACAACACGTTAATACATCAAATAAAACAATCCAGAATAAAAAAAACAAGCTTCCAGGGAAATATTTCAGATTCTTTTCTCTAAGTGACATTTTGCTTTCCTCATATTTATTTCTCTACTTCATTCATACTACTTCATTTTGCCCCATAGCAGAAGTACTCTAGGAAGGCAGACTAGTGTCAGACTAGGACCTGGAAGATCAGGGTTCAAATACCCAGTCATGCAGCTCACTGGGTGACCTTGGGCCAGTCACAGCCTCTTAACCTGCCTCACAGGGTCATTGTAGGGCTCAACTGAGGAGGGGATGAATCATGTGCTCCTTGGAGAAAAAGGTGGGATATACATGCAATAAATTAGCTCTTCTGCTGACCTGCTTAAGAAAGCTGGAGGGACCAGCCAGATGGAGATGTCAGTTGGACCAGCGCCAGTCACAAATGTGCCTGGTGCCTGGCTAATGCCTAACATTGCTTTAAATTCGTGAATTGTATGAAAATGATGTTAGAAAAGAATGAAAGTGTTGGATCCAGCCCAAAGTTGCTTTTAGGGAGCTTCTTCTTCTTCTATACTGTTCTATACTACTTCTATACTTCTTCTATACTTCATGGTTTACAACAATTACAACAGTTAAGCAAGTGTTTTCATTGTTCGTCTTTGGGACTTACCATGGATGGGCCCTGAAGGGGCGGAATGGGTCAGTTGAAGTCTGGGTCTCATAGGAAACTGTGTTTGTCTACAATTACTCTCCATGTGTGTATAAACTTTTTCCTTGCATTTTTCGAATGTTGATTTCCCACTACTCCTGTACAGTCATACCTCGGGGAAAATATGCTTCAGGATAAGTGTTTTCGGGTTGTGCTCCGCAGCAACCCGGGAGTAACAGAGTGTGTTACTTCCAGGTTTCGCTGCTCGCACATGCACAGATGGTCAAAATGCCGTCATGCGTGGAAGCGGCAAAACACGACCCGTGGGTGCGCAGTCGCATCTTACATTCTGTCCAGGATGCGAACGGGGCTCTGGAACGGATCCTGTTCGCATCCCAAGGTACCACTGTATTGCACTTCTGTTTTGCATATATAATGTAGACGAACCTCCTAACAAAAAGCAAACTTAAGAACTGCACCTTCCTACGTGCTCTTAGGTCACATCTTCACTTTGAGGGAATTTTCTTTGTTTCCTGGGCTGCCAGACAGTCTGATGCAAACAGTATTGCAAACTGACAGATGATCTTAAAGTGATATAATTTTTACTCTCTGGAGTAAGCCAAGCTGACATCACATTTGGATGCAAAATAAGCTGAAAGAGGCCAGCGGAGGTTTGGTCAGGCAGCTGGGTTGAGTGCAGCTTCGCTGCCCAAATTACTCCTTGATCCAAACAAGCAGAATCTTTGGGTGTAGATGATAATGTAGTTGTAGATAAGAAGTGCCTGCTTCCACTTTTCTGATGGTGGTATAGATAGTCATGCTTCTCTTTGTGGGGTCTCTGTGCCTTTCTGAGTGGGGTTTCTCAATCATCCTGTATCCAGATCTCTTGGCTTATCATCGTTTTTCTCCTCCTTGGCTCGAGGCCTTTGCTTTTAGGCCTCTGTTGTCATCCCAATAAAGTTGGCTCAAAGGGAGCAATCCTTCTGATGTCCTCTCCCATCCTTCCTCTTTTCTGGCACAGTCCTTCGGGGGGCCCTTCCACGCCTCGTTCTCAGAAGGTGAAAGGCAGTTGTGCAGAGACAAGATGGAGGAAGAAGCCAGCCTGGGAGCCTGGAGGGAGATAGTCCTTGACAAGCATTTTTCATGAGGCTCACCTGCTTGGCATTTCTGCAGCACCGTGAGGATACATGGTCTTTGGTTCTCCTCCTGGCTGTGTCAGGCTGAGAAGACCACATTTTGCAGTACGGTACTTGATTAGACAGGTGGTTTGTGGCTGTTAGCTATGGTGGTCTCAGCACCATATGGCCGTGTTGGCTTCAGCTGATGGGAGTTGTAGTCCAATTGGGTTGGCAAAGGCTAGACAGTGATAAGGAATGTGCAGAGGCAGAAATTTCTCCAGATCAAAGGTTGGTGGCCCAAAGGAGGGGAAGTCCATCTTGACTTGTGCTTGGACATTTTTATTTTTGTTTAACAAAATTCATATACTGTTTGATTGTAATAAAACCTCTCGGCGGCTTACAAATTTTAAAAAATAAAATGTTAAAATCACCCAAAAATGACTGTTAGAAATGGGTGTTGAAAACAAATAAAGGGCTGTACTCAGTAAAGCAGGATATGTAGCCACCCTAGAGTGGCCAGCCATGTCCCACCTGGTCAGCAGGTGATCAAACAGGGCTCCTCTGCAACCCACCCACTATTATGGCTGCTGCTTCATGCAGGATGAGGCTCACTCCACTGGGCTGATGCCTTTCCTACCAGACAGAATCCTATTTATTCCTGTCTGTCTCCGTGCAAGTTTATTTCCAGCTGCAGTCAAGTTATTCTGGGAGACCCCCTTTTTTGAAACAAGCCTTGGCAGACTCTGCTTCTTGACTGGTCCTATATCCATCCACCTTTCTTTGATTTCAGGACTGAACGTTCTATAACATAATGCACCAGGATGGTTTTTTCTGGTTGGGCTTTTCCCTTTTTGTTCCTGTGGTGCCTTCATCCAGCAGCTGCCATTAGGCCACCCTTCAGCATGACACCAGGTCCCCTCACACATTTTAGTTGTGTGAAGGGGGCTCTGTGACATTTTCACGTTCTGCGGGTGTATTGGAAAGAGAGGAGGCCCTCTGCGTAGAGGCTTTCTGGCACCCCGGGGTTCAGGTTTCAGGGAAGACGAATCATGCAGTGTGTACGAAGTTCTCCTCTCCAGGTAATTCATGGGCATTGGAAGACGGGGGGGGGCAGGGGGGCCAGTGCTGTGGGCAGAGTCAGTGGCTTGGCCTGAATCACCATTCTCAGTTTCATCTGCTTAAAGCCTTTTAATGGTGAAATGAAATCAAATAGCACATCATCATCATCATTTATTAAACTTACTAGTCTCCAAGCAACTTTCATTAAAGAAATGTATATGCACATAAATAACAGGAAGGAAAGAGGGAGGATAATATAATACATTAACATTTGGTATAACTTACGGAGAAACAATACACTAACCCCATAAACAGACGCAAACATTAACAGTATTCTAACAATAAAGCAGGAATTCCACCCACTAATCAGCAGATAAACAAAACCTCAATCTCCTCCCTAGGCCAAAAACCATTCACTTCGACCAATAAATTCCCCCCACCCCTGTGAGGGGCTCACAGCGCTAACCCTTCGAAAGATCTTGGCTTCACGTTAACAATCCAGCAGATGGTGTTGCCCTGTCCTGGGAAGCCCCGAGTCGCAGCTCTTGGGTTCAGCACAGAGCAAGACAAGCCTCTGTCTCTCCACCTTCCAGCATGAGCCAAACTCTTTCTCACACAGGCCCCCTTGGCCTATTGCTCTCCCTCCTAGGGTGGTGTGGCATCCAGCCAGGGGAGGGGATGGCCAAAATGCCCTCCCTCTTCCTGGGAGAGAACCATCACATCGTTGCCCCTCGGTAGCCTAGCTCACTCCTTCAGAAGCTGATGAGAGCACTTAACTGGCTGGTTGAGGCCCTTGTCTTCCAAAGAGACTAGTCTGAACTGTTCAGCAGGTTTCCTCTCATGGATTCTAATCTCACAAGTTTGGAAATGACCCACAGGCATCATACAGACTGACCCCCCACCCCAAAGTACCTACAGCGCTATTTCTCCAAGGAGTTCAAGGTGGCACACACTGTTCTCCTCCTCATTTAATCCTCGCAGCAGCCTTGTGAGGGAGGTTACACTGAGAGGCAGTGACTGGCCCACAAGGTCCCACCCAGGGAGCTTCATGGCTGAGTAGAGATTTGAACCCTGGTATCTCAAGTCCTGGACGCGGGTGGCCCTGTGGGTAAAAGCCTCAGCGCCTAGGACTTGCCGATCGAAAGGTCAGCGGTTCGAATCCCCGCGGCGGGGTGCGCTCCTTCCTGTCGCTCGGTCCCAGCGCCTGCCAACCTAGCAGTTCGAAAGCACCCCCGGGTGCAAGTAGATAAATAGGGACCGCTTACTAGCGGGAAGGTAAACGGCGTTCTGTGTGCTGCGCTGGCTCGCCAGATGCAGCTTGTCACACTGGCCACATGACCCGGAAGTGTCTTCGGACAGCGCTGGCTCCCGGCTTATAGAGTGAGATGAGCGCACAACCCTAGAGTCTGGCAAGACTGGCCCGTACGGGCAGGGGTACCTTTACCTTTTATCTGAAGTCCTAGTCCTGCTCTCTAACTGCTACACAATGCTGTCTGTCTGTGTCAAGGAAGTGATTGTCTGCAGCAGGTGACTGAACTGAATCCACAATTGCAGGCAGATACTGTTCAAAGGACCCGGCTGGTAGGCATGCGCTTATTGTTCTTTGTGAAACATGGTTGCGTAACCAAAGGCTCCGGTTTAGCTTTGCATGTGAATGTTATGAGTCCACACACAGCACTAACGTGAGCTCAGTAAAGAAACGGTCTGAGCGATGTATGTGTAGCATATCGAGGTGTGAGCAGGCCTTGGACAAGTAGGCCTGAGTGGAGTTCCGGTCATCTCTTCCCTACAAGATTGCACATTTAGCATAAGAGCTGAAACGAGCGCCTGCATTACTGAACAGACATAAATAGCATTGCAACCTGAGAACTGCCCCAGCGTACTGTAGTACAGCAGCTAAATCTACTTTGGCAGCTCCAGGACTCACACTTTGCAGAGGGAAAAGGGCACCCAGTGGAACTTCCTTAACACTGTGGAGAATATATCCACGATTGCTACAATATGTAAATGAATGTTATTGTCAGATTGGCTACCCAAAGCTGCTGAAGACCTGTGGGCTTAGAGCATGCAAGCAAAGCATCTTGATCCGGGGGAGGCAGCGCTGCACCAGAAGTAACTGATGGAATAGATGGCTGGGAAATCTTCTGAAGGGGTCTTACAAAAGCCTAGGATGCTGTTCTGTTGTTTTGCTCCTTTTGGATTCCTGATGCTCGCCTGAGCTTCTTATAAGAGGTAGGTGCTAATAGACTGATTACTTGGAAATTCCATAGCTGCAGTAAGATACTGTGTCACCAAAGTCTGATGAGCTGCATGATAATTAGGCAATTAAGTCCTGAGTGAAACTGTGTGTGTGTGTACAATAGCTGAGTGGCCCATTCAATGAGGGGGAAAAGGGGGGGTCTTAGTCAATTTGCATTTCATACAAACCACAAAGACACCAATCCGCCAGCTTCCTATTCTTTAACTATATTTATTTATGTCATAAAATATATACACTGCTTGATTATAAAGAAACAAAAACAAAACACCAACAACCTCAAAGCGGTTTACAAAAAATGATAGAACAATAAAATTAGCAGTAAGAAGAATTAACAATAATTTCAGACTTTTGGAAAGATAAAATAATAGACTAAAAATATATTAAATTTCGCATCAACTTTCTAAATATCTGGGTAGGCTAATCTAAACAAAAATGCTGTTAGCAGGTGTCAAAAAGCGTACAGTGAAGTTGCCTGCCTGATATCAATGGGCAGGGAGTTCCACAGTGCATGTGCTGCCACGCTGAAAGATTGAATTATTACAAATGTGGAATGGGTATTATGTGGCACCTGGAAAAGTGCCAGTTTTGCTGATCAAAGTGTTTTATTTATTTATTTATTTGGAGTATTTGTGCCCATAAGGCTGCCAGATTGGCTTATATACAATCAGAATAAGACAGTCCCTACCTGCAGGCTTAGGCTCTATTAAAAAAGAACATGACACACAAGGGGAAAGGGACAGGGAGGGAAGAGGGAAATCAAAACTCAGGCACCAATTTCTAAACAGTTGTTCCAATACTGACCAGCTGGCACAGTTCAGGGACAGCAGGTGCCCTGAAGGAATGGGTGCCTCCAGGTGACAGTGGAGGGGAGAGGAAATGAGAGTTACATTTCAGCTGCCTGAAGATGTTTTGTCAAAGCGGAAGAAACACCGCTGAGCTCAGTGGCACTTTCTCCCAGGTGACTGTATGCATAGGCCTGCAAAGCCATGCTGATCATAATGAACTGGGTGTTACGCCCTCCTCAGCTTTGCTCGTCTTTGGAATGGGTATAAGGGGGGCATCAAGGCAACTGCCTGCATTGGGGGCTCATTTTGGAGGGCTGGACTGTGGAGTCTCCTTGAAGTGTGTGGCTTTGAACTCTATCATGATGGACACTTCAAAATGTACCACTGGGGGTCACAGGACGAAATCCTCCCAGATGTGTGCGCAGCCATGCTTCCTTCACATGGAAAAACTAGATGGAGAGGTGTTCTGAACTGCACCTCTCCACTTCATGCCATAGTCAGAAGGCTATGTGTGGGGACATTTTTCCGAGGGAGAAGCATTTCATTTTGTGCCCACTTGACTGCAGTTTGAAGTGCTGCAGCCCAGATTTAGGTTTATATGTTCTCTGTGAGAAAGGGGGTCTTGGAGAGACGGTTGTCAGCTGTGTGTGTAGGTGGATTTTTGTTGGTACATCACTGGACAGCACAACATGGGTGTGAAGAAGGTGTCCATTGTTCTGGACGCTCATCTTTAAATTCACCTGATGGTGTGTGTGTGCGTGCGCGCGCGTGTGTGTGTGTGTGTGTGTGTAATTAGCTTCCAGAAGCCCACGCAGAATATACCTGCTTTATGAAATGGCCCTTGGTGACATCTGGCTCCCCATCCAGTTGCAGAGAATAGAAGGATTCCATTCTGAGGGATGCTGAAGCAAGATATTCCCAGGATACCAACATGGATTTTTTCGGAATTGTGTCTGGACTACTTGCTGTGATTATGTGTCAATGTTGTTTTTTTAAATGACAATTTTAACGCAGCACAAATAGGTTGCAGTTAGTTAATCTTAATTGAGTTAATTTTACTCTTTTAAAAATCCCGTCCCAATTTTCATACTTTTTTGAAAGTTGTGAGATGACTTACGAGCAACAATAAACATTAAAAATCATAATTTTATGAATACTAATTCAAAAACATTTTTTTAAAAAATCAAACAGCCACGCTAACAGCATTAGCACTAAAACAGTCCCCCCCCCAAACCTGATGCCCTCCAGATGTTTTGATCAGCCCCAGCAAGCACAGGCACCAGGTTGGAAGAGAGTTGCATTGAAAAATGCTTGACAAAAGAGCCCTGTTGGGTCAGACCTGAGGTCTACCTCCTCCTCCATCTTCCAGTGGTCAGCTGGATGCCTCTGGAAGAGCCCATAAGCAGGACATGAATGCCAACTCCTCTTGTGGCTCTCTACAGGGGGTACTTGGAGGTAGACTACTAATGAGGGTGGAGGCTCCACAGAGTCATCTTGATAAATAACCACTGATGGGGGGGGAGGCAGGTTACAAATAAATTCATCATCATCATCATCATCACTGACCTCTCTGCCCTGACCCCTTCCACTGATGGGTTCAATTTCCTGCAGCCATCTGAGTTTGTGGTCCCCAGCACAATAAAAAGCCTAGCTAAAGGTTGCTGAATGTCAGATGGAATGCAGAATTATTTCCAGGAGAATTCTGTCCCATTGTTAGTCCCTTTGGCATGTGGTTAAATCAGCAGTGACTGGGAATGCCGCCTCCCAGTCACTAAATTACAGCTCTGCTGCTTAAGCAAAAGACGCCTCTTGGGACCAAACCCATCTCCTATTAGTGTGTAAATATGGCCTGCGAGGGAGATGACTCATCCCAGCCACCTACACACAGCAGCTCAGGGCTTTGTTTGGCAGGAGAGGCCAGTAGCTCTAGGAGACAGCCCCCCTTGTCCAGCTGCCCTCCTGGAGCTCAGCTCACCCCATCCTGCAAGGGGAGTCAAATCCTTCCCTGTGAACAAGCAAGGAACTGGTGTAGCGAGAAGCCCTGTTTGCACACTTTCAATTCGCCCCCTTCCAAAATTGGGTGGGGGCAGGGGGGCCCCCAAACTGGGCCAAATTTTAAAAGGCAGGTAAGTGAATACGTTGGCGTAAAAACATCGTCTCTGCTCTTGGTTTGCCCTTGAGCCAGACCTGGTGAGCAGGAGCCCTGTGTGACTTGGAAGTGTGGCCAAATGAATGCGCTTCATGTAGCAAGTGGCAGATTGGCTATTTGAACATGCTTCCTTTTCCACCAGGACTGGATTACTGCAACATGCACTATGTGGGGCTTCCCTTGTGCTTGACCTGGAAGCTGCAGTTAGTGTGGAATGCTGCAACACAATTGCTTGTCAGCCTATAACGCCTTTGCTCAGAGATTTGCACAGGTTCCTGATTTGCTACCAGGCCAAGTTCAAGGTGTTACTATTAGCATATAAAGCCCTGAACAACTTGGGACCAGTTTACCTGTGAGATCGCCTTACCCCCTATATACCCTCTCAAACACTTTGATCTGTGGAACTGGCCCTGTTACAGCTGCCACATAATAACCTGTTAGAAATTGATCTTTTACTGTGACAGGAACCTACACTTTGCAACTCCATGCCTATAGACATCAGGCAGGCAACTTTCCTGTATTCTTTCAGCACCTGATAAAAACTTTTTCATTAAGACAAGCCTATCCAGGCATCTAGAAAGCTGATGAGTGTTTTAATCTGCTAATGGTATATTGATGATTTTAATTTTGGAATGCTTTATTTGGATTATTGTTTTTAAAATGTTTTTATTCATAATTTTATTTCCCCCCCCTTTTTATAAACTCCTTTGAGGCTTTTTAGAATGAAGCGGTATATACATTTTATGAAAGAAATGGAATAATAAATAAATGCAAAACAGGGCATGCCGGGAGGAAGGGAAAGGAGATTGTTAGCCGCTTTGAGACTCCTTAGGGTAGTGATAAAGTGGGATATCATATCCAAACTCCTCTTCTTCGGGGAAAAGAGTAACGTAGACAAGCTGGTAGTCTTCCCCCATCAGTGGTCTGGCTGCCTCATTCTGCGGCAGTTGGAGCTGCCAAGTCAAGCCCAAGGGCAGCCCCACCTAGAGCTCATCTCAGAAACCCAGCATCAAGGTTTCCTACACGCAAGCTTGATTAGTCAGGCTGTCCCTATCCAGGAATGTCTGGAGCTGACGAACCAGATAAAGCTGCTAAGAGGCCCATCTAGCCTCAGGGGACATTGGGGTATCAATGACAGAGCATCCAGGAGTACCCCAAGCTTCGAAGTTGCTCCTTAAGAGAATATGTGATGCCATGCAGAAGAGGAAACTCTCTTGTCTCCCAGGCCCAGGAACCACCCACCCAAAGAGCCTCTTCCCTCTCAAGGTGTCATTGCCCCCCCTGCATCTCCTCTCTCCTCTGAGAGAACCCTCTTCCCAAATTAGCATCTATTTTGAGCTGTGCTCTTGCTCTCACACTGAAACATGGAGAAGATCATTAGTACTAGGTGTCCAGAGCTCATTACTGCGTCGATAGTCAGCTACTGTCGCCTGTTTTAGAAACTCTTGTTTGTCTCCTAGACCTGGGGATGTGATGTTATGTTGGCATATAAGATTTTGATGCCTTTCCAGGCTATATAGTTTTGCTTATGGCGAGCATGCACCGTATTTTTCGCTCTATAAGACGCACCAGACCACAAGATGCACCTAGTTTTTGGAGGAGGAAAACAAGAAAAAAAATATTCTGAATCTCAGAAGCCAGAACACCAAGAGGGATCGCTGTGCAGTGAAAGCAGCAATCCCTCTTGCTGTTCTGGCTTCTGGAATAGCTGCGCAGCCTGCATTCGCTCCATAAGACGCACACACATTTCCCCTTACTTTTTAGGAGGGAAAAGGTGAGTCTTATAGAGCAAAAAAATACTGTAATTGTCTCTGCTTGTGCAGCCCCTCTCTGCCAGATTTCTTCTCCTAAGATGAAATTTCTCACTTGGAGAAACAAGGCAGAGCTTGCTTTTTTAAAAACAGGTTGCTGCTGATTTTTCATAGAAAACAGCAGAGTTAAACTAGCCGAACAGCCCATAAATGGGCCATCCACATGTTTCAAAAGCAAGTAATTTGCAATTTTTGTGTTTTGGCTTGAACATGCTGTTCTGTGTTCAAGAGATTGATGTGGGGGGGGGATATCTTCTGTGCCCCCTCAGCTGCCCTTAGCCATCATAACCACCTTTGTCCTCGGACAGTCAATCGACTTCAGATCCCAAATCGGAAGTCAAAGATCCCTGAATCCAGAGGTCAGAGGGCAGAGATGGTACAGTCCAGCAATGTTTAGAGAGCCATGGGTTTCCTGTCCACACATTGTGGGGATTGGCAGCAGTGGGCAGGATCCAGAAATGGCGAATATTCCTGCAGTGTACTTCTCACAAAGCATCATTTTTTACCTCCCCTTCCCTGCCCATGTAGGTAATTTCTGTTCAAAAACCAAAATGGGAGCAGATTTGGTGCCCTCCAAGATTGTGGTTGGGAAGGGGAAATTAAAGCACCCCAGGAATTACTTTGCTGCATTGCAGGGGGTTGGACTAGATGACTCCTTCGGTCCCTTCCAAGTGTACAATTCTATTATTTCATTCCTGATGTACATACTGCACAAACAACCACAGGTATCATTTATCTGTCAAGCAATGAGGCCTAGTATTTATTTGTAAATGAAAGCATTTATTCTCAGGGCTTGATGGTATTTTCCAGACTGAATAGAAAAAACAAACAAACCTTGGGCATTTTGAGTAGCTCAAATTATGGCCTTTTGGAATATGTTTGTTTGTTCCTTGAACCTGTGATAGGAATTTTTGAGGTCTTAGATATATGGTAATGTTCATAAGTGTACCAACCAAGCACATACATAGATCAGTACAGGAAGGCCAACCTGGAACCATTTTGATTCCTAAACTGAGCAAATGTTTTCTCTGCAAGGTCAAAGTGGGAAACCTCCCCATTGTCTCTTTCCTCACAAATCCTGTCTTAAGGGCACATTTAAGATAGGAATAGGGTGTGAGCCTGTGACATGGCCCAGGAACTAAGTATTTATCACTACAAAAGAATGGCCAGGCTCCCCAAGCAATCTAATCAAGTAACCTGCCAGACAGGAGATAAACAAGGACAGGAGAAAAACAACATTCAAATTTCTGTTTAGACTGCCTTTTCTGTGATGTAGGTATGATGTATCTGGGGGGTGGTCTTAGGTTACACCCCTTCTGTGATTTATGTATGATGTTTCTGGAGGTGGTCTTGAGCTACAGGTTGGCAATTTCAAAAGTCTTTAAAAGGCCTTGCATGCCATTTTTCTGGGTTACTCCTCCTCTCCTGCGGGTGAGGGGAGCACCCTGTTGCAATAGATAAATAAAGATCAAGCTTACTAGCTGTTTTGTTTCTCAATATTCTCTGGTTGGCCTCTGTTATTCTCCTACCAATAGGGAACCTATGTAAGGACTCTATATGGGCTCTTGGGTACCCCATAAGGGAAAAGGGCAAATTTTTGTTTACAACAAACCCTGAGTGTGTCGAAAGTTAAAAATTGAGCTGCATTATCAGCCTAATTCTGCTCTTTGTATTGATTCTGTCTTCAGCCCCAGCACTGGACGCATCTGCTGCCTTGCATTAGCTAAAAGGTGTGCAGCTCTCATGTTCAGGCTTATGGTGAGGCCTGCAAATGATCATTTTGAAATGAAGTTCCCCTTTTTATAGACAGGAATTCTAAATGAGTTTTTCTTGATCAGTTGCTCAGAGCAATTTGCTTGCTTTCTGGGAATGCCAGACTCCTGCCGAATAAGCTCTGGTGCACGTCGCCTGGCTCCCTTTGTTTGTGTGTCTTATCTTGAGCGAACAGCGAACATGCTGTCTTCTTTCCATTCTACAATATGCAGGTCAGGCTGTTTCCCCATCAGGGCAGCCAACATGGAACCCTTCCAGATATTGTTGACCTCCAGTTCCCGTCAGTCACAGCCAATGGTCCATCTTCTCTTCTCACACTGTAGGAAGCCTGCAAGCAAGATGCAAGCACTAGAACGCTCTCTCCTTCTGCGGCTTCCAGCAGCTGGAATTTAGAAACATTTGCTGCCTCACATTGTGGAGGTGGAGCATAGTCTTCATGGCTGCTATCTGCCTTATCCTTCTCCAAAGCCATCCAAGTTGGTGTCCATCACTGTCTGCTGTGGGAGTGAGTTCCATAGATTAACTATGCACTCTGCGAAGATGTACTTTCTTTTACCTATCCAGAACCTTCCATCATTCACCTTCATTGGTTATCTTTGAGTTCTAGTCTTATGAAGGAAAGAGAACTTTTCTCTATCCATTTTCTCCATGCCATGCAACTTTCTATACACTTTTGTCACATCACCTATTCTCGAAACTGAAACATCCCAAACGCTGCAGCCTTCCCTCCCAGCCTTTAAGGCAAAGTCTCACTGTGTTCATACGTGTGCTTGGGCCTTCTAGGAGCCTTGCCTGTTGTGCTGTTCCTAAGTCGCATGGTGGGCTTCATTATGGTCAAGTGAGATGTACGTGTTTGAGGGCTTTCAGGCCTTTACCTGAGATTGGGGGCAGCGGTCAGCCAGCAGGGCCCTGCCCTTTCCCCTGCCCCATCTGGATGATTGTGTGACTAGGACTTGCACCCCACCCTCAGTTGCACCAGGAGCGGAGCTACCTTCAGCCCTTCTGCTGGCCAGTTGCCAGCCATCAGATGGAAGTCCTCTTGCAAGAACTAATTCTACCAAGCCCTGATCTTCATTAAGCTGTCATAGACCCAAACATAGACTTTTTCTGGCCCTGGCAGTGCTCTTGTGAATTTTGCTACAGGCAGATTTACAGTAAGAAAAGCATCAGGCCCATGAGAGGTCCTAGGTTTGGCTCTGCGGACAATGCCAGTGTAGGTGCCAGTGCATCATTCCAAGATTGTTTTTTACAATCCAAAGGAGCATTGCTTTTGGCAGCCAGGCACGGTCCTTTCTCTACATTTTATGAGTGCTGCTGCTCAGCCAAATGTTCAGAGGGTAACAAAACACTTGAGCCTTGTGCATTGTTTGAAATTAGACACGCGCCAGGCACATTTTGCACCTTATCGGCTACTTGCAACCCAGTGAAGATGCCCGGGTGCAAGAGTGGCGCCTGACATCTCCACCTCTGAAGGTGCATGCCTGGGGAGAACTGAATCTGGACTATTTTCATGCACTAATACCACATCCTATAGAATTCTATCAGTTATATTTTATCTGCATAATTGACCTGAATTTCAGGAACGGAAATGCTTTTTTTGTGCAGCCTGAGCAGGCGCAGTGAACAACATTATACTTAATCGTTGTAGCTTGTCTTCACTTTACCCCACTCCACTGCCCTGCTCACAGTTGTGAAGGATATTATTAAGTTATGAATGGTCTGTGTCACCATTAAGAAAAGTAGGTAGGAATAGGCCAATATATATGTGGACTGTCGCTGGATCAAGTGACTTTTCTTCTTTAAGTTCTCAAAGCTCTTAATCTAGCTCAAGACCGTTATCTAAACTAGCCGGATGTTTAACTGATAATCAATCCCAGCCAGTTCATCCTTTGAAAAATAAAGACTTTAGAGCCGCTTTGCCCACAGAAGGCAACCAGACATTCCGCTTTGGTGACTGTAACCTTGGTTTAAGGAGCCATTTGGCACCTACTGTAGCTTACATATGAATTTCTAACACTGGCCTTGTGTGTTTGGAAGGTCACTGCTGGTAGCCCCCTAAAACAGCCAACTCATTTTTGTTTTTTAATTGTTTTGTTCACAGTGTTGACTTTCTAGGCAAATCTGTCTGAAATCCTGCCTCTCTCAGCTTTCTGGAACTTAACTTCCTGCTGGCCTTAGCAAAACATTTCTCCAGCTTTCAATTTCGCTTCCTTATTGACTCAACTGCTAATAGTTCCAGTTGACATGGTCTGTAGGATCATTTGAGATGCCACTCTGTATGCAGGCAGCTGTCAGTCTGCTTGGGCCTCCTGTTCCTGATGGCCTTGGGACTCTTCCACCATTGGGCATGTTGGATAATAGCAATGTCTAGGAGCTGGTAGATTACCCCTTCCCAAGAGGTCTGTGAGGAGATTTCACCCCTCCCATACCCAAGAATCTCCTGATGATCTCCTGATGGTCTCTGCTGACTCTCCAGAGAGGAGGAGGTGTGTCCTGCCTATCTACTTATTCTGCCCAGCAACATATCTCTGTGTGTGAGAGAGAGTCAGTCAGTCAGTCAGTCAGTCAGTGTATCGGAGAAAGTGAGAGTGTTGGAGATCCTAGAGATAAGATTGCTGCTAAGTGCAGCTGCAGACTCTCAGTGTAGCATTGATTTATGCTTAGAATATTCAGCTCTGTATATAGTTTTGTATCATAGTTGTAGTTACAGAATAAAAGGAAGATATTCTACAGAGCTGCTCTCCGAGTGGTTTATACTCTGCAAGACTCTGCAAAACTCTGCTGCGCAACGACTGTATTATTCAGACAGTGAATCCAGTGCTCTCAGCTTTAAGCTGTGAGTCCACAGCACTGTGACCGTTTCCTGTGAGAAAGGAGGTCTCTGGCGGTGCTACCCAGCTCGCCTAGCCCAGTCGGGGTTGAGGTGCACGAGTCCAGTTGGTGCACTGGCTCTAGGGCGATGCTGACAGTCTGGGCTTTCCATAGTGCTGCCTTTTTATTTGCACCTCCCTGAGTCTGCCCCTTTAGCCTCCCTGGCTCTGGAATTAGGTTTGAATACAAAGAACACTATTGTTGTCTCTGCTGTGACCGTGTTGGATCTTTATGTAGTTTTGATATGGCGGCTAGGCTGCCTTAATGACAAGTGTGAGATCACTTGGACGTAGAAGGGCAAGTTTGCAGAAAAGCTTGTAGGAATACCTATCATTGAAGGTCATAGAAATAATGAGTGAGTGAGTGAGTGAGTGAGTAATTCAGTCTTCACCAACTTGGTGCGTTCCTGATGTTTGGGGCTACAGCTCTCATCTGAAGGGAGGGTTCCAGTTACTTTAACTCCCCCCCCCCTTTTACTCAATATGCATGTATGAAGTTGCAATGTGAGGTTGTATAAAAATCTAGAAGGAGCGATGATAGCTGGTTCTACTTTGACTTTTCCATAGATCCTGGCTAGGTAGTGGTGTTCACCAGTGTCTGGCGGTGTTGGTGGCCTGAACAAAGACTTAGCAGACTGATCCTCTGCCTAAAAACCTCCAAGGAAGGAGAGTCTCACCACCTCTGCTCCGCTGTTGAACAGCTTTTGTTTTTGTTTTATTATGCATTTTGTGTTCTCATTTTGGATATATATATGTTGTAAACTGTTGTAAACTGCCCTGTGATCTTTGGATAAGGGTGGTATACAAATTTAATCACCACCACCAACAACAACTTGCAGTAGCCAATAAAAGATGTTGCGTGATCTTAGCGGCGTAGCGTGAGTTGTCAGCACCCGGGGCAAGACAAGTAATTTGCGCCCCCTAACCCGGGGCAAGGCAAGTAATTTGCGCCCCCCCTAACCCCTAACCTGCCGCGTCAGGTGATCTGAGGCAAGTTGCCGCTGGCGCTGTCGCCCAAACGACGCCGCTTGCCCGGAGGAGGAGGGGGGCAGAGAGGCGAGGAAAATGCAACATGGCCCAGCAGCTGCAGCAGCGGCGGCGGAGGCGGGGCTGTGAGGAGGGGCTGCCTGGTGTTTCCTCCGCGGCGAGCGCTGAGAGCCGCTGCCTGCCGGACGCCTTCAGCCCGGACGCGCGCACAGCTCGTCGGTTCCGCGAGACATGGGGCTCTGCTACAGCCTGCGCCCGAGGCTCTTCCGCGACTCCGGAGGCAGCGAGCGCGCCCCCCCAGATGTTGCGCCCGGTGCGGCCGGCCCCCCTTGCACCCCCCACGCTACGCCACTGCGTGATCTTTCCCCCAGTTGCCAAACTTTATGTAGCCCCTGATTTGGTATTCTGGTTGTGGGTTTGACTGGACATGTTGAGTCTCTTTATACAAGTAATATAATATGTCTGTCAATTAGCTAGATAGTATTTGATGCTTAACTTGGTTTGTCTTGCCTGACTAATTGAAGTACATCAAGTTGCTGCTTAGGTGGTGAGCCTATTTGGGCTCACCCATGGAGGCTGATGGACCCTGATAGATCACATTCACCCAGTGCTATACCAGCTGCACTGGCTCCCGGTGGAGTACAGGATCAGATTTAAGGTGCTGGTTTTAACCTTTAAAACCCTATACAGCCTAAGACCCTCGTACCTATAGGATCACCTCTCCTGGTACGCCCCATGGAGGACCTTACGGTCTGCAAATAATAACACCTTGGAGATCCCGGGCCTCAGCGAGATTAGGCTGGCCTCGACCAGGGCCTTTTCTGCGTTGGCCGCAGCCTGGTGGAACGCTCTGCCACAAGAGATCAGGGCTGTGCGGGATTTGACATCTTTCCACAGGGCCTGCAAGATGGAGTTGTTCCGCCAGGCCTTTGGCCAGGGCTCAGCCTGACTCCCCTTTTCTTTTTGTATAAGAACTAATACGAAAGAGGCCTCCCAGCATTCTCACAGGTCTTTCCCAGCAGTACTTGCGGACTCTGGAGAGTGAACCTGGAGCCTTCTGCATTCACAGCTGATGCTCTGCCACTGAACTGTGGCACTTCTCTTAAGGCTTGGGAGGTGCCTTTTACTAATTCAGACCATTGTTCCATCTAGCTCAGCATTGTGTACACTGACTGGGAGCGATGGCTCTCCAGGGTACCAGGAGGGAGTCTCTCCCAGCCCGGCCTGCAGGTGCCATCAGGGGCTGAACCTGGGACCTTGACTGGCTTGCTTGAAGTCAAACAAGACTTGCTTAAAGTCAAAGACTGCTTAAATATTTTAATTTCTTTATTGCCTTGCTTTTCAGCAGAAAAGGGCCACAGACACACTCAGACCATCAATAAAAAGAAGACACTCTCTGCCTGTAGGCTTGCAGTCTAAAAGACGCGGCACAGAAGGGAAGAGGGAAATAAGCAAACTCATGCACCAGTTCTTAAAGTTACAGAGCAGTTCTTACAGTGACCAGCTGGAATGGGAATAGTTCAGGTAGGCCCTCCCTATACAACTGGGTCCTTCAGCAAAGCCGGGGGGGGGGGGGTCTGCACTCTGTCCCTCCCCCTGGAATAGAAAGCTAACTTAGCTACAGTTCATGTATTAGTTAAAGCATGAAATCCTTCCATTTAAACTAGTTTCATCTGTCTTACTTCATTGGCTTCAGTTGTTGTAGCAGGAATTAAAACGAAGGCTGTAGCCGCGTGCAAGTTTACTTGGCAGGAAGCCAGCTGAACACAATTGGACCAACTTGGGAGTAAATATGCAGAGAGGGGACTGGGCTGTACATCTTCCAAGTTTTGTAGATAAGCATGTTGGGTTTCCATTTGCATGAAATCCTAAACTGAAGACCAGCCAATTCACAGAACAGTTGGTCTTCCTATTGGTTGGGGGGGTGCATTTTCAGGCAATGGAGAGAGGTGTTTTGCTTTGTTTTGTTTACTACATGCATATTCTTTTGCAAAAGATCACTTTATGCTTTATGCCTCCTTCCTCACTCTAAAGCAGGCACCCACATTTAATTTTTTGCATTTATCAATTAAACTGGTCAGAAACTGCATGACACTTTTTGGCGGAGTACTTTGGTTCACTTTTGCATGCTATATCTTCATCTTCATTATTAGTCTCTACATATTAGAATAGGGGAGGGATCTAAATTGCAACTATGAGCACAAAGCCCAATCTGTTTCCCATTTAGTGGATGAAATACTCCACTCAAGGAAACACACCCAAAATGTTACTGATTTGTTTGCTTAGAATAATATCCCAGAGATGATGGAACGTTATGCATTCCACACACACACACCCAATTAAAGACAGAAGAAAGCCAACAAAGTTTTGGGTTTGTCCTGGCAGGGTGTAACGTTGTTCTTCTTATTAGCATCTTAAATTCACATCAGTGGGATAAAATAAAGGGATTCTTAGAGCATCTCCTTCCAATGGTTTGAGGAATATGTTAGTTGGACTCTGTGGACTCCAAGGGTCCCTTGCTGGGCAGATGTCACCTGGAACTCATCAGAGGGCACCTTGTGTCAGGACTGGGCATATTCTGCCTGATGTGGAGTGGCACAGGGCACCGGATGAATAGAAGAAGCAGAACCTGTGAGGTTTTTTGGAGTGGGGAGAGACAAGAATATCTGGACCCAACTTCTAAAGGAGAAAGGGAAAGGAGGCCTCTGGGGAGGGACCATGACAGAAGTCCCTGGCTGCATCTCTAGAGTGGGTAGGGGGTGATGAGAAAGACCCATTTCTGCCTAAGACCCTGGAGCAGTGCTGCTAGTCAGCGCAGGGCAGCTGGGCAAGTGGCCCCATTTGGCCTAAGGTGGCTTCCTGTGTTCTCATGCAGATGTCTTTCCTGTCACTTTCTAGATGAGCCTTTTAAACTGGAGCTCTTTCCAGGAAATGAGCCTGGGTCCTCCTTCAGCATAAAAGCGGGTGCTTTGCCACTGAGACCATGGGCAGTTTTGAGTCAGAATCACCCACGGACCACCCCTGCCCACTTATTTCTGTATGAGTGGAGATCTGGGCATGCCTCAAGAACTGAAGGAGGCAAACTCAGGCACTGAGATGCACTGGTCACCGTCCTCTGAATCTGCCTGAATATTGGTAGAGAAATTGGATCAAATGGATCATTTTACTCAAATGCTTCCATGTTGGTGCTGAGCTTCTGCACACATTTTATTGCAGGTCTACACATTGCTCTTGTGATTTGCAGGTGAAGCACCCATGTGGCATGTAAGTCATGTAGCAACCCCTGCCCACACAGGTCTCCTTGTACACGTTGCAGTCCCAGCACATGCTGGGCTCAAGCATCTGATAAAAACATCTCTGCAGAAGTCTGTGTGAGCCCTAAGCTGTCAGAGCTGGTTAGAGAAACATTCTTCAAATATCCAGTTACTTTGCTTATTTTCTAGGCTACTACTTCATCTCTAAGCCCAATTTAAAAAGTTTAAAACCACTTCTGTTTTGGAAAAAGATCTTGTCCTGTGCTCATTTGTCCTGTGTACCAATGGGTAACCTTTTTTTATTTAAAAAATGCATAATCTGAAATGTTAGTCCATGCATAGTCTTTTAATTGGAGTGTCTGCACTAGTATGCATTTATAAGGAGATTTGCCATCCTCCAGTGACTTGCTCGCTCTTTCTCAGCACATGTAAGGGACATAAAATATTTACTCCCGGTATTGATTTTTATGTTGCTTCCTTCCCGGAGTAATCAAAGTGGCAGGGAATTTAAATCATTGTTTTCAGTGCAGCTGCTTACTTTTATTGCAGAAATAATGTCCCCTTTTTAAAATGCACATTATGTTTTGTCTGCTATAAGTGAAGAGAAATAAAAATAATTGCTTGACAGGCGGATTCTGAGATGTGGGAACAAGCCAGAGGGATGGTCTGTTTCCCTTGTGTCTCGCTTGTGGGCTCCCCAGGGGCCTCTGGCTGACCACGCACAGAAACCAGATCCTGGTCCAGTTGGACGCTTGCTCTGCTCTAGCTGGGCTGCTAAAGACCTAGTTACCACTGACTCCAAATAATTGGCCATAAAGTGCCTGGTGCCTGGCTTGCTGAAGAATGCAAGGAGCTCCTTCCTCGTCTTCCACCTCCCTGAGTGTGAGCTGCTAAGTGTGAGTCCCAAGTACGCCCTTACAACAGTAAAGAGTCTTGTGACCAGTGGTGGCTGGTGCCTTTGGGACTGGTAGGGCAGAAGGCAAGGAGCCCAGCAGTAGGTGGCGCCAGAGTCAGTGACAGGATAGCCCGGCTAATTCTAGATTTCTCCCTATCTTCCTGCCTGCTGAATTCTACAAGGGCAACGCTGAGACTCAAGAGGAGAAGCTGGCAGCCTGTGCCATTTCCTGATCTGGGTGTAAGGAAGAAGGCAGACAGGTGGTGGGCAGGCCAAGGACATCCTGAGATGCTTTGGATAGTTGCAAAACCTCTGGGTCGAAGCGTTGTCTGTCAGTTATCACTGACCTTACACCCAGATGGAACACTGACCTGACACCCATGGAGCATGATAAGGCTAACAATGACTTCTTGGCAGGATGGGTTTGTTCTGCCTCCCAGGCTGGAAGCACAATGCCTTTGAATATCAGTTGTGGGAGTTACAGATGAGCAGAGAGGGCTGTTGCCCTCAGGTCCTGCTTGGAGGATTCCCATGACGGGCATCTGGTTGGCCACTGTGAGAACAGGATACTGGACTAGACGGGCCCCCTTTGGCTTAATTCATCGTGGTCATGTTTATGTACTAAATAAATAGTGCACAAATACCATAAAGTATAGTAGCAATGACTGCCAATTGCCAGGATTTGCAACAAAACCTCCACAGAGGTCCTCATAAGTAGTTGATCTTCTGTTTGGGCCAGTATATCACTGTGAGTGCTGGAGCAACTCGCCCCCCCCCATGAAGAACTGTTCTGGTGGTTTAATTTGACCTGTGCACCTGTTCATGATACTTAGAAGGCTGCACTCCAGAACCGTGGGACTAGACATGAGCAAACCCAAGCAGAGAAACTTTACTACATCTGAAGGAGAAAATTAACAAAAGCAAGAGTGTTCTTCTTCTCCAACTTCCACTCCCCTAACAACTATGCTGAGTCTGGGCATCTCCTGTGTCCGGCTGTGGAGCTGCCGCCTCCTTCCCTGTTGGGAAAAAAACCCTTAAAATAACTCTTAGCTTCCTGGTTGGAAGCAAAGAGCTTTTACTTAGGTCTGAAGTGATTCGAAAGCAGCAGTGTCACACCACAACTGGGGAAAATATGTTGTTCTTCCCTCCTGTTGACTGCCATCCATCATAACAAGCACTCCATTTTCTAGATAAATATGTAGCTCTTCTTAGGCCTTAAAAATGCAAGCGATCATACAGTCTCATGCTGCAAAATGAGGAATTCAGAAACTGCCACTACCTATGAAATTGAGAGAATGGAGATTAATTGATTCGCTTTAAAGAGAGGGAACTACTAGTCCTTATTGTAAGGAGAAAATATGGGGGGCATTCCCGCCTTAAATGCTAATAATTCTACCTAGAAAGGGAAGACTGTGTCTGATTGGCACTTTTGAGTATTTAAGAGGTGGAAAAGTAGAGCGTGCTTAATGAAAATCTGACCACATTCCACCTGTCCCAACCCCTTCCACTCTTTACCCATTTCATGGCCATACTCCTTATAGCTTTTCTTTTCTAACAGCTATGGGGGAGGGAGTTTAAAGGGCCCCTTCAATTCCAGGTCTGTTTGCAGTCTTCACGTGTAATATCCTCTTCTTCATAAAATAAGTGTGAATGTTAGAAATAAGAGAGTAACTATTTGTCAATGATTACTCTTACAACAGGACTGCATCATCCTGTTTTGTCTTTGTATATGTATAATATGTAAAGATATATTAGGTTTCTCACCCATTGTACCTCAAGGTTGATAACTTTATTATTATTAAAAACACAAAATGGATATTGCCAACTCTTTTTTTAATGGTTGGTTGATCATCTGCATCCTAAACACTTGCATTTCAAGACATTTATATGTTGCTGGTGTGGGGAGAAAATATAAATCCCTGTGACCCACGTGTGTCGGGTAAATAATAAAAGAAATGGCTGTGTGCCTAGATAATAATCTCAGGGCTAAATTCTCTCTCCAGCAGGAGAGAGTCCCCAGCAGCCGAGTTTAAACTCACCAAGTCAAGCAGCACAATGAAGCATCAGGAATGTAAACTGTTAAACCTTTTGCATGTCCCTTTAGTCCACTTGCAAAGCACTCCCCACTTTCTACCCTTCTGGCAATGAACAGACCACACACTGTTAAAGAAGTTTAAAGTGCTTTACTTACAAAAAGTTCCAAAGGTCAGGTTCATGCATTTATCCAAGCAGAGGCAAGGAGAACATAGGTAAAATACTCGTGAATAGAAAATACAGAGAGATAACTTCAAATATGTACTCTAAGCTTGGAGCTCATTTAGGCATGCTTCCTTAGTCACTTACATGGTGAGGAGAGAGGGAGAGAACAGGAGGAGAAGAGGGCGTGTGACCTAACTGCGTCTAGGAACACAGGTCTGTGATCTTAACCCCTTCATGCACTAACTAGCACTCATTTATAGTTATGTTTGACTGCAATTTCCCACAGCCAGAATCTCATATCTAGGTGCCTTCTAGAAACATTAAAATAAGTACAAGAAAATTTAGCATTTAAATAAACAAAAGCTGCTGCACATTTTTTAATATACAGTGGTACCTCGGGTTAAGTACTTAATTTGTTCTGGAGGTCCGTTCTTAACCTGAAACTGTTCTTAACCTGAAGCACCACTTTAGCTAATGGGGCCTCCTGCTGCTGCTGCGCCGCTGGAGCACAATTTCTGTTCTCAACCTGAAGCAAAGTTCTTAACCGGAGGTACTATTTCTGGGTTAGCGGAGTCTGTAACCTGAAGCGTATGTAACCTGAAGCATATGTAACCCGAGGTACCACTGTATACAGAGGTACCTCGGGTTCCAGACGTTTCAGGTTACAGACTCCTAGAAATAGTACCTCGGGT
This sequence comes from Podarcis vaucheri, assembly GCF_965113315.1. Lineage (NCBI taxonomy): Eukaryota > Metazoa > Chordata > Lepidosauria > Squamata > Lacertidae > Podarcis > Podarcis vaucheri. The sequence continues at coordinate 5,242,502 of NC_138752.1, forward strand.
TAAGAACTTTGCTTCAGGATGAGAACAGAAATCGTGTGGCAGCAGCAGCAGGACGCCCCATTAGCTAAAGTGGTACCTCAGGTTAAGAACAGTTTCAGGTTAAGAACGGACCTCCAGAACGAATTAAGTTCTTAACCTGAGGTACCACTGTAAATGGAAAAGCTCTCATTACCAACTTTAAAAATAGCCTTAAGAACTCGTTCCTTTAGTTTATGATCTGACCAGACAATCAGCGAAAACTTTTGTTGGTTCATATACAATTAAAGTTTGCACCCTTATTTAGCGAGTGATCAGAAATGTTCCTTTCTTCATCACCCGTGACATCTAATGCTTGGTTTTATATCACACATTCCTCGCTTGCAAAACTTAGCCCAGGAGCAGAATTCAAGGATATCAAGTCACCAAATTCAGCAGGATTCCAGCCCCCTGCTAGTTACTGTCAAGTCCGTAAGACCTGAGGTAGCTGTCTGTAGCAGTCCTTGCCAGCAGACTGTTCTGAGAGCGTTTTTTGCCACTGTCATGCTGACAGAAGCTCGGGTGCCTGTAGTGGCGCTTTGCATCCGCTGGATTCTTGGCCCCTTCATGGGGCACTCAAACGCAGCTGTAGTGCTATCACGGGGTCAGCTTTGTGCTACGGTTGCCAAGATAACATACCGTTCAGGGCAGAGGCATTCCAAAGGCAAAATCCCTTCTCTCCCTTGAATAGGGGTACTATCTTGCAAGCGTTGCTTTGGAACCCTGTCCAAGAATAATAATGATCTTGGTATATAATAAAAAAGTTAGAATGTCGTCACGCAGCCCTCGTTGGAGGATTTGTAGTACCTCATCACGATCCTGGATTGTGAGGGGGATGGCAGGGGGGGTTGGCAAGCAGAGCAAGCAGGGGCACAGCCCCCAGTAGTACCAGTGTAGCTCCATATCACACAGACATAAACGCCTGCTCTCTTGCTTGCTAAAGAGGAGGAGTCTGAAAATGGTAGCTAGACGAAGCCTTCACAAAAGATAGGGGACAAGGATCCCTTTCTGTCTTTCCTCCATGATTCAGGTCCTGAGTATGGGTGTATTTGGATAAGCAACGGAAACAAATGTAATTCAGGCTGCCTTCCTCAGCCAGCCTCAAAGATGTGGGGGAGAGATCCAGGCCTGGGGTAAGGGGACAGGTGGTCCTTGAAAAGAGGAGGAGGAAATGGTCGTCCCCCCCAGGTAGTCTTCTGAAACAGGAGCTAAAGGTGCTGCTCCCTTTCAACAAAAGCACTTTGCATGAACCAATGTGAGCTGTGATAAGATGGAACTCTTAACAGTGCTTCCTATGCTGTTTCACTGTCCTTTGAAATGGAGACAACAGCTTTCCCCAACACCACTGGGGCAGTCAAAGCTATCTGGAGGGCACTAGGTTGAGGAAGCTGCTGTGGAATTTGGTGTCTGTCTTACCAGTGCATGCCCCACATTTGGTGGGATTTTTATGGAAAGGTGGTGAAAGTTTGCAGTCGCTAGACCAGGGGAAAGCAAACTTTTTCTGTGGGGGGCCGGTTCACTGTCCCTCAGAACTTGTGGCAGTCCTTTTACGTGGACTCGTTCCTCCTAAACAGCTTTTCCCTCTTAGAATCATAGAATAGAATCATAGAATCATAGAGTTGGAAGAGACCACCAGGGCCATCGAGTCCAACCCCCTGCCAAGCAGGAAACACCATCAGAGCACTCCTGACATATGGATGTCAAGCTTCTGCTTAAAGACCTCCAAAGTAGGAGACTCCACCACACTCCTTGGCAGCAAATTCCACTGTCAAACAGCTCTTACTGTCAGGAAGTTCTTCCTAATGTTTAGGTGGAATCTTCTTTCTTGTAGTTTGGATCCATTGCTCCGTGTCCGCTTCTCTGGAGCAGCAGAAAACAACCTTTCTCCCTCCTCTATATGACATCCTTTTATATATTTGAACATGGCTATCATATCACCCCTTAACCTCCTCTTCTCCAGGCTAAACATGCCCAGCTCCCTTAGCCTTTCCTCGTAAGGCATCGTTTCCAGGCCTTTGACCATTTTGGTTGCCCTCCTCTGGACACGTTCCAGTTTGTCAGTGTCCTTCTTTAACTGTGGTGCCCAGAACTGGACACAGTACTCCAGGTGAGGTCTGACCAGAGCAGAATACAGTGGCACCTTGATCTAGATGCTATACTTCTATTGATGCAGCCCAGAATTGCATTGGCTTTTTTAGCTGCCGCGTCACACTGTTGGCTCATGTCAAGTTTGTGGTCAACCAAGACTCCTAGATCCTTTTCACATGTACTGCTCTCAAGCCAGGTGTCACCCATCTTGTATTTGTGCCTCTCAATTTTTTTGCCCAAGTGCAATACTTTACATTTCTCCCTGTTAAAGTTCATCTTGTTTGTTTTGGCCCAGTTCTCTAATCTGTCAAGGTCGTTTTGAAGTGTGATCCTGTCCTCTGGGGTGTTAGCCACCCCTCCCAGTTTGGTGTCGTCTGCAAATTTGATCAGGATGCCCTTGAGTCCATCATCCAAGTCGTTGATAAAGATGTTGAATAAGACCGGGCCCAAGACAGAACCCTGTGGCACCCCACTAGTCACTCTTCTCCAGGTTGAAGAGGAACCATTGATGAGCACCCTTTGGGTTTGGTCAGTCAGCCAGTTACAAATCCACTGAGTGGTAGCATAGTCAAGACCGCATTTTACCAGCTTCTTTACAAGAATATTATGGGGCACCTTGTCGAATGCCTTGCTGAAATCAAGGTAGGCTACGTCCACTGTGTTCCCTTCATTTACCAGGCTTGTAATTCTGTCAAAAATTCTTCTCTCCCTGCTTTCTATTCCCATTTTAATATTTATTAATAATAGTTTTTGAAATGAATAAATAATATTTGGTCTTACATTTTAATTTCCTTCCAGAGGAGACCTCCCTTCTTTTCTCCTGGCCACTTTTACTTGGCATGCAAAGAGTTGGTGCTGATGCTGCTCCAAACCAAAAAGGTCCAGGGGGTGGGACTGACAAATGAGGAGGCTGTGGAACTGAGGCCCATCTGAAAGTGTCCCCAAGCCCACTGGTGGCTCCCAACCCACTGCCCTGAGAAACACACTGCCAGACAGCTCTTGGTGGACTTGAAAAGTCTGTGAATACATTCTTGGCCGAACCCCGGCTAATTTATTGAAAGATGCGCCAAAGCTGTTAAAACATTGCACATATGGAAATGATGTGATTTCCCCAAATTCTTAACCACTCCCTAGCACCGGATTCTAAAGATGTTTGTGCCAAATCTTGCTGGGTGTGTGGATCGCTTTTCTTGGGCCAGCCCTTTGCTTGTTTCCAGCTAAGCAGTCCATGACCCAGAATGTGGGAATTAGCCGTAACTTGTCATGGAACAGATTACTCTCTTCAAGATTTCAAAGCGAGATTTCAATCAGAAGTTTTTTCCTCTTGAGTCAAAAAACAAACTCATTTCTTTCCCAAGGAACAATATTGTTGGTGTCAAGAAGGGTGCTGGAATGCAGAAATCCATTTCACAACTCTGGGTGGTTGAAAGGCAGTTGCCTTAAACTGAGTCAGACTATTGGTCCATCGTAGGGTTGCCATGTGTCCTCTTTTTCCAGGACACATCCTCTTTTTCATGGGTATGTGAAATGAGAGTTGTCATAGTGATCCATAGTAGAAGTCGGCAAATGTGTCCTCTTTTTTGCTCTTCAAAATATGGCAACCCCAAGAGTAGTCCTGCCTATGCAGACTGGCAGACTCTCCAGAGTTTCAGGCACAGGGTTTTTCCAGCCCTACCTGGAGATGAACCTGGGACGTACTGCATGTGAAGCAGATGCTCTACCTTAAGAGTGCTGCTTCCATCCCTGGCCTTCAGTGGGACGCCCTTCCAAGAAGAAGACGTGTCTAGGATCATCCTGTTCTTTTCTGATACTGCGGCACCATATTCTGTGGGCCGGCTTGAGTCAACTGGAGCACATGGCACCTACTCATTTTTATTTGTGACTTGCTGCCTTTACATGCACACACCTTTATTATTATTATTCCATGAGTTAACTATTCACTTTAAAACTCTAGAGTGGCTGGAATTCTCACACGCATGTACTCTCTGAAGCCCATATTCCCAGCATGTTTGCACTTCTGTCTCAGTGACGTCTATGCTGGCTTGGTCTTGTCCACAGAATGGAAGATGGCAGGATAATAATAATAATAATAATAATAATAATAATAATAATAATAATAATAATTTATTATTTGTACCCCACCCATCTGGCTGGGTTTCCCCAGCCACTGTGGCCGGCATCCAACAAAGATTAAAAATACATTAAAATGTCACACATTAAAAACTTCCCTGAACAGGGCTGCCTTCAGATGTCTTCTAAATGTCAGGTAGTTGTTTTTCTCTTTGACATCTGATGGGAGGGTGTTCCACAGGGCGGGTGCTACTACTGAGAAGGCCCTCTGCCTAGTTCCCTGTAGCTTTGTTTCTCGCAATGAGGGAACCGCCAGAAGGCCCTCAGCGCTGGACCTCAGCATCCAGGCAGAACGATGGGGGTGGAGACACTCCTTTAGGTATACTGGGATGAGGCTGTTTAGGGCTTTAAAGGTCAGCACCAATACTTTGAATTGTGCTCAGAAACGTACTGGGAACCAATGTAGGTCTTTCAAGTCTGGTGTTATATGGTCTCGGCGGCTGCTCCCAGTCACCAGTCTAGCTGCCGCATTCTGGATTAGTTGTAGTTTCCGGGTCACCTTCAAAGGTAGCCCCACGTAGAGCGCATTGCAGTAGTCCAAGCAGGAGATAACTAGAGCATGCACCACTCTGGCGAGACAGTCTGCGGGCAGGTAGGGGCTCAGCCTGCATACCGGATGGAGCTGGTAGACAGCTGCCCTGGATACAGGATCCCCAAGGACATGCTCTACAGAGAGCTGGCTTCAAGCACCAGGCCCATTGGCAGACCAAAATGTGACATGAAGGCTGGCAACGGCAACCACACTGCGTGGGAATCCCTTGCATACAACCGCATCACCTGGCGACAGACAGGCAGGTTGTGCATCCACAGCAGTGTCCAGAGAATGACTGACCACTGGGTGGGGCACAGAGAGAAGAAAGGCCATGGGGCATCTTCAGCAGCATAACCAGATACCTCCATTTGCCCCAGCTGCAACAAAATGTGTCTCTCCCATATCGGTCAGGCACTGTAACCTTCCAACAGTTTGACTTCACAGCTCCATTGTCTCCCAAGACAGACGGGTGCCAACTGAATGCTATGGGGAAGAGGTGCCAAAGCTGAATGTCTGATAACTAGAGATTGTCCTTGTTGCATGCTTTACAATTTCCAGAAAGAGTAATAAACAAGAGGAAATCATGAGCCATAGCAGGAGGCTTAAAACAGAGTCAGTGATGCTGGAGTGATCCCTCCAGATGTTGTGGACTGAAACTCCTATCATCCTGACTATTAGCCATGCTGACTGAGGCTGGTGGGAGTTGTGGTCCACAGCACCTGAAGGGAATCACATGGGCTATCTCTGCTTTCGCTGGAGATGCATGTGGGATCCTGATAGCATTCAGTGGCTCAGTTCGGCTAATGAATGTGGAGGGCAGGTCACACTGAAAATGATTTCTTCCTGTGGAAACAGGTAGAGGTATATGTGTCATACTCTTTGATTATGAGGTAGGGTATAGAGGGGGTGGAGAACCCAACACAGCTGGAGCATTATTATTTTTTAATATATGCTCTTTAATGCGCAGTCAGAATGCCTTTGCTATAGTGAGTCTCACACTGATTGCCAAGAGGGTGGCTGTGCAACACCACCTGGGACAACCCCAAGGCTACTGCAATTTGTTGAGCTGCCTAACCGTGAAATGATAGCCTGCAAAAGTAGCATGGGATAATGGGGAGAGAGATAGAGGCTACAACTGATTGAATTGCCAGCAAACTGAAGTGAGGGTTTTTTTGGGCGGCGTGTTATTGTTTTATTTCTATGCTACCTTTCACAGTTAGAACCATGTTCAAGGCAGCTTAATGCTCAAGGTTAATGTTGTGTGTTCTGGACGTTCACCACTTGGTGTTGGATTGATCACCATTGCCATTTGGATGGTCCCAATATGATTACTCCCTCTCCCTCTCCCTCCCTCCCTCCCTCCCTCTCTCCCTCTCCCTCTCCCCCCCCCTCTCTCTGTGTGTGTATTTGAAACAACCTGTATCAGAATAAAATGCAAATGTGTGTTTTTGTTCTGAATTCAAGTGGAAGCATCATTGACCACTAAGCCCAGTTGAAATCAATAGGAGATGTGGAGCGTAGAGGTGTTGGGGGTTGAATCTTGTACCTTCTGCATGCAGAGCAGATGCTCTACCGCTGAGCTATGGCTTTCCTTTTTTAAATCTCTGCCCCTCTCAAACCCCCAGCCCACTCCCTGCCTGCCGTGGCCTGGCCTGGCACAGAGCAGGCACTGCCTTCCTCAGCATCCTGTTCGGGAGCCTCCTGCCCCTTGCTTCCCTGCCGCTGCCGCCAAGGGGGAGTGTGTGGTGTCCCAGCTGCTGTGTGCTGCGTGCACCTTCTTCTGTAAACTTCAAGGGTGATCGCCCAAGAAAAGATCAACAACTTTCCACTGCTGCCGCTAATCATCTGAATTTTCACTACTATTTTAGTGTTTCGTTTTCTTAATTTGGGGTTCAAAAAAACAAGGGTCATCTTATACATGGAAAAATACTGTATCTTGGTTCCTGAATCCCTTTTACTCCCTTTTACAAACTTACACCTATTGTTACACAGAAGATGCTCTATTGACATTCTGTTTAACGGATACTTGCCAGACTGGTTTTGCAGGGAGGGATAAGCCCCTATATTACAAGCTGTTTATCTATTAGCAGGTTTTACAAATGAAAATAACTATTTTGGAGGAGGTATTTCCCCCCCCCCATCTCCTTCTTTCTACTGCAGAGGATTTTAGGGTAATTTAAGAGAGTCAAAATGGCTTAATGATCGCTCACCGATACCATTTCAGAATATGGTTTATGTACCTATGTATGTGTATTTTGAACAATTATCCTATTGATTTGACTCGTTAGAATCAGGGTGTGGGGGGTACACACAATGGCCATTTCTCTGGCAACACTTCCCAACTGACACTCAGCATTCTCTGGCTTTTCAAAGCTACTCCACATGCTCATTCCTCACTCAACTGTTCTTTAGAAGGGGTGGGGGTGCCCCAATTAAGGTCTTTAAAATACTTTCTACTTTTGTATACCTTGGGGGTTCACCCAGACCTACTGGTAACTTCCCAGTCTTTCTTCTTGATAGCCCCTTTTTGATTCCAAAAATCTGTCAGCACTCAACCACCTGGGTTTGCTGTTAGAGGGAATGATTCCTTTAATTCCTTGGCTCCAGTAGAGCTGGGGCTCTGCAGTGAGGAAGCAAGTTTCTGTGAATCTGAAAATGCACATCAAACTTTGCTCCCCTCACAGGGTCAGAGCTGCGTGCCTTTTTGGCAGTGCAAATTCCTGATTCATAGGAAGAAGAAGGAACCTCCTAGTTTCCTGCTGGGCTTCCTTTCCAAACACACTGGGCTGGGGAGAGACAGAAATTTAAGATGAGCAATGGCTGGCCTGGGAATTGAGAAGTGGCTTGTTTTTATTACGAAGGTGGTTCCTGCCAGCATTCCACACGTCCAGACGTCACTTTGGGATGAACTTGCTATGAAGCAGAACTTAGGCTTTTCTGGTTGTAATTGAGTTCATTTGTATTGCCTTTGGTGTTTGAAAAACAGGTATTTCTCCCCTGCCCCTGCCTCCATCCTTCCATTTCAAATGGATTGCTTTTCATATTTCTTGTTAAAATGTTCTCCTCTTCAGTCTTGGGTAAAATGGAGAGAGGGTTTTGTTTTTGTTGTTTTTGTATCCCTCCCCTGTTGGTGACTTCTTGTCTGGTTGGGTACCAGGATGGTATCAGGCAGACAGCTCATTTAAGGCTCTGAGAACCAGTCCAGGCCATTACTTTACTAGAAGTCTATTCAGCATATTCTACCCCTCCTCTCTCTTGCAGTTTGGGATTGGGATATGTTTTCAGTGCCTGAGGATATGAAGTAAAAATAGATTAAAGGTCTTGGAGCATGTACAGAGGGCACTGCTCTCACCTGCTGGCAGCAATTACATGTAATGATAAGCCAAGATTCTCTGCCTTTTATTTACTCTGAGCAAGTGGCTGATGCACACAGCTTAATCAATCCCATCTTGCTACTTCCCTGGCATGTGAACAGGATAACCCAAGCAGGAAGCCCCTTCAGCTAGGGAAATCCCTGCACAGCCACAGCCAGGAATTTGAGGCCAGTCGCTATTGACGCGGGTGGTGCTGTGGGTTAAACCACAGAGCCCTAGGGCTTGCCGATTGGAAGGTCAGCAGTTTGAATCCCCTTGATGGAGTGAGCTCCCATTCCTCGGTCCCAGCTCCTGCCCACCTAGCAATTCGAAAGCACATCAAAGTGCAAGTGGATAAATAGGTACCGCTCTGGTGAGAAAGTAAACGGCGTTTCCGTGTGCTGCTCTGGTTCGCCAGAAGCGGCTTAGTCATGCTGGCCACATGATCTGGAAGCTGTACGCCGGCTCCCTCGGCTAGTAAAGCGAGATGAGTGCTGCAACCTCAGAGTTGTCCGCGACTGGACCTAATGGTCAGGGGTCCCTTTACCTTTATTTATAAAGTATTTGCAGGAGCTAGGTACTTTTGCAAGTTGATGCAGTCTTGCTGCCAGATTCATGCCCTCAATAAACCATCTCTCTCGGCCCAAGCAACCTTGCAGGATTCTTGCAAAAAAAAAAAATTTAAGTGGGGAGAGGGGAATATTGTCCTCTCCCACCCATTTGTGGACCAGCTTCAGCCCTTTGGCAGAATTGCGTTACATGTATTACAGATGCAGTCAATATTTATGTTGTCTTTCAAGTCTGAACTCATTTGATGTCTCTTCATTGGCTGTGGGGAAACTCTTCTCCTCTGGCTTCCAAGAGGGAGTCAAGCCTGAATACTCCCTCTGTTTCTAGAGAAGCAAAGGCTGTTGCTCATCTGTTCCTTTCCTTGCAGGGCACGGTCCCCAGATCTGATGTTTGTTCTCGCAAGTGGTGGCGGCCATTCTGCCAGCTGTTGGAAATTATAAAGTGAATCGCTCTGTGGGGGGTGGGAGGGGGGACCCTGAAAACAATAAAAGCCTTCAGGGTTTTTTACATTCTTTCTGAGTAACAAACTGTCCTGGCATCTCATTCAGTCATGTTTTTAAAAGTGGGGTGGTATTTGGTTTCTGGCTTACATTTCCTAGGTAAGTGAGTGTTCAGAGATCAACATAAAAAAATATGTTCCTAGCTTGTTCCAGACAGGCCAGGGGTGGGTAGCTTGTGGTCCAGCAGATGCTACTGACTCCAGGTCCCATCAGCCCTAGCCAGTGATCAGAGATGATGGTAGGTGTGGTCCAGCAATATCTGGAGGGCCTCAGGCCTCCCATTCCTGTTCCAGACATTGATATGCTCCTGGCATTTGTGTTGCTAATGCATCCATGGGTGTTCACCTGCAGGACAGTGAAAATTAACCCCCAAATCATGAAGCAGGGCTTTGCTGAACTATCAGCTTTTCTGAACTGCCCCTGAACTGTGCCAGCCATTATGAGAACTGTTTAAGAATTGGTGCCTGGAGTTAAATATTCCACCCCCTTCTTCGTGTGCCACTTTCTTTAGATTGTAAGCCTGCAGGCGGGGACTGTCTTGTTTTAACTGATTGTATGTAAGCCACTCTGGGAGGCTTTCTGACTGAAGAGCAGGGTACAAATGCTCTAAAGAAATAAATTTTCCAAGCTTTTCTCTGTTTTTAAAAGAGTTAAGTTTCTAGCATTTGTAGGACCTGAAGTATATTAGGCAGAATGTACCTGCCCTGTTCTTCTCTTTGCGTGTGTGTGAGAAGCTAGCCTTCTATCCCTTTCAGGTGTTTTTCTCTTCACCCCACAAACAAGTGCATATGACACCCCCCAAAAAAACGAGTGCATATGAGTTGACAGTGCTTCTTCCAGCAAAGGTCTGGCCCTCCACTGCCTTCCCTCCTCCAGTGGAATCCTGTGAGTTGAGAGGGGGCCGGAAGGAAGTCTCAGTCCTCCAGGAAGGGGCATGGATAACTCCAAGGGCTCTTGGGACTTACCATTCTTCTGACAACATTGTTGTGCCTTTGTGCAGACTCCAAAATGACACAAAAGCAAAAACTCCATCCATCCTCATCAGAATCCAGCGGTCAGATCTGCAGCTGTTATGAATGGGTGCAGATTTTGACAGAGCCCGGAATGTGCTACAAGGACTACAAGTGATTTTTGGAGGTGTCCCAGGTTTCACTCCCAGGCATCTCAGGTTAAAAGGCTATCAGGGAAGTCACATATGAGTATGGGTAGGCAAACTAAGGCCCAGGGGCCGGATCCGGCCCAATCGTCTTCTCAATCCAGCCCGCGGACGTTCCGGGAATCAGCGTGTTTTTACATGAGTAGAATGTGTGCTTTTATTTAAAATGCATCTCTGGGTTATTTGTGGGGCATAGGAATTCGTTCATTCCCCCCCCCAAATATAGTCCGGCCCCCCACGCGGTCTGAGGGACAGTGGACCGGCCTCTTGCTGAAAAAGTTTGCTGACCCCTGCATATGAGGATCGTTTGTGTCCCTGTGGAGCCCTGTGGAGCCAATGAAGCAGTCAGAACTCCAGCTCACATCTTTTTTTAATGTAATCTTCGTAGAGAGGCTACTTTGGCCCCTTATGCAGAGGCCCCTGGAAGGAAACAGGAATGGTACCTAGAATATTTCGTAGCTAATACAAACAAATTAATAACAGTGTTGGTGGCCAAGTCCCTCTTCATTGTTCAAAGGTCTTGTAAGATGATACTCTCACTCTACTTGTAATTTGGAGCTCATGTTTTTATCTTTTGTATCATATATGACTGTAAAATTGGCTGTCTCGTTGTGAGGTGTACCAAACTGCACTGATGGCACTTAATTGAATTGTCTTGCATCATTTATAGCACTTTATCTTCTCTTCTAACGTGTTCTGGGCTTGGGGTGTCTGTCCTCTGCCATTCCCCTTGCACAATGGCAAGCAAGGCAGAAAGAGTGGGATTTGCGCCTGTGCTGTACTTTACAGAGGAGAGAGGAGGAGAGTCCTCTGTCTGAAAGTGTCCTCAGTTAGAAGGCTTAAAGATCAAGGCTTAAAGATGAAGGAAAGCAAGCAGTACCTTGAAGTTGCCCCCCAACAGCTGGCACCATCTGGGCAGCAGACTGAGCAGGCACCTGGTCACAGGCTTCCCTGTTACGGAGATGATGGTGGTGGTGGTGATGATGATGATGATGTACCATTACTTATTCCCCACCCATCCAGCTGGGCTTCCCCAGCCACTCTGGGCAGCTTCCAGCAAAATATATAGGAAGAAAATGAAACATTAAACATTAAAAGCTTCCTGAAAAGGAAGCCTTCAGATGCCTTTTAAGGTCGTTTAGTTACTTATCATCTTGACATCTGACGGGAGGGCATTCCATTGGGTGGGTGCCACTACTGAGAAGGCCCTCTGCCTGGTTCCCTTAGCATCGCTTCTTGCAGCAAGGGAGCTGCCAGAAGGCCCTCGAAGCTGGACCTCAGTGTCCAGGCTGAAAAATGGGCGTGGTGACGCTCCTTCTAGTAGACATGTGTGTATGTTTTATCCTTTGTATCATATTGTTTTTGAAACAAGCATATGTTTTAATGCTCGTGTTTTTATTCTTTGCACACACTATTTTAACGTATCTATGACCACATAAGAAATGATTGAGGATTTTAGGGAACTGGTGATGGGAATGCCCACTGTCTTCATTTGGAGAACCTCAAAGGCAGCTCCCTGTGTCCCCGTGATTTCAGAAGATGATATTAGCAGACACAGAAAGCTACCGTGGAAGATGTAGTCTGGTTGTCCTGTGATTTCAAAAGGATGGGGGTTTGTTGATTTTTTTTTTTTAAAAAATAGCAATCTAATGTGTCTTGTTTTGTTTCTGCCCAAGGTAACATAAAGAGAAACCTGCAAGAGATCTGGCAAGATGGTTGCTCTGTCCTTGAAGATCTGCATTCGCCAGTGCAATGTGGTCAAGACGATGCAGTTTGAGCCCTCCACGGCCGTGTACGATGCCTGCCGCGTTATTCGTGAGCGAGTGCCAGAGGCTCAAACTGGACAAGGTTAGTTTTGGCAAACCCCACATTTGAGTTATAGTCTGATGCATGATGCCAGGTACAGTCATACCGCAGGTTGAAGTAGCTTCTGGTTGAGCATTTTTGGGTTGCGCTCCGTGGCAACCCAGAAGTAATGAAGCGTGTTACTTCCAGGTTGTGCTGCTTGCGCATGCGCAGACGCTCAAAATGATGTCATGCGCGGAAGCAGCAAATCGCAACCCGCGCGGACACAGGTTGCGTTCGATTCAGGATGCGAACAGGGCTCCGGAACAGATCCCGTTCGCATCCAGAGGTACCACTGTATGGGGCAGATAAAGACTTGGCTCAGCTGAAGTGGGGTTTGCATGCACAGCCAACCTGCAAAGCACTCTGCAGCGCTTGACAAGACCCGCCAGTCAGCTGAATGGCCGCACTTTGTGGGCCGACACTGCTTGATTTCAAACTCTGTGGGCAAGGAAGGGTCACATGACATCACTGTGGGCACCCCCCACATGTTTCAAACTTGGCCCACGGCAAGTGGGAGAGATAATGATCTGGGCTGCCCCACCAGGTCCAGTTTTCCACCCCATCTCTAGATGCTGGACTGTGGCTCCCACCATCCCTAACTACTGGTCTTCCTGACTGGGGCTACATTTTGGGGGGCACATAGTTCCCCACCCCAGATAAGGCAGTGGGTGTCCTGATGAGCAATCAAGGTTCACACAATGAGCATGAAAAGGTCCTGGTGTCTCAGAGGGCCGCCTTAGCAGCTGTTTGCAGACTTTGGAACTCCCTCCCTAGAGAGGCCAGACTCTTTGCTACCTGTATTTTAATAGATTTGTTTTTATATTGTTTTAATTCTGTTACAGTTCAAATACTTCTTAACTGTTATCTGCTGTGTGTTTTTACCTTTGTGAGCTGCCTTGAGTCCTGGCTCTGGGAGAAACATGGAATGTAAATAAATAATAGTGCCAGGTATTTTATTGGACTTGTGGAGTGATGTCCCTGAAGTGAGGGCAAATGCACTGTCTTCACTCTGTATGTGTGTGTAGCAGGTGGGGAGGGAGAAAATGTGTCGCTGAGGCAGGCCGGCCTTGCTACCCTGCTGTTTGATTGCTCTCACAGCTTCTCTTTTTACATTGCCACCCACTCGGGCCCCCACCCAACCAGGAGCTTAACACTTTTGCCCTGTTTTTGCAGCACCACCCCCAGTGCAAAATTACCCAAAGGGCTGCCACTTTCTCTAAGAGGGAAAAAGTGATTGTGAAAAGGTCCTCTTTTGCTCATTTCCACTCGGAACAAACATGTTTATGTATTTATCATCTTCAACAAATAATGTCGGTTTCCAGGGCAATGGGAAACCTTGATTTATTTTAGGGCAACCAATCGCTCGCAAATTGCGGCAATGCTGTCTTGGGCGACCACAGGCAAGTTCATATTAACTTGGGATTCAAGATTAGCAATGCCGTAATGCATTGGGCCTTGATTGCGCCTTGATTGGCAATGCAGTCTTGGAGCTAATTGTTGCTTCCCGGGAGCTTTGAATCCAAGCTGGGAATTTCTGCCCCTCACTGTAAACCGTTTCCGTTGCAAACAGGCTCCGCAAGGGCATCTGCTGAACCGCCAGATTAATAGACACTGATGGAGTGGAAGCATTAGCTCTAAACTACTTTGTATTATTTGGTTCATTACGTTTGAATGCAGCCTTCATTAATTAGCAGTGAGTGATTAAAGTGCCGTCATTGGAGTGTTGCCTTTTGGCGTTGCCGTTTTGGCCTTCGTCTCCTGCGGTTCCAGCAGCGACATGTCCGTGACCTTTGGGCACCTCACCCTCGGGATGCTCCTCCGCAGACGTCCCTTGGGTCACAGCATTTGCTGCAGCATTGCCAGTTTCTGCCAGCAGGAAACCGTGGTGCGACCAAGCACATGTGGAATGCTATACGGTGGTACCTCGGGTTACAGACGCTTCAGGTTACAGACTCCACTAACCCAGAAATAGTGTTTCAGGTTAAGAACTTTGCTTCAGGATGAGAACAGAAATTGCGTGGCAGTGGGAGGCCCCATTAGCTAAAGTACCTCAGGTTAAGAACAGTTTCAGGTTAAGAACGGATCTCTAGAACGAATTAAGTTCTTAACCCGAGGTACCACTGTATACAGTTCTGGCTGCCTCACCTCAAAAAGGAGGTTGTGGAGTTGGAAATAGGTTCATTATGCATGGCATGGAGAAAGTGAATAGAGAATTTTTTTTCTTCCCTCTGTCATAGCAGTAGCCCTCATGGACATCCGAAGAAGCTGCGTTTTGTAAGCTTCAGGATAGATAAAAGAAAGTCCTTCTTCATGCAGCGCATAAACTATGGAACCCGCTCCCCAGGAGGCAGGGATGGCCCCCAACATGGATGGCTTTAAAAGAGGTTTAGAGACGTTCATGGAGGAGAAGAGGGCTCTCAGTGGCTACCCAGGATGGCGATGCTCTGATTCCACAGTCCGCGTCAGCAATGCAGCTGAATGCCAGTTGCTGGAAACCACAGGAGGGGAGAATGTTCTTGTGTCTAGATTCTGTTTCTGGCTTCCCCATTGGGGCATCAGGTTTGCCACTGTGAGAACAGGAAGCTGGACTTAGATGAGCCACTGGCCTGAGCTAAGAGGCTCCTACCAGAACTTTAGTCACAGGACTAAATACAGTGGTACCTCTGGATACAAACGGGATCCGTTCCGGAGCCCCGTTCGCATCCTGAGCAGAACACAACGTGCATCTGCACATCTGCATGTGCACGGGTTGCAATTCACTGCTTCTGTGCATGATGTCATTTTGAGCATCTGTGCATGCGCGAGCGGTGAAACCCAGAAGTAACCTAATCCGTTACTTCTGGGTCACCGCAGAATGCAACCTGAAAATGCTCAACCTGAAGCATATTTAACCCAAGGTATGACTGTACTTCAACCTTTGAGAATTCTTTACCTTTTCTTTTTAAAAATGAGCACTGTAATGGCCCCCTTTTAAAGATACAGTGTTCACTTTCCCTTCCTCTCCAAAGCGGTGCTTTGAACTGTGTTGAGGTAGGTGAGCCAATTATGGGAAAGAGAAAGGAGGAGGAGGAGGGGGTGAGGGGGAGAGAGCTGCAGGGAGAGGGCAGAAGCTGGAGGGGCACTTCATGGCTCTCTAATCAAGTGGAAAACCTTCATTTGGAATACACTCTATTTGCTCTGCAATCTGTCCATTTCTGCCTTTCATTTCCCAGCCTCTGACTATGGGTTATTCCTGTCGGATGAAGATCCACGAAAAGGCATTTGGCTGGAAGCCGGGAGGACCCTTGATTACTACATGCTGCGGAATGGGGTAGGGCTGAGATCTGCGTGCTCCTGTGAGACATCCAGTTTATGGAGAAGGGGGGTGGTCTGTTGGTGACTGTTCAGGGTGGCAGGGCTAGGTAGAGACTCCACGTCCAGGAGGAGGCGTATGGCGTTGGATACTAGTCACAGGAGACTCCTCTTATAACATTTGTGAGTCAAGGTAGAAGCGGAACCTCCATGTGCAGGGACAGTTGACCTCTGAACACAATGTGTTGCGAATATACTGCAGGATTGGGTTATTGCCTGCATGCCTTGCTTGGCTTTCCAGAGCCATCTGGGTAGCCTCTGTAAGGGGGGGAAAGGAGGCTGGACTAAGTGGGTCTTAGCATGTCCACTCTTACATTATAAATTCCCCACATAACTTCATTAGGGCCCATAGTTTTGGAAGATTTCACCAACATTATCAGAGTGTGAACGATGGAATGGAAAAGGTTTCAGAAAATACAGTGCTGATCATTTAAAAGAAGGTTGTGTAATCTACTTGGGGTTGTATCCACTGCTGCACCAGCAGAATTCTGCAAGGGCAACAGGACTTTCCTTCCTCTCTTCTTGCTGTGCAGCCCCAATTGTATGAAAATCTGCCCCAGAAGGTCCCCCAACCCTCTGGAGCAGATTTTGAGGGACCACAGTGATACGGGCCCAGTTTGGGTTGCCAAGTACACTAGTTGGCCCTAGTGCTTCTGCTTATTAGGGCTGCCGACTTCCTAAAACCACATTTAAAAGTACGTAACACATTTTAATTGTGGCAACGGGGGGCTGCAGGGCAGAGAAGAAGAGGAAGTTCTGCTGTGCAAGCACGGTATCAGTGTTGGGTACTACACTTAGAGCTGTAGCCAGTTCTAGTCCTACTCAGAGTAGATCCATTGAAGTTGATGGGCATGACTAACCTAAGTTCATTCATTTCAATGGCTCCACTCTGAGTAGGACTAGAATGGTACCCTTAGGGATTTCCCCCACTCTAGAGTCACCCTTCAGAGCCTGGTGCAAAAGATACAGACTTCAAAATTCTGAGGCCAGGATTTTGTTTGAATTCTGGGACAGGATGCAGTTCACAGCTCTTCCATACAAACATCCTCCAGGCTTTTTTCACCTTGGTGGTGCAATTTAAAGTGGTGGTGGCGACGGCGGGAAGTCATTTCATTGCTGCCACTGTTAAAACAGTTGTTACATAGAAACCCTTGCCGATCTACTGCAGAGCACCCAGAAGTCTGCCAGTTGCTCCAGATCTACCTTCTGCCCACTCCAGGTTAGAATGCTGGGGGTAATCTAGAATGGGCCAGAACAATCACCCCCCTCCCAAAATGTTGGTTGTGCTACAAAGCAGAGGCAACCCTGTTATGTGGCTGCTAACCTCCTCAAGAAGGCCGGTGAATCTGTGCGCATTTCCTTAAGGCGTCCCTGGAAAGCCCTTGTGGCATTGGGAAACTTCCTGGGAGTCAACCCGCTACAGCCTCATTTATTGACTTCATTTATTAAGATTTCTTAGTCACCCTTCACCATGAAGCCCCAGGCTGGGTTACAAGGAAATAATTATAATACTATGTTAAAATCAGTTTAAAACAGTTTACATCAGAAGACTAGGGTGGGATCTAAAATGTATGCCTCAGCTGTCAAAGGATAAAGATGTGCATCTGCAGCATATGACACAGTGCAGGTGCTGGAGAAACCTCAGGGAGAGGTCTGGGGTAGGAGGGGATTCCTCATATCAGAAATTGTGGTCAGCTGGAATGACTTTAAGCCGCCTTATTGTAGTCTGGTGATGCTTGATGTAAAGGGGTCTGCATACTGGGCAGTGCAATGGAAGAAGGGTCAAACCCAGCCCCTTTCAGAACTTCACTGGCCTCCTAGGAGGGTCGGCTGGGTCTGCCTCTGACATATTCTTAGAAGTGTCCCTGTGACTCACTTCCTAGGATATTTTGGAATACAAGAAGAAGCAAAGGCCGCAGAAGATCCGGATGCTGGACGGGTCGGTTAAGACGGTGATGGTGGACGACTCTAAAACCGTGGGAGAATTGCTGGTGACCATTTGCAGCCGGATAGGTGAGGCTGAGGGTGCCATTAACGCCATTTCCTAGGATAGATTTTCCTGTGAGGAGAAATAGCCATTGGGGTCCCCAGGCCTAAACCTCACCTTTTACTGCCTGTCCTGGTAGGAATAATAACTCCAGAACAAAAAGAAAGGGTGCTAAGTGAGTGTAAATGGAACTTGCTGGAGAATTTGGGGGGGGGGGGACAACAGTTGGGGTCTTGAACCTTGATGCATGATCTCCATTCTAAAAAAAAGGCTGTCCTGGAAACTTGAGCTTCTGATCCAGGTTTTGCACCCGAATATATGAGAAATGCCATTCTCAACTATGGAACACATTCTGGAGGTCTGAGACAAAAGTGGAGGGGGGGTCCATGAATGTGACTCTTTGTACAATAAGCCCACAACTTATTCAGGATTTACGTTCCGGGGGTCACACCTACAGCCAAAATCACATATAATCAAAGCCCATTGGGTTCAATGGAGTGTGGGATTGCCATAGTCATTTCCTCCAAAACCCTTACCTTTTCCACCTCAATTTTATTTTTGCCACATGCCCAAGTTAAAAGCACACAAGTCATACAAAACTTTCTATATCCCCATGCACCTCTGCAGTCGTCCATTCATGCAAGGAAGAGGCATTGCCCTGGTCCAAGGTTGCATTCCAACCAGGCAAAAGGCCTTGAAGATACGCAGAGCAGGTTGGAGGAGGGTGTGTGGCCTGCAGGCAGTTCTGGGGCCCAGATTGGCAAGCCTGGAGGGCCACATTTGGCCCTTGGAACTTAGGTTCCCCACTTGTACCACGAATTGCTTCAATTTTCTATTCTTCCAAGATGTGTTCCCCAGCGGAAGATTTGCAGCCAGCATGTTGGCCAACCCGTGACTCAGAGCTAAAACTAAAGGGCTCCTTCCCTCTGCCACTCTGGATGTTGCTGGGGTGTGTTCTTAGTTGTTTCTTTAGAGCCCCTGTACCCCACTCTCCAGCCCAAAAGCCTCTTGCGGAAGCTTATGCACAGTCAATTAAAACAACGTTGTCCCTGCCTGTAAGCTTACAGTCCAAAAGACACAGCACAAAAGGAAAAAAGGATGTGCAGGGGAGAGGGAGGCAGGAGCCAACTCAGCAGCCAATTCTTAAAGTTAAATATTAGTTCTTATAGTGAGCAGCTGGAATGGAAACTTTCAGGGATAGGATGCATCTGATGGAGCTGGTCTTTCAGCAGAGCTGATGGCAAGGGCCCTGCTTCCCACATCTCCCATTGTCCCAGCCTGAAAGAATGATTGCAGGCTGAGAGAGAGCTTTCGTGCCACAGGGGCTGCCTTTCCCAGCTCTGTGACTGATAAGATCCCTCCCCTAGTGATGCCATGGATGAAGTATGGCTTATCATTATAATGAGCTAAGCCACACCCCAAGCACTGTGGTTAGTAAAAACTAAGTGAGCTTCATAAACCATGGCTTG